>NC_132997.1:96282270-96944770 GCF_048564905.1 Vicugna pacos | reverse complement strand
TCTACTTTGTTTCTCTGAATTTACCTAGATACCTTATATAAGTGGAATCGTGTGGTGTTTGTCCTTTTGTGACTGGCTTATTTCACTTAGCAAAATGTCCTCAAGTTTCATCCACATTATAATGTGTGTTAGACTCTCCTTCCTTGTTAAGGCTGAATAATATTCTATTGTATTGATGTACCATACTCTGTTTATCCCACTCATTTGTCACTTGGATTGCTTCCACTTTTTGGATATTGTGAATATTGCTGCTATGAACATAGGTGTACAAATATTTGTTTGAGTTTCTGCTTTAATTCTTTTGGGTATATACCCAGAAGTAGAGTTGTTGGGTAATATGGTAATTCTATGTTTAATTTTCTGGGGAACCACCATACTGTTTTCCATCACAGTTGCACCATTTTACATTCTTACAAGGCTGCCAATTGCTCTACATCCTTGCCAACACTTATTTTCTGTTTCTTTTTTTTTTCCTTTTGGTAATAGTCATCCTAATGGATGTGAAGTGGTATCTCATTGTGGTTTTGATTTGCATTTCCCTAATGATTCCCTAATGAATTTGAACATCTTTTCATGTGCCTATTGGCCATTTATCTTCTTTGGAGAAATATCTATTCAAATCCTTTGCCCATTTTATATTCAGATTGCTTCGCTGTTTGTTTTTATTCCTGATGTGATGAAAGCTTTTATCACGCATGGATGTTGAATACCGACATGCTTTTAATGTACCTATTGGGATAGTAAAGGGGTTTTTCGCCTTCATTTTGTAAATATGGAGAATTATGTTGATTTTCGTATGCTAAATTAACTATATATTTCTAGGTTAAACCATACTTAGTCATGATGCATTATACTTTTGAAAAATAAATATGTTGCTGGATTCTATTTGCTAATCTTTCTAAGATTTTTTTTTCATTTGTTTTTATGAATACTGGCATGTCATTTTCTTTGAAATGTTTTTGGTTTTGATATCAGGAAAATACCAGCTTTATATAATTCAGGGGGAAGTGTTCTCTGTTTCTGAAAGAGATCTTGGAAGATTAACATTTATTTCTTGAGTGTTTTGTAGAAATCACTGGTGAAGTCATCTTGTCTCGAAGTTTTCTTTGTGGGAACCCTTGAATTCTGAATTCAGTTTCTTTAATTGCTACATGACTAGTCAGAGTTCTGTGACTTCTTGAGTCTGATAATTTGTGTCTTTCAAGGAATTTAGTACTTCGTCCAAGTTGTTGAAATCATTGCCAATAAATTGCTCATGATATTTTCTTACTGTCCTGGGATGTGTAGTGATTTATTTATTTCTGATACTAGTAATTTGTCTTCTCTCTTTTCCTTATCAGTTTAGCCAGAGGTTTATCCACTTTACTGAACTTCTTTCCAAGATCCAGGTTTTGTTCCATGATGTTTCTCTATTGTTTGCTGATTTTCTATTACATTGATTTGCTTTTAGCATTAATTCCATGTGTCTATTTATTCTCGTATTTATTCTTCTTTTTAATTTTTTAGCTTAAGGGGGGGAGCTTAGATCAAGTGTTCAGGTCAAATGTTTTCATATAATCAGTTCAAGGTATAAATGTCCTTCAAATTTTTTTCCCAACCTCTAATATGATGGTAAGCTTCCTTCTAATTTTGATATGTATTTTTTCATTTTCATTTAGTTCCAGATATGTTCTGTGTATACTCCAATATCACCTTGTTTTAATTATAGCTTCATCATAAGTTTTAATATCTGACAGGGAGAGATGAGATTATGACCTCTACTCTGTTCTGTTGCAAAGTTTTATTAGCCATCTTACGCCTTTATGTTAGCTTGAAAACTTAGACCATTTATACTCACTTTGATTACTGATATATGTAGATTCATTTCACTCACATTATTTAGGTTTCCTATTTGTCCTAACCTTTCTGTCTCTTCGTGTTGAATTAATTTTTTTCTCATTCTGTTTTTCCTCTGCTAGTTGGAAGTTGTACTATTTATTTTTATCCTTTCAGTCACCAGCTAGAAATTGTAACATGCGAACTTACCAGAGCCAAAAGATGATCAGTAGTTTAATCATGTCTCAAACAGCTTATTAACTTGGAGCTCTCTCTCTTCCATTACTGTCTCAGACAGACGCATTACTGCTATTGTATCTTTTGGTTCTATCTTGCTTTGTTCTCATGACTCCTCCAAATTGAATGTAACTTTTATAAAAATCAGGGTTTAGATTAACTTATGGTTTCCATTTTTGTGCTCACCTTGTCTTTATGCATGTCAGGTCTTTGCTGTTGATAGCAATTTTCATCTTCCTGAAGTATATATTTCAGATGTTCCTTTTGGTGGTACATCAAGTAAAGGGACTTTTGGTGGTTAAACTCTCCCAGGTTTGTTTGGGAATTGGAAAAGGTGGAAATTCTAAAAACATCTTCATCTCACCATGTTCTTAAAAGAAGACTTTGCAAGGTTTATGATTCTATGTCTACAATTATTTCCTCTTAGTCCTTTGAAAACATTATCCCAGTGCCTTAGGCTTCTTCTGTTGCTGTGAAGAAGGCAGGTGTAAGTCTAATTGTCATCCCTGCGCACTGCTTCTTTGAACAGTTTTTAAGATGTTCTCTTTGTATTTGGTGTTATGCTTCATTTGATGTTACTAGACGTGGGTTTCTTTTTGGTTATTTACAGATTCGTTGTGCTTTATGAAAATAATGGTTCTTTGTAGTAGTTCTGGAAATTTCCCAGCTATTTCTTTATTTCCTCCCCTTTATTTCTGCTACTATTGCCTTTCAATTCTGATCAGGTGTATTTCATATTGCCTCATTCCGTCCTCCTTTCTTGTAGCCTATCTTTCATACTTTGTTTATTTAACTCTATGACACATTTAGTAAAGTTTTTTAGGTTTATAATCTACTTCACTAATTCTACGTTCAACTATAACTACATTGATCAGAGTTTTAAATCTCAATGTATTTATTTTTTTATTTTTAAGAGTGCTTTTTAGTTGTGTGTGTTTTTTCTTTTAAATCACTCTGGTGAGTTTTGTAGTCTCTTGTTCCTCACTCATAATTTTGACTAACTTTTTATTCCTTGATCCATACTGTAATTTTAGATCCTGTGCCTGGTATTTTCTAGCACCCAGGGTATGTGTGGATCTGATTCTGCAGTCTTGTCTGCTGGCTCTTGCGTGCAGTGGTTGTTCCTTGGATGCGTTGTGATTTCTGGTTCATACGTATTGTTGCTGTGATTCTGAACTCATGTTCGTTGGAACTTTGCCTGTGGAAATTCTCCGAGTCTGAGACAGAGCACAAGTTCCTCTAGAGATTTCCATGCTCGCTCAGGTGGGCTTGCGTGATGCTAAATTTTCAGCTTGTAGTTGCTCACCCTAAGCAAGTTGTGTAAATTTTGGCCCCACACCTGTGATTATGACCTGAGCATCTGTGCACTGGTTTCCATCCCACATTCTCAGGTGCCAGGGTTTGTCTCCTACCCTCTTTGTCCTCAAATCCGAAGCTCTAGACGACCAGAAATCAGCAGGCGCCCTTATGGCAACTGAATTTGTTCTCTACTTTTCTTCTTGAGCTCTTACTTGTCTTTCTACAAGCTGAACTATACAGGTAAATGCGCATTTATGTTCAAGGTTTTTCGTTGTTACGTAGCTTAAGTATTTTGGGATATCTAGTCTACCATATTACAGGCAATACAAGATCTCCTTCCTTTATTTTTCCCAGTAGAATTTTGTAAAGTTGGCCATCCATAAAAAATAATTCTAGGATTTTGGAGGATGGGGCTTTAAGAATCTGTAGATTAGTTTAATGGTCATTATTACAAAACTGATTTTTCTATATGTATATTAAATACCTCTTCATTTATGCAAGTAGACTCAAATCATGTCTATAAAGTTTGTTGTTGATACTATTTAGCTTCTCAAACACGGTTAGTTTTTTTTTTTAATCAAGGGATAAATCAGAGTGACCTATTTTACATGTTATTAAAATTTCTCTGCAAACATATGAAATAGCCGTCAGATCACATGGTGATTTAAATTTTTAAACCATTAATGCTGGGCATTTAGCTCATTTCCTAATTTTTACCACTGTAAATATTACTTAAGGCATATCTTTGTGCACATGTTTAACTACACTTCTGCTTGTGTTCTTCAGCTGTTGCCCTGGAAGAAGAATTGCTGAGTAAATGCTTTGAAAATCATTAAGGCCTTTGATTTTGTATTGCCAGTTGCTTTACCAAAACGTGGCAGCAGTGTGTGCTGCCAGTGGCACTGTAGGAGTTTCTGTCTCCTTACAGTCTCTCTAGAATTGAGAACATATATCTTTATGCTTTGCTAATTTGATAGATGAAAGTATCTTATTCTTGTTTAATTGCAAATTTCAAGTAAGACAAAATTACCGTAGACCCTGGAACAACGGATATCTGAGCTGTGCAGGTCCACTTAAACGCAGCCTTTTTCAGTAGTAAATGCTGCGTTACTACACCGTCTGCAGTTGGTTGAATCTGTGTATGTGGAACCACATATGTGGAGAGGTGACTGTAAGGTTATAGGCGGGTTTTTGATGTCGGTCCCTCTAACCCCTGTGTTGTTCAAGGGCCAGCTGTATGTGTTTGTTGGCTGTGTGTATTTCCTGCTTTGGAAATTGTCTTATGTTCTGGCTTCCCTTCAGCAATTTGAGTGTCAGGGTTCCTCCCAGGAGTCTTTACTGTTCTCTTTGACGTCACGAGGGACCTTGATGATCAGCCTGCACCGTTTGGGACCCTGTGCCCTGAGCCCTCAGTCATTTTGAACTTCCACTTGACATTTGCGCTATTGCGTTCTGACTTCTTTGTCTTTAGAGAATTGTTGTTGTGACAACACAAAATAACCATGGCTGTAGAGGGAGCTGGCACACACACAAAGAGAAGTGGGAGGCAGCTTTAACACATTTTAAAGTTTTATTGAAAACAGAGTACACACGAACTACTGTGCTCAGCACTGCTGATACAGGGAAGAGAAAAGTAACTTTCTCTGTCCCAAGTTACACACAGGCTAGTGAGAAACAGAGAAATGCAAAGTGAGTCAAAGTCAGGCCGATGGGATAATCCAAACCTTGTGCTGAGGGGGACTGGTTTCCAATGAGAGAACAGGTGACGTTTCAGGGAGAAGATGGTGCAAGTGGAATGGTGCACGTGGCTGATCCAGAAATGCACCACGTCTTGGAGAATGACAGATAGAAAATGTATTTGGGTCCCTGGAGGCTTGAAGGGTTGTGAACAGGATGCTGTAACAGAGAAGAGGTTCAGGACCCCGGGTGGAGGGTAGTCCTCAGCGAAGATTTCAAGCCTCCCTCTGGGGCATCGAGGAGCATTCCAGGGCTACGAGGAGCAAGGTGACAGTAGCTGCATCTGATTGATTTGAAAGCCGGGTTTGTGGAAGGCAAGAGCCTCGTTCTGAAGGTGGAGTCCTATAGTCTTAGGATTTCCTTACAGAACTACATCCGATGATCGCAAACCACAAACCGAAAGCAGGCATGTGTCCTCAGACAGCTTTGACTAGACTGAAACATCCCTGATCATGGCAGGCTCAGCTCCAAGCTGCAAATGAGCTCTCTGCTTTTCTCCTGAGCATTGATCAAGTCAGCACACAGGCCAGGATTAGCAGAGAAAGGATTGGAAAAGGATTTTTAACATGATGTAATTGGTTGTGAATCGTTAATTACATTATAAAACTTAACGCACAAAAACTGGCATCTCTGCAGCTGAGTTGAATTAGTTCCTCCAAAGGAAATTAGACTGCAGGTCAAAAGACTAGTGAAGACCAGAATGTGACGTGTTCGGGAGTATTCCTCTGAGGTTCCACCTGCCAAGCGTGAAATACCCTTAGTTTAGTGTCGTGCAACTCCCAGCTGTCCCCGCCGTGTGTGAAACCTGCCGTCCACGTACCTGTCACCAGGGTGAACAGCCTTGCTCTTTAAAAGATTTATTTAATAACAGCTTTGTCGGGATAAAACCACATACCATAACTGTCTTGCAGTGTGTTGCTTCATCCAGCAATATCTTCCGGACGGTAATTTTAAAATGCGTTGAGTTTCCGAAGGCTGCCTATTGTTACATATTATTCAGCAAGAATGCCTAGTGTCACTCACAGGTGCGGGGAACTTAAAATTGAGGTTCGCCAAACCCAAGCTGGTTCCTTAACTCCTTTTCCAGGAGAGAAACTTCCCCTTAAAATTTGGATGAATTTTTTTTTTTTTGCAAAGATCACACGCCCCTTCTAATCTCAGACAGTCTGACATCTTGCTCTCCCCAGTGACACATCAGGGTCTGCCGCCTGGTCTACACGGCCTAGAAAGCTGACGTGCTGCTTCCTTCCTGAGAACTGCCCTCACGTGGCTAGACTGGCGGTCGTGTCAGACATGGAAAGCGTGTAATTTCAAATCCAGGGAAAAGCTATAGTGGCAACGACTATAAATTAAGAAAGTAAACGATTTCAGTCCAAGTGTAATTGGGCTCTTTGCTCCTCTGTCTCCGCTCTTCAGTCCACATGGCTTTCATCTAATTTTCTACCCACCTGTGCTTCTGCTGAGATAGTGTGCGGAGAGAAAACGTGGAGTTGGACTTGGTCAAACTTGCCACTTCAGTTTATAAAAGTTTGGGGAAGAAAAGGGTGTGAACTGGTGTCCTTGGAAGTGAAGTGGTTACAATATGATCCGTACACCTGAATTGCTGCTGCTGTCCAGTCTCTGTTGGGCTGGGATGCACGCAACCTGGTGTTCTCCCCTCTCCCCTTGTCCCTGTCGGATGTCCCTGCCTCCCCTGATAATACAGTGGCCCAGTTACTGCAAACAAAGTTCTCCAACACCCTCCAGGGCAGAGTGAGCTACTTAGAAAAACCAAAGGGCCAGAAGAGTACAGAAACGGCCCTGCCATTCAGGAATTAGGCTTCGTCTCAAAACAGGCTTTTCCTGCCCTGAGCCCACTGAGACACAGGATCCTCTGAAATAATGTGCTTGTGTTATTATAAGAGGGAGGATGGGTTTATCCCCCAGGATAAGCTGTTGATCCTTTTGTCACAATTTCGCCTACTTGCCCACTCTGTAGGGCCAGTAGCCAAGTCTCTTTGCTCAGATCACACCCCTAGCTCATCACAGGGTGCCTGACTGTAGGTGGTACCTAAGAAGTACTTGTGAATGTTCACCCTTAAGTAAGTGTCAAAATTTCCCTGATGATGCTTGTGGGTGGGGATTCTGTATCTCTTCATTATCTCCGATTATCTGGTTGGCAAGTGAGGCTTCAGGATATTACTGGGCTCCTCGTGTGCCAGAAGCTTGTGAAGACATAAGCCATGAGTTAATGATGATGCGTCACTTGACAAATGTTTAGTGAGTGTGCCAGGTGTCACCTGGGTGCTAAGCACTGTAGTGGGCAGAGCAAGGCCCCCGCCCTCGTGGAACTTACTCTTGAGTGGCTAGAGATGGACAGCAGACAGAAGCATTAACGTGAAAATTTCAGGTGGTGATAGAGCTTTTGCAGAGCACTGGAATCAGGTGATGTGACTGAGCTGGTTACATGCTGGCTCCTTTAGGCAGAGAGGGCAGGGACAGCATCCCTGAGTGACATTTCAGCCAGGACCTACGTGAGAAGGAGCCCACCTTGTGCAGGTGGAGAGGATGAGCCTTTTAGACGAAAGCAGCAACTGATGAGATGCCCTTGACGTGATACAGAACAGAGGTGGCACATTCAAGGGACAAGACCAAGGCCAGTGGGGCAGGAAAGCAGAGGGGCCCAGGAAGCTCAGGGAGGTGGGCAGAAGTCCGATCACGCTCAGAGGAGTTTGTGATTTATTCTAGGTGTGATGGAAAGTCACTGGGGAGGTTTAAGCAGAGGACTGCATGATTTGATTTACAGTTTCTCAGGGTCTCAGGTGGGAAGTCATCAGAGCAGGAGAGCCATCCGGGTGAGCGGTAGTAACGGTGATGGAGAAGAGTGCATGGTTCCAGGTAGGTGTTGGGTAGGACTGGCGGATGTATTCCGTGCAGAGTGGAGGGAAGGAAGGAATCGAGGTAATGCCTAGACTTGGGCATAAACAAGACACTGAATTAAGGGACAGGATGCTTAGTTCAGGCCCCACTTAGTCACATTCAGACATAGGAGATGGTGAGCAGACCACTGTGTGTTCATCGGTCCCCCGGGAGGAACCCGCATTGCTGGACAGTGACTGGATGTGTCTGTAGGTTCCAAGCACTGGACCCAGTTGCGCACAGAGGTGTGACCATGTTTAAAGACGTCTGCAAATTCAAGTAATGGGATGAGTAAAACACACAGTGAAATGATCCTAGAGGGAGATTAGGAATGTTAATGCCAATAGAAGACTGAGCAAATTTTGCCAGTTTTAATAAACTACTACTCTTAAGTGAGACAAGGCAGACAGGAAGTTCATTTTCAGAGTTGCTGCCTTGTGAAGATTTGAGCCTGGCCCAGGGCGCTGTTGGTGTTTTGAATTCCAACATTTTACCACCACCTTTAACCACGTAAGTTAAAAAGGATGTTGGTGTTTTTAACTGTGATTGCTTTTGTTTTTAACATCTGAGAGATACTGATTAAATCCTTACCATACATAATTATACGTGAATAATGAAAGTCATTAGGAAAATAAAATTCCCTTGGAAATCATTTTCTTTCCAGTAAACTTTTCTGGAATACAGCTCTTATTGTGAACCATGATACAGGACCATTCCATAGTCTGCCAGCTCAGAAAACCTTTCCGTAGCCTGATCATCAAAGAAAAGATGGGATGTATTTTTCAATGCATGAAAAGAAAACCGTTACTTAAACGGTGCTCATATAATAAATTGAGCAGGACTTCAGATCATCCCCCACCTGAACCTACTTAATGACAAGTAACCTGTCTGCTATTATAATCGGGAAGGAACGAGATCTCTGGGGCCGTGAATCTCTCTGGTTCCTTTTGTTTGTGTTTTTACGATCCCAAATAGAAACAATACATATGTTTTCCTTCACCACATTTTATTTTTAGAAAATCTGGAAAATGAAATGCCTTCGTTGCAGCCATATGACTCCCATTAGCCTTAATGGGAGAAAGGCATCTTCAGAAGGAAAGGAGTTATCCCCGAGCGTGTAAATCACAGCAGGCCGTGGCCGTAGCCATGGCCACGGCCAGGACTCTCTGCAGCATGCTTCATCAGCTATGTCCTTGAGGTGGGTCCATCCAAGTCTGGCTCCACTCATGATGAGTTGGGACTGAACCATCAGGGTCTCTTGGGGGCTCAGCACCCAGAGACCTCTTCTCTGGCCCACCCAAACCCTCCAGCTCTGGGCAGGGGGTGATCTGCTGTGTTTATTGGAAACCCCGTGCCTTGATTGAACCCTCTTCTCACTACAATCTCTTCCCCGATTTCAGGGCATACCTATGTGACCTAGACCTTGTCCCACTGAGACTGGACTTTTCCAAGAAATTCTGTTTCTATGTGTAGGTTGACTGTGTTTGATGCCCGCAGGGGCCTGGGGTGGGGTGGAGGTTTGGCATGAAGCTCACGGGATGCTCCTCGCCCCTTTCCCCACCCCAGTGCGGAGACTTGCATTCCTCTAAATCTGACCGAAGTGGTCAGGGCACCTTTGAAGGTGAGAAGTGTGAAAGGAAAGATGCAGAAGAGGTGGGGCTGGTGTATGCCCCCTTCAGGCTCATGGTGTTTGCATTGGAAGTTCACCCAAGGGCCTCTGATCTTCTCCAGCTCCTGCAGGTGGCTCCACGTCTTTCTCTATTGCTTGTTCCCTGGCAGAAAAGCCCCTGCATGATTCAGGGCGGGGGCCTGGCACAGTCATGGGACAGCACAAGGTCACTGGAGCTGGAGAGCAGAGTCCCCTCCCCCAGAGCTCCGGCAGGGCCGGGAGGATGGCTCAGTTTGTCCCACGCAAAGGAGCGTGCCCATCCCACTATATAAGGTGGCCACAGAACCTGACCTGCATTGACCTTCACTGGCCTTCATCCAGTCAATTTGGCAACATGGGCAGGAAAGAGATTTTGGGCGTGGGATTGGAACAAAGAATGAACAAACTGTCTTCATTCTCTGTGCCTCCTTGGGTATGTATTTTTTCTTAGATTTGAAAGAAAGGACAAAGTCTAACCATATCACTTAAGGGTCATATTTTAAGTCTGTCCTTTAGATATGGATCACTTGAAGGCTGGGCAAACTATAACGAAGGCTCACCTTTGCCCAGTGCATTACAGTTTTTAAGTTTTCATGTTGTCCCATATCCTTCTCACAGAGTAGGATGATTACTATCCCATTGTATAGATGAGAAACTTGAGGCTAGCTGGTGGGCTGACCGGTGCACCATCACTGGTTAATGGGAGGCAGAACCAGGAGGGAGTAGGCCCCAGATTTCCAAATGTGTATTCCTGATTCTTTCCATCCTGTGTGTTCGGAATGTCTTCCATCTTTCTGAGAGGATGTCTTGGGCACAAACTTGGCATCCTGGGGAGGCCTGTGCCCCACCCTCTCTGACGGATGGAGCAGGTACCGAGTCAATGGAGCTGACCTTGTGGGATTCCAAGTAGCTGATGTCCCCATCTGTGCTGTCTAGGAAATTGGGGGACACTGTAAACCATGCTGAGATGCATCAGGATGTTTTAATAAATGTGGTGCAGGATTTTACAAACCTGTTTATGCCATTTCTGGTTAATCAACAAATACAGAGACAGTGAGTCATGGTACAGAGTTATCGAGAAGCGACTTTCAGTTGTCTGAAAACTGTTCTCTGTGAAGTTTTTTTTTTAACTTATCACAAACGACCACTTTCAAAAACGTTTAAGTTGGAACTAACTGTGGACTTACAGACACGGAGCACAAATGGCACAGTTTCCTTGTGCCTTTCACCTGCTTCCCTGGATGCGAACATGTCTGATGTTAACTGGGACCATTTTAAGAGGCGTTTTCTTAAACAAATCAACAAGCACCAATGCAACCTGAAAACTGCCGGCCTGGAGACTCCGCGTTTTAAAGGGCACTGTACTTGCCCTGCAGCTTGGACCAAGAGATTCCTTTGAAAGGCATCAAGGAGAAACAGTAGCTCCAAGGACAGCAGAAGCTGGACAGAACCAGCGGGTGGAAACCAGGCGAACTGCCTTTCTAAGAGAACTTTTAGAAAACTTGATAGGGGTGTTTAGAAGTTTAAAAGCCCAATGAAAACCAATCAACTGTCTTTTTTTTTCTTTAGTGCTTTGAAATCAAGAATCCAGATATTTTGCCAAAAAAAAAAAAAAAAAGACGAGGGTTTTGGTATAGGGGGAAAAGTGCCCATCCTATAGTCACTCTGTATAATTCACTGCCAGTGGTGCACGTTTATACAAAATAACACTCAGCTGTATTAACTGAACATTTAAAAATGTCAGAAGGAAGTTATTTCCTCTCCTGGCCAATATGAGACTGAATAAAAGTTACACGGGGGTCTCTCCTTTCCCCAGAGTCGTGTATTAGATTTTGGTTCAGAAGGAGCTTGTAATTTTTTGTGATTTTTGCCTTTTCCACTTTGCTCCAAAATGATGATTTTTCAGTAAAGATAGTGATAAGTTTATTTTTTGCAAAGAAATCCCTCCCCTCTTTAGGGTGTAAGTGAAATTCTTCTATTAGACATGAATATTCACTGCAGCATTTAAGAAACAGTTGAACGTCTTTTTGTTTTCCTATGCCGAAGTGGCCTCTTAGGGCAAGCCAATAAAATAAATATGCTATTATGACAAGAAATAAGTGAGGACGTAAGTCCACGTGAAACGGGAGGGATTGGAAAGTGAACGTTTATCGGGTACAGTGTCAACTGTTTATTTCACTGGGTGATGATGGTCATTTGGGGAGGGACCAGGGAATGAGAGGACATGAAATATACAAGCCTAGTAGTTTCGGGAGATGGAGGCAGAGAAAACCAGCTGGCGTCAAGGGTCTCATCCTTTGCGTACGGACTGGACTACGACTTGGTCAGCCCGGATTCATGCTCTTTTGGCCGCTTGACTCACTCAGCTTAGCTTTTTCCATGTGGCATGTGCTTCGCTGCAGAGGCCCTGGGGAGTCTCTCCAGTTCTGATATTCAAAAGTAGTTCTTCAAGGGGGGCAGCATTCTTAGAAGCACACAGCACCACATGTTCCCCTCTGAGTTTGGGATGACATGATTGAGGTTTGAAAAAAGCGCCTGGGAGAACCAGAAAACTGTTGTCAGCCAGGCAAGGAAGTGCTTCCAGCGGTCCCCACCATGCTGAGAAGGGGAACCCGGGGCCTTTTCCACGGGAATCCCACAGCCCTGGAATTCACTTCCTTTCCTGACATGGAACCCTCTGAGGTATTTTTATCTTCCCCAAATGGGGTTTCCAGATCCTGTCATGGAAACGAGGGTCTGACTGGGGTGGGAGGGAGGAAGCCGACTGACCTGGAAAGGCAGGAAGTGGAGGTATTGTGTGTCAGCCAAGCCCGTCTCCTTCCTGGCCGCAGCCCCTCAAAACACTGAAATAGGGGACTCCGGACAGTCAGAGCCCTGAAAACACACGTGGAAGTTGACTGTGTCCCGGAAAACATTTTGAGAAAGGGAATTCTGAGATCAGAGCCCTCAGCGGTATTATAAAATCCCTAATTTTGTAACTCACTCTTTAGGCCCAGTCTTTGATCCTCTTAAGCACTTCAGATCGGCTCTTTAATTTTGTTCATTTCCTTCACAACTCAGCACGAAATCAACCAGCTCCTGGCTGGCGTCCAGGAGCGCGAGTACAGCTGAAAGGCCGGCTGCTTCCAACACCTGATGATTCTCATTTCAGCCGAACTGTGTCCAGTGAGTCCCAAGCAGAGTCCTGTGCCCGTTTTCTGCTCATTTTTGTAAAGAAGGGGAGATGCAGTATATACTGAAATCACTGCCAGAAGGCAAGCAGGCCGTGCGAGAGCGGCAGCCCTGCTGAGGCCGGAGGCAGCATCGCAACGTGCTAACGTTCAGCGCCCAAGTGCAGACGCTGCTGTAGGGTGTCGTTCACAAATGTGGGAACAGCAAGGTCTGCCTGTGGCTGGACCTCCCGGGGTTTACGCCAGACCCGTCCAAGGGGATTAAGGCCTTCATCTGGCCTTAATCTGCTCTGGACGAGTCCTCTCTCGCTGGTTTGGCTGGAGGCCACCCTAAGCCGCCTGCAAGTGTTAGTATCATTAGAGATACTAACACGTTTTGTGTTTTGCTGCCCTTTGGCTTTCAAAAGGGCCTTTTCTACATCATTTTGACGTGTTCCTTAACTTGGGGACCCTGCTGGTTTCTGTCAGTCAGCTCCCACACATCGGATTCATTCTTGGTTTGGTCATTTGAATTTCTCAGGGCAGGAGGCAACACCCTCGGTTCAGCACCGGATCCACGCCTGGTTTGTCCAAGTGATGTCTGTCTATTCTGTGTAGGGCTGTCATTCCCCTGGCGCCCGACCCGCCGCCCTTAGATCTGTGCCTTTCGCCCTTGGCTTGTTTACTGACAGAGGACAAGAGCCAGCCAGCCGGTGTCACAGGCGAGGTGTGTGGACCATCTCGTGAGCCCACGAGAGTGGGTTCCTAGTGGCGGGATTTCTGGGCTGAAAGGTGGGCTCACCTGCGGCCCTGCCGGGCATTGCCCACGTTCCCTTCCCTTGCAAGCTGCACTGAATATCTTTTTCTTTTAAGGAGCAAGTTAAGTCCATTTGCATTCATTGCAATGACTGATGTTTGGTGCCAACTTTGTCATAATTTTGTAATTTGTATTTTGTTCTGTTTGCTAACTGCCATCTCTAAGATATGTAGTCATTGCTTTTCATTTATAATGTTTTTTCTGGTTTTTAAGAAGATTTGTATTTTTGTTCTAGTGGTTACATTCACACTTGTACCTTTTTGAACGTCCTTAGTGCCTGGTCTGAGCATAGCTGAGGGGGTAGGAGAGGCCGGGAAACCAGAAGTCTTAACGTGGGAATCTTTGAAACTTCTTTCATAATCTTCATCTCCTTAGAGGTCCATGGCAGGACTGCACGTCCCTCCGCTTTGACCAATGAAACTGACTTTGGCCATTGAAACTGAGCGATTCAAAGGCTTGGGAGTGGAAGCCCTGATGGGCCAGTGCAGACAGTCTGTGCCCTTCCTCCCACCCTCAGGGGCGCAGAAGCAGAGGGCCAGGTGGAGCCGCCCCAGCCTCTGGAGGGCTGTGACGAGCAGGGCCCCTGGGGTGACTCTGGGCGTGCAGTCTGTGCCGTGCCCTCCTGGGAAGGGGCTCCAAGGCAGATTCTGGTTTCAGGGTTAGAGGTGAGGTCTGGGGCCCTGCCTTTAACAAGGTCCCAGGTGTTGGCGCTGGCGTTTGTGGACCACATTTTTCATAGCAAGGTGCTGAGTCACAAAACTTTGTTTTTGTTTTTGTTTCTTCACTGCGTTATAACCTAGTAGGTCTCAAAAGTGGTTCCTGGAATAGCAGCCTAGTACCCACCCACCCCCACCCCGGGAACTCAGACATGCCCGTTTTGGGCCCTGCTTCATGTCTCCCGAGTTGGAGATGCTGAAGCTGGACCAACCCAGATTCTGGGTTTAAGAAGTCACCCCCTGTGATTCCGACCTGTGTTGCTGCTAACCTGCTGATCTGGACCCAGACCTCCATCCATGGGGTTAGATTGATTACAGCTTGTGTTTAATTTTGAGTAACTACACATCCAAAAAGCAGTGGCTTGACAATGTAAGGGTTTATGCTTGTTGCCAAAGGAATCCAGGGGTGGGCAGTCTGGGGCAGGCATGGCTCACCCATGGCATTGTCAGGAACTCGAGCCTCTGGCTTCCTGCTCCCCTTTTCTTGAGGTGACCCTCATCATTATGCTTGCAGGGTAGTTGCCAGGGCTCCAGCCATCACATCCAAATCCACAGTGAGTACCAGCTGGACATCCCTCTTGAGACTTTCCCAGAAGTTCTCCCAGAGGACTCCTGTTTATATCTCACTGGCCATAGTAGTAGCTTACCACAGCAAAATATGGTTTTTACCCCACTACTGTCTTGAACAAATGAGGATTCTCGAAGGAAGAAAAAAGACATGAATAGATACCGAGTAGGCAGCCAGCCAAGTTTTCCACACAGATGGTTAGGACTTGAGGTCTTCTGGGATGATGTTAAAGGCATGGAGAGAGTAGTGTTCTGTGAGCTGTAAGAGTCACTGTGTGTGGTCAGAGAGTGGGACGGTTTGATTTACTGGTTCAGAAGAAGAGCAGCTCTGGGTATGGATACATTTCGGGTATGGAATTTGGTTGTAGAGTTAGGGCTGGAGTGGAGGTGATGGTCATTGGCTGTAGTGGAGGTGGTGTCATTGGCTGTAGGAGTGGAGGTGGTGTCATTGGTAGGGGAGGTTAGAGTGGAGGGTGATGATCATTGGCTGTAGGAGGGCTGGGGTAGAGGTGATGGTCATTGGTTGTGGGGGTAGAGTGGAGTGGAAGTGATGGTTATTGGTGACAGGAAGGGCTGGAGCGAATGCTCTTTCAGGAATCGGGAGATCAGGAGTTTTGTTGTTTGCACTGCTGCATCCCAAGTGCTCTATAACGCTACCTGGTACTTGGTAGGTACTCAGTAGATAGTTGAATCAAATATAAAGAGGCCAACAGTTCCTTTGAAAGAGCAGGAGAGACCCACACTGAACTTTGTTTTCTCCCTTCCTGGAGTACTGAAAACTCAGATGAGGACACTGGAGCAAAAGTCTGACCCGGGCCACCCCTCCCCCACTGCATGCACGCACGCACACACACGCGCACGTACACACACACACACACGTACACACACACACACACACACACACATACACACATACACACTGGGATGAGGACCAGCCCTGTGCGAACACTCCACTCTGCAGGAGCCTTAACCAGGATTCTCCTCTGCTGCTCCCTTTGACATCTGGTAGGTCAGTTTGATTTTTTAAAATCAATTTTTACCATGCAGCATTACCTGCCTGGTAATTCTCAGAGCACCCAGGAAAATCAAGAGGAGAAGGAGAGATGAAATCCTGCCAGAATTATCAAGCAAAGTGGAATGGTGGCCGGCAGTAGCAATAAATCTTTCCTAACAGTAGTACGTTAATGAGCCTGCGTTTTTATGTGCTGCTGGTGTGGAAGAGGGTGCTCCTGTCTAGGTAGAAGCTATATCCAAAATGGAAATAAAAGAAATAAAGAGAAAAAGGCATGTATGACTCCCCCATAAATGTACAATACCTCCTAGAGAAAGTCGCCGTGAACACGTTTGTGAGTGACAGATTGTCAATGACTTTTATTTTGCTGTCTTTCAAATTTGATGGTGATCATTTATTGCCTTTACGATTTAGAGAAAAGAAAGTTTTAAGGAAATAGGCCTTAATGAAAAAATTATCACTTCGAATCGTCCCTTTTGGAACCTTTAGCAACAAGTTTTGAGAAAAGCTTAAAATGTTCCTTTTCTGTGCTTCAGGAATCTGGGTCATGCTTTGGAATAAAGGATAATGGGGAAAATTGAAAATCTGCGACTATTTTCTTGGTGGAAGGTAGAAAGGTGTGATCTAATAATTAACTGGAACTGTCTCTCTTATCACCTGCAAGACTGTCAAGGTAACCCTTCTACTAGGAAACAGGCAGGCAGGTGCGTGTGGGTTCGCATGTGCACCCGTGTATGTGCGGGTGTGTTTTATTTTTGCCCTTCCAAATATTTTTTGTAAGTTTTGAGACTTTTGTTCAACAACCTTAAGAGTCTAGGATCATGACCTAATTGGAAAAACAGCTCCGTCTCGTTAGTGTCCGTTCTAGACTCTCTCTCGGGGACAGGATAATCTCTGTGACTCTTTGCAGCAACGGCCTGAATGAGCCTTTCCCGTAAACGAGAGCTGTGTGCACAATTCCCCACGTGGTACCTTGAAACTTGACCCTAGAACAGTAATAATGAACACGCTGCATTTTCTTTTCCTCGGCATCCAGAGAGCTCTTCTGATCCCAGGGCTTCATGTTTTTGTCCCAGCACCATATTGACATCTAACAACAGCTCCCCTCCCCCATCTGCTCTGGGTTCCAAAAGAAGGGGAAGGCTCTTTCCAGAGACCAGTAGCTACTGCCATCTCTGTCCCCAAGCCGATTTTATTTCCTGGCCATCACCCCACCCCCACCCCCCGTTAAGTCTACTTCTTTAGGGAGAAACGTTTGGCGCCTGTAGCAGAATAAACCTGTTTACTGTCTAGGAAGGGCTGGCATGGACAGGAAGTCTTGTTTCCTGAAAAGGGAAGGACTCGCTCGTGTGTTTCCCCCCAGCCCAGCCGATCTCCGTCTCCGGACGCCCCTTCATCCTCGCTGTCTGACCTTCAAGTTGCAGCCAGTTCCCCTCGGGCTCCCATTTCTCCTCCTTCCTCTTCCCGAAGACGCCAGCTCCAGCTCTGCTCCTGCCGCGTGAACGGGCTTTGGGACCTGCAGGTCCCCAGCACAGCTTCTCCTCCCCAGCCTCTCCTCTTTGTCGGGAGCTGTTTATCCCATTTGCTGCCCCCCCTCTCCTCCCTTTCTGCCTCCCTGCCTGGGCTGCAACATCTCCCTGTCGAAATTTCACAGAAATATGCTGAAACAATTATTGGCTGATTCTAAACAGAAGTCTGGATCGGGTGGGAGGCAGGGTACCAAACGGACACCCCTTTCCCCATGAGGAAATCAAGTTTTCATCTGCAGCCAAGAGGAAACCTTGGCCAGTTAAAAAGGGAACTACATTCAATTTCTTATAATAACCTATAATGGAAAAGACTCAAAAAATATATATGTATAACTGAATCACTTTGCTCCACACCTAAAACTAACACAATATTGTAAATCAACTATACTTCAATTTTTTAAAAAAGCAGAAAAAATGCCCACCAGCCTTGTGCAGTGTAAAAGCTCATCTGCTTCCTCTGTTGGTCGTTTCTCTGTGGGCTGTCAACCAACTCTACCTTCTTTCATTTCATCTTCCGTGTTCTGTAATTCCAGATAGTGTGAGGGTTTCTCTCCTGTTATTGTGTTTCTAAGACACAGTCTGTTGTAAGATGGTCCAATGTTTGAGGGGAGAAAATGTCACCTCTGGAAACATTCACATGTGGGAGAAAAATAGAGGTCTTGGATTCAAGGAAGCCGACTTTGCTCAGCAATGTCTCTTTGGTTGATTGGCTGGTTCCAGTCTGTTTTCAGGAGGCAGGAAGGTCCACGGGGCTGAGACACAAACCTTGAGAGACAATCTTTGTAGCGAGCTGGTTTCAGCTTCAAAATCAAAACACCTGTAACAAATTTGGACTAATTTGAAGATAAATGATTCTAAAATGTGTTTTCTATGTTATTTACCTGCCTTGGGCTGTTAAGTGTCCCCAAACAGCTGTGCTCTCTGGGCCGGTGTGTGTCTTCCGTGGTTTTCTTGCTCATCTTTTGCGGTTCCTCTGACAGCGTGGCTGCTGTGCTGGTCCCCCTCCTTAGCGACCGCCCTCCACTTGCTCATCTCCTAATGGGAGCTGAATTGCCATAATTATTGGGATCATGTGCCCATGGGGGCTAGTGACTCAACAGGGGCACATCTAAGAACATGAAAGATTATGCATCACCCTAATATTTGGAAAGAAGCAGTAAAACACCATTTTCTGTCAGATTGGTTCATGATGGCATTTTCCTGCCAAAGGAGGCAAAGTGTCTTGAGGCACAGATAGCTTTTTCTCATTTTGTGCCGAGGGTCTGCGTGCACTGGTGATGGCCTTGCCTGGCCCAGGTCAGGTCTCTTCCTGGCTGGTCTCAGTGCTGGGGCGACGAGGTCCTTGCTCTTCCCTCCCTGCCCTGCACCCGGGGCAGCCCAGAGCCCACATGTCAGCACGGAGAAGTGCCCTGCTGGAACTTAGCTCTCAGGTCCGCAGTTGGACACAGTGAGGCCGGGAACAGAAAAGGCGGTGCAGCCCAGTGCCCTGACGGTCTTCCCGCCCGCCAGCCTGGGCCGGCCTCTGGTTTTCAGAACTCATCCAGGGCTCACCTCTGTCTCCCCAGAATCACATCCCATCAGTTCTCAGGGAAGCCGCAGCCCAGCCAGTCGGCTAAACTCATCTCCTGAAAGCTTTTTGCCAACAGATGTGATGATGTCCTTACCTTAAGACGCCTGCTATTCAGATTTTTGATACTGGAAATACACTGAATATGGGACCTACATGGGTGGGAAAATCACAGACAAAAACAATGAACTGAGCAACGCAAAATTTAGGTGAGCGGTTCTGTCTGGGCGAGTGTGACCCGGGAGGGGCTCGGTGAGGACAGCTGCAGCCCACGGAATGTTCTGCTTAATCTAGGAGGGTTCGTGGGGGCTCTGCTTAGGCTCTTTAAATTATAAATAGAATGCATTTCACAACAAAAAATGAGTTTTAGAGGAACACAAGTAAGCGCCGTACAAGGTCCCAGGAGCTCAACTCTGAGTCCAAGAGAAGAGTTTAATGGAACTCGTGAGCGCTGGGCAGGTCCTTTGGTTGTTCCTAGTGTGCAGCTCAGTCCTGGGCAGGCGAGTTCGCTGGATCGTTGAGCTATAGAATATCAGCCATGAGGATGATGCAACTTAGAGAAGGGGATGGAGGGGCTGCCACTGTTTAGAGGAGACCCACGGTGCCCCAGCTCCCCCGAGCGGCAGGCTCAGGAAGCCAGCTTTGCATTTCAGTCCAGGAAATTGAAACGCCTGGCAGAGGCTAATGGTTTATTCAACTTCTCCGAAGACGGGCAGAGCCCCTGAGCGTGACAGGTCTTCACAGGGGTGATGGAGTTTAAAACTTGGGACATGAATAGAGAAGTCAAAGTCCAGCCTGCACACAGAGTGTACAGGAAAAAGAGATGTGGCTGCCTTGCCTTGGGCCAGCCTGCCCGAGGACCAGTGACTGACGACCGTGCGTCTCGGAATCCACAGAAAGGCCAGATCGATAAGTTGTCAGAGAAGTGCTTCTCCGGCTGCACACTTTTCTTTTCCCCAGTTTACGACCACATTCCCCCGGGAGTTGTTCTAACGCTTTCAACTCACAAGTTGGACATCTGACTTGCACAGAACCATTCACGCAGGAATTTACATCGAACCAGGTAGATAATTAAGAAATAGGTAGGTAGGTAGGTCAATAGATAGATAGTTAGGTCTCCATGAATCTCTAAATAATATGTTAATTTAAAGAGTCTAACAGCAGAGGGAACTAGCAGATTGGGACTGCATCCCTGGTGATTAAGTTTTTGATTCTTGAAGAGAACTTCTAATGAAAGGAAGCAACAGAGAAAGGAAGAGCTATTTTAGGACTTTTTGGCTTATCATTTTTTCAAACTTGAAGTTTAGTTGATTCACAATGTTATGTTAATTTCTGGTGTACAACATAGTGATTCAGTTATATATATATATATATATATAATCTGATATATTATATATATATATATATATTCCCTTCCATATTCTTTTTCATTATAGTTTATTACAAGGTATTGAATGTAGTTCCCTGGGCTGTGCAGTAGGTCCTTGTTGTTTGTCTGTTTTATATACAGCAGTTTGTATCTGCTAATCCCAAATTCTTAATTTATCCCTCCCCCTGCCTTTCCCCTTTGGGCACCGTAAGTTTTTTCCTATGGCTGTGAGTCTCTTTGTAAATAAGTTCATTTGTATCTTGTTTTTTTTTAAGGTTCCACATATAAGTGATATCACATAATATTTGTTTTTCTCTGATTTACTTAGTATGATCACCTCTTGGTCCATCCATGTTGCTCCAAATGGCATTATTTCATCCTTTTTTATGGCTGAGTAGAGATTATGATAGTTCATACTTAAACAGAATTGACAGGTTTTGAAATACACGGTTGGTAAGATTTTTCTGTACAAATTAGGAAAGCCCGACTCTGCCATAGGAAGCCATATCCCCTCTCCAGTGACAAAGTCTGTGACCACCACCATTTGAGGGTAGTTTCTATGTACCAGGCTCAGGGAACCAAGAGGTACCCTTGTTTTGTTGGTTTGTGAGAAAAGGAAAGTGGGGTCCACCCCCTTGTTGACTCTCTTACCTCAGTTGCCACCGTCGGGAAGTGCTCTGAGAGGACCCTCTGTGTTCCATCTCTCCCTGCTGCCCCACATGGCCTCGCCATGCTCAGCCTGTTCACTGTCTGGGACTTGGGGACAGAGGGGCTGGAACAAATTGCAGACAAGTGACATTTTAAAAGAAGTCATTGTTCTAATCAGTGCCTGGTAGCCACGGGCTTATTTCCTTTTTGTATAAGACATCTGAGAAAAAATAGTGAGAATCTTTGAAGATTATTCCAGTGACTCCCAGGACTTCTTTTCTGCTCTGGTGAGCAGAAGGTGTGGACATCCCACTGGCGGCAGTGTGTGTCCGCTCCAGTGGCATCAGAATAGGGAGGAGATGGTGCCTGTTGAGGAGTTACTACCTTCTTTAAAGTGAGTAACTTCTAAAAATTTATGGAGTATCCTGAAAGATAAAGAAGGAAAACCAAAAGAGTATAAAACAGGGAAAGAGTGAAAAGAAAGTCTCCCCTCCACTCCAGTTCCTGGTCCTGCTCTGCCCTCTCCCGAGACGATGCCGTTCCCAGCATCTTCTGAGTCCTTCCTGAGATTTTCTAAGCAGATGAGTATTTGCTGGGGAAGCAGACCCGACACACTGTCTCCACTTTGCTTTGTTGACTTGATAACGTACCTGAGAGATGGTTCCACATCTACCCAAGAGCATGTGCCTCCTTTTTCACTGCTGCAAAGCATGAATGTCCCATACTTTCCTTAATAGTCACCTATTGATGGGCGTTAAGGTGGTTTCCAGACCTTTGATATTACAATGTGGCAACAAGCAAAACATTGTACACATTTTAGATCCACTGCTTTATTGGAGGTGAGCATGGAGAGACTTGGCAAATTACCTCCTGCCTATTACACTTGCCATAGGACATAACCTGGCATCAGTGTTTCTGCAGTAGTAATGATAACTAAAGTTTAGTAAATGCTTACTATATATCAGGTACTTGCTAAACACTTTAACAGGGATCATTATTTTATTATAGTGTTGTCTTGATTTTAACATTTAGTATTCATGTTAATAATATCCATACATATTATATAAAATATAATTTAATAAACTTTATATAATCTTATGTATAAAATAATTATATAGATTTTATAATTTATACATAAAATATTAAAATTAATTAAAATATACAAATTCATACTTTTATTATATAGTAATATAATTATAATATAATATATAATACAGTTATATAATTTTTATAATTTTATACTTTATGTACAAAATTATAAAAATTATATAACTATGTATAAAATATAATTATATAAAATGTAATTATATAAATTTTAGAAAATATAATTATAAAATTTATAAAGATTGTTTTAGAACATAAATTATATATTAAATACTTTAAATATATATTATTTATATAAAATATAAATATATATTATGTAAATACAATTACATAAATTATATACATACATTGCTTATTATTTAAATAGGTAGATTTATTATAAAAAGAAATGTAATAAATAAATAGTATTTGATATCATTATCTCTTACCTCAGTTTTGTGGAGGAGGCAGAGAGTGTGTAAGTGGTAGAGGTGGGATCTGGCCCCAGTGCGGAGCCACGCACTTGCCTGCCTGCTGCTGAGAAGGTCTTCAGCGCTCCAAGGGCACGAGCGAGCACAGACTCCTTGGCCGCGTGCGCTGCAGCCGTGTGTGGGGCGGAGCTCCTGGGAGCCGGCCGCAGATGCCCGTGCGTTGCTAGGAGACCGCTCGCGCGTCGGCATCTGCGGCTCCCGCCCTCCCGAGGCCGCGCCGCCGCCCGGTAGCCCGTCTCTGGGAGAGCCTGGCGTGCAGACGTCAGTGCGTTAGATGTGGGTTCGTCAGAAGTTTTGAGCACAACTCTCATTTTATTTTTGGTAGAACCAGAAGTATTTTCTGGAAGCAGTGAGAAGCAACACGGAGGAGCACGTGTGACCGTGTCGGCTCCCCCAGCGGAAGGGAGACTGGTTAACCATCTTCCCGATGGGCCAGGCTCTCCAAGCAACCGCGGTCAGCCTAGTGACCTTTCTGAACCCGCGGAGAGTCCATCGCAAAGCTTCCTGAAGCCCAGAATCCCCGTAGCCGGGTTCCTTTGCCCCCTCCGAGATGCACGCACGCCTGCGCAGGAAGACCCTGGTGTTCAGGTAGAGAGAGAGTTGCCCCGAGGTAAGGAGCAAGGGAGGCAGGGCTGAGGTGATTCTTCCTTGGTACTCGGAGGGGAAACGGTGTGGGGTCTTCCCGGGCCCCAGTTCCCCCAAGCTTCCCCTACGAAGCTGCCCCTTCTCTAACTGTGCGAGCAGAGTGAGGGACAGGACCGGCAGATTTAAGTGGTGGGCAAGTCCTGCCTCCGAGGCATCGAGGAGGCAGTGCCACACGGGTCAGGGATTCCCAGCCCTACTGCACACGAGGCCAGCAGTAGCTGAGTCTGAGAAGTGGTCCGCTCCCAGGTGCCCTGCAGGCCTTCGGGCTTAGCTAGGGGGGCTCTGAGATGCTGGGGTGGCGGCCCTGAGGGCAGCGGGGCCGCCAGGCTGACGTGGTCCTCTGTAACTGATGAGCTAGGACGATGGCTGCGGGGTGTAGGCCACCACGTGTGCTGCACACGGAATATGTACAGGTGCGCTGGGCCTGACGCCCTTGAGGTAGGTCCCAATCTCAGTCTCTCACAGGGGACTGGACCAGGAATTCAAACCATGTCATTATTACTTTAAAGGCCAAGTGGAGGACCTGGACTAACACTGCAGTGACCATTGATATATAAAAGAACATAGGAATGAAATAGAAAAAAGATCAGTGGTGTCCAGTTGTGTCAGTGGAAAAGTTAGATTTCCTGTCACTCTGAAGATTTTTCCAAAGAGCTATAGATAAGGACAGAAAGAAAAAGATGATAGAGCTTTGGGTTGTAAAAGTTAAAATATTTATGGTATTTGATAAATATAATTTCTCTTCTAACCTAAGTTAATTCTCTAGTTCTTTATTCATTAATTCATCAAAGGAGCATTTACTGAATACCCACTGTGTGCCATGAAAGAAGCATTTATTAAACACCTACTGTGTGCCAGGTACTGTGCTCAGTGCTTCCTGCCCTCCAGGTGCTCTTGGTTTAGTGCCAGGGATATCGGGGTCATAACTGTGTGTGGTGAGCTATCAGGAAGCCGAAGCCAACCCCAGATGCTCCAGGGGTTGGGAGGGTAGACACCGAGGCATCTTCCTCCAGGAAATGATTTTGAGAAAGGACCTGAAAGCTGAAGAGAGATTTAAAAATCAGACCTGAGGGTGAAGAGCATTGCGGGCTGAGGGAGAGGCACGCACAAAGCAAAGAACTGACAGAAAGAGCATGACTGGTTTGGGGTCCAAGGGACCAGAGTGCAGGGGTGAAGGGGAGGCCTAGTGTGAATCTAAGGTCACATGGGTCAAGTTGAAAGGTCCTTATAAACCCACTAAGGGAGTCTGGACTGGAGGCAGGGCCGAGCCCTGGAAGGCCAAGAGACCTAATTAGATTTGCCCTGAAGGTGACTGTCTCCTGGACAATGTGGAGGAACAATGGGAGAGGGCGAGGCGCAGGCACCCGGCCAGAGCTGAGTACAGAGCGTGTCACTGGGGAGAACCGGCCACAGCAGTGGAGACAGACTTTCAAGATGATGGGCAAAGCTTGGTTGTGAGCATGGAGGAAGACGGGCGTGTTCCAGCTGCCCTCGGGTTGTCGGATCTGGTGGTGTGCTCGGTGCTTCCTGGCGGGGAGGGATGGAAGGAAACTGGCTTCCGTGTACAAGGTGAGCTCGGAGGAAGATTCACAGGAAATGGAGATAGTGTGTTGGAAAGTATAATTACCTCCAGCGGAGGGGGACTGGGGGACAGCTACCTGGGCTAGGGGTCGGGCCTGAAGCAGGGATGAGGGGAGTGGCAGAGGGAATAGGAGCGAATGCTTAGAAGAACAAGGACAGGGTCTGACAACCTCGAAGTAGCATGTTGCTGGTGGAATCAAAACTGGTAGCTGGAGGTGGAAGCTTCACCATGAACAAGCCAGGAAAAGTCTGATCTGACACGTTATGAATCCACTCTACTTCAGTTAAAAAAGGGAAAGTCTGGTCTGCCTGTAGGGCTTACAGGTTGTAGGGTACATTGATGGATTTTGAGTGGAGATAGGACAGCTGGTCCAGGCCAGACCAGAGAGGATCCAGATATGGACAATGGGGGTTGTAACTGGGGGATCAGAGAAGAGTTTCACCGGACCATGGAGGTGCATCCTGTGCTCAGGTGGGCCTCCTAATGGCCGCCTCTCTCCTCCCAGCAGAACTCCCAACAGCACCGGGGCTGGCAGTGTGGAGAGTTGCAGAATGAGAACGACACGGTCCAGCCCTCACGGGAGGGAGTCTCAGGCTTGTGGGGGTAAAGCATCCCGCCACGGGCTCGTGGGTGCTGCTGAGGGTGTGGCGTGTGACCACTGCGGGAGCACAGAGGGGGCAGGATGGAGCTGCCTCGGGAAGGGGAGGGCAGCTGCTTGAGAAATTTGGGCTCGGCCTGGAGGTAAGAGGTCACTGGGTGGAGCAATCAAAAGGGCTTCATGGAGATAAGAGAGCGTGCGTGCGGATGAGCAGTGAGGAGGATGCTGTTGAGTTTCAGAACCAGAGAGGCCTGAGGCTGTGGCTGGGAGACGTGTGGTGGGGGAAGCTCAGACAGGAAGAGCGGGCCAGGACAGACGTTGTGTTCCGGGCAGAGCAGCAGGTCAACGAGTGGTCAGTGAGTGTGTGTTAGCCTCCCCTTCACCACTCCAAGGGCTGCCCAGCCCAAAGAGCTGCTGAATCAACTCATCCCTTGACTTTTTCCACGAAGGAATATCAGAGTGGCCCCGAGAGGGAGGCCAAATCCAGCTCTGAGAGAGGAAGAGGGGGCCAATTACGAATGTAAAGCGGGTGGCAAATTAAGGGGAGGGATAAATAATTGAACACCACTCCTCTGTCTTACATCATTAGCATAGCAAACCTAAGATAAGTGAATGCCCAGTCCCCAAACAACCCAGCTGTAATAACCGTACAGGCCACGCTCAGTATGAAGCACAGGATAGAAGAATTTGCTTCACGTTGTGAGCAAAGGCATATGGAACGTCAGACGCCCCGGGAACGCCTTCGCGGCGCGGTCAGCCCGTCACGCGCTCTGGCTGCCTGTAGGCGCTCTTCCCTGTGACCGGGGCAGCTGGGCGTCTGTGCCGAGACGTGATCTCGTCACTTAACGAGGCCCATTAATAACCTGCTGGCGTTTCTATTTTGAAAATTGTCTCCTGTGTGTAATGATGTTGAGGAGCCAGGAGAAAATCACTTGGTGCCCTCTAAATGGCATTCTAAATCTTCTCTCCCAGGGGATTACACGTGCTGTGACTTGGTGGTTAAAATAAAGGAATGCAAGAGGAGGGAGGACCCCACCACGCCTGAGCCCACGTCCCCAGAGCCAGCGCCCCCCGGGGAACCAGTGGCTCATGACCTGTCGGAAGACTGTCCTGAGAGCCAGCGTACGCCTGCGAGCTCCTTGACCCTGCAGGTAAGGCCTTCTCTGCATCTGGACTTGAATGCCACCAGGAAGCCCCTGACCCCATGGGCCCATGAGCTCACTTCCACTTCTGAGGCTGGAGACCTGACGCTGCCTGGTGGCTGTGTGACTCTGGGCAGGTCCCCTAACCTCTCTGGGCCTCTGTTGCACCGTGTGAGTACCAGAGATAATGACGACTTCTCCACTGGGCTAGAATGGGGCTGGCAGGCCATCAACAGTGATTGGAGCAATGACTTAGCATTTGTTGAGAACTTTCAGGTGCCCCGACATGGGGGGAGGGGTCACTTCCTTGGCGTCAGAGCCTTCCATCCTCACGGCACCCCTGCGAGGCAGGGGTCCCTATAACCCTGTGGTTAAATAAGAACCCTGTGGTTCTTCAGATAAGAACATTAAGCCCTTGAAAGTTTAAGGAAGTCCCACAGTCATGTGGCCGTGAGTTCAAGGATATGGAAGCTTTCATTTGGTGTCTTTTCCCATTTGTAGAAGTAATGTGTACAAATATTTTCAAAGTTCAAAAACACACAGGTGTAAAGATTAGAGGTTAAGCAACCTGGAGAAGGTTTGCGTGGCAGCCGCCTTCTGGAAGGACACAAGATAAGTTGGAAACCGCCCTGCAGCCGTGCAGCTGGCTTCACCTGCTCGCCCCTGCAGCCCTGGGCCTGGGTGGACCCATCATGAGAGACGGATGCTGTCCCCAGCGCATCCCGAGCGTCCAGCCTCGGGAGGGGCCTCCGGGCAGCAGCCATGCGTGCATCCGCAGGCCATTCCCGTGGGCCGGCCCTCCAGGCCCCAGTGACTTGTGCCCGGGACCTGGGGCTGGCACCTCGGAGGCCAGCTGGCCAAGAGACCCCTTTCCTGGCCCAGTGGCCAAGGGCACATCCATGACATAGACGGAGCCCGCGTTGCCCTCCCCCGGGAGCTTTGAGCTCCCAGCAGGGCTGGGAGAGGAGTGGGGCAGGGGACATCTCTGCTGCGGCGGCCCCTCCCGGGGGCCTGTGTGGAGCACAACTCTGTGCAGAGCCGGGCAGTGGCTGTGAGGGGTGCGACGTGGATGAGACACGGCCCATGCCGCCCAGGACTCACAGCCAGGCGTGGCGGGAAACCTGTGTGAATCACCTGTGCTTGGTGGTCTGTGAGGTTGGGCTGACAGATGGCACCAGGAGAGCTGGAGCTCGAGCCCCTGGCGTGGCTGGGGTAGCCCTCCAGGCCGGGGCGCCGCTGGAACAGCACTTTGCGAGGAATAGCAAGTGAGGACAAGGAAAGGAAGGGTGGGGAGAGCGTGGGGCTCCCACAGCTGCAGGGTCACCATGCGATCTCCCAGATCACGACGAGCCTCAGTTTTTGCCTCCGTCAGATGGGAATGAATATGTCTGCCTTCCAGAATCCAAGTGGGGATTCTCAGACAATGAATACACACAGAGCACCGGGTCCAGTGTCTGGCCCAGAGCAGAATGAGGTCGCGATGGTTATTCTTTCTCAGTAAACCTGTGCAGGTGGTTAGTGCATGCTCGGAGCGGGAGGAGGGAGAGGCTGAAGTGGAAACACGGGAGTTCTGACCTCCTCTGGAGTTTGCAAAACGATTTTGCGTAGGCAGAGCTACCTCGCCAGCTCTTCCTGCGAGGAGAAGCTGTTTCCGTTAGCCGCGGTGCCTGTTTCTCCTGAAGAGACACGCGTTTCGTGCTGGGTGGGGGGTAGTCTCCGGCAAATTAAGGGAGTTCTGTGCCGCTGAAGGCATCCAGCCCCCAGCAGAAGCGAGTGACTCACTCATCAGGCCTCATTCCTTTCCCACCCATGTTGCGTTGGAATATGAAATTCAGGGCGTTCCGATTTTGGTCTGTCGGAAATGACTGAATCGACAGGTAGGAGAAGGACTGGGTAGAGGTGTGGCTTTGTGCCACAGTCTCAGAGTCGGTTATCATCAGCCGTGCTGCAGTGGGGCCCTTGGTGCTGACCCAGACTGACCACCAGGTCCTGAGTCGTCAACACGACTGTTAGCATCTTTCCACGAGGTGCTGGGAGAAAACCGCGATGTGCTCGTGCGCTGTGCTGTCGATCTGCTTCTGGTCCAAACCTGATGGATGTTGCCTTCCTGCATCGCTTCTTTTAAGAATGAAGTGTTTTCTCTGCTCCTCTTAGGAGGCACTGGAGGTCCGTAAACCTCAGTTCATTTCTCGCTCGCAAGAACGTCTGAAGAAGCTGGAACACATGGTGCAGCAGAGGAAAGCCCAGCGGAAGGAGAGCCCGGGCCCGAAGCAGAGTCTCCTTCCTGTCCGTGCCAACAAGAAGCAGTTCACCATTCCCCACCCTCTCAGCGGTAAGTCGCAGGTGGCTGGCGAGGGCTGACGAGACTGTGGGGTCTCGGGGCTGGAACCTTCCCCCAGAGCTGATGGTCCAAGTGATGATCTGACACATGCAGGATTTGTGTGCACTCAAGGCCCCAGACCTCCGTGTCATCCAGCCTGCCTGGGGAGCCAGCCCCCTTCGAGAGATTAGACATGGGCCCCGAATTCAGCAGGGACAACTCGGGACACAAATGTACTGATTTGGCTGGGAAAGAAGCCACGCGACCGCAGCGGCCAGGGTAGCCAGTTCAGATTCTTGGCTCCTCACAGATATTTGCAAGAGCTCCCCTTTGCCCTTTATAGCTTGTGAAACAGGTCCCAGGGTGAGAGGTTGACTCCAGCTTGTCTACATCAACATTCGTCATCTCGAAAGCCCTCTCCTGCTGTGAGCTCGGCGTAGGGATGGCCGGCTTTCCGAGCACTGGGAGGCCGGGGTCTAGCTGGCCCCGGGAGGGCGGCGCCCACTGACTCACAAGGGAAGGAGTTGTCAGGAAGCCTCTCTGGGCCAGGCCCCACGCTGGGAGCTGGGGAGAGTGCAGGGAGCGAGGCTGGCCTCGGTCTTTCTTCGTGGAGCTTATAAACAGACTATTAAACCAGCAAAGATAACAGTAAGAGACAAGGGCAAAGGTGGGGACGTGGAGGCCTCTGCTGTTGGCCTGCCAACTCAAATCTTAAAATCTGGAGGCCTGGGGAAGCCTCAGTTTTATCCCTTTGGGTAGAGGAACAAGACCTTTCTTCCTAGGAAACTGTTCTGGCCCCAAGGAGATGAATCATGGGTATAAGTCTGAATAAGAGCGCTCTGGGGAAATAACCATATTCAATAAAATGCAGCTTAGCAAACATCACTGAGATCTTACAGGGGAAATGAGGGTTGGAGGACAAAGGGCGTTGTAATAGGATTCCTGTTAACCAGGGGCCAGCTAAGTCTCCCTCACCTACCCAGAGCTCTGCGGGGGGCTTGTCTGAGACCCCACCGTGAGCGGGCTTGAATGCATCCTTCTCGTGGTGAAGGATGCGGCAGATCACCTCCCCAGGCACACTTTCCAGGATGCTGAGAAAAGGGAATCAGCAGAGTAAGTACTGGCAAGGAGGATGCAGCTCAGTGGTAGAGCGCGTGCTTAGCCTGCACGAGGTCCTGAATTCAACCCCTAGTCCCTCCATTTAAATAAATAAACCTAATTACCCCCACCCCCAAAATTTAAAAAAAAAGGACAAAACAGAATGAGTGTGCAAAAACTTCCACTGGCGTTTGGCAGAGACTCTATTTGGGTGTGTTCTCCATTGTCTGTGCCTCAACAAAGAGCCGTTTGGGTTCAGGTGCAGCTGTCTCAAGGCGCTATGAGAGACCAGATATCAGCCACCGCTGGGGGCCCCCAGGGGCTTCAGTGTCCAGGCTCGTCCTGGGGAGGCCGCCAGGGTGCCTGTGGTGTGGGGGCCACTTGGCCTCAACATTCTTGAAGATCCTGCCTGATGAAAGCAGTCGGATAAACTAATGTGTTGTCAACAAATATAAAACAGTGTCACATTACAGCTCCACATACTCACATAGACCCCAAAAAAATGGCAACTAGGAAGCTTCCTTTTCTCTCAGATCCCATCGTTTTGTGTAGGAAAAAAAAATGGAGACCCGTGGACTTTTGGGAATTTGGTACGTGTGGGGCCCTCTGTCCTCACCCTCGGGGCCAGCTCCCTTCCATCTGTGCCATAGCACCTGCCCCAGGGGTCCGGAAGAGCATCAGCTCAAATGTCAAAAGGATGCTGCCTTGATCGCCTGTGCTAATCTCCTAGGGCTGCTGTAAGAAATGGCCCTAGCCTGGGTGGGACAGTAACAGAACTTTGTTCTGTCATAGTCTGGAGGCCAGAAGTCCAAAATCCAGGAGTCCAAGGGATTGATCCCTCCTGGAGGCTGAGGGAGGAGCCATCCTGTGCCCCTCTCCCAGCTCTGGTATCTTCTGGGCTCCTTGGCATTGCTCAGCATATGGAAACCTCATTCTAACCCCTGCCTTCTCCATTGTGTCTGTGTGTCTTTGTGTCCAAATTTCCTCTTCTTATAAGGACACTAGTCATTGGACTAGGGGCCACCCTCACTTTAACTTGCAGACATCTGTAGAGGCCCTGTTTCCAAATAAAGCCACGATCACATGTGCAAGGAAGGGGCTCTGAATGCATCTTTTTGGGGAGACGTGGTTCTATCCACTCCATCATCCAACTGTGATGTTTTGCCCCAAACAGATATTATCCTTACAAGTTCACATTCCTTTGAAGGAAAAATCTTAAAATTGTGTATAATAATAAAAGGCGATCTGACCCCATCAATAGCTTTAAGTAACTTAGCCACCTATTTTTCCCCCAATTCTGAGACAGTCCTGCCGACTAGAAGGCTGTGGGCGGGCTTCGGCGCGCAGCTTTACGGCCGCTCCTCTGATCCCCGCGGTGTTTATGGTTGATGAGAGGTTTACCCTTGTGTTTGTTTGTGTTAGGTCAGCTCAGTCCCACAACTTCTGCAACCAGAGCCTCATGTGAGCTCGGGCAAGGGCAGGGAGTGCTTAAGGCCCCATTAAGCAAGTCTACAGCGCACATCTTGTCTTCAGCCTGTCTGCTGGCAGGATGATAAAAGCGAGATGCAGATGTTTTTCGTACATGCTAAATTAGTTAGTACATCACCCGCCTGAACGAGCTCTGGCTGTGGTGTCAAGATGTCGGTTGGAAGGAAGAGTCGGATTGCTTTTGAGCTGGGGGCGCTGCTTCTGATGGGGCTGGCGCAGACCTGAGGGGTTCAGGTGGGAGCTCTGACGGCTGACAGATGCCCCCTCGGACGGGGACTGATGTCAGGGACACTGGCCCCATGGGCCCACGGGCCAGCTCTGCTTCCTGTTGGCTAACGAATCCTGAGGCGCCTCCTAAGTAGTAGGCCTAGTGTCTCCCACTGAGCAGTCCGTGGCTTTATCCTGCCCCGCTGCAGCCCCCAAGCCGGGCCCTCACCATCTCCTCCTGGGCCGGGGGGCCAGCGTTCCAGCCTCCCTGGATTCCCTCTCCCCGCTGCTGCCCAGACCCCTCCAACCTGACTTGCCATCTGCCTGCTTTTCCCAGTTGGTCTCATTGGCTGTCCTTCCTTACCTCTGGGAATATTCACAATCAGGGGCCCCAAACCACCTGACAGAAGCCTTGTCTGTCCCTCTTCCTGCCTAACCTTGCTAGCCTGTCTCAAGTCCAGCCTCTGTCTCAATCTCTCCCCACAAGGCTCATTCCTCTGATTCCTGTGCTGCACGACTTGGGCCACGTGGGGACTTTCACTTCTCACTTGAGCACCTTATTCTTTATAAGTCACTGCTGCCACCTGCACTCAGTGCCAAGGCTGGTTCAAGAGCCTGGCAGTCACAACCCAGGGCTGCCTTACCTCTGTCTTGGTTTCTTTCCCCTCTGACTGACTGGATGGTCTTTGTGGCTCTTCCGGATTGTCTCCTTAACCTGTGATTGTGTAGGAAACCCATCAGGAAGACGGTTTCAGGAAAACCCCTCTTCCAGGAAGCCCTCCCTGACTACTCCCATCCAGTTTCCACCTCCCCACCTCTTCCAGTCTGAGCACTCCAGTCTGTTGTATCTCTCTCTATTGCCTGCCTTCTTACCGTTTCACTTTGGATTATGGTCCTGTGGGTGTAGCAAAAAAATTTCGATTCTAAATGCCAGCAGGCGCACAGCACACCAAGTCACTCAGGGAAGCTCTCTCTGCTGCATGTAGCAAAGCAGACTCACTTAATCTGAATTACATTATCCACACTTCCCAAGGTGAGCCAAGTCCTAGCCATTTAAATCACGGAGCAGTAGAGGAGTGGAATTCTCCAGAAGGCACTGCAGAATGCCTTCTCCGGCAGATCTGTTTCCACTGATGATTTTTGGCTGGAGCAAGTATTAAAATTAATTTGCATTCCCTGAGCGTCTAGCTGTAGCAGTGACCCAGCAGATATGCGATGGCTGAGGAAGTCATGGCAGTAATAAGAATGTGCTGTTCATCACGCAGCCTGCTGAGCGCTGGCCACGCCGTCCCTGCTCTGGCTGATCTGATCTTGTGAATGTCTTTCCACCAGTCATCTGAATAAATATTTGGGGCTAGTTCTCCCAGTATTACTCACAAAGGAATTTTAAAATGTGCTTATCAGATAAAAGTAAATTGTTACTTCATCCGTCTGCAAGGAAAACAAGAAGCGTGATTTAGCGAAAAGACCGTTTCCCTGATTCAAAGTCATCTGCATGTACGCTATTGCTGGTGTCCTTCACGGACTGGTGAGAAAGGTGTTGTGTCTTTTTCTAAGAAACAGGGGAAGAAAAGATCAAATTATGTCTGTTGATCAGCAGTAGACCTACAGGACAGTGTTCTTTCCAATTAAAATAATGTGGAGGAAAAACACAGAACTGCAGAGTGGTAAGGAAAAATGTCTTGATGGGAAATCTCCCAATTGCCTGGATTTTATTTTCCAAATGATTTCCCTTTTATCCCACAGCGCAGCTCAGCAATAAACCTTGCAGTGACACCAAGGATATAAATCTACTTGGCAACCAGCATGAAAGTTTATTCATCATCTATAAATCACCATATTTTGTGGTTCTCTAAAAAATGCCGGGAAACCCTGGAATTGGAGCAAACAAGGACTTTTATATCCATAGCCAGTCTTTCAGACATGTACTGGATGTTGCTGTTTGGTGAAGTGTGTGATCTGAGCCATTTTAAAGTTCCTTTGCATGAGTAATTTAAAGTTGCCTTTCAACACACACACACGTTCTTAAGAAAATGTGGAGAAAGTACACCAGGTTTTCTTTATATTATATAAATTAAATTGTCTTTCTATATAAATATATAGATTAAATCCTAGTCTATATCACAAATAACTTTGAAATTTGAGAACTAATTATAGCTTCTAACATTGTGCAGTTTTCACGTTTCTCCCTGGCTTCCCTAAACCTAGACTATGCAAAGTGCATGCCACAGGGAGAGCAGTCCCTTCAGATTCCTGGAGAAATGTATTGTGCACTGTATTCTCTTAGAGGTTTACAATGCCCAGTGTGTGTTAAAGGCACTGATAAGTCCTGCAACAGTGAAGGCTGCTTACATTTGTTTAAGCTCATTTTCCCTAAACTTCTTTGACCTTGGAATGCTTTTATCTAATTCTTGACAGTCCACATTTGAGACATAGCTCTAGAAATCTTTGCTTTTGTAAATATCTACCACAATTTGCCAAGAAACCCCAACCCCAGAGTTCCAATCTGCCATTTCCCACAGAAATCTGGGGCTGTGGGAAGGAGATCTCACTCTCATTATCTGAATCCCTTTGGTCTAGCAATGTCTGAAAGCGACGGTTGAAGGGCCTGGGGACCCTGGGCAGTGGGGCATGATGCCGATTTCACAGTCTGTGGTTGGCTTGCCTCATTGGAAGTTTGTCCAGAGACAGGCTCTGCCTGGACCTCTCTCCATGTGGGCCGACCCAGCATCTGTAACAGTGCCATCACGCTGTCACCCAACAGAGTCCATCAGAGAAAGAGGAGCCATTCACAATCCCTTTGGAAAGCACATCACAAATGTCACAATAACCAGGGAGGGTGGCGTGTCCCTACCAAGAGCTGAGAAAGTGGCTAGAGGGAGCAAGGAACTGCTGGGGGACTGACTGTGTAACTAGGGCAGAGGCTGGCTTTCCCTGTGACTCAGGCAGCTGAATGAGACTATGCCACTGGGGGCCCTGGGACTGGTGACCTGATTGTCTGTTTCCATGGCATGGAGAAGTTCTCCAAACCCTCAATGTGGGGTGGCTAGACTCATTAAGTGAAAATACAGGATGCCTGGTTAAATTTGCGTTTCACAGCATCAAGACATCTTTTAGCGTAAGTATGTCCCAAATATTGCACGGGATATACTTACGGTAAAAAACGTTTCATTGTTGATCTAAAAGTCAAATGTAACTAGGCATCTTGTATTATATTTGGCAAGCCTTCCTCAGGGCCTGGGAACCTGTGTTGGGACTTGATTCTTTTCCTAACACTCTTGTTACCTTCTCTCAGGGGTCCTCGAACCTGAGCAAGTGTCAGAGTCACCTGGAGGGCTTGTGACCTCTCAGACCACTGGGCTAGCCCCAGGATTTCTGATGCACAGAACCTGGGGTGGGGCCAAGCATTTGCATGTGTAATGAGTCCCCAGGCGTTGCTGACGCTGCTGGTTCAGGGACTGAATGGGAAGCAAAGCAAATGTTGGCATTTATGTGAAAATATAAGGCCCACTTTGAGAACCACAACCATCTATCTTCTGCAGAGCACAGACATCCCCTTGATCCCATCAGTGACAATTCTCAAGCCTCTATTTTTCCCCCTCTTTTAAATTAATTAATTTAATTGAAGTTTAGTTGATTTACAATGTTGTGCTAATTTCTGGTGTGTAGCATAGTGATTCATTCAGACATAAATATATATGTTCCTTTTCAGATTCTTTTTCATTATAGGCCGTTACAAGGTATTGAATATAGTTCCCTGTGCTGTACAGTAGGACCTTGTTGTTTATCTATTTTGTATATAGTAATTAAGATCTATGAATCCTAAATTCCCAATTTATCCCTCCCCACCTCCTTTTACCCCTGGTAACCATAAGTTTGTTTTCTATGCCTGTGAATCTGTCTCTGTTTTGTAAATAAGTTCATTTGTGTCTTTTTTTTTTTTTTTTTTTTTTTTTTTTTAGATTCTATATGTAAGTGGTATAGTGTTTGTCTTTCTCTTTCTGGCTTCATTTAGTATGACAATCTCCAGGTCCATGCAAATGGCATTATTTTATTTTTATGGCTGGGTAGTATTCCATTGTGTGTGTATGTGTGTGTGTGTGTGTGTGTGTGTGTGTGTATGAGTGTATGACAACTTCTTTATGCAGTCATCTGTGAATGGACATTTAGGTTGCTTCCATGTTTTGGCTGTTGTAAATAGTGCTGCTATGAACATTGGGGTGCATATATCTTTTCAAATTAGTGTTTTTGTCTTTTCTGGATATATGCCCAGGAGGGGGATTGCTGGATAATAGGGTAAGTTTATTTTCAGTTTTTTAAGGACTCTCCATACTGTGTTCCATAATGGCTACATCAAACTACTACCAACAGTGTAGGAGGGTTCCCTTTTCTCCATACCCTCTCCAACATTTATTGCTTGTGGACTTTTTAATGATGGCCATTCTGATCTATATGAGAGGATACCTCATTTTAGTTTTGGTTTGCATTTCTCTGATAATTCATGCTATTGAGCATTTTTTCATGTGCCTATTGACCATTTGTATGTCTTCTTTGGAGAAATGCTTCTTTGGGTCTTCTGCCCACTTTTGGATTGGGTTGTCTTTCTTTTTGTTATTGAGTTGTAAGAGCTGTTTATATATTCTGGAAATTAAGCCCTTGTCAATTGCATAGTTTGCAAATACTTTTCTCACATTCTGTACGTTGTCTTTTTGTTTTATGTATGGCTTCACTTGCTGTGCAAAAGCTTGTAAGTTTAATTAGGTCACATTTCTTTATTTTTGCTTTTATTTCTATCGCTCTAGGAGAACATTGCTAAGATTTAAGTCAGAGAATGTTTTGCCTACGTTTTCTTCTAGGAGGTTTATGATGTCTTGTCTTACATTTAGGTCTTTAAGCCATTTTGAGTTTATTTTTGAGTATGGAGTGAGAGAGTGTTCTAACTTCATTGATTTACCTGCAGCTGTCCAGCTCCCCCGACACCACTTGTCGAAGAGATTGTCTTTTCCCCATTGTATATTCTTGCCTCCTTTGCCAAAGATTAATTGACTGTAGGTCTGTGAGTTTATTTCTGGGCTCTCTATTCTGATGCATTGATCCACATCTCTGTTTTTGTGCCAGTGCCATGCTGTCTTGATGACTGTAGCTCTGTAGTATTGTCTGAAGTCTGGAGGGTTACTCCTCCAGCTTCATTCTTTTTCTTCAGTATTGCTTTGGCATTTCTGGGTCTTTTGTGATTCCATGTAAAGTTTAGGATTATTTGTTCCAGTTGTGTGAAAAGTGTCCTGTGTATCAGTTCCCAGGCCTCTTACCTACTGGCTTTGAGATCTGAGGTTAGGTTACCAAACTGCAAGACCCCAGTTTGCTCACCATTGAAGAGAAGAGCCGCTTTCCTGAGTCACAGGATTAATTAAATCATGGTGGGGCCCCCGGGTGCTTAACAAGTGCTGCTAGTTAGCATCCTTGCTGCCATTGGCGTCTCCATGGTTACAATGCACTTTCATATGGACCATTCCCGTGAGACCTTCCAAGGACCTTTAAAGGAGATACTGCCCCTGCACTGAGCAGAGACGGAGGGAAAGTCAGCAAGCTCGAGCCACCAGTCCCAGGGCACAGAGCGCTGAGCTGAAGCCTAAACTGACCCACAGGCCTTCAGACTTGGACCACAAAGCGACCCTTTTCTCACAGTGCAGAGAGTCAGGCCAGAGGAAGCATCAGCCTGACATCATAAAAGCACCATGTTTCATTTACTGATGCTCGTATTATTTTCATGTAAGCAGAAACACACGATGAATTTCCTGCCATGTGCAGTGAGGTCACTAATTAAACCTCAGCAGCTGGGTGAAGCTGCCCGTCTGCCTCTGGTTTGCCTGCAGCTTCACTGGTGTGCTCGTTGCAGGAAACACTGAACATGGCATTGCCAGCGCCAGCAGGGCTTCCCCCCTGCTTCTTAAAATGCACATTTTAGGCAACTGACAGGAGCCCTTGGCAGACGCTCAGTTTCTAAGCATCTGGTTTTGAGTAAGGATCTGGGTTGGTTTGCAAATCTATGATCCTGTAGACACCAGGGTGAACTGAATTTGCACGGTTTCAGTTTGTTCCAAGGTGGCCTGGTGCCGGGGACCCAAGATAGGAAGGAGGTGGCACGGGAGAGAGCCACCACCGATGGGGGCCAGCCTCCCTCTGCGGCCCCGTGGATTTCATGGGGAGCCTTAGACCCCTTGTCCCTTGCTACATCTCTTGAGGAGTAACTGAAAGTAAATAGAAATGTTAACTTTTGGTGTCTTTGGCTGCAGAGCTGGAGTATGAACCAGGGCATCAGGGATGTCGGTCAGCGGAGAAGCGAATAGACTAGAAGGGACTCCCCCTTGTGCTCCAGGGGTTCACGAGCCACTTGGGGAGGGAGTTGGCCAGGTAGACAGCCAAGCAAACCTAGTCTGGAACTGTATAGGAGAGGACCCTGGGGGCCAGGGGAAGGGAGCTTAGGGTGGAGCTCTTGGGTCCAAGAGAGAGGCGGATAGCATTGGGGATTGTATTAAGACTCCATTTCTCTCCAATGATTGTCTTTCACAGACATGCTTGACTTGGAGATCTGGTTCCTCTAGTTGGGGACACTGGAGCCGTGGTCCCCAGGCCTTATCCGCCAGTGCCGCATCAAGGCTTCTCCTGTTGTGATCTGTGCGAGGCTCGTGGGCCTCCAGTGTGCTTGGTGGGCCGTCCTCCTTGCCACCCCATCGTCCAGGTGCAAGCCCTTTCTCAAATCCATCCTTCAGCTGCCAGCTCTCTATCTGCTCATGGAAGCCTTGAGATGGCGATCCAGCTCTAACCTTGAGGATAAATCTGTACGTGCAGGAGCTGAGCTCTCTGCCAAGAGAGCCATCCTCTCGTCTCCAGCCAGGAGCCATCTGACAGCTCACTTCTTGTACTGAGCCTGAAGAGAGAAATTGATGTCTCTGCAGACTTCTGGTCTGTTTTTCAGTTCTTAGTTTTGTATGCCTTTTGCCAGAAGGGTCGGAAAACCTCGTTGCATTTCCGAACTGTGATATCAGCACCTCTTTCGTGTCTGAGTGGTAATTGTCACAGAGCATCACTTTTATCTAAAAGAAACATGCAAGGTCCGCCCACCTTCTGGACCCAAGAATGGGCTGCTCAGCACGCGGATCTGACATTCAGAAGCAGGATTCCACAGGAGGGTGGAAGGGATTCCCAGCACCAGCTTTTATCATCACAAGGGCACTTTGGAGGCAAACAAGCTATGAGTCTTTAACTCGCTTTTCTACGGCGTAATGCACACTGTTTAATTTTCTGGAGGGCTAATTAGTCCAAGGTAGACCACTCGGCGGTTGCCAACATCAGCAAATCAGAGGTCTCCCCGAGGCGAGCAGAGTGGAAATGATGTGCAAGTAACTGCATTTAACTCCTGAAAACCACGATGTGATTTTTCTAGTGGCAGGAAGGCCACTGCCCACTGGCTTTGACACAGACATAATGAACAGCCTTGTGACCTTAGAATACACGCATACTGAGGTCCTTTTCTGGAGGAAAAATCCTCTAGAGATTTTCCTCCTTAAATTCCTGTAGAGATTTTCTTCCTTAAAACAGCCTATTTCCATTCCGTTGGGGAGGCTCAGACTTTAACAGCAGATTCTGGGCAGTGTGGACCTGGCATCTCCACTCCAAGCTGGCTGTTGGCTTCTGGCCGGATTCTCTCCACCAGTCACCTCTCTCGGTTTTGTTTTCTAAGATGGGGGAAGCCCATTCGAAAGGATGCTTCAAAGTTGCTCAGGGTGACTGCAGAAAGTCAGCTTCTGGGAGGGCACTGCACTAATAAATCCAGCGTGCACTTGATTATCATTTAGATTACTTGTTCAATAAGAAAAATGAAGCTTTGCAATCAGAGCTGCAGGGACGGGCTCTGTGCGGAGGAGACTGAGCTCTGGCCTCATGAACAGCCCATCGTGCTGGGGTCCGGGTGATCCTCCTGGTGACACTGTCCGCTGTCTGAATGTTGAGGCCACCTGTCCCTGGGCATGCACGCATGTTTGCACGCTTGTGTGGCGAAGTTTGTAACGCCCACGTGTCTTTATAGAGATGAACGGGACGCCGGGGCTTGGCTTTCGCTCAGCTGCTCCCCAAGAACGGCCCCAGAAGCACCGGAATCTTGGTCCCTGGTTGTTTGCTGCCTTTGAACCAGGCAAGGGCTTCGCGCGCCCGGCCTTGCCGCGTGCACTTAGCAACAGGCCAGCAGTTTGGATGAAATAATGAGCAGGCACAAGAGATTCAGGGTTTTTTTGGAAAAAGGATTTTCCGGAAAGACAGAAATGGGCAATTTGTGATTTAATTGGGAAAAAAAAATTCCACTTGAATGATAATGAGAGATAAATAGAACCTCGGTTCTCTTTCCTCCACGTTAGTGAATTACAATACACGAAGCCCCCAAGAAACGGGGAAGACCCGTAAGCAGGCTGAAAATTGTTCTCACCAGTCACTTTAATTTTATCAAGGCAGAGTTTCCCTTAAAAGGGAATTGATAAATGGGATTTCGCTGTATTTTTGAGCACAGAGCGTGCAGGACGGATTCCATCGTGTGAAATAAGGTCCCCAGCGGAGCCTGCTGCACGTGTCCTCGAAGAAGCCGCTCTTGCTGCAGGCCGGGCCCCCTGGCCCTGCTGTGTCTCTGCCTGGGCCACCTTCCTCCCGGCCCTCCTGCCACCCCTCTTCCCACCATCAGGACGCCTCTTTTTCAAGATTCAGCTTGGCTGTCTCCTGCTCTGGATCCTCCCCAGCCGCGCCCCTTCCCTGGTGGACCGAGCATCCCCCATGAGCCCCTCCCTGCGCAGGCGTGGGTCCTGGCATCTGAAGGCTTCACGTATCTGGCTCTCACGCTGGACTCTGAGTCCTTAGTCTTGTTGATCTTTAAGTCAGCCGAGTGCCAGAGAGGTGAAAACTCAACAGTCATCGGTGAAGGACTGTTTCAACCCGAAGCCTGGTTTTCTCTCCCATCTTCACAACTCACTTTGCTCACGTTTGGTGTAGACAAGTCCTGCATCCTCCCACTTCCCAGCTGTGCTGAGCACTACCCTCTCTGGCTTCCCTGGCAGCGATGGACTGACCTGTCTCCCCGCTTCCTGCCATGTTTGAATCTCCTCTGCCCAGTTCGTGCATCTTCTGAGCAGTCGCTGGAGTCATCCTTTGACGATCCACATCGGATCTCCTGTTTACAACCCCGCAGGGCTCTCCGTCTCTCTTACTCTGAAGGAAAACTCAGCAGGCTTGCAAACCTCCCTAATAGGCTTGCAAAACCCAACATGGATGGTTCCCACCTCTGGTGCCCAGTAGAATCATAGAAGGTTCTGGCTCGGATTCCAGTGCTTATGTGAGGAAATCGGATTCCCAGGTGGTGAGGGGCAGCCTGGGTGGACAAGCACAGCTGTCTTTGCTCTCACCTCTACTCCCTTCTGCCCTCGTGCCCTCCTCCCTCACACTGCGTGCACCACGGCCCCCATTCCTTCCTTCCTCGCCCCTCTGCTGGCCCCCACGGGTGGTCATGTGGGTCGTGGTTTAAGTATCTCCTCCCCTGACCACCCCAGTCTCCTCTGACTGTGTGGCTGTGATTCGGTTTTGTCAGAGCACTTACCCAATACTTTGCAACTGGTCTGTTAGTTAACTGACGTCTCCTTTGACAAGTGAGGTCTCAAGGTGACAAGATGTCGTTTTCTTTCCCTCCTGTGCATCCCCTGAAGACACAGTAGGTGCTCATTAAATGTAGAAGGAAGGAGGAGGAGAAAGGAATTTAGGGATGGTCTCACGGGAAGTGGACTAGTGCTTGTCCACGCTTCCGAAAGGCCGATTCTGTGCCTGGGGGTTGGTGGTGTGTTCTGAGGCTAACAGCATGTGTGGACGTGGCTGCACTGATCTGGACTGAAACCCAGCTCTGCCACTCATGTGTTCACTGCAAGAACCTGAGCAAGAAACCCTTGGCCCTTTGAGCTTCGGTTTCCCCAGCCCTAAAATACAAAGACTGATGCGCAAGTCGCAGGGTTGGGGTGAAGATCTACTGAGATTCAGTAAGCACTAACGGTTCATTAGGGATAGTGTTGCTGACCCTCAGGTATCAGCCTGTCCCCTCCCCTCTGCTTTGCCAGTTCCCCTCTCAAAGTGCCAAATAGAGTTCTTTTCACTCTAGTGACTGGGGAGCCATTAGTGATGCACTTGATTTATTTCAAACAACTTCCTCCAGGGAGGTAGGGCCCCCCTTTCGTCCCCTCTCTTTCCTGGTGGGCCTGGTGCTGTTATGAAAACTCAGAGTCAACAGCAACCAACCGAGGTGTGGGGAGGCGCCCGCCAGCGGGGGTTGGCCCTCTTGGATACAGACCTGCTTGTCTTGCACTTAACATGGGCTGCTGGGCCCAGAATTTAAAATTGTGCTGAGGCACAGCAGGCCAAGAAGAATTCAGGGGGGGAAAAAAAAACAAAGCAGCAGAGGTGCCAAACAGCTCACAGATGTTTTTATTTCCTCTTGGAAAAAAAGACCGAAGCTTGATTGTGTTATCAGGTGCTCTAAAGAAACAAACTGAAATGAAACGAAACAAAAACAAAGCTAATTTCTGAGGTAGACCACATATAATTGGATGGGGATGATAAAAAGGTTATACATGCAGCTTGTCACAGTTTTGTCCCCTGGGGCACCAGGAACGTGTCCACAGGGGCCTCCTGAGAGCGCCTGGGGAACGCCAATGCGGACTGGACTCATTCTCCGTCTGAGGCTCCGTCTCCGTGTCTGAGCGCGAGACCCCAGATGGACACGTTTGCTTGCCCGAGACCCTGATGCTCTGAGGTAACACCCATTTCTCCGGAACGCAGTCGGGTTTTCCCTGAGGCCCTGGGCTCTGGCCCGGTCCCGTCTGGAGCGCGAGTGGAGGGCGGGCACTGGGAGGCACCTCGGCTGATCTTCCTTCACAGCGCTGTTGGCTTTCCTCATCACAGGGCCCAGCACCTTCCGGGAGAATGGAGGGGTGTCCCCTGCCCTGGGAGAATCCTGATTTCTTCCTCCTTTCTCTTATTTCCCCCTTAGATTTCCTCTGTGAAGTTGAGCAATGGCGCCATTTTCCTTTTTCGCTTATAACCAGACAGAACACAGGCTGACTGTGTCATTTCCGTCCTGTGATTCAGTAGCTGTGTTACAGCTCCCTGCAGGGGGGTAGACTTTTCATCCCTGCCTCTGTCCCCCCTTCTTGTCTCTTCCTGGAAATGTCTGCCTGTTCTCAAGCCTGAGAAGTCGCCAGTGGCTCCACTGGAGAGCTGAGCGAGGGGGGCAGGCCCAGGTCGGGGAGGCTGATGGAAACCTGGTGGGGTCCAGGCTGGGACCACAGGAAGCCCCCCTCAACTCCATGGTTCACGGCAGGGACGCTGAGCTGCCTGTCCATGTGTGCCGAGTGAAGGCAGGTGAGCTGGTGACCGTCCAGGTGTCCCAGACGGTGTGTGTGGCGGCTGCTCAGCTGCTCCCCATGCAGTGAGCACCCCAGGAGCAGTTTTCTGGGCCAGACTCGGCTAATCTATGGGGCTGACAGTCTCACGGAAATTTCAGGGTTATTGCCAGAGGGTCTCCACGGTTTCTTTTTTAAACACAGACCATTTTTAAATGCGCCATCTGAAAACATCATTGTGGTTAATAATATGTACTGACATTAAAAAAAAAAAGACATTCCGGACTCGGTGACTTTCAGCCACTAAGCACTTTCTCGAAGGACACTAGACAGATGTTACTATTATGTTGTCGTCCGTGACACTTTTTGACACTGGAAAGGGCTCATTGCTCCATCAGAAAGGATGCAGAGGCTGAGCGTCCCTGACAGAGGGCTACAGTTGTGAGGGAAAACTCTTGCTCCCGAAATATTCTAGCGATCGCTGGGAGATCTCCTTGTCCTCAGAGGCACCCAAAACCTAGTGTGGAGCTGTTTCTACGGACACAGTGACCTCACACCCAGGGCTGTGCTCCTAGAATCACACTGACACGCGTTTTGCGCCCCCTTGGCTCTGCCCCAGCAGGCCGTGGCCCCCTTCTTGCTCAACAAAGCAGGCAAAGGAGTCGCTGTCCACAAAGTCTGTGACGTGCTCACCCTGAAACTCACGCCGTATTTAACTCTTGTCAGGCCGCCCTGTTGGTTTTGATCCCGATACCACAGTTTATGGTATGTGTCTACCGAGTCCTGTGGTATTTGTTAACAGGCTGGGGCTGAGACTGAGACCCACAACGGAGTGTGAACTAAGCCCACCACGATGTTTCTCAAGAAACGTGCAACGTCCGGACCTTCTGAAATAAACCTTCTTTCTGTCTTTTTTCCAGATAACTTGTTCAAACCCAAAGAGAGGTACATTTCAGAGAAGGAGATGCACATGCGATCAAAAAGGTACTTGGCTGTGTTGCGTGAGGTCGGAAGAAGTTGGGAGGGGGAGGGCTGGCTTGATGAATCTGGGCGCTGTCCAGCGGGGCCACTATTTCCAAGTCCACGTTTAAGGTCTGAGGTCTTCTCGGCCATGAATTTGAAAAGCTGGCTACAAGAAGTACAGTTGTCAGATTGCGCCTCTGGATGTCAATGTTGTTCTTGGAAAACCGTAGGAAAGCGGTGGGTCTTGGATTTGGACTGGACCTCGTAATTGGTCTCGGAGAGATTCCCCAGACTCGTGTCGGGGCTGTTTCTATTCTTTCCGCTCGGCGCCCGGGGCAGGTGCTGTTTGTCACGGCGCACCTTTGCAGGTGATTTTATGAGGAGGAGAGAGACGCGGTCTCCTGAGGGCCTTGACGGCACGGCCGGCAGGGAAGCATCCCCACTTGGAGGCCGGAGGCGCGTGGGGACCAGCAGCCGGCCTTCCCGGCGCCCCGTCCCCGGCGGGCTCCACCGCTGCACTCCCTGCTCTGCTTGGCAGGCTGCTGGCCTAGGAGCCCTTGCATTCTCACCAACACACAAAAGCTGCCGTTCTTTCCGAGACCCGGCCTCCCAACCGAAATGTAATAACGCGGCCGTGTTTGCCGGGTTCATGCAAGTAAGATGTCATAGCTCATGATAAGGTGTCTGGCTCTGGGAGGAATTACGGTGATGAAACCAAATTGATAGAGTAACTGAGGGAAACCACTGAAATCGGAAGAACGCATTTTCTCCTTACTCCAGGCACAGAATCTCTGCTTTTACCCTGATTGTACTGTTTCTGTGATAATTAGCCAACCTTGGATTATCTGTCGGGAACTTCTTTGTAAATAAGAAAGTGAAAGTGAGGAGAAAGGGGACCATCCCATTAACGACCTGATTCACAGCCCTCTAACTGGAGTTTTTAAAGGGCCACTGGGTTTCAGGTCCTGCCGCTTCAGAAGTGCAAAGTTGTGCGCACCTCATGCCAAAAGTATTCCCCTTTCAACTTCATGGGAAATTCAGCCAAACTTCCCCCTTCCCGTCCCCAAACCCAAAGCTGCTCTTATGGAGACTTGCAATTAAAATAACAGCTCTTAAAGCAGCGTTTATGGACAGAGTATCACCCTATCATTTTACTGAAGAAGACACTGAGGCTCCAAGAGGACCAGTGAGCAGGGTGATGCTGCTACACACGTCGTGGCTTCCCCAGCCAGAAGCAGGGGCTCGTTGGATGCAGTCAGTCCTGGGGTGTCCACTCTGCCCTGCGGGCTGTGCCCTAAGTGAGCCCTGACCCCGGCTCACAGACCTCACTCACCCCTAGGATCACACCAGAGCTTTCTTTGCTTTTGTCTCCTTTCTTATTAATTACATTGTTGAATCGCATTTTCATCTTAAAAATTCATACAAAGGAGGTAGCTAGAGCTGAAGTCCATCCTGATCAGCTCCGCCCTCCCTCCCCGCTTCCCCAGCCTGTCCTGTCTTCAAACACCACATGCCTCTGATCCATCCCGTGTATCCTTCCAGCCCTTTCTCTCTGCCTGAAAAGACCTTTTTTTAAACATAGGCAGTTACCTCATTCTTAGTCATAAATGGGGTCGCAGTGTGTATGACCTTCTTTCACTTACTGTCTGTGAGGTTCTCCGGGTCAGCTGACGCCGACGGTTTCCTCATTCACGCAGTGGCTCGTTGCATAAACGCACATCACTTACGTAGGGCGCTCTTTTAACAAAATGCCACAGCAGAGGCTCCAGGGGTGGGACCTGGGAGGTTTTATCCTAACCCCCCCGCATGCTCGGATGGTCTGTATTCGGAAGGTGCGTCTCTATGGATCCAAAGGGATTTCCACTGTGGGGCTTTGGGACGTGTCAGCTTTCCTACTGACCCTACAGTCGTCTCCTGGTCCTTTCAAGAACAGCTCCTGGATTTGGCAGTTGTGTGTTCATTTATTCATTTAGACCAAATTGACGTCCACGGCATGCCGGGCACTGTACCTGGTGTGAGCAATTCCTGGGGCATTTGGTGCTGAGTGACTGGGAGACAGCGTTGCATGAAGTCAGACAGACAGGCTGGAATCCCAGCCCCTCATGCACCAGCGTCCGGACCTCCTTGGGGCTGGGCTTGGTCACTCACGTAACAGCGGGACACTGGATGTTGTTCCAACTCCTGCGAGGATTAACCGAGACAACTCATGTCAAGGGATTAGCCGAGCGCCCTGTGACCAGGACAAGGTCAGCGGCTGACGCCGCCATCATCCATGTTGTTATGCTCTGTAATTCTTTTTTTAACAGTGGAACGTGTTAAGCAGATGCCGTCTGGCTTTCAAACACAACGGAAAATAAAGAAGAGATGTTTAGATGAGCACCGTGTGTACAGCACCGCAAAAGCTCAGGCCGCGGCGTGTCCGCTGTGTGCGTGGGGTTTAGCAGCAGTACTTAAACCATCTCTGATGGGAAGTAGGAAGGAAGGGCCCCGAAGAAGGGCCCCTCAAGCCCTGCTTTATCTTGGGAGCTCCTAATTTGACACCAGGATGAGAACCTCACACTTAGGCCCAAGATGTCTAGGGGAACAGCTGAGTCAGGAAGGCAGCGGGTGAAGAACCACACATGCAGTTTATGTGTGTGTTATTTCAGGACAGTTCCTGCTGCTTCCTCTGCTCTGCTGCTCCTGTGCTGAGTCACAGGAAGGCAGAACTTGAGAGGCAGAAAGGCATTTGGTAGAAGGGAAGTTTACACGCAGAGCGGCAAAGCGGTAGGGCTGGAATCGCTCCCTTTACGAGGCAGTGGTTAATTGTCACAGAGAATGCAGAGACAGGAAGAGTGGCTTCTAAACCAACAACCAGCCGCTCCGGCTCCGCCCCGGGTGGGACTCTGGGCTGCGCGGCCTGGGCCTGGGCCGCCCACCTGCAGACCGTCGGGGAGCCCCGGGGCTTGGTGTCTCACAGACGCAAGGTGGCCCACGGGCCGCCTGTCCTCTGAAACAGAAGAGCCTGCGGCCAAGGCAGGATGCGGGTCCATGGTGTCTTGCAACCATTCAGAGTGTTTTCTGCATCTGTTTCAGAATCTATAATAACCTGCCAGAAGTTAGAAAGAAAAAAGAAGAGCAAAAGAAAAGGGTGATCTTACAGAGTAACAGACTCCGGGCCCAAGTCTTCAAAAAGGTAACGGCCCGGCCGCCAGCAGGTGTGACGCGTGTGGCACACAGATGCTGACTGTGACCTTGACATCTCTGTCTCCTCCTTCCCTAGCAATTACTGGACCAGCTCCTTCAAAGGAATGCAGTCTAACTGCAGGCTGCCCTGCTGACCCTCTACCTGGACCTGGGGTGACTTCAAACGCTGGATAAACCATTAAACTTAGCATTATCGTCATGACATGAAACATTCTACTTTTGATTTTTTTTTTTTCATAAAGAAAAGCACAGCTTCCTAGAATTGCTGACCCAAACTAAGCAGAAACAGTAAACCTTTGTGGGGACGGGTCACCCGGCTGTCGTGGGGTAATCAGCTCAGCAGAACCCCCTTGATACAGTCCCTTCATTTTTTAACATCTGAATTTTATCATTTACTTGTGATATTTTCCACCTACCTTCTCCACCCCAGCAGAAAGGCCGTGTACACTCACATGCTCTTCGATGCCTGAGAGCTGGGTTTTTTTTTTTTTTCTCGTCAAATTTCAAGGACCTGAATCTATCACTTTTAAAATACCAACCCCACCTTCTGCCCCTTCTGCCGACTCCGAACTTCAGGTCATCACACAGTGTGTTGAAAACCTCTCCGGACGTGTGCACCATGGAACACTGGAAGCCGACTTGGGAAATAGGCGGGACTCAGCTGGAGAGGAGGGAGCGGTGGCCCGCTGCTTTGTGGCCTGGGGTCAGAGCAGCCCTCTCCACCCCCACCCTGCTCCCGGCTCCTTTCTTCATTTAGCACAAGAGTCTGTTTCTGTGGAATCCGTGAGCGCAGAATTGGCTGGAAAAAGTTGTAGGTAACTTGGGTGTTTTCTGCAAACCCTCCACCCCTGCCCCAAAAAGAGTGGTGTTGCTGACAACGGCCTGATGGTTCCAACTCTGCCATTTGTTCCTGCAAACATTTACAGTGTCCATTATTTATAAGTGTGTGTTTGGGGAGTTAATAGTTTTTACCAAAAATGGAAATAAATGCAATTATTACAAAAATTAAAGTATCCATGCTCTGTGTTATGAATGGAGCAGCCATTGCAGATGGTGCTTAGATGTAGCCAGGGTCCAGCGGGGGCCTCTGATCTGCTCCCGCACCGCTGCCTTCTCACCATCACAGCACCCAGGTCAGAGCTCCAGGGCTTCCCGATGCCCGGGAGAAGGTTGTTCCCAGGAAGCTGGCACGGGAGGAGCAGGGGAGGCTGTGGAGGGCAGGTTCAGGATCCTGAAGACCCGCATCTCACCAGGAGTCTCCAGCAGAATGAGAAAGAAGTTTAGGGGATTAGGCATGAGCCCCAGTGACACTTCTGTCCCCTTCCATTCTCCCACTGCTGTAGACATTGCCCCTTTTCCTAGAATGTCTCTCGTTTGCTTGTCTGTTTTCCAGTGTCTCTGGAAAACTCAAAACTCACCCTCTGGGTTCTCTTCTGACACTTCCCATCTGTCCTGCTCTCAGGATGCATCAACACATCAGAACCTGTGCCGTCTTGCCCAGCACGGTGGTCTGACCACACCACCAGGGGCACAGACTCTGGATTCCCATCTTGCCCACACTGCTCCCTGGTCTGTGGTCGAAGGCAGAGGTATCAGCCTGGATCCCATCAGGAGAGAGGAACCGCACAGCAACTCCAACAGGGAAATGTAATGGTTCTGAATCATAACAGAGGTCTGGAGTAACAAGGGATTGGCTAGTGAGGACTAAAGAGAACTCAAAAGAATACAGGTGGGAATAGCAGATACAGGAGCAGTGCTGCCCTGAGGAAGAGCAGGCCCTCCGGCCCTGGGCTGAGGTCTGGATGTTTCTGGAGACTCAGTAGTCATGGCTCAGCAGGTGCAGAGGAGTTCCTGGGGTACCATGTGGGTGGATCCTGCTGGAAGTCCACTCTCTGGGATACAGAGGAGCTGTCCTGTCTGCGGCACTCTGCTACAGCACCACCTGAGGGAGATGCTGGGGTGGCAGCTGGCCATCCAGAGCTGCCGGCTGCTTGACCGGTAGGAACTGGGGCTGGGCTGAGGATGCCATGCACCCTGGCAGGGATCTGGAGCAACTGTCCTAGGTCTGGGAAGCCACGCCCCTCTCCTCCTGCGGTGTCCCTCCTGCTCCCTCTACTGGCCAAGTGTGGCATTGCACCAGAAGGAAGAGGGAAGACATTCCAAGGGCCCAGATCCATTTTAACAGAGCAGGCAAAAAGGGTGCATTGGGAGGTGCAGGGTGATACACTGAAAACTGGCACAGCTGGTTGTGTAAGCTCGCCTCAGTTTGCTCATCTATCAAATGGAAATAATTACAGTGCCTCTTGCTTAGATTTATTATGGAAATAGAATAAGCCAGTGTGAGCCGAGTGCTTCAAGGAGGAAGGACCCTGGCAAACAGCCTGAATGTTTCCTGTTACATGTACATAGATGTGGACAGAGTGTCCTGAGAAACCCTGAGCGCGGGGGCCACCACTTGTTCATTCTCATAATCCCTTTGCTTGGCGCTGAGAAAATGCACCAAAAAGATTCTTGAATTTTGGGGCATTGCTTTCCAAAAAGTGGATTTATATCAGCTAACATCTAACTATCTCAGAATGCCTGTGTGGAGCCAGCTTTTTTTAAATGCCCATGAAGGGCTTTCCCCCTTTGCAAACCTGAGGTCAAGTCTTAAAATCTAAAGAATAAATAAAAACCCATTTGAGATTAAATGCCACTGAATCGTGTGTTTCTGAGGACAGTTCTTAACTAAGCTACCTGAGGTGGAGTTGTGAGTGGGACTGTGTGAGGTCTCGACTGGGCGGGTCGTTCCTCTGGACAGCCAGCTCGGGACAAGGCTGCAAATTGAAGTTTTGTCTTTTGCGCAATTGATTTTTTTTCCTCTAGCGTCGTTGTAGCTGTTTGTTTTTTAATGCTAGTGAGTGAATTTCAGATGCTCAGCATTTCTTTTCTGCTCTAATGAGGTTGTAACAGAAACATAATAAGATTATAATAAATATGAAAGTAAAGGCTTGAGTCATAACAGCCGTCGCTATGTTCTGTCCAGAACTGGGCTCCCATTTGCTGGATTCTCTTATTGAAATCAGACTTCAGGCAAGACTAGGATTTTGAAATTCTAAGCAGAATTTATCGTTGTGACTTCAGTGATCACATTCTGTCCTGGAGCTGATTTCTCTGCATCTGAGTGTGTCTGGGTTCTGGCGTGGGACACTCCTTCAACAACAAAGCACGTAGCAGGAGTTACAGTTTCGTGGCTGTGAGCTCGGACCAGGGATACCAGAGAGGGACAGACCAGATCGGGCACCAGGCTGCCTCACTGTGGTCTCCATGACTTCATGTCGAAGAAGAAATTCCTATTTTAGTGACTCGTCCTCTCTGCCAGCTGGTAATGGAATCATGGAAAAACAATTGCCTGGGATTTTTAGCCGCTGTCTGCTGCCAACAAACTTCCTGGAAGACGTGTGCTCCCTGAGTGAGTCAGCAAGTGCTTGCTCAGATGAAACGGGGCTCCTTGAAAGAACTATTTGTGAAACAACCAACTGTCAAGGAGTGGCTGAAAACCCTGTTCCTTAAGAAGCTCTCCCGTGTCAACACTTATTGGTATAAAAATCACAGCGCCTGGACCTGGTTTCCAACTGTATCGAGTGGCCAACCGTCTGCGTGTGAGGCAGGTCCAGCTGCAGAACAGGGGAAGGGGATGTGTGGCCACCTCACCCCCCTGGAGGGTATCTGACCGCAGGATCCGGCGGGCTCTGGGTTAAGGAAGTCAGAAGGCAATGTTAGAGGGTGATTCACCATGGGTTTGTGTGGGAAGGTTGGCGTGTGCATGAGAAGCAAAGGAAATGATCTGGGAAGTGATTAACATGAGCATCAGCAGATGCTTCAGCGTTACAGAGCTCATCCTTATTCGTACTTTCATCAAGACTTGATAATGACCCGTGAATGTCTGGCTAAATAGAAACTTTTTGGAATTGGCTGCCACTGAGCTGAACCAGGTGTGCCAAGGGCGCCAACACTTTGGCCATCACTCCAGCCTCCTCTGTCCGTCCCCCGTTGACAAGCTGCCCCCCACCTGTCTGGAGAGCAGGCTGTCAGAAACTTCGCTGAGATTCCGCGGCCCGTCTGCCCACAGTCCGGCTGCACATCTGGGAGGGGCGGACGCCTCCACGCAAATGCTTTCTCCACATGGAGCATGGCGACAATGTTGGCGCGTCTCCCCTGGAACTGAGGGTTTCTTTCAAGTCCTGTCAGCTGCCTCAGGCAGAGTTCTGGTCCTGAGACCCCCAGAGATGTCTGACGTGTGTAAGGTGGGGGGAGGCGGTGAACTCTCTGCTTTTTCTTCTCTAAGAAGGACTTCCCATCCGCATCCTGGGTGCTGCTGTTACCTGCAGCCCGAAGCGTGACTTCAGGCAATGGTTTTTCTCTCGGATCTTCACACACCTGGACCTTGACAAGGGGGAGGAGGAGCCTTGACGTGCTCCTAGAACCTTCAGAAATGCGGGGTGGTTCTTATCAGAGCTTAAAAGGAAAGAGAGAGAAGTTTGTGGTCTAAATTGCAACCGCGGGGGAAAAAAGCATGAATTTCTTTAAATCTTTTTTTCTGAAAGAGCGCCCACAATGTCACCCGCACAGGAAGAGTGTCCTGTGGTGCCTTTCAGAGCAGCCTTCCTCTGCTCACGCAGCTTTACTTTGCCGATATGCCTGAGATGGGGCAACAGCTGTAACTGACATCAGGGACAAGGTGTTACAGCCGCTCCCTGTGTTCGCGGGAACGGCGCGCAGTGCCCTTTCGTCGAAGCCTGTGGAGCGGCCTGCTTGGCTTGTGCACTGATGTCAGGGAGAGGGAAATTGTAAATCTTCTCACTGCTGCCGATGTATGAAAAATAAACCCACACGGTGTGTCATATCCACTGTGGTGCCTCGTGACTGACGCTATTACGCAGAAACCAGAGGAATTAAAGTTGATGGTCTGCTTAGCGGTTACATGTTGCCAAATACGTGCTTAACGTTAAAACCTACTGAGCGCACGTGCAGAATTTTTGTGTTTGTTTTTCTTTAAAAATATACCTAGAGGCTGGTTAGGCCGGGTTTAATTATTATATGCAGATATAATTCTACTTAATCTTGCTCTCTCAGCTGAAACGTTTATTGAATCAAAATGACAAAATAATCCAGGATATTTTTCAGGGTTTTTGGTAGCCACGACATTTCATTAGCAAGGCTAAGCTTGCGTCTCTACAATAGATAACAAGTAGTTTTGCATGGATTAAACTCAGGTGTATAGACATCAGTACTTCTAGAGGGTTGGAATTGGTTCTGATGGGTGATGCATGTTTTTGCCAAAATGTTTGTTTCAGATTGGGGTGTTTTGACCCTAATTTTCAGTGAGCAGTTGAGTGAGATTCCTCCACCTCCCAGCCCTACTCCAAAGGAAGAGAGCCCTAAGCTAAAAAAAAAAAAAAAAAAAAAAAACTGAACCCAGGACCCTGTCAAGTGTTTCTAAAAATGATAGCTTAGAACATTTTTCTCTTGAGTGTTAACCACATGCCACACAGGGAGACATTTTTCCTCTGCTCGTCTTAGGTTCCCAGATAGGGCTCTGTAATAAAAGACAGACTCACATGGCAAAGACAAGCAAGTTTATTAACATGAATCCTCATGTGCACATGGGAGAAACTCAGGGGTGAGTCAGACAGCTTCTGGGTCCTCTGACAGCAGTGGGCCTGACGTGGACTGAGCGTTCGTGCCCCCCACACTTCACCTCGTGAAGCCTGAGCTCCCTGTGTGGCTGTATTTGGAGGCGGGGCATCTACAGAAATAATGAAGGCTAAATGAGGTCAGGCGGGTGGGGCCCTGATCCGGCAAGATTAGTGTCCTTGTAAGGAGAGACAGCAGAGAGCTGGGGCTCTGTTTCTCCCGGGGCACGTGGTCATGTGAGCACACACAGGGCGGCCGTCTACCAGCCAAGAGAAGAGACCTCAGGATGAAGTGTACCTTGCTGGCTGGTACCTTGATCTTGAACTTCTCAGCCTCTAGAAGTTTGAGGAGTTTTGTTGTGTGAGACACCCAGTGTGCGGCGTTTCATACAGCAGCCCACGTGGTCTAAGGCAGGACCTTTGCTGTCCTCTGTAGCCACACTGTTCTTTCCCTGTCCTGCTGGCATCTGCCACCCCTGTCTACAGCAGGTGAGCTCTCTGAGCTTGAGTGGCTGGTCCCCCTCGCTGACTGGGCTCTGCTTTTACACTCTCAGGCACAGTGTATCCCCCTGAGGTCTGCCGTGACTCCCCTGGACCCCTGGTCCCTGTGCTCTGCAGCCCTTTGTTCTCGCCTGTATAAACTCCCTGAGGAGTTTCCCAGCCAGTACCATTGGCTTCCCTGTCTATCCATGGGGCACACGGCCGTTGCAGGCAAATGGGGTGCTAGAGGATGGTCACGTCCCAGGTCTTGAGTGAGCTCCTGGGACATGCCCTGCCAAGTGAGGGCCCTTGGCTTCTTGCAGGAAAGACTTCAAGAGAGAGCCACAGTAAAGTGAAAGCAAGTTTATTCAGAGAGATGCACACTCCATGGACAGGGTGCTGTCTGTCTCAGAAGGGAGAGCAGCCCCCTGGTACGAGGGTGGTTAGTTTTTACGGGCTGGGTAATTTCACACACTAACAAGTGAAAGGATTACTCCAGCTATTTGGGGGAAGGGGCGGGGGTTTCCAGGAACTGGGCCACTGCCCACTTTTTGGCCTTTCATGGTTGGCCTGGGAACTGCCATGGTGCCTGTGGGACTGTCCTTTAGCAGCTGATGGGTTACGATGAGTGTCTAATGAGGCTCAAGGTCTGCTGGGAGTTGAATCTTCCACCATCTTGGGTCTAGTTGGTTCTAACCAGTTTAAGTCATATCCACAAATGGCTAGGTCATTCTTCTAAAGGTTTTGCCCTGCCCCCTTCCCTCCTGTCTCACAAGAATCTGCTGACAGCTTCCTACATGCCTCTGAAAGGCCTGGAAACACACTGGAAAAACAAAGCCTTTCGTCTGTCTGGCCTCAAGGGCGTGGGTTTCTTGTCCAGGTCACTTCCTGGATCCTTGCTGCCTCTGGCATGCAGACAGATAATCTCCATCATCTGGTCCCTCAGGTGGAGCCCATAACATCCTAATGAAACTTGAGTTTTGAAAATGACTCCCCCCCCCCCTACAAAGCTTGGCTTCCAAGACTGTTCTCGTGAGAGATGACGAGAGAGGGGGCTTTAGGTTGAAAGCTGCTCAGTGGTCTCTTCTTGTGTTCTGAGATCTCTCCATTCCTTTCTTTTCTGAGGCAAAAAAATCTCATGGCGAGTGAACAGGTGTTCCCCACACATTTACAACGCATGTCCAATTCACAGTCATTATTCTCGGAAGAGTCCTAGGAGGTGGCAGGTAACGAAGCTCTGTGTGACCTGGGCCGGCTTCCTCTCAAGGAGAGCCCGGGGGGCGGTGTGCACGTCGGGGTAGGGGGCTGCTTCTAAGTCAGATAAGGATGGAATGGTACAACGCCTGAATCCCTCTTAAAAACCCCTAGGTGCTCTCTGGAAGGCAGGTTAACTTCTCTGAGTGCAGACCTACAACCCGTCAGTGTTTCCTCCAGCTCTGAAACGGATCGATTGAACATCAGATAAAGAAACTGGTGTGTAGAGGGCCGTGATGCACACAGCTTCCTTTAAAATACTAGAATCCTACTCAGCATGGTGAGACGGTCAGACTTTGAGAAACAAGGGGCCATAGATTCCCAGCTCCCACGTGGTCCTCCCTCAGGACAGGGGTCTGAGGTGGGAAGATGAGCATCATTCAGTGCTGGTTACGTTGTTCCCCCTCCCTCCCCTGAGCTGGTGTCTGAATTAAGAGAAGCAGGTGAGTGTGCCAGGACCCACAGAACCATCTCCATTTTCCATGAGCAAACGGAGTAAACAAGAGGATGAGTGTAGCTGGCCCAGGTAACGTTGCCGGGGCGGGACTGAGAGCCGAAGCGCGCCCGCCTCCCTGCAGGACGGTGAGCCCCTCCGCTGACACCGCGCTGCACGTGTGTGCATGTGCCTGAGAACTGGAGCCGCGGACATACTTTGGCATTTCGCCAGCATTTTAAGTAGTTTTACTGACACCGAAGAGACTGAGAGGAAAAACTATTCCTTGACCGTCTTCCAGTCCCTGGCTGGGGCTGAAAATTAAACCGACAAAGATTAGCAGGGGAAGGCAGACAAATTTATTTAATAAAGGTGACATGTGAGCCTTCATTAAGAAATGAACTCTCCAATGGTTGACCGTGAGCAGTTTTATACTAGCTTTGATGGAGAGTGGAACGCCGTGGGAGAACGTGGTGTAACAGAGGGTCTGAGCTAGGGGTGGGAAACTGTGGGTAACTTAGCAAGACCTGTTTATTCGAATTTCTCTCTATATCCCTCCACCTCCTGAGCTAATGATGCTCCTCCCTTCCTCTGGGTACGAGGAGGACACCTCTCGCAGGAGGGTCTTATGACGGCCTCAGGGAGGAGGAGGAGGAGGTCAGAGAGCCTTTCCTGCACCTGCCGTTTCTCAAATTCCTATTATCTTATGTGCCGAGGTGCCATATTGTGGGGTTGCACGTTCTGAGCTCCATCAGATGTAAATTATGGAATAGGATCCCTCACAGCTTCAAGGGAATAAAATTAGAAAATATTTGACTTGGAAATTGGCATCCGTAGCAGTGAGACGTCCGGTGTGACAGAAGAAGGAAGAATTCAGTGGGTTTCCCACAACGTGGGAATAATGGCGTAATGTGAAGTTTCCAAGCAGACTGGGAGCACCCAGGGGAGGGGGCTGTCATGCTTCTCCTCCCCAGCACCGGGCACCCATGGGTGTTAGGATGTTCTCATTTCAGTGTCATCAGCCCTCAGTGCTTAGTTTGTTTTTTTTTTTTTTGCTACATCTGGACCTCGCCAGCTGTTCCTCACTTTTCTTCCTTCTGTGTCTTGCTCCATCTGGAAAAGTGAACGTGGCACCAAGTCTCTCTTCAAAGAGAATGGGACAGACAGACCTTTTTCAAATTCTGAACAGAAATTGCCAAGTTGAAATCACATTCTGAGATCTGAGAAAGACTTCCTGTGTCTGCACGTAGATAAGTGACAGTCACCTGCCCCAGCTGGATTCTTCAAAGCCCCCGTCTTGCCTTTGACGATGCTCAGAGCTGTGCCTGGTGTGGGGAGAGGGGACCATCAGGACAGTCTCGGCCAGAGGTGGAAACTTCGGGGTTCTGAAACTTCCAGCTTCCATCAGTGAAGGGACTGAATTCTAGATAAAAAATAACAGTCAGGTTTCATCAAATATAGGTCATAACTGCACTGTGATACAAAGACGTGAGCTTCAAGGCTTATAACTTTCTCTTCCTTCTACAGAAGTCGGCATTTCCCTAAACCCATGTATTATTAATAACCCATAAAATATTAACTTTATCTAAAAATGCATTATTAACAATGTAATCTGTGCAATCCACACGTTGGTTTTCTCCAGGTACTTTATTTAGAAAACCCAAGCTCCCTCTTTCTTGATGTTGGTGAAAGAGACAATTCTACAAGTGTTGCTTTGTAAAGACCTGGAGAAGTCATGATCTTGGAGACAAGCAGTCAAGACAGAATCAATAATCCTGTCAAAAAAAAGCAAGATTTCAAACCAAAGATTGCTCCTGCGAGTTGGGAAAGCACAGAGGGGCTGAGGGAGGAGCACGTCTTTAGAATGCACTACATGGTTTTTGCTTTTGTTTTTGTTTTCTGTGGGCACTTTCGGAAGTAGGATCCAAAGTCCGGGAACCATCACAAGGCCCACCACAGCGATGCCCCGCTGTCTCCAATGTACATGCTCACAGGCATCGTAGAAAGAGCCGCAGTAAGATTGCCTCATGCCTCCTGCTTGTGGACCGGTTTCCACTTGAAAACAATGCACGTGCTTTGCTCTTTGCCGACAGCCCCGTGTGTCATCAGCTTGGTGTGAATTTCAGAAACGGTTACCGTTAGCAGACACACGTCATAATCCAAGTCTCTGAAGGGGAAGAAGGAACCTGTTGCCTTCAGTCTTCATTTACTCCTGTCGTGGGACCCCCAGGATCCGGCCAAAGCTCGTCTCCACTGCCTCTGAGCACGTTGCCCTGGGAAGGGCAGCTCCCACATACGGTTTGAATTCAATTAGCCAGATCCTCTGAGAGGCACTCACGTACCATTTAGGACGATGCTTCTTGAATTCTCATTTGTAGTCTCACGAATAATGTTCCAAAGTCATTGGACCATAAAGAGTTTTCATTACCCTTCATTCGAGTCAACGGCCATCACTCACTGATGGAGTGCCTACCTGGGGCGCTGTGCTGGGTACCGCGGGAGTGAGCCAGAGGGGATGCGGTGCGGGAAACCAAAGTGCCAGAAGAAAACAGGTAGATACATAACGTATAGCACGTGGAGGGCAAAACCTTTCCGGTGAAGGCAGAGGAAGGAGCATTTCTGTTAATGTTGAGCTGCCGTTAAAACAAAACAAAACTTAAATTGGGTTGTCCATAAATGAGAAGCTATTGAATGTCAAAAGATATGAGCAAAATAAAAAAGCTGAAGAGCAAGGGGGACACATCTGTGAACTGCATGACAGAGAATAATAACTTTATACAGGCCTCATTCACATCACCAGAGGAAAAACACTCCAGTGGGTCAAAGCGCATGAACGGGCCCTTCACGGAAGGAAGGAAAATACTCCACAAACTTGCACGAACGCGAAGCATCACGAGTATTTGAAGAAATGCAATTGAAACTGTTACCCAAAACCAGAGTTCGCCCTTTGGTGGGTGTTGAACCCAAAGCCACAACCAAGCCAGAGGGAGGGAGCAGGAAGGGTTTATTACTGGTACCAGGTAAGGGGACTACCTGGCGGATCTTTCCAAAGCAGTGCCTCCCCGAACAGCAAAATTGGGGGTTTTAAGCTCAGGGGACATGCGTATTCATGAAGGGGCTGGAGCAGGCGAGTTCAGCATAGAACTGGGGCCAAGGTCGACAGAGTCCAAGCTTTAGTTGACTGAAATCAGGAGGGTCAGCATCATCCTTCCTCCTCCACCTGGGGGCCTTAGTTCCTGCAGAACCCAGACACTTACCAGATGTCACGTGCATCCCTCAGGGAGGAGCGAGGGCTGGGCTTAATCGCTGTGCTCTTATTTCCTGACTGCTTTCCCCTTGTCCCTGCACGCCCTCGCTTCCCTTAGGATCATTAATGACTGAGACCCATGCAAGGGCCAGGCTTAGACCACAGAATGGCTCAAGCCAAAAATGGCTCCATGTACGTGAAGAAAGCCATGCCTGGTTCCGCTTCTCAGGGAACCCCCTCTCCTCTCTGCTTATAAAATGACGAGACAGTTAAACCTATCAACATTTCCTTGTTTCCTTTTTTCTCAAGATTGAACAAAAGCTGTAGTGAGCCCACAGGGCACAATGTGACCCTGAGGGGTGGGTCTCCATCTATCTGTTCCTCCCCAGATCTGAGACATCTGTCCCCTGCCCCGCCCCACCTGTGCTCACCTGGAGAGCAGCTCTGCTGCTAGGGGTGCAGGAAGGAGAGGACAACCCGGGAACTGATGCCTCCCATGAGCGGAGGCGGAGGGACTCAGAACTCGGAGCTTTGCAGGGAAGCCGCCAGGCTGCCAAGAGGCAGATGGGGAGGGGAGATGGCTGCAGAGAGGACAGGCTCAGGTGGCAGGTCGGAAATGCCAGGCTGCAGTCCCTGCAGCCGGAGCCCCTGACAACCCCATGAGCCCACAGGGGGCCCCGCTTCCCACCTGAGCTGCTTGGAGTGGCTTCTGTTTCTGGCAGTTGACCAAGAAATTCTTCTGCGTGTCGAGTGATGAAGTGATTTAGCAGGACCCGTCCAGGGGCATTTGACCGTTTGTCACCAGCCCTTCCCAGTAAGGGGATTTACCAAAGAGATTCTGTCCAGAGACACTTGATGAAATATTTTTATTAGTGAAAAACTGGAAACGACTTAGAAGTTCCACAGGAAGGAAACTGCTTATCTGTAAGATGGTACGTAAAGGTCAGGGCAACACAGTGATGGTAGATGTGGTGTTAGAAACCTGTTACTAAAAAAGCTAAATCATATGAACCCTAAATTGGTGTTTTTATGCATAGGGGGAAAAAACCCTGAAACTATATTACCCCAAATCTATTAATGTTTTATTTTGAAATAACATCACATTTATAGGTCAGTTGCAAGTTGTAAGTACAAAGATTTCTCAAAAGCCGTCACCCAAGCTCATGAGCTGTTCACACTTTGCCATATTTGCTTTCTTATTCTCTCTCCCTCTACACGTGCACACACACAAGTAACACTGTGACTCGCTCCATAGAATGACTGTGTATTATGATATATGTGTGTATAGTAGGTGCATTATGTAATTTGCATGTAACTTTATACGAAATGCAGGTAAAGATGTGTATTGTTTATATTTTACATGTATGACATGTGCATGTAACATGCGTATTCTTATGTATATAACACTACACATGTTATTTAAAATGATATGTATTCTTTCTTCTGAACTATTTGATAGTAAGTTACAGCAGTCGTGCCCTTCTCCCCCTGAATAGTGACCTATATGTTGTTTTTATTTTCTCCTTCGTTCTTCCATGTTTGCCAAATTTTCTACCTTTGTAATTAGATGAAAATAGTAACATTGTTATGTCTTAAGACATAACTCTCAACTGTTTCCCTCTCGAATTTTTAAAGTACTTTCAAAGTTACTGGCGAGGCAATGTTGATACAACGCTTTTTGAAAACTTAGAAATACATAGTTAAGCTTTAACATGTGCATTTCTTTTGAACTAATAACTTTACTTCTGGGATCCTATTCTAAGAAACTCTCAAGTTTTAAAAGAGCATCATGTAAAAAATTTAATTACAGTTTTCTTTTTAAGAGAAAAAAAAATGTGAATAAGCCAGACTTTCAACAACAGGGAAGCGGTTGTGAAAACCGGTCTATCCATTTGAAGAAATCTTACGCGTGCATTAAAATGACGTGCGTTGAAGTGTGAAGAACTTGTCACCCCTGGGAAATAAATGGCGATGTTATGACTGATGGTTTGGCTGGGTGAGGTGTGTGTTTGGGGGAGTCACCCTGAAAATGCTCTGGTGGAGCCACCGAGAAAGATGCCCCGCTAACTGGGGAGGCCATCTGGTCTGCGGCCCAGGCTCGCCTCTCCTTTCAGGAAGGGAGAGCCCTTGAGACCCAAACCACGCTCGCCTGGGGGCCCTCCACCAGGGACAGTGGGCACGAGGGACTCCCCAGCAGCACAGCAGAGAGGACTGACCTTTCTCCCCATTCCCTGCCCAAGGTCATTCCATGACCGCTGGCTGCCTTCCCTCCCACTAAGCCCTCGTGCGGCTCAAAGTCGTTCTCCGTACAGCATTCGGGGCGCCCCCACGCCGACCGGAAGCGACCCTGTGAGGTCGACCTGTCTGCCCGCCGAGCCAAGCCTCGGAGGTAACAGTGCCAGTGGGGTTCACGGGCCATTCATCCTGGGAGGGGGATGCGGGTGGAGGGGCATCTCGGCCAAGACTGGCCTGGTGCTTGGCCAAGCACCCTGGTAGGGAAGACCCACCCCCCAAAAGTCAATTTGCAGAAACAGTGGTCACCAGCCTGGGGAAAATGTTTATTTTAAATCATGTGAATGGCGATGGTTTCCTTTCCATTTCTCCCGAGGCTACATAGCCTCATTGATTGCCCCCACTCGTCTTCTAAGGGCTACTTTAATGACCTGATGTGGTGCCCCGGGAAGGAGGAGGAGGGCGCTGTTTCCCAAAGTCCTGAGTACCGCCCTTCCGTTTGCTCAGTGGACATTCAGCGGTGTGTGAACATGGCCCGACACAGCCCTGGCTTTGAAATCAGGATGCTCTTCTTTGCGACCTTCTTGCTGGGGTCCAGGATGAACACAGGGATGCAGGCTCTCCGTCCCGAGCAGACCACAGACGGCTGGTGGCCCCACTGAGCAGAAGGACTTGCTGACACCACGCCAGTGGCTGCCAGCCCAGGACGTGAAGGAATTGGTCACTCTTAATACGATTCGTCCAATCTTACGAAAAACAATCATTTCTGAAATGAACACAAGCATGAGTGTTGCTTGAAGAGAAAAGAACATCATTGAACATAGCGATATTATCAACGTCAGATGCACGACTGCAGCAGCGGCACGTCTGCAGCGATGCCTCTTCAAGTTCAGATAGGGAGGATTTAGAAACTGCACGAGTCTCAAGGATTTGCAAGAGAGCCCTATACAGGGAGCCAGCTGAAAGGCACCCAAACCCTAACCAAACCAAACCAAACCAAACCAAACCAAACCGCTCCCGCAATCCCCAGGAATAAACTTCCAAGTGCAAGTGTTAACTTTAAAATCAGTTTCATTTATACCAAACGAGATCTGCAAGGAAGTGACATTTTAAAAGTTCGAGTCATTCGGGAGTAACAAAGACAACCGTTATGTCGGCCAGAGCAGCTGTTCTTTGATGTTTTAAAGGGCAGCAGACAGAGCGCCCAGGTGGAATTAAGGCTGGATCAGGAGGCAGGATCGCTGAGGGGAGAGGCTGGGAGGAAGCACTTTCAGACGTGGTCTGCGTGCAGTGTGACACGTGGACACAGAAAACACACCCGGGCCCCAGAGAAAGTGAGGACCACGGGCAGCCGTCTGCTGTCTCCCCTGCCTGGGACGGTGCGGGACTGGGCGGGGAGACAGTGATGCTCAGCGTGACTCCCGCCCTGTGGTCTGGAGACCGGAGTGGGGATTGGTTCATTATTCCAGGATAGAAAATCTTTGAGGGGAGGAGAGACAGACTGGGAATTTGGGATGAACAGATACACACTATTATATATAAAGTAGACAAACAACGAGTTTCTACTCTACAGCACAGGGAACTCTATTCAATATTTTGCAATAACCTATAATGAAAAGAATCTGGAAAATATATATAATATATAAAGAAATATATATTTTAAAGAAACATATATACACACACACATATATATACATACATATACATATATACATATATATACACACACATATATATATAGAAAGTCTTCAAACTATGGTGAGCAGAGACCCTGTTGTTTCCATCTTCTGCTGGGGAAAGAGTGAGAAAAAGTGGCCTCCATTTCTGGTCTCTTGGCAAAGATGAGCTAACCTGGCCAAGAAGGGAGCTCTGGCTGAGAGTCCCCGATGAGCCGCCTATGGCCCAGAGGAGGAAAACGAACTCCCCATCCAACCGTCTACAGCCCACGTAAGTGGCTGCCTGGAAGTCAAGTTATTACAAGAAAACACAGACCAGAAGACACTCCGGCTCACCGCTCCAGAACCTGGAAGGGTGGCACATCCTACTGATGAAGGCTGTCTTTCTGCCAAGCCGGGATTGTAAGTGGGTAGTAATTAAATGTGCTTATTTGTGTCAGCGAATTTCAGTTCGGCAGCAGGTTGTTGTCAACAGATTAGAATGATGTCCATTTTTCAAAAAAGGCTTCCGGGTAATGACTGTATGGGGAACGATGTCCCTGGAAGGTGGTTCTTGGGTGCCAGAGAAAATCTGGTTGGTGTGGTTCTTTGCTGGAGTAGCGATCCGGGCTCTTTTTCAGGGGGAAGTCATCACTCAGTTTTCAAAAAGGCATCTCCTGAAGGAAGCCGCGATCAGACCCAGATAAGAGCATGGTCTTTCGGAGGTGCTTTCCCAGCCCTGAGGGCAGCAGTGTCTACTTGGCTAAATAGATAAAATTTCCCCTGGGCTGAGGGTATGGCTCAGTGGTAGAGTGTGTGTTTAGCATGCATGAGGTCCTGGGTTCAATCCCCAGTACCTCCAATTAAATGAATAGCCTGATCCCACCTCCCCCCGGCCCCGCAGCAGAAACAGCTCTGAACTAGAATGTGATTGTCTAGAGATAACAGGAGGAGAGGTGGTTTTGCTTTTTTCTTTGCATTTTTGTTTAGTTTAAGAATTTTTATCATGAACATTGTATTTGTTTTCACTTGCGGCTGTAACTGATTAGCATGAAGTTAAAACAACTCAAATGTGTGACTTTACAGTTCTGCAGGTCACAAGTCCGGTAGGGGTCTCAACCGGGGAAAACCAAGGTGTCACAGGACTACACTCCTTTCTAGGGGCCTGGGGATGAATCCACTTTTGAGCTCATTCAGGTTGTTGGCAGAGTTCAGATCCTTGTGTTGTGGGTTCTCCTGGGGCCCCTGTTACCTTGCTGGCTCAGCTGAGGGCCATTCTCAGCTTCTAGAAGCCACTCACACTCCTTGGCTGCTGGCCCCCTTCCTTCATCTTCAAAGTCGCTTCAAAGCCCTCCTGCCCTTTTATCCCTCGCATCCCTCAGACCGACTCCTCTGCCCTCATAGACCCTGGGCCGCCAGAAAACCCAGAATAATCTCCCTGTTTTAAGGTTTGTTGATTTGCAAACAATTCCATCTGCAAGCTTAATTCCCTTCTGCTTTGTAACAGTGTGTTCACAGGCAGTGAAGAACATACGGGCCAAGTCCTGCCTCCTGCAAACATTTATTTTTAATTAATAAAAGTCCTTGAAAAGGGAGCCAAGTTCAATGAGGTGAAGGAAGGTTCACCATCTCAGACTTTTTAAAGTCAGTAGTAGTCAGTCTTGGCTACAAAGGGCTCACCACTTCTGTGAACGTCTGATTTTCTCAGGGACCTCTGGCTCTTGAGCTCTCAACCAAAATTCCAGATCTCTTGGCAAAACTTTCCTCTACCTTTTCCTGTAAGCATGAACATCTTTTTCCTGATCTCAGGGTCATGTGTGTTTGCCCACACGGCCACACTTGCCCTCCCTGCGTGCCAGTCCTTCAGGCAAGTCTCACCCCACCATCCTGGTTTGGTGTGTGGCATGCTTTGGCCAAAGAATAGAAGCAGACGTGACGCAGGTAGAGACTCGAGAGGAGTGTGCAGGGTAGGAGGCCTCTCCTCTTGCTGTTTGGACCCCCGAGGCCCCCACATGATGAGCCTGGGCTGGCACATGAGAGAATGAGGTGTCTCCGTGGAGAAGCCCAGCTCAGCTCAAGCCCTGAGACCAAGCGGTCTGCCACCTGCCGGAGACTCCCATTGACCACTAGGGCACCCTCGCCCACCCTAACTCTCAACTGATCACAGAGACCCCCCAAGCCAGGCTGGACCCAGCAAACACCCTCCTGACCCACCAGAATCATGAGAAATAATATTTCCTGAGTCTTGTTTCAAGCAACTAAGCCTTGGAATACTTGTCACCTAGCAAAGGCTAATTGAATATAGTTTAAGAAAAATTTGAAATTGTGAAAAACAGTTTAATAAAGAAATAAAAAGTCACCTACAACTGCATGAACCAGAAATAACCAGTGTGCATATTTGGTGTATTTTCTATCAATTTTTTTTCTTTTTTAAAAAAATGTTCGTACAATTTGTAAAGGGTACTTTCCATTTACAGTTATTACAAAATACTGACTTTATCCCCCTTGTTGTACAATGCATCTATCAGTTCTTATAGTTAGTTACATAGCTAGAAAGTGAGAGACAGAAGGATGACAGAAACACAGAATTTATATGATATGTTAAGTAATTTAAATCTTGCTTTTTCCCCCTTCACTACTAATTAGCATTATTTCATGTCATTAACTGTCTCTGGAAAGTAGGAAGTTCACTGACTTGGAAACATCTTTCAAACAACCAAAAGTTCCCTCATAATCAGTAATATATACAGTTCGTTTCTCAATGTGTGCACGTCTGAACCCAAACAGCATAAATATTCAGTCTAATTAGCTTAAAATGGAACAAATAGAGCTTTACTGGCCATCTGATGTCGTCCCAGCTTATTTGAATAATTGGCTAGAGCCTGAGCTTTGATTGGTCAAAGTTGTCCTTGGAGGCAGGACACGGTTCTCGCGATCTTGGCCTTCCCGCCGTGCGTGCACACCCCCTTGCAGCAGGACCCAGCCGGGTGGACAGAGCTGCCGGGAGGAAGCCCTTCTTGGAAGTTTACCCTGGTGTCAGCTTATCCCCTGGCCTCCCCCACTGCGGGGACACTGACCTGGGCAGGCGGACAGGTGGGCAGCCTCCTGCATGGGACCCCCTCTGGGGGCATGAGGCAGCCCTTCTGCTCACAGGTCCACTCAGAGGCCTGGATCATCTAAGAGGTTGGGTCTGGGTTTTAGATTTGTTTACATCTGAGTCCTAGGAGGAGGACCTTGAATGTGACCTACTCAGGCCACAGCTGGGGTCACTTTCAAGAAACTTGGTTCAAAAACCACAAACAAACTCATAGGCAGTCCCGTCCTTTTTGGGGGCTCCATATCATATTGATGAGTTTTAGGGTGACATCTTAACCTCTTTCGCTGGCCTTTCTCCCGCCCTCCACTGCTCATCCTCTCCTCCTGAAACACAAAACCCAGGAGTCTGCTGGCGGAAGCAAGCTGCCCCCAGCAGGCTGGAGACACGCGGGCCATCCACACAGGATTTTCTCTCCATGGGATGCAGGGAGGGTAAGTATGAGAACACTCCCACGAGAGTAGGCTTTTTTTCAGTCTGAACTGGCAGGCACTCTCTTCACTGAAATTCCCGGGAGACATCTGGAGACCAGGCAGCCTGCTTGGGGTCACACGTCACAGCACGTGCGGCTAGAGCCCAGCGCTGGTCACTGGGTCCTTCTGGTGTTTCTTCCCGCCACAGAGCTTCAGGGCGATGGGGCTGCAGGCAGTGCCAGGGTGGGGGTGGGGGACAGCAGACGCCAAGGGCTTTGGCTCAAAAGCACACGTGGGACAGTCCAAGGGGCCACCTGGAAGTGAAGAGCAGGGTCTTGTGCCCTTGTGTGGGCATAGAAAATGCACCCCAGACCCAGACAAGTGCGGTGCAATGCGGTAGAGAATGCCGCCTCTTTCTCACCCCCCAGGCTAGCGTGACGTGGAGAAACACCGGTGAGACTGTGGTTCCCTCAGTCTCTCTCCCAGCTCTGTCTTCTCAGCGTTCAAGCCCTGTGAGTGTGTTTTCATTCTGCAGCGTGCTCTGCACAGAGAGATGCTCGTGAAATGCTCACAACTGAAGTCGCAGCTGTCAGTCCACTGGGGTCATCATTTTGCTGAAGTTCAGTGAAAGCTAAATTTTTGCCTGAAAGATGTGCCTTTCAGTTGAATTGCTGGTGGTTACAAGGATCTCTATAGGCACCCAGGTGCTTTTAACACTGCAGTGAATTCTCACTCCCTCATTATGCACATGGCAGCCTTTATACAGACGTGTCTGCCAGAGGGGACCACAGTCACATCTCCGTGATCATTCTCCTCTTGGCATGTGCTTTTGGACCATGAGGTCACTGCTGGGAATTCCTGAACTCAGAGAGCAGCCCGGGCAGGCAGAGTGTTCACATCCCCGCAAGCCTCTACACAGAGAAGATTGCTGGTCTTGGCCAGTGTCAGAAACATAAGAGGGTGTACGTGCTGCTTTCTGTGATCGTGGCAATATGGTGGCCAGACAGATCTATGCGATCGAAGCTCTGCCAACCAGGGCAGCTTCCTCCTGGGACCTGGCTCTGCTCTTTTGTGCCTCCAGGCCTGGTGCAAATGCAGCCTTGGAGATGGAAAATGTTTCCCGATCCCTGAGAGCTCTGCGAATTTCAGGCCAAATCTTCCCATGTGTTCCAGCTATGGAAATAGGTTCACAAGGTCCAAAGAATTTAGTTGTTTGTATAAAATGTGTACTGGAGGGGAGGAGTAATAGCTCAATGGTAGAGTGTGCTTAGCGTGCATGAGGTCCTGGGTTCAATTCCTAGGACCACCACTTAAAAAAAGAAAGATTTTAAGAGAATAATAATAATAATAAATTATCTTATCTTTAAAAAAAAAGTGTATGAAATCCTACCAGATAAGTAGATTTTAGGCTCTTAAGGACATTGATTGATAACATCATCTCATGCACAAATATTTAAGTACATTTTGCTAAAAGAAAGGACTATTTTAAAATAATCAAGACCACTATCATACCTTAAAAAACCAACAATATCTTCTTAGTATCAAGTGCCAAATCAATGTTCAAATGTCTCCATTTCTCTCACAAAAGATTTTTACAGGTTGTTCAAATCAGGAGCCAGTCAAAGTTCACCTACTGCGTATTGTTGGTCTTTTTAAAAATTCTTTTTAAATCTGTAAGTTTCCCTTTTCCTTGCAGTTCATTTGTGGAAGCATCCAGGTTGCTTGTCCTGCATAAGTGTTTCTCACACTTTTCACATTAAAGAATCACCGGCAGGGCTTGTTAAAATACAGATTCCCAGGCCCCAGCCCAGGTTAAGGAGCTCTGGAGTAGGGCCTGGGAATTTGCATCTAACAAGCTCCGAAATGATGCTGATGCCGGTCTGTGAGGCCACATTGACTAGCACTTCTCTAGTTGCCCATAGTCCAGATTTAGCTAGCTGCATCCCCAGGGTGTCTTTGAATATATTTCTCTGCTCCTTATATTTTAAAAAATTGTCTTGGCTAGATTCGGACATAGCATTTGAACACTTTCATCAGGAGGCACAATGTCTGGTCCTCTCTCCTTGAGACATTTGTAGCCACCAATGATTATTCTTAGATCTGTTATTTCCTTAGGGGTTGCAAAATGGTGACACCCTAATTCTGTTGTTTCTTCTTCATTTATTACTTGGTCTTCTTCTGGGAAGAAAGACTTTTCCTCATCAAATATTTGAATGCCTCTAGGTAGAGTTTATGCAGAAATCAGGAGTACTGCTTCAATATTTCTCTGCATTAACCCATTTTCAAAATAGTGCGTTAACTTCCCTAGCATTCTGAGCCACCAAAAGGATGTTTATTGTTTGTTTTTATCTATCCTAGTGAATTCATAAACACGTTTTGGTTAGTTTCAATTCACTAATTTATCGTTTTTGATGCTCAAATTGCCCCATGTTTGGCTGATGGGAGCCTAGTCAAATTAACTCCTGGGTCCTTGTGACATGACTCCAGTGATATTTGATAGCTTCCTTTCTTTCGACATGGCAAGATTTTCCAGGCTCACCTTATACATTTTCTGTCCCAGAGCTGGAATTGGCCATGTGCCCAAGGAGCCCTGATTGCATTTGATGTGAAATGGTACTTAGAGGCCACGATCTAGACACTTGAAGCGTTCATTAGTGAGGGATTGGTCATTGTTCCCAGACTTTTTCAGGGCATAAAACTAGAAAATATTTTTTTTTAAATAAAACATATAATGAGTTTATAAGAATACGTTCAGTTAGAATTTAGGGAGTATTTTACTTGATCCCATCAATCTTAAATCTCAGAATAACAACCTTAATCTTGCAGTCAGTAACATGATTGTTAAAAAGCCTTTAAGCTGTTTTTTATTTTGTGCATTCCTTTTCTTCTAGGGCATGTCTTACTAAGGATGTGCAGTCAAATTAATGTTTTAAAGTCACATGGAATAATTTCTGCCTTTGAGGTCATGCCAAAAATCAATACATAGCTGGGTTATTTGTTTCATTTTGCATTTTACTTTTAGGGACTCCTTTTTTGAATATTTCAATTTGTTTTATAATTGTGTAAAAACATTTTTATTGTTTTAAAATAGCATCTACAAACCACAGTACATTCAGAGAAGTCTCACCTACTCCTTCCTCTCTGCCATGGTCCATTCTTCCACTTACATGAAATAATTATTCAATACTTATGTCTTTTTTTGTTCATTTAAAAAACTATAAGAGTATAATATTATACACACACACACATTCATATCACATCTTCTTGGATAAATGGTAGCACACTAAACCCATTTTTCTCGACTTAGCTCTTGAGATCACTTTATGATGTCAAAAATGCTTATATTGGATAGTGGTTCCACTTTTGGCATTCATCAACTAAGACAATAAACAAAGACAAAAAACTCCAATGGCTTCAGTGGCACTTTTAAATGAATGCATTAACCCGAATGCACTGATGTATAATTGGAGGGCGTTAGCCTACGCATGTCTGTTCTCAACAGTCAGAAACCGCAAGAGGAGAACAACTGATTTTTAATTTTATTCTCTTTTTATTTGTTTAGATGTCCTCTTTTTTAAAAAATAAACTTTTAAATTTTGGAATAATTTTAGATTTATGGAAGATTTGCCAAGGTAGAGTTCTTGCGTACCGTTTACCAGTTTCCCCTGTTGTCAGCATCTGAAATAACATGGTACGTTTGTCAAGGCCAGGAAGCCAACACTGGTACATTTCTATTAACTAAACTCTAGACTTCATTCAAATTTCTAATATCCTTTTTCTGTTCCAGGATCGGACCCAGGATACCCCATTGCATTTACTATCTTTCCATGTTTAATTGACCTAAAAACCAATCAAAGCTAAACAGTGCTCCCATTTTATAGGTGGTAAGGGACAAAAACCAAATGTTTTACTGGCAGTGGGCTGATCACAGGATTTAAGTCCAAATCTTGGCGGAATCTGCTTTTATAAGAGGCAGTCTGGTTGAGATGAGGAAGGTGCAGACTGTGGGCTTCGGCAGACCTGGGTTTGAGGCCTTGTTTGGGTTTGCTGCTTCGTAGTTGTGAGGTCTTGAATGATTTATTTAAAACTACTGAGTCTTAGTTTTTCATCTGGAAAATGGAAAACTGAAATAAACCTCACAGGGTAACGTGAAAGTTTAGAAATGATACATGTGAGGTGTTTGGACCATAAGAAGTGCTTAATGAATGATGATTACCACCATAGCATCATTGTTGGGCAGACCTCTAATTAGCACTTGGGAACTGGACGTCTGCCCACCTGCTATTCAGGATGTAATTCTCTCTTATAGAAAGAAATATGTAATTTTTATCCCACCAGCTCACCACTTAGCAGATATACAGCTAAGCAGGGGCAATTTTAGGGGGGTATCTGCATCTCAGCCTCTCGGACTCGCCCATCAGTCACTGGTGTCTGTAAGATGAGGCTTTCCATCCACAGGCAGTACGATTACTGTGCAGGTATTTTTATCAGAAAATCAGCATCTAACAAATTAACTTACATACCTTTACTCCCAAAAGGACTGTTGATGCTTTTTAAAAGTGCTTTCTGACAAGTTTTTTGGTGAGAGAAAACAAATGCTCTTCTGTGGAAAAGTACCGCAGCCTTGATCTCGGTGGGGGGGGTGGGGGGGTGTATGTGGGCACTTGTGTGTGTGTTTCTTCCTCCTCTTTTTTTGCAGGGATCTGAGAGACTTTTGTGTCACTTTCCAAAATAGAACTCAAAAGTAGGTCAGTAAAAGGGTTGTAAAATAGGTCAATGGCCACAAATGTAAGCAGAAGAAGGAAGTGGGGCTGAGCTCCAGAAAGACTTCACGTCTAGACCTCTGGTGCCTGCTCTGTTGAGGCCGAAAGGACCATCTGGCCGTGGAGGAGCAACACCAGACACTCTGTTGTACGTTGCTGACCCCGTGACTTTTCTTTTCCAAGATGACCGCCTCGAGGACGGAGATCACGGTCGCTGGTCACCAGCACCAAGATGGCAGATTTAAGCCCACATCATTAGGAAGCCCACCCCAGGGTTGGGGACGACAGGCTGCCTGGGGATGACTAAGCCGGGTCCTTTTTTCTCCTTCTGTGGATAGGTAGAGGAGTGGCTGGCTTTGAATAGCAAAACCACACTTCTGGTAATGCTTCTGGTATTCCAATGCAATGCAGTTGGACGTGGAATCCAATCCCACATCGCCCCCACCCAGAATGATGCTACAGTTAGTTCCCTCTGTGCTGCTGGAAAGCTGCCTGAAAGGATTAGGCTGCAGGAATGGCTTTTACCTTACTCTCACGGTCTCCTCTGTAACGATACGTTGCTTCCTCGCCACGCGGGCTCATTTTTCCATATGGCACTCGAGACTGTCTACATCCTGCCCCAAGAGAGACAGCATTTTCCTGATGGTGCAGGATTTTGATTTCCCAAGACTAGCTTTTGTAAGGTTTTTTGGCACTCTACCAGGTGCAAGGGGCTCTCTCATCTCGGAGATTATGATTTTTTAAAAAGCCACCAGATTTGACGTTGTGACCAAGGATCTTCCATGTGACTTTCTGAGTTATTACCAACACACATTTCTGGTTTTAAATTATTCTGACTCATGCTCTTATTTGTGTTTTTCCAGTGTTGGCAATATCTCCAAGTAACCACAATCCTTATCCATTGTCTGATTACCAGAACAAAACACAGTTTGACATTGTTTTAGAGTTTTAAAGGAGTTTTATTTTGTTTCTATTAAATTTAAAATAGGACCAGAAGTAACAGACTTAGGTAAAAACCGATGATTTTTAGGAAAATAAGCCACGTCCTGGTGCAGATTGCAAGCTCTGTGGAACTCAGCTCTAACTTGATTTGCAATGGTAATGAGCCTTTAACTGGAATAATTATAGAGGTTATTGGGAGAACGGATTGGGAAAGAAATGAAATATTGCCTGCTTATCTTGTTGGCCCTCAGCAATAAATACACTCACATGGAATCACTGTGTTTGAGCCTGGACTGGACAGCTGTATAGAGAGGAAAAGTCGTAAGGCCCCAAGTGGAACGGGGTCGCACATTGGTTCATTTATCCACTCAACCAGAGATTGCTGTCCCTTCTCTTTGCCAGGCTCTGGGGCTGGGCACAGGCGTAGCAGGTGGAACAGTGAGCAAGTGAAGGAGGTCTGCCTGCAAGGGGCTCCCTGTCTAGTAAGGCGGACCTGCTCCCACAACAATTATTCTAGTGCAGAGTGGGAAGCCTGACACTAGCAGGGGACACACAGAACTGTGCAAGCAAAGAAAACACAGAGGAAATGGCACCTCTCTGGGCCTTGAGCAATGGATCAGTTGATGGAAAGGGGGAGCACATTCTGACATGGAGAGAAGCTTATGGAAAACCATGCAGTGTCCAACACTTTTCAAATCTTGCGTGGTTCCACGTGGCTAAAGGCTGGGGCTGTGCACCTGGGCAGGGAGAAAGATGAGGCTGGACACACTGGTTGTGGGCAAATCCCAAATCGCCATTGGTGTTCCGTCAGGGAGACTCAACACATTACTGAAGGCGAGGAGGCTCCAGTGACGTTTGTCTGATTTTCACTTGAAAAGTGCTCTTGCAGTGGGTAGAATGACAGCACACCAGCTCCTGGAGCCTGTGACTGTCACTGAGGGGAGGTCCTGTGGTTCCCTAGCCCTGGGGCTCCAGGGGGCAGGGGGCGGAGGGCTCAGACTCAGGAGGGAGTTCTGAGGTCTACCATACAGGACTTGATGACTGATTAGAAAGGCGTGGTTGAGGGAGAGAGAAAGGAAGGGATCAGATGTGACTTGAGTTTGGGGCCAGAATCAGCAGGGAGGAAATGAAACAGAGGACCCCTGAAGTCAGAGAGACCCAGCATGTCCCATCTCAGCTGTACCACCTTTGCATCTGTGGGCAAGTCCTTTTCCCAAGTCTCTGTTTCCTCAACAGAAGAGTAATTAGTAGGATTTGATGAAGGTTGATGAGCCCCTGGAGGCCTGGGGCAGAGTGGACACAGGACAGATGCTGTCTGTTGTGGTCATTTTAGGTCTCCTGTGCATCACAAGACTAGGGGGTCATGAGAACGGGGGCTGTTGTCTGTGTCCCTGACCTCCAGTGCAGGACACAGAAGGAGCTCTGGGGATGTTTGCTCAACTTCTTTTCTTTATTTTTCAGCCCAGCCTAGGACAAAGGGAGCTGAAGAATTGCTTGTGAGGATTGCTTAAACATGCTGGAGGGAAGGGAATGCTGGCCATGGTTAAGCCCCGGGAGGCAGCAGTGTGCTTTCCCCACTGAGATGGCGGTAGGCTTACAGTGATGGGGGAGCTGCTGAGTCAGGATGTGGTGCGGGTGAGAAACGCCCAATGCTTGGTAACTGCTCAGAAATGAAAGTGACATCAGGTCCTAGACCAGAGCGTGGGGCAGGAGGAAACATCCGACCCCCCGCCCCAGAGGCTGGAGTGGGCTTTTCTGCCTGAGCCCACCAGGGCGTTAACGGGAGACAGGAGCCCCGCCTTAAAGTGTCCGTCACAGAGGCATGGGGAGCCGGGGTCCAGGGAGTGGACTTGAATAGCCGCAGTGAAGATGCAGGACCCTGCAGCAGACGGGTGGACGGGCTGGGGACAAATACACCCACATCGGAGTAGCCAGCCCACCCAGAGCCACCCAGAACTGCTCCTTCACCCAAAGTAGAAGCCAGCCCAGGCCTCCGAAGAGGAGTTAAAAGTCTCAGCTACAGAGACGTTTCTACCCCCTACCCCCCACCCCACCCTCACCGATAAATCAGATGCAGCAAACCCGCCCCCTGCTTCCCTCGGCCACATGCAGACCCTTCTTGGAGCTTCGTGGCCACATTTGGCCTCCGCAGTTTAAGAGAAATCAAGAAACTGGAGAGGATCCAAAAGAGAGCAAAAAACATGATTAAAGAGAGTGAGAATAGGACCCAAGAGGCAAGTTAAAGAAATTCGGGTTGATTTGCCTAAAACAGTAAAGACAAAACGGGAACTGCCCTCTGTACATGAAGAGGGGCCGCTGCCCAGTTATTCCTCAAGTTCAAGAGCACAGGATGAGAGGCAAATGGCCTAACTGGCCACAGGAGAGATCAGGCGAAGAAGGGTTTCGTGCCCGTGTGTGCACGTCTCAGAACGGCCTCCCGTGGAGTTATTATAAAACGAGCCTGGCCCCTGGGGGGTGCGGGAAGCGGGGGAGGAGATGTGCTGGAGACCAGGAGATGTGGAGGCCCTGGCCTGCCTCCAAAGCCTCCTCCAGTCCCAGCTCTCCTGGCTTCTGGGGCCCATGCATCTTTTCAGCTGACAAGTGAGTGGCCAGCCTGGATGGGTGGGGACACCTTTGCCTTCTCTAGGGGCAGTCTCTTCATCCAAGAGCAAGCATGGCCTTTATCACGTGCTCTTGTTGGCGTGCTCGCAATACAGTCAGCAGCACGTGCCTGCAGGCTCTTCGGCACCTGGTAAGAAGTGTGTCACAACTTCCGCAAGTGGCCGTTTAGATCAGGTCACTGCGTGCCTGGCTAACCGTGTGGTGACGATACTCAGAAAACCCTGTGAAATTCTAGTCTCCTGGAGAATTGGCTCTGGTTGTCACAGCTGTTGCCATGCTTACGGGTACTATGCGTCACCGTGAGCTCAGTCACTCATTCAATCATCATTCACAAAAGGAACAGAGGCAGGATGTAAAACCAAGCTTATGTACCGGTCTCCCCCCTTCTGCTCCCAAAACACCACGCAAAAGACGTACTCATCTATAGATGGGCTAACAGGGTGATTTGTTAGTAAACCAGGACACTTGTGAAAGTGATTGGGGGGAGTACTGTTATAATTATGCTAGGACAAACCTGGGACCGATGGCCACCCTATCTATAACTCATATTCAAAGTTCAAAAACAAGAAGGGAGGTGCCCTTGATAATTGAAATGATTGGGGATCCTTGGAAGCTAGAAAAAATACAGAAATGGAATGCTTGCTTTATTAAATATGGATTAGTTGTCTGTTGCTGTGTAACAAATTACCCCCCCCAATGTGTGGCTCAAATCAACAAAAATTCATTATTTCATGCAGTTTCTGTGGCTTAGGAGTTCAGGAGCAGTGCAGCTGGATGGGCCCACCTTAGGCACTGGAAGTTGCAGTCAGAAACTTCCCTGGACTGCCATCGTCTGAAAACTTGACTGGGGCTGGAAGATCCACTTCCAAGATGGTGCACTGATGTGGCTGATGGCATGAGACCCCAGGTTCTCACTCCGGTCCTTCGCCATTGGGCTGCCTGAGGTTCCTCACCACATGGCAGCCAGTGTCCCCCAGAGTGAGCGACCTGGGTCACTCATGCTTTTCATGACTTGTCTCAGAACTTACACACCGGTCACTTTGGCCCTGTTCGATTTATTAGAACGAGTCCCTAAGCCCAGCCCACACGAGAAGGGAAGATTAACCTTAATTTCTTAAACGAAGGAGGAGCTTTATGTCTTTGATCATTCTTGTTGTGAGTTCGTGTTTGTTTTCGAGAGTCCCCATTTGCCTTTCTCTGAGGACTGTCATTTCATTCAGGCTTCTTGACTGGCGGTGGAAGAGGACGGACAGGTGCAGCCAAGGGTCTATCTCAGCAGCTGGTGATCTGCCCGTGGTGGCTCTGCTCCTCCTGGGTGTTGTCAGTCACTTAGTGTACTTACAATGGGCTCTCTTGGCGGGTGAGTTCCCCACCACCATAGGCATATAATGGGGAGTTGGATGGTCCATTGACAGGGTGACACAGAGAAGTATAGATGGGGGTATGGAGCTAGTCTAAGTGACCTTCCATGTGCCTTCTGGCTTGAGCATCCATGAGTTCCCGATACCCCCAGGAGCATTCTTTCTTTGGTGTTTGGACGGGCTACTTAAGTACCAATTCTGTGCAACACTGGAAGTATCAGACCCAAAAGGGGTTAATCTGTCCAGAGGAGGCTCTTTGGGAGCAAGTTTCTAGAGGTGAAGGCATGGACTCTTGAAGTGAGAAGGTCTAAGAAAACAAAAATGGATTTCATATTATTATAGGCTGAGAGGATCATGAGTTTCAATCTCCCCATGAGATGGAATTAAAAAGATTTCCAAGAATCTTAATCATGGGGCGATTGTGTTTGTTTACTTTTGCAGCAAGCCTTGGGAACTGTGCTTGGATAGATCAAAGCTGTTTTGTGAGCCTGTGTCTGAAGCTCCATCAGTAAGTCGAGTGGCAAGGACGCTGACCCTTTACTTATCGCAGAAATCAGGAGTGGCTGGCTGTAAAGTCCTGGCTTAAGAAAGTTTGCCTCCATTTTTCATCTGCTGGTACTCAAAGCAGATTCAACTAAATGTGAGCGTGGGTTAAGAAATGAGTGCCCGGTTCATTGTGAATGCCAGACTGTGGAGCAAAAATAGGATACAGGAAACGGTATTGCAAAGGTCAATTCTTCTGGAAAGGAAGGGACAACAAGCCATCTATCTGAAATTTTAATGAGCAGATCCTGGCCTCTGACCCCATACCATTACCTAACAATCTAGTATTGAATGCCATGTCGGCTTCCATTTCCTGTGAACCAGGGGGCAGAGTTTCCATCCAGAGGCTGACCATCTGCCGGACGTACAAGTCACTCTCTGCCTAGTTGGCTGTCACCAAGGAGCATGAAGTCTTTATGGATAAGCGTCAGCCCAGGCTCCTTGCTTCACAAGAGGTGGTGAATCACAGGACTGAGAAACTAGGGCTAGTGGACAGGGTTTTCTTTTTTATCTTTCTTTTTGCCCCCTGCATTGGCTGTGGGTTTTTTTTTTTTTTTCCTCCCTTCAATCAGAAACAAACCAAGGACAGCCCTGGGGGCACATTTAGCCCTTTGGAGAGAGCTTTGCAACTTTCACGTTTAAAAAAAAAAAAAGGACTTCTATAGTCAAGAGCTGAATATTAAAGGACAAAAAGAAATGGATCATTAGGAGACAAAGGCTAAAAAGACCCTCTGCCCAGCGCCCAGTCACAGTGAATAAACAATTTAACTAGTCATGAAGGTTCAAGAGGCCAGCAGCTGGGCTCGTTCTAAAACGAATCTTTCCCACTGACCTTAAAGGAAACAATTTAAAACTCTCTTGTGCAGTGTTTCTGAGGGCTCAGTGGAACACGAGCAGCAGAACCACCTGAGCACTTGCTAAAACTGCCCTTCCCAGACCCCCTTCATGAGAACCCCAGGGCAAACGTCAGGGAAGTGGATTTTCAGCAAACACTAGGAATCCCGTGGGTTGGGGAGGCACTGGATTAGCTCACCGAATGCTCACTCCCACGCAGGAGGCTTGTATTTTACTTTCACTTAACAGATGCTGAACTGAAGGTTGGAAATTGGAAGTAAGGACAGAGGCTGCATTTGCAAGGACCTGGTGTGAGCGCTGACCCACTTCTCAGTCCTGTGACCACGGGAAAACTACTTAACCTTTAGACTCTGCCATTTCCTCATCCGTATCTTCAGGATTTCAAAATGAAATAATGCAGGTTTAGCACAATACTCCGATTATATGAAGTGTGTAATAAATAATGTAGTTCACAAGCAACCGAATGATTACAAAGGGGCTAAGTAACCAGCTCACGCCCGTCAATAGCCGTGATTTATCAGTTTGTCCTACGAGACAGAAAAGCCTTTGAAGGCAAGAGGCATTTCTCATTAGTTTGGTTTCCCAAGTCTCGAATGTAGTGTTGCTAATTGCTGATCGAGTGAATGAATGAACAAAGGACAGGCAGAGGGGTGCGTAGTAGGGCTGGATTCAAACTGGGGCTTGGACCCAGGCCTGGCTCCCAGTGGAGCTCTGAGATGTCCTGGCGCTGAGAAGGGGGCCCTGGGGCCAGTGCGTCTGGCTTTTGGGTTTTTTTAAAAACGGCCTGCACTTTGTTGAGAAAGGTTGACCTGGTTCTTGGGAACACTGCAGAAACCTGGGAGTAAGGGGGAGAAAGGAGAAAAGCTACTTTCCAGTAAAAAGAGATGGCGCGAGAGGGAGGGTCCTCAGATGCTGGCTGAATGCCTCTTGGACTGGGGCTTGGGTCTCAAATCCGTGGGAGGTCACAGGACAGAGTTCTGCAGGGCACTCTCCCTCCCTGCCGCACAGTAGGGTCACCTGGGGCTTTGGAAACGATTCAGGCTCCATCCATGGGTGGAGATTCTGAGTTAATCTGGGTGGGGGTGTTATTTTCTGGTTAGCCCTTAGCGTTCTAATAGGTGGCCAAGGTTGGGGATCACAGTGGTTCCACAAGGTGGGGCACAAAGCCATCCTTGATCTGTCCAGCTCCTGTAGTCTGTGTGACCCCCTTCCTTGCTGCTACCGATGGTCTCGGAGAGGGCAAGTCCTGTTCTAAGAACTGATATTGTGTCTCTGCGAGGCTGTGGGGCAGAAGAGGGGGAGACCACCAAGAACTCGGATTCGGAGGCGACGCCCTCCATCCGCTTCACTGATACTTCCCAAACATTCGGTGCTCCCTGGGCTCCGCGGCCTGGAGAGGCGCATTTAAAGGCTTGGGAGGGAGCCTAGGAATCTGTATTTTTAACAGACACACCCAGATGTTTCTCATGATCAGAAAAGTTTGGGAAACATCGCCGTGCACCCCGTTTTGGGTCCATGCCATGGAAGAGAGAAACTCGAGCCGATCTATTAACGTAAAACCTAAAGCAATGCGTCAAAAGCAGAATGCCCGGACGTCGCGTGCCCGCGAGTCCAAGCTCATTCTCTGGCACCGAGATACCCGTCTGGGGGCTTAGGGAAGCGCGTCCGGATGGTGGACAGCCTTTCAAACCTGCTACCCGCGTTCCGCGGGTTCCCGGCGAGCCGGGAGCGAGCAGCCGAGTCATCGTTTCCAGCCTCAGACTGGAAAGCTGGACCGTGCAGCCGCGTGTGCTCTTGGCAGCCGGGCGCCCGGGGCCCCGCGGCCACATCATCCCGGGGCGGGGATGTGTGCGCTCCGGGCGCCCGCGCCGCCACCGCGCCACGTCTGTGCCGCCGGGGCGCGCGGCCCAGGAGGCGCCCGGCCCCGAGCCGCCCCGGGGGTGGGCGAGCGCCGGCTCTGGGCGGGACCCTGGCGGGGGACCCTGAGCGGTCTCTAGGACCCGCGGGACGCCGCCGGCAGGCGGGGGTGCGGGGGAGACGATAATTTGTTCCGTGGTAATGAGACCGGTGACTGTTGGCCGTGGATCCATTTCACAGGCCTGCCTTCTCTCACTAACGATCTTCCTCGTCCCCGGGCCAACTCGGACAGTTTGCTCATTTATTGCAACGGTCAAGGCCGGCTCGTGCCAGAACGGCGCGCGCGCGCGCACGCACGCACACACACATACACACACACGCCGGGGAAAACTTTCTTTTAAAAAAATGAAAGCCTAAACTAGCTCTTCAGCGGCCGGGCGCTGCGCGAGGGGCTCGCAGTTGACTCCCTGCAGCAGGAAATCCCTCGGGTCGCGCCGCCCGGCCCCCGCCCGGCGCCCGCGTGGGATGGTGCAGCGCTCGCCGCCCGGCCCCGAGAGCTGCTGCACTGAAGGCCGGCGACGATGGCAGCGCGCCCGCCGCCCGCGCCCCCCGCCCGCGCCCTCCTGCTCGCCCTGGCCGGGGCTCTGCTCGCGCCGCGCACGGCCCGAGGTAAGTCTCCAGAGCCCAGGCGGCTCCTTTGCCGGTCCCTGGCTCTCCCCCTCTCGCCTGCCGCTCAGGGGCATCCTCCGGCTGGGGACTCGCCCTCCGGGGGCACCTCGCGCCGCACCCGGGGGACACCGAGTGGCAGGATTGCCCCGCCAGGCGGCGCGCGGGGGCGCTGCCACCGAGCCCGGGGGCTCGGGCTCCCAGCTCAGAGAGGACCCCCCCCTCTCCCTCCGGCCCCCACCAGGTGCCAATTCCCGGGGGGAGGAGGGGACACTTGGCTCGGGGCCCGGAAGCCGCCCGCGCTTAGCCCGAGTGGCACAGACTTGGGGCTTCTCCCGCGTGTCCTCCCCTCTCGGGGATCATTTGCGAGGGTGTCTCTCTGCCTTGACAGTTACACATGTCGCCCGGGATGATTCGCGTCGGGTCATCTCACCCAGTCCCTTAGTGAATCCCCTCACCCCAGGCCCCGGTCAACACTCCACGAGGTTTCCTTTCCACCCCTGCCTCCCCCGCGGATACACTTGGGGGACGCACAGGAACCACGCAGGTGAGCCAGCCCCTTCTCCGCAGGTGTGTCTGCTGCGTCGCACAGCGCTCTCCATTTTTAAAATTGACTCTTTTGCCTGCTTCTCTCGTTTTCTTTGGATCGCTCCCCAGTTGTCCGTGGCGGCCAAACCTGAGCAGAATTTTTCTGTCTCCCGCCACTCTGTCAGTCAGTTTCTCGGCTAAACAATCTCACTTGTGTAAAGTGACGGCTCATTCCGAAGTTAAACTGAAGTGTGGCTATTATAGCAGTTTTAGAGATCTAGATTTCCCCAAGTTGCATCCTCTTAAAACCGGGCACCCGTGGCTCCTTCGTTTTTGCATAATGAGAACTCAAACAGCAGGTGCCTTTGTAAAAAATCCGGAGTTTCCTCTGGTCGCCGCCGCCGCCGTCTTTCTGCCGCTAGAGGCGCTGTCGGCCTATCAATGAAAGTCTTGCCTTGGCTTCCAGTTCTAAATTTCTATGATACTATTTAACAGGCATTTACTTTTCAACAACTGGCCTCAATCACGAGCCATTACCACCTTATGGTATGTTTTATTTGCAATTGCCACTGCCCTCCTTCATCCCCACCGCATCTGCTGTAATGTGGCCACTCCCCACCCACCCCGTGAAAATCCACGCGGCAATGAAGACCAACTTGGCAAGGAATGATTAAATAAAAGGATTGCTCAAAGCAAGGAGGAAACAGTGAAAAAAAAACAAGAAAGAATACTGCTGTTTAGCTAAGTAACTCTATGACCTTCAAGTGAAAATAATAGTAGTCAAAAGTATTTTGAAAGACTTTTGTACAAATTGGTCCTTTTGAATATTTATTGAGAAAGAACTTTTTAAAAACTGAAACAGAATCTCAAAGTGTGCCCGAGGTGATCTTTCGCTTGGCACATGGTCTGCACGCATAAACAGAAGTCCACTGAGCATGGACAATATGTTTTTTAGAGGAAAATGTTTACAGAATCAAGCTAATAATGAGAAATTATTTCATGGAGGGAGGGCTTTTATTAGTTTATGACTGCAGCTTTGGTAGAGAGGGTTTTTCCTTAGGATAGATGTGACTCAAAATAGAAAACCGGTTAGGCCTATACATTTAGAGTGGGTTACATGCTGCCATATCCCAGGATTCACTGCTTGTTTATCCTTGGATTCTCAGTATCAAGTCTTAAATCCATCAGTGCACCAAATCATAGCACTGAGGTTGCTTAAAAATCCAAACATATAGTGAAACATTTCTTTGTGTTGGCAAGAGAAAGGGAGGGATTACTACTTGTTGAAGGCAGAGCATATTTGGGGGTTTATCGCCGTGTGTTACCGTGAGTCCCAGAACAGTTGCCTCCTTGGTACCCTCCCGTAGCTTCTCAGCCCTGGCAGATCCAGAACAGAACCTGACCTCCCAAACCCTCCGTTCCTGAATCCATTCTGCCCCCAGATTCCCAACTCAGTAATAACATTGTCTGCCTCTTCCAGAAGCCTCATTCAAACACTTAGAAAAATCATCCCTGAGTCTCCCCTTCCCCTCCCTAAGCCACCGACCTCCAAAATGTGTTCCCATCTCCCCACGTCCCCCCATTTTCAAAGTGTGCCTTCTTCAACCTAGGCCTCTTTTCCCTCCTTCTTTTTATCTCTTCTGCAGAAGCCTCTTATTCCCAGGGCAGTAGCCTCCTAACTCGTCCGCTGGCTTCCCCGCTTGTCCCTGCACAATGTACTCTTCCTAGCACCGCAGCCAAGGTCATCAATTTCAATCATGAGTTGGATCATGCTGGTTTCCTGTTTAAAACTCTCCAGTGGCTTTCTGTGGCTGTTAAGAAAAATCCAAACCTCTGGATAACCGAATGCCTGTTTTCCTCTGTTATCTCCCTTAGTCTCCCCCCGCTCACTCTACTCCAGCCACATGAGCTTCTCTTCTTTCCTGCTTTCCAATGTAATATTGTCATAATTATTTTAAAAACCCCAGTTTTTAGTGTTTGCACCTTGAAGCAACTATTATTTATGACTGAGCCATAGGATGTTCTATAATTCCATTTCATCCCTCTTTCAACTTTTTGTTTTTCCTAGAGTTAATATCTGCTTTGTTTTTGTTTTTTACTGTTTTGCTTTGTCTCCTGTGTACCAATCTCTACTTTACCTCCAAACTCTCTGGGCAGTTAGTAAACTCCTTTCGACATGATCAAACACATTGGGTAATCTATCCATTATTTTTCTTGCTTTCTCTCTTAGAACCCTTTTCTTTTTGTTCCAGTATAAACTGCTTAGTTTTAGGCAGGTATTTCAGCTGTTGTCTCAGTATTACTATATTACCAAGATGGCTAGAAACAGCCTTCCTGTGTTGGGCCACCTGTTTTCTGAACACCGTAACTTTCTGTTTTCCAGTTTATTTCTTATTTTTGTGGGGCACATGTTTTAGTAACTTCCTGAGAAGGGCATGTGGGAGATAAAACTTTGATAACTTGTAAGGAATGTTTAAATACTTTCCATAGCAGATAACAGAAAACCTGACTACAGCAGGTTTTTTTTTTTTAACCTCTTCCTAACAAGCATTTGTGAAGTAAGCAGTGTAGTAGCTGGTATATTGGGTCATTGATACTATCAGGGACCCCCAGCTCTTACTTTTGCTTGTTTCTGCCATAATTACATGTTGACTTTTGCATTTATGCCTACTGACTCATGGTCTCATGATGGCTGCTGCACATCTTGGCATTATATCTGCATTCTAGGCAGTGATAAGGCAGAAGAGGCAAAAGGCAGAGTCAGCCCCATCTATTTCATTGGGAAATTAAGAATTTCCAGAAAATTTTGTAGCAGACTTTCTCCTGGCTAGACTGTGACACAGGGCTACTGCTCGTTGCACGGGAAGATAGAAAAGTGAATATTTTTCATTGTACACATTGGTGTTTCAAACAAAACAGAGTTCTCTGAGTAAGAAAGAAGGTTGGAACATGTGTCTGCCATATCTTGCATGCAAATATATATATGCAAACCAGCAATATAATATATGCCACCTTTGATATACATACATGCATATATACATATGCATACCACAAAGTGGTAGTATATATCATCTTTGATTGCTAGGTTTTTTAGGAATAAAATTTCAAGGTGGAAATCATATTTCCTCAGTATTTAATGAGGCATTTCTTCATTGTCTCTATGCCCAATGCTGCTTGGGAAGTTGCTGGCATAGTGACTGTAAATCCTTTAAATGTAGCCTTGTTTTCTTTCTCAAAGCTTTATCATCTTCTCTTAATCCTCAGTATTTCCCCATTTCGTGATGACAAGCCTTAGCTAAGTTCTTATCAGTAGTCCTGCTGGCAACTCCATGGACCCTTTCTGTTTGAAAACTCACACTGTAAAGTTCCAGTGTACTTTCTTTTATCATTTCTTCAATGACTTCTTCCTCACTGTTTTTCTCACGCTTTTTGTGAAACTGCGATTAGCTGAATATCCCCACTTTCTGAAAACATCCCCTAATTGTCTTCACTATTGTTCGTCTCTTTTATTTTGTTCTACTTTCTGGGTGAGTTGGTTTAATTTCATTTTCCAACCCTGCCACTCAAGTTGTTTATTTCTGCTACTATATATTTAATTTCCAAGAAATGTTTCTTATTCTAGAATGTTCCTTTCCCCCATAAGATTCTATTCTTTTAAAATAATGGATACAAGATTTCTCTGAACTCTTGGCATGTATTAATTTTATTTTTTAAACATTGTTTCACTCATTTTATTCTCATTGTTAGTTCTCAGACCCTGCCCCCACCCCCATTTGTTGTAGTCTCTGACTTTCTTCAAATGTCTGTATTTTGGCTGTCTGTCTATATTTAATCACAAGGCATTTGCTGGTTGAAACTTCTGTCTGCTTCAAGGATGGCTTTAGTACTTGGTTGGCCTTCACTTTGCTGGGGGGAACCTCCATACGTCACTGAGTGTCTTTTTTCTTGGGTTGGTCAGTTTCCCCAAAGAAGAATCTCGCCACCTCCTGCTGAGGATTTAAGCCTCACTATGAGGCTTGTGAACTGAGTAGGGAACAGGGTTAAGATGGATGTCTCACCTATGAAAATGCTTTGTTTATTTTTCTTTTTAAAAATCCTTTTGCTGTCACTTTGGCCCTTTGCTAGCACTTCCTCACTCTTGGCTCTGCCTGGAGAGCCTGCATACAGAACTTCTCTGTTTCAGTGTCTCCAGAACATATAGCTCCTCTCTGATGAAGTGGAAGGGATGGTCACCCACCTGTGCTGGCTTTGCAACGGACCTACAGCTCCAACTTTCTCGGATGGTCCTTCGGCCCAGGCTGTACTGACCGTCAGAGGTGCCCAGTGCCTCCCATTCTCAAGCCTTGCCAAGCTACTTCTCTTGCATCTCACTTTTTGATGGATTCCCTCCTCTCTAGGCGACAGGGTTCCAGCTCTCTTTCCTCTGTTAAGAAGGTAACCACTCATCTTTCATCTTCCAAAGTTTTGTTGCTTTCTCTTACCTGTTGTTATTTTTTTCTCCTATTTTTTAATTATTATTGTGATTATTATTTGTATTGTAGGGCTTCAGGAGGGAGTGCTGACCTACAGGTCTGCCATGTGCATTTAAAAGTCGACCCACGCTTTTATGACCACACTCTACATACAGACGTGTTTTCGTTCTTTCATTTGTCATTTGACTCTTTCTATTTCTTCCTTATGGAAACAAAAATTACATCCACTTTTAAATGTTTCAAAACTTTCTTTAAAAATTCTATAAATACTCAAAGTCAGCATATACCTAATGAGATAGATGTTGCAGCTGTGGAAACTGTAAAGGATTTTTTTTTAAAGGAATCCAACTACATCATCTGGAGAAGCTAATGTATTTTTTCCTGGTGTAGAAGATGCTGTAATGAACTCATTACAGTTGCAAAAAAAAAAAAAGAATTTTTTGTTGTTGTTGTTTTTGTTTTTGTATCAGAGTATGTTCCAGAAGCCTTTCTAAGCTAAATGGTTCCTGCAGTATCTCTGATTTATAAAGACAGGTGTGAGAAACATCTTCAGATGTTGCTTCTGTTCGGAACAGCTAGCCCTATAGTTCCCTGGCCTTGTACCCACGGAGAGCTGCTTGGAAGAGCTCTGTAGTGTGTACAGTTCTTTAATTATCAGCTCTCCGGGTGTGAGAGCGTGAACTTGATATAATCTATACTGAGTGTTTTGGGAAATAGTTTCTCTGCATTTGTAGTAGCTGCTTCTTTATATGTGTTTGTTTAGTATTTTATTAAATCTAAAGTTTTCATACCAGCACACAGTTACTTAAAACGGCATTTGTTGAGTGTGTTGGTGCCAGAAGCTGTGGCAGGATTTTTGCACGCACTGTCTCACTTGATCCTCGTGGGAGAAGCTTGCAGTTGGCCCTGGTATTGACCTCAGGCTACAGAGGAAGAAACCATGGCTTCAGAATGTTGAGTGTCTGCTAAGCGGCAGATGCTGGCCATCTCTAGGCTGTGTCGTAATGGAGACCAGGTCTTAGCCTAGCTGTGGTTCACATTTTGTGATCTATATACTCTATTTCTGAAGTAATTACAACGTCTATAGCAATGAGATTGTAATTTAGTTTCTTTTAAACAGTACGGTAATGCAGTTCGAATAAACTTCACTTGCCAGTAGAAATGAGGGCCTGGAGTACCATGCGATCTGCAGGCTCCCACTGCAATCCTCCAGCTCACTCTGCACCCTGCTTCCTGGTGCCTTACTTAATGTCCAGTGTACCTCACCTGCATCTGATTTATGAGATGGAGAAGCAGATAATTCAGCATCATATTGATATTTTGTATCCTTTAAGCTTTGATGTCATCCCAAGGTGACATTAAGAGCTCATTTTCTAGGCAGCTGCTTAAAAAATTGGGCAGCCTCCTTGGACTCACTCCGGACCTTCCATCTGTTGACCTGCTCCTGGAAGCGCTGGCCTCCCCAATCCCTTTGGATGATCCGTCCTTAGAACTGTTGATACACACTGACTCGTCTTCCCTTGGCAGGGCGTGGGGTACACTGGCCTTCAGTTTGATGGAAAGACTCCTTGTTTTGTGTTTTGCTATATTTGTGATTAAAGCCAGGATAGGATTGAAGCATTTCTCATGAGTCTGAATGTCATCTGAGAACCTGGTTTTGCTTTCTTAAATCCTGGGGGTTTTCGGTACTGTTCTTGGGAGCCTGCCTCAGGACTTAGAGTCTGTGTTATATTTTTCTTTTATTAAGTAGTTTTTATTTTTATTTTTTAAACCATTTTTAATTTAACCATTTTTACCATTACCAATGGCTTCCCAATATTTAAACCATTTTTCTTGAAGTATAGTTAATTTACAATGTTGCGTTAATTTCAGATGTACAGCAAAGTGATTCAGTTTTATTCTTTTTCAGATTCTTTTCCATTATAGGTTATTATAAGATACTGAATACAGTTCCCTGTGCTGTACAGTAGGTCCTTGTTGTTTATCTATTTTATATATAGTAGTGTGTATATGTTAATCCCAGTCTCCTAATTTATCCCTCCCTCCCACCCCACTTTACCCTTTGGTAACCATAGGTTTGTTTGCTATGTCTGTGAATCTATTTCTGTTTTGTAAATAAATTCATTTGTATCATTGTATTTAGATTCCACATATAAGTGATATTTTATGACATTTGTCATTCTCTTTCTGGTTTACTTCACTTAGAATGATGATCTCCAGTTCTATCCACGTTGTAAATGGCATTATTCATTCTTTTTTATGGCTGAGTTAATATTCCATTGTGTGTGTGTGTGTGTGCATGCATGCATGCCACATCTTCTTTATCTAGTTATTTGTCGATGGACGTTGAGGTTGCTTCCATGTCTTGGCTATTGTATACAGTGCTCCTATGAACACTGGGGTACACGTATCTTTTTGAATTAGAGTTTTCTCTGGATTTATGCTCAGAAGTGGGATTGCTGGATCATATGGTAACTCTGTTCTTAGTATTTTAATGAGCTTCCATACTTCCATAGTGTTCTCCATAGTGGCTGCACACATTTACATTCCCACCAGCAGTGTAGGAGGGTTCCCTTTCTCTACACCCTCTCCAGCATTTATTATTATAGACTTTTTAATGATGGACATTCTGACTGGTGTGAGGTGATACCTCATTGTAGTTTTGGTTTGCATTTCTCTAATAATTTGCAATATTGAGTGTCTTTTCATGTGCCTGTTGGCCATCTGGATGTCTTCTTTGGAGAAATGTCTGTTTAGGTCTTCTGCCCAGTTTTTGATTGGGTTGGTTACCTTTTTTCATATTAGGCTGCATGAACTGTTTGTGTATTTTGGGAGACTTGACAGTCTCATGACATCAAAGCTTCCTGCCATAAATATGGTCATTTATGTATATATTTTCTTTAGTATTATTCAATACATTAAAATTTTTTTCTCTCTGAAGTTCTTGCACATCTTATCAAGATACATTTCAAGTTACTCTAAGTACCTACTAAATTTGTTGTTATTTTGAATGGCATGGCTTTTTTTTAATTAAAAAATTTTAATGTGGCCCATTTTATACATATGCAGAAGTAGACAGACTCACATAGTGAACACCCACGTGTCTATTACTCAATTTCAACAAGTACCAGGTCGTGAGTATCCTTGTTTAATCTATGGAATGATATCTTTTTAAAAAGTCCTAATCGATGTTTCCTTTTTCAGTATAAATGGGTGATTTTTGTACTTTTATTTTGAATTCGGCAGCCACGCTCGATTTTTATTAGTTCTAATCGTTTGTGAGCCAACTTCATAGAAATTCTGAGAATTATCACCTGAAAAAAAAATTATCACCTGGTAATTTTTGTTTTTTCCTTTATAGTTCTTATGCATTCTCTTTCATTTTCAATCATCCTTCTGTTATATTCGCAAAAGTTGAAAATTTTCCTCCAATTACTGCTTTCATTGTTTCACACAAGGTTTGTTTTAGTTTTGTGTTATCCTCATCCAGGCCAAAATAGTCTACTACTTGCATTATGATTTTTTGAGTGCTAAGTTATTTAGACACATGTTTGGATTGGTGTGTATGTGAGTGAGTGTGTTTTTCACTTTCCAAGTGCTTGAGTAAAGTTAGTAACTCTTGGTTCTTGATGCCAGATTTTGTTGCACTGGTGTCCGAGAAGGTGATCTGTGGCTTATTAACTCTCATATATTTGAACTTTTCTCTATGAGCTAATTAATACATGGTTCATTGTTGTAAAAGTTACACTTGTGTTTAAAAATAATGTGTATCTTCTAAGTATTGTGTATGTATGTTTCTACATATGTCAATTAGATTAAGCTTGTTAACTGATGTCATAGTTTATATTATGACTAATATTTCTTGTTCAGTATTTTTCTGAGAGGTTATAAGAATCAAACACAATCATGGATTTTTTATTTTTCCTTATAATTCTGTCAGTTTTTGCAGCATACATTTTGAGGCTAGTTTGTTGGGTCCATTCAACTGTGTACAACTTCAGGTGTGTCTAAGGCAAATATTGCGATTGATATATTTTCTCTTGGTTAATGTTTTTCTTGTATATCTTTTCTTATCTCTTTACTTGCAAATTTTCCATGTCACTGTATTTCACATGTGTCGATTATAAACAAAGTATGCCAAAATTTAAAAACTTTGTAATTGCTGCCTGTTAACTGACTACTGGTCCCACTCCTTCACATGCATCATAACCTTTGATGTTTTTGAACTCTTCTTCCATTTTGTTCTCTACGTTCTTCCCAGCTCTATAAATTTAGAGGTTCTATATTCGATTCTCACAATTTTAGCGGCACTGCTAAATTTTTGACATTGCACTTCCGGTTAATAAGGTGTACATGTAGCCAGTGACTCTGGCCTCCTAAACGCCACCACCGCCTTTCATCACACATCCCATTTATTGTTATTGTTGCCTAGCATTTTAGTTCTTCCATTCTGAAGCACATCTCTCATCAAAAAAAAAAAAGAAAAACAAACATCGGGGGGTAGTGATAGATTTTGCTTTTGTTTTTAGTAGAGCAAGCTTATTTTGATTTATCCAATGTAATCAGTGCCCCCCCTCATTTTTTTTTATCATGGCTTCTTGCAAACCTCTTCAGCCTCCCGGATTCAATTTGCCTCTTATCCAAGTAGTGTTGCATTGAAGAGCTATAAATAGTGAATCCTCTGTATTCGTCTGCCTGAAAAATGCTTGTTTTCTCTTTTTCTTACCTGTTAGCCTAGCTGTACATAGAATTCTAGGCTGACAGTTCCTGTCCTTTAACAGGCATGCTGGCCTCTGCTGTCATTGTTGAGAATCCTTTAGTTTAATGATTGTTCCCTTGCACTAAACGTGCCGTTTTTCTCTGGTTGCTTGTAACGTTGCTCTCTGTTTGTGGTTCTGCACTTTAATTATCATGTTTGTTGACATGGATTCATTTTTGATTTGCGTATGTCTGGCCTTGCCGTGCTTCTTGAGCCCAACCAGTTACAGAAAGTTCTCAGTCATTATCGCCTCGATTACTGTCTTGTCCTTATTTTCTCTATGATCTCCTTTGGAACTTTTTAATATGTGGTTGGACCTTATCATTCAGCCGTCCTGTTTCTAACTGCTCTTCATCCCTTTATCTTCCTGCTTGACATTCTGGGCGATGCCTCCAAATCTAAATTCCATTTCGTAATTCTCTCTTGAACTGTGTCTAGTTCTGGATTCCTATTTAAATGGCCTGTGGACTTACTTTGCAATTTCCAATGCCTGTTTCACTTATAGAAGCTTTATTTCATTCTTTTTTAAACCTAATAGATCTTTAAGAATAATGTCCCTTTACCATCTTGCATCATGGTTTTTATGTATTCTTCTAGTCTTTAAAATGTTTGGATTCATATGTTATTACCCCTTTTAGATTATTCTATTAATTCTATCTCCTAGGGCACTGAACCTGTATTATCATAAACTCTCTCTCCTAATGCCTTGCAGGTTTGAATAGTGAACTCATTTTCAGCTTTTTCCCTTCCACCACTATGCCCTCCATGAGAGTCCCGTGCACCCTGGATTGAGAAAGGTCCAGGATAACAGGGTTTTAGTTATGACAGGTGTTTCAAGGGTTTTACTCATCAGAGTATGTTCATTTCTCATCTTAGGAATTTTACACCACATGGCTATTGTAAATTTGGTCTCCACACCCACGTGGCAAAGGCTTGAAGTTTTGAGTTCTCTTGGGAGACTGCCTGTCACAGGCTGTCTGGATAAACAGCCACTTTGCAGTTTCCCTGGGACATTTGGTATAGTTTTTCTAGCCCCTTGAAATTGGGAAGGGCAGTCCTACAGAATCTTGGCTTTCTGAAAGGATCTCATCTCCATCCTCGCATCTCTTGTGCTCCAGATCATACCTCCTGTCATTAGAATTACAGCTCCTAGACTGAAGGCCTGTATCTGCTGGGTCTACTGGATTTCCATGGCATTGGCAGTGTCTGAATGCACTGGCTATGAAATCCCTTGTTATTTATGGATCCTGGTAATTTCCTTTCCTTTCTTTCTAGTTTAGTTATGTATGTACCATAAAAGTGCCACATTTTATTTAACATTTTTATGTGTTTGTAGTGGGAAGGTTTTCTATCTGCATCAGTTCAGTTCTGCACATTTTCAGGACTGAAAGTCTCCAGCGTGGATTCTTTGATTCTCTAAGTCAGTATATTTGCCTGTCAATGTATCTATCCCTTTAATCCTGGATTTGTGCCAGGGGCTAAGGATGTGATGGTGAGAAAAACAGACACAGACCCTCCCCTCCTGGCATCTAGAGGGAGTGGGTCCCAAAGATGCACAGAAAGGTGTCGAACCCACCTGGTACCCTGATTCTCGGCTTCTATTACTACTCCACAAACTGGGTCAGAAGAGCGAGTCAGCTGCTTTCCCGCTGGCATGTTAGTCTTTGCCTTGGCAGCTGCAGGGGTGAGACGTGCTGGTGATGGGGCCAAGCTGGGCTTTGGGGGTGAAGCCATCAGCTGTCCCCATCTCCCTCTGGCTGAGGCAAAATGAGAACAGCTGGGAGACGAGACCGGCCCACACTCCCAGAAGCTGCTCCTCTGCCAGCAGAGGTGTCAACAGAATTCCATTCATATGAGCCTTCCAGGAGCGTATGTTGAATTTGTTCCATACTTTAAAATTCCAATATAGAGAGTGGAGTGTATAATGAGGAGAGCGATGATTGAAACACTCGTCTTTGTAACTCTTGGCAGGGATACCATGATCCCATAGAGATCAGTGACTCCACTGAATTATCTAGAAAAATCAAATGCCTGGTTTGCCGCTAAAAATCTGGACATGTCTGATTTTGTCTACTCAGTTCGTTAAGTTTTGCTTCCAGTTGCTTCGTGGGGAAAGTGTGCTCCTTGGAGCGTAAGTTATTCAGCTGTAATAGATGGTCCTCCTAAAACTTCCTCTCCAAGTTGACACGTTTCCATCTCTTTTTCTTGTCTCTGCTCACCCTTCAAGTGCTTTTCAACCCCCGTTCTGACTCAACACAGCTGAGGGCCAAGTCGTTGGTTACGGAGGCCCAGTAAGAAAGAGATCCCGGAAAGGGTGGCAGAAGGGACTGGCTCGGCTCTAGTCTGAACAGCCAAGTCGAGACAACTGCCTGAAGCATAAAAAAAAAAAAAAAACCCCTAAGAGCAGCTTCTGCGTCTCTTATGGGCAGAAATGACATCAAATAGCGAGATGTCTTTAGCTTGTTCCCGCTGATGTGACTCCCACGCGGATTTAGTGGGCTACGAGTGCTGTGTGTTCTCATGCTGCAGTAATGACTCTGAGAGGAGGCTGGGACCGTGGCCAGAGTTCTGGACCTGGAGTGAGAAGGCCTGGCTCTGAGTTCTGGCTTGGCCTCTTTGTAGCTGTGTGACCTTGAGGAACCTACTAAATCGTTCTGAACCTCAGTTTCCTTGTTTGTCCAAGAAGAATCAGGATATAGCCTGTCTCACTGGGTTGCAGAGGTCATCGAATGAGGGCAATGTTGGAAAATGCGTTTTATAATTTGAAGTTTTCCCTTTAGGGAAAGAGGTGTGGGGGAGGGGTAAATTAGGAGTTTGGGATTAACATATAACACTGCTACATGTAAAACAGATAAACAACAGGACCCACTGTATAGCACCGGGAACTATAGTCACTATCTTGTATAGCATATAATGGAAAAGAATCTGAAAGAGAAGATATATATGTATGTATAGTTGAATCATTATTCTGTACACCCCAAATTGAAGCACATTGTAAGTCAACTATAGCTCAATAAGACAAAGTCTTCCCTGTAGATTGTGGGGCACGTGGGACCCCTGTTCCTTCAGTGACGTCGATTTGCCCTCCTGTGTTGGGAGGCACAGATTTCTCCACATCCACGAGTCACCCTCCCATCCTGCCCTGACGGGCGTACAAGTTAATCCCCAAGGTCAACAGAGGTTTGGGAGAGCTGGACATTTCTGCTCCTTTTTCCCTCCCACCTTAAGTCTCACTGTTTGCTCTTATTGATCTTGGATTGGGGCACCTCTATTAACAAGGATCGTTTGAGATTGCCTTCATAATGTCAGCTCTTGCAAATACCGTTTTGTTACAGCAAAACAAAACGCGTAATTGTGTCCTCCCTCTCCACGGTATGGGACATGTGGTGGGCACGGCATTAGGGCTGGAGAAAGAGCACAGGATGGCAGAGACCCAGGCCAGGGGCATTTTCCCAGCCCCTGGCTTCCACTGGCTTCTTGAGAAAGGGGTTCGGGAGGATGACTAAGAGTAGAATTGCAAGGAATTACTGTGACGAATGGGAATCTTTCACTTTTTATGGGGGAAGCATAGATGTACGCTCTTAACTTTGGTGTGAAGTACCACTTAGAGTGTGTGACTACGGCATGGTTACAGGCCCTGCATCCTTGTGGTCCAATCAATTCAAATGTAGAACATTCCAGAATCTGACAGGAATGTTCCACTAAGACTAAATGGTGTTATTTTCCCAATTTATAGAAAAAATAATAAGTAAGTGGAAAGTTATTTTTTTCCCCACTGCCAAGATCGTTTGTCTCCTGAATTTTTCTTAAACTGTTGGTTCCAGCCACAATTTCCCCTGAGTGGCAAAGAAACAAATGAATTTTCAGTAATGTCCACTCCGCCTTAGTTCAGCACATCATCAGACAAAAGCCAAGGGCCCCAGCGTTACAGTTTCACCTGCATCCCTGTGTAACAGTCACATTTCCTGATGGCAATTGCTCAGACTTTGAGGGCAGAACTGAGGAATTCCATAAAGATGTTTAGGCTTTTGTGATTTCTGTGTGCCGGCACTATTCCGAGAGCTTTACCTGTGTTTTCTGTCCATCCTCACCACTCACCTGGGAGGTGGATACACGCGCGCTCTCTTTTCCAGACAGGAAAGCTGAGGTTAGAAAGTTAAACTTGCACAAGGACACAGAGCTAGCAGGTGGCACCGCTGGGGTTTTGCCCGTGAATTACTGTACAAATAGGAAATGCAGAAGCGGAACGTAGGCTGATCGCAGTGATAGTGATGACTTGGCAGGTGCCCTCTCTTTCAAGTCTCACTACAGCTCTGGGAGGTGTGTGCCATTTTTATTTCCGTTTTACAGAAGCAGGGACAAGGCATGGAGAACTTGTGACTTGCTTTAGCCCCCGCTTCTGATAAGAGGTTGAGCCAGGACCAAACTAGATGGAGGATTTCAGAGTCTACGTGATAAACCACTGGGCTCCCTTGGGAAGAACCAGGACTTCCAAGTGCCCGTCCAGGCTCAGAACCCCTCGCGGCTGTCCCAGCTTGTGTTGATTTGGGGGTGTCGGGGTTTAAGGAGGAAGCAGCTCATCTTTCTAGGAAGGCACTAAATAGAGCAGTGCTTGAGATTTGCATTGCATGGACCCAAGGAACTTCTCCTGCGGGTGGGCCCTGACCTCTAGGGAGTCACAGGAAAGATAGGACTAGTGACCCGTTTTCAAGGTCCAATATCTTTGACCCTTGTTTTTTCATTAAAGGACCACGTGGACTTGGCTAACATTTGTTTTCTCTGCCGGGGAAACTTACTGTTTGATGATGAAGCATACTGTCCTCTGCTCTTTTTTTTTTTTTTTAATGTTACAGATATTTTCAATTCAGAGGAGCACAAATGTGATCAAGCATCTCAAAAGCATTTAGGACAAGGTAATTACCCTTTAGATACCTAATCCAGGCTAAGTCAGCGAATATCCTTGTTTACACAGTAAACATGTATGTTATTGGCGCACATGTAGAGGAATTCTATTTCACCTTTTACAAAAAGATATTTTTGAAAAGTTGTATATAAACTTTTTTGTAAATAATTTTTCCATTACACTGTCCTCTGTTCCATCTCACAAATAAAACACAGGACTCGCCCTAGTCACTTTTATCTGTGACAGCGATAGAGAATTTTAAAATTATAAATGCACATTCACGAATGTGTTAGCTACCAATTGCTGTGTAACAAATTACACAGCTTAGTGATTTAAAATGATACGCATTTGTGATTTTACAGTCTCGTGGGTCAGGGACGTGGGCACAGCTTAGCAGGATCTTTGCTTTGGCTTTTGACACAGGCTGTAATCCAGGTGTCAGCCAGGTCTGGGCTCTCTTGTGGAGGCTGGACAGGGAAACGATCCGCTTCCACGCTCACATGTTATTGGCAGAATTCAGTTCCCCAAGAGCGGCTGACCGAGGGTCTCAGCGCCCAGGTGACCATCATCTGGAGGCCTCTCGCAGGGCCCTTACGTGCCCTCTCCAGGTGCAGCTGGGAAGGCAACAGAGAGCGTCTGCCAGAAAGGAAAAGGTCACACGTCTTTGTAACCTATTGCCCTATTCCGCTGGGCAGAAGCATGTCCCCGGGCCAGCCCCTCGCTAGGGGCGGAGATTACACGAGGGTGTGACTACCAGGCGGCAGAGTCGTTGGGGACCGTCGTACCAGTCTGTCTACCGCAATGAGTGTCGTTAGTGTCAGGGGTGGCTGTCAAAGCTAGGAGCTCTGGTCTGCCGAGTTACCCGCCTACTCTGTAGAGGCACCAGAATTAATAGCTGTGTCCTTTAGTCAGGTGGTCCTGTGTTTCTGCCTTTTTCCCCTTAACTGTTCAACTGTTGCATGTCCTTTTGTGCTGCAGTGAATTCTTGGCCTCTGCCACACAGTTCTTGCCCCGCCTTAAGCTCCAGCATTTGGCCTGACTCCTTCTTAGCTTGGACATCACCGCTTCAGGCTATCCCGTTCTTGGTCCTCGCCGGCCCACTCCAGGGGAGGATGGAGGAGAGGTCCCCTTGCCAAGCACGCTCAGAGCGCCATTTCTCTGTCAGAGTCTCTGTCTTCCTGGTTAGAATTTAAGCTCCGTGGTGACGGAGAACATACCCATCTCTCTCTCTCTGCTGTCCCCAGTGCTTAGCGCTTCCCGGCTGCTCGGTGAATATCGGCACAATGAGCGAACAGCCCCACTTCCTTGGCTTCTCTTCCTTTTCAGCAAGTGTGGTTCACTAAAGCTCTATTCTTCACCGAAGTGTTTTGTTTTTGTACAACTTCTCATGTAAATGAATGAGCATATTTGGGAAATCTTTTTCAAAAGACCAAGCGTCCTAATATTTGGTAGAGAAATGGCAGTGAGTTTCTGAGTGACCCCACAGAAACATCTCCGGGGAATACTAGGGAACTCTTCTTCGAACGTTACTTGTATTGGGTAGAAAATAATTAATCATTTAATAAGAATTGAGAGAGTCTATACCTTTTAGCTCGTTCCCGTGACCTCACTGAGGAACACACGGTGTGAGCAGCTCTGTGCTGGCTCGGGTTTGACTTCCCTGTAACTAGTACCTAATGACCTGGTGAAGACAAACCTAACTGTGCGTTTTCAGCTGCACTCCTCCCCCGTTTTAAACTTTTGAAATGATTTTGACCCAGATGAGTCAAAATTCAACTGGAGGATTAAATGACTCTTTCTCAAACCAACTCAACTTCAGCAACTGGGAAAGCAACGAAAAACAAACCACAAAACCTCGCATCAGGCTAATTTGCAAATCACAAATTTTACTTTGTTTTATATTGTTTCCTTACGTTGGCCTTGGTTATCCTTTTATTTATGTCCACGTCGGATGATTTCGGTGGTTTGGGGAGAAACATTTCTATATACAAATGTTTGAAAAACATCAGAGTTTCTTGTTGGTGAACTCGACACTAATTGTGAAAGTACAGTTCTTAAGCTTGTGCCCTATTTATTTTTATTTTTATAATACATTTTTCTCTTGGTGGTTTACCATCAGTCCTTTGCCTACGTAGCTTAAACACTAAGCTCGGCTCACAAAATACGGAAGTAGGTTATCAAAGGAAGAGTGAAATTCATGTTGCTGAAGAGTTTTAATACAAATAAGGCATAGTCCTGAGAGTGTGGACTATTTAGGTCCACAAATTGGCACACCTATTCATTTCCTCTGGGTGGGTGCATGTGTGTGGAGAGAGAGAAGGACGAAGAGACAGAGAGCGAGCAAATGCTGTGCTTGATTTCCTAATATTTCAGTAAAGATTTATATCTAAGAGAATAAGAGATATTGCTTTGTAATGTTTTTGGTTACATTCTTTTCTGGTTTGGCATCAGGGTTATACTGGCCTCATAATGACAGTTAGGGGGGCGCTTCTTCCTCCTGTATTCTGTGAAAGAGTTAGCATAGAAATGTTATTTCTCTCTTAAGTGTCTGGTAGAATTCATCAGTGTAGTTGCCTGGGCCGGGAGAGGGGTGTGTCTGTGTGTGTGCGTTAGGGGAGAGAATTAATTATGAATTCAGTTTCTTTAACAGATAGAAGGCCGTGAAGACAGTCCTCATTCTGTGCCAGTCTTGGTGATTTGTGTCTTTCAAACTACACGTCCATGTCACCTGAGTAAACAATTTATGGCATAACAGATTTCCTAGTTTTTTTTTTTAACCATTTTAAAGCCCATGTTACCTGTAATGATGTCTTTTTTTAATTCCTGAAACTCATAAATTGTGATTTCTCTCACTTTGTCTTTCATCTTGCTAGGAATGTAATAACCTTATCAGTGCTTTCCAACAACCCACTTTCGGTTTCAAGGATTTTCTTTTTCGTTTGTTTTCTATTTCAGTGATTTCTGTGCTTTAATATTTCTTTCCTTTTTTGTCTGAGTTGCTTCTCTTATGGGGGGGCCTTAGGTTATTGACGTAAATAATCTTTCTGCTTTTCCTGTGTTAACACTTGAAAAGATAAACCATCCTGTAAAAGCACATCTTGAGTTACGCATCGCAGATTTTCACAGGCGGCATTTTCATTATCATCCAGCTCGAAGTATTTACACATTTCCCTTGCAACTGAATTCTTTGACCCATAGCTTATGTAAAAGTGCATTGCTTAATGTTTACTGTTTTGAAGATTTCAAAGGTTATCTTTCTGTATTTAATTTTTCATTTCACTTTCTTGCAGTCAGAGAAGACATCTTTTACGATTTTGACCCTTACGCCTGTTGAGGCTTGTTTTATGCCCCAGCTTGTGGTCTGTATTGCTGCCCATTCCTGAGCATTTGGACGGAACACGTATGTGAAACTGCTGGATGGGGCAGTGGTGTATAAATAACAAAGTGGCTGGATGGTGTTGTCGGATCTCTGTGCTTACTGATACATTGGTTTGCCGTTCCTGTCAATTACAGGGAACGTATATCACCTTTAGCCAGAGTTGGCAATTTATTTTCAGTTCTGTCAGTTTGCTTCATGTATTTTGAAACCCTTATTAGGTTTATACACGTAATTGTTATGTCTGTTGGCTGCATTGACCTGTTCATCACCATGAAGTTTCATCTTTATCTTGGTGGTAATCACCTTTGTCTACTTTCACTGATACTGATACCGCCACCTCCGCTCTCTTCCGCTCAGTGTATGTAATGCGTGCGTGGAGTGTCTTTTTCCATTTTTATGTATTTATTTTTTTGTACTTTCAACCTGTGTATTTATGCTTGAAGTGCATTTCCTACAGATAGTAAATAGTTGGCCTTGCATTGTTATCTATTCGGAGGGTCTTTTCCTTTAAAATGGAATAGTTAATCCAATTACGTCTAATCTAATTATTCATATGAGGAGTTAAGTTCATTCTCTTGCTGTTTCTTTCATATTTGCCCAATATGTTTCTCTTTTTCTTCGTTGCCTGTTTTCTTTTTGATGGTGTCGTTTTGGTGTGCCATTATTTTCAGCTGCATTTCCTAATTTGATTATGATTCTTTTTGACTGGTTGCTACAGGGATTGGAACGTATATGTTTAGCTCAGTGTCCTGCTGGACGGTAGCAGATCTTGCCCCCCAGGGTGGCTCCCCTGCGCTATCACGGGAGCCCCAGGAAGGAGCACGCATCCTGCTGTGGGACCCAGAAAGGCTCTGTGAAGTTAGTGTGGTCCCAGGGTTTTCATCCGGTAGTTTTCTTCTTCTTACAGTAAATCACTGATCACCTAAGCATTTATTTTCTTATGAAGAGTGAAAATCGGAATCCATTTTCTTTTCAGATGTGACCACTATTTTACTTCAATTGATTGGAAATTCGATCATATACTGAATTTTCCTTTGTATTTGGTTCAGTTTCCTCACATTCATTCATTTCTTTTGATCTCTCTAGCCATAGGCTAGGACTGAGCTTAAGTATTGCTGCTTGATAGTGCTCATATCTGGTCGATCTAAATCCCTTATACAATTCTCTTAGTATTTTTTCTGTACCATCTCACCTATTGTCCATATAAGCTTTAGAATCTAGAAAGGAATCACAATAAATGGGAACGAGGTTGCATTCAAACTGCAGATGGACCAGCGAGGAGTAAGCACCTTCTAAAATGTGTGCTGTGTGTTAAGGGTTTGCCTTCCAGAAGGCGATCTTCGCTTAAGGTCTTCCTGCCTACTTTTCCGAAGCCTCTTCATCACCAGCTGTGGCATTATGGTTGTCAGTTATCATCACGTTTTCTTTGCCAATTTTCTGGGTTAAAATATTTAAATTCACGGTTTAAATTTATTGCTGAGGGTTTGGAAATCTAATAAGTAACACCACTCTTCCCCTGTTGTACCCAGAGTTCATTGATTACTCACGAGGCTGACTGGTACAGATCAAACTATCAGTTATTACTAGGAACCTGGTTGGAGAATTTGCTTTCAGTCTGTAGCTGAGTGAGTTGGCTGCTATTTCGAATCCAGATTTGAAAGTCGTCAGTCCTGCTGGCCAGTACCAGATCTTGCCTCATTGGGTTGCTCCCCTTAATGTATGGCAGAGGGACGAGCAGGATAGATGTGCTGCAGACAGATCCAGAAAGGGAGGGAGAACCCAGAGGAAACCGAGCCATAAAGCCTAGATTCTTCTCCCAGTTTCTTCTATCACACATTCACTTTTCTTTCCCCGGAGGAGCTGGGAGTTGGGGGAGTCCAGGAGTACTACTCAGATGGAAACTGATGTGCACAGAAATAAGGATGGGGTGGCTGGAGGAGTTGGGGGAAAGAGATTCTCCTTAAATACTTAATAATGCGGTTGAACTTTCCCCTTCATGTTTATCAGCTATTTATGATTTTCTTTTTTTGACTCATCAGTTCACATCCTTCTCTTATTGACTTGTCAAGAGCTATTTACATATTATGGCACTACTCTGTTGTGAGCCAAAATTTTGGATGAACAGCATTATCATCCATTTCTTACTAAGCATTTGTATGTGTTTGGTTTTTTCCTTAGTTATTTTTCTTTTCTTGTCATTATAAATAGGATTCAATTTTCAATTTTATTTTAGTAATGGTATTTTCTTATATTGATTTTATATATAAATTCTGGGACTGATGTGTTTATAAAAATATCTTACTGGTTTTAGTAGATGTTCAGTTGATTTTTTTGGGTTTCCTAGGTAACTAGTCAAATCACCTATAAATAATTTCTCTTTTCTAACACTTGTTTCTCTGAATTCCTTCTTACTGCTTTATTAAATCTCTCAAACATACAGAACAGTTTTAAAAACATGTGCAAACAGGAAGAATCCCCCTTATGTTTTGGTCTTTTTCATGAAGACCCCTGGTGTTTCACCATTGAGTGTGACATTCACTGTAGATTTAAGATGTACGTTCATTATTTTAAGGAAGAATCAATTTCTAGTTTTCAAATGGGAATTCTCTTTTAAATCAGCGTCAGATATTGAGTTTATTAACTGTCTTTTAGACACTTAATGAGCCACCACATCTTCCCCCCCAATTTTAATCTTTTGATCTAGTGATACAAATACTCATTGGCTTATTGCTATAATTAGTCATTGATGGATTTCCCAATAGCACAATATCCATACATTTTGGGGACATAAATTCTTTCAAGGTGTATTATATTTCTAATGTGCTGCTGAATTTAATTTCCTAATGTTCTAAGTAAGATTTTTCACATCTCTAGTAAGTAGGCAAACAGTTGTGTATGAGTTGTGTATTGACATCCACTGCTTCCTAAACTGGCCCAAACTCAGTGGCTTCAAACAATAAAACATTTCTTTGGCTCGTGAGTCTGCAAGTCAGGGGTTGACGTTGAGCGGTTCTGGTCTCTGCAAGGTTTGCCGGTATGTTTGTGGGGCCACTGTCCCGGGGGTGACTGGGCTCCGCTCCGCGTGTCTCTCCCTCACCCCCAGCAGGCCAGCCCAGGCCCCTTCTCATGGGAAGGTGGAGGAACACGATCAAACAAGCCCTAAAGTGAGAGCCGATGTCAAGCCTCTGCTTGGGTCGCACCTGCTAACGTTCCATCGCGTCAGGTAGCCAAACCCAGAGTCAGGGGATGGGGAAACGGACAAAGCTGTGAGCTCCCTGGGGTGCAGATGGAGGGGCAGTGAATTATCAGGGCCATTCTAGCAACCAGCCACAATCCTAACGTTTCTTTTGACCTATCTGTGTGTGTGTGTATGTCTGTGTTTGAGGATAGTAAAAATAACATGAGAATTACCTGTTTGGGGAGCTATAAAACCTCTCCCTTAATATTGCCTGGGCCCAGCATCTTGATGGAACCTAAATCTCCTACAGATTTTTCAACTTCTTACACGGTCGTTGGTTTTGCCATTTGTCATTGGGCCAATTTTGCTAACTTAAGTCTTTCCTAGAAAATATTTATTTTATCCATGTTTCCACATTTATTAGTATAAACAATGTGTAATGCTTGATTATAATTTAAATTTTGTACCTATAATTATACCCATTTGCAATTCATTTTCCTCTTTGTTTGGACTTAGAGTTTGAGCTATGTATTTGGTCTGCCTGAAGAATTAAGTCTTGGATTTATTCATGGTCTATTGCTTTTATTTATGGCTTGTAATTTAATAATTTCTGCTTTTATTTCATAACTCCTTCCTCTTAATTATCATTGTTTTGGTTTTGATTTTTTTAGTTACATGCATAGTTCAGTTCATTTATATTCTTATCTCTTGATAATAAAAGCATTTCAAACTACACATTTTCCTGCTAGTAAATTTTTGGCTCTCTTCATATATTTTGACGTGTAGCATTCTTTAGGCAGAATATAAGACATTTTCTACCTTTTTTCTTTACATTTTTTCCTCTTTTTCCTTTGGAGAATTGCTGTTTGAAGATTGACATCAATTTCTTGTGGGACAGATTTTCTGTGAACTACTAAATTCCAAGACTGATGCAAGTTTTAAAAAACATAAATACGTGAAAAACCTCCGTCTCCTTGTTTTGCCCCCACTCCAAAAAAAAATCAGTATAGATTCTGAACTTCATCAGTCAGGTATCTCTTTTGGGTATTCCTTTTCCCAAAAAGATCAGCAGTGGTTATCTGAAGTCACAGCGCGGCCAATTTCTGGCGTTCACTTTGCAAATGGATGCATTAGAAAATTTAGATGTTCATGAATACTCTTTCTCTCCAAAGACTCCTTCCACGGAGCTTTTGTTTTCAATAGCCAGTTTGTTCTCAGCATTCAAGATGATTTTCACGTTAAAATCCTACTCTTAAAAAATTAATGGTGAAAATTTTAATCGAATTTAAATGTCATTTGCAGGTATCATTGCCAGTAAGCCATAGGGAATATAAAGAATGTTGGGATTCTAGAGATACGTCAGAAAGTAGAAGAGACTCACCCAGTCCTTCGGTTACCATTCCCTCACCTGTGACCTCCCGGATACCACCTGCGGTTACTTCCAGATCCCCCCCCCCCCGCCCTTCCTCCCAGAACATAGGGTCGTTAATGATTTGAAAGCCAAGTCAGTAGCTGCAATAGATAAGCCAGCATCAATGTGGGACACATTCTGGGGCTTTTACTTTAAGAAAAAATGACTTCCAGGACTCCAGTACTACATCCTTGAACTCCAAGAAGCGGGGTGACGACCCACCAGTCTGCTGTTTTTCAGATAAGGAAGGTAAAGCTGGGAAGGTCAGATAAGCGTGCAAGGACCGAAGCCAAACTAGTAAAGAGGGAAGATTTGGTGGAGGTGGAGATGGAGTCTCCATGGGAAAGTTAGCAGTAAAAGAAATGCACATATCTTTCTTTCCCTTTGAAAAAAGTTTTGTTGTCAGTATAAAAGATATTTAAATATATCATCCAATTTAAATGGCTACCTTCCTCTGCTATTAAGTTTAGGCATGTGGAAGTCGCTGTCAACATGACTCCCCTGGCCAAGGTTAAGGCATGATCTGGAAGATTCGGGAAGGGGCATTATTGCTGGGGAATGAGTTTCCACAAGTAGGGGGCAGCCGGAAGCCTGCGGTTGGCTATTTGTGCCAGAGCAGTCAATTGGTTAAAGAAGGCAGTTTCCTCTTCTTTTTAGGGACGCTGGAGGGTTCGTGATGACATCTTCCAGAAAGTATATGGGCAGGGCCAGGCTCGACCTGGATTGCATTAGCTTTGTCTACATGGGGACAATCGTAAATCATAAATCTCTTCTTTATTTTGCTACTAGAGGCCCACATATAACTCAGGTCTTTAATAAACAGGTTGAGTTCTCTGCACATCAAATGGAAAACAATGACAAACAAGTGTAACCACAGTGTCTGCCATGTTTTCTCATCGTGTGCCTGTTTACACGTGTTGCCTTCTCCCCCTGCGTGTTGGTCCTGCCCTCCGCCCCCTGCTGCCTGCTAACCTCTGCCCCTCGGAAGCCTCCCGACCACCGTCCTCCCACCTCCTCCGTGGGTTCCTTTCTCCAGGCTGTGGTGGGCAGTCTCTCTGGGTGATCCACTGTCTTGGTTTCACACCATTGTCTTTCCTGCTTAGGCTGTGAAATCTTTCAAAGCTGGTCTTGTGACCTATGACTCTCGACCCCAAGACTGCAACAGAGCAGGTGCTCAGTTAAGGCTGGCAGGTTAAACAATGGCCTCATGATGTTGTGAGCTCCTTGACGCCAGTGTACATGTCTCACCTATCGCCGCTCATAAGGTGTTGCATCCATCTGAGGATGCGGAGCATGTGGTAATTCCCCCTGAGTCTGTGGGCTGTTTTCAGTATGTAGGAGATGCTCAAGTGTCCCGTGGATGCAGGATGGGTGTCAGTCTGGAGTGGTAGAGAGAAGCCTGCTGGGTTGTGGTAGGAATCACCTAACAGGGCAGTGCCCACAGCAAACGCAGCCTTTGTGACTCTGTTTTCAGGTGGAGGTCAGGGGCTGTTGGTTCAAAGGCCAGGGTCGCTGAGACCGTCGGTTTACCAGATGGCCTGCATTGGAATCCCTGTGGGATCTCGTCAGGCCTGCAGATTCACACCCCACCTGGTACCCACCCTGAATCAGTCTCATCTCTGCTGCGGTGTGGGGGGTGGGGATGCTTGTTCATCAAACTCTTTAAGTAACTCAACACAGAGCAGTGCTGACCAGCGCGTGCATGGCCACGTTTCCCAACTTGGTGTTGCGTTCTCCGTGACTTTTTCAGGTATGTCTATCACCTGTGCAATTTTTTACTTAAATAATTTTTTTCTTAATTTATCCTAAATTTTCCTTTAAGTCAATATACATATTTTGCTTAAATTTATTTAAGAAGGAAATTGTATTTCCCTATTATAAACAGAAGGCCAGTGGCACTTGTTACAGATACTGTACAAATCGATCGAAAGAAAACAAAACAATGTTATTAAACTCCAGACACTGGTGCCTGATGACGTCCCTGAGCGGGAGACCTGCTCCCTTTACGAGAAGGGCATTTAGCCAGGGGCTGGGGGGCTGGAGGCACATTATACCCAACAGCCTTGGTCCTAATTAGAAGACTTGGAAGGAAAGTGAGAAGGGAGTAACCAGTCCCCCCACTGACCTAATGTTATGCCTGAGAGCGTCTTGGGCCCAGGTGGCTCTGACCCTTCGACGGGCGCTGATACATGCTGGGTCATGAGAGACTGGAGGCCTGAGTTCCTTCAGTGACAACCGCAGGAAGCTTTGGTAAAGTGGAGGGGAGAGGGCTACCTACAGTGAGGGGAGGGGCGGTCCTCAGCTCTCCTGTGACCTGTGAGTGCCTTCAGTGGCCCGCTCTGGGGCTGTGAGTCCCAACGCCGGGTGAAAGCTCACGGCTGGGATGAGGGGACATGGAGACGACACCTGAAGCCACCTGGAGCCCAGCTGCCCAAGCCGCGCGCAGGTGGAGGTGCTGCCTCGTTAACGAGGAGGCTGGCGTTTTCTGAACCCAGACCAGCAGTCACGGAGCACTTTCATGCACGTCACTTGACGTCATCTGGAGCTCATCCCACTCGGTCACATCCCTGCAACACGCTTACGTAGCACGTGGTAGGACCCCGGTGCTGTGCCGGGGCTGCAGTCACAGAGGAGAACAAGACCCCGTCCCTCTCTCCAGGATCCAGCTCCCAGGTGGCCGGGTGGTGACCACCTGCCGTGGCACAGGCTCCGTGTCAGGAAGAGCAGACACAGAGCTCAGAGGGCCTCGAGCAGGCTGGAGTTGCTCCTTGCAGAAGGATGCAGGCAGCTCTGCGGGGTGGGGGCAGGGGTCTGCTGTACCTCGCGCATGCAGGGTGACTTCCAGCAAGGCAGAGAACCGGCCTGTCCATCCAGCTGGAGACCCCACTGATCTGGGTGGGGCCGGTGGGGGGCAGAGGTGGCAGGAGCACCAGTCACAACCAGGCCACATCGGTGAGGTCTAGGTGGCTGCCGGGAATCTGAGGTTGGAGGGAAAAGCCAGGGGACAGAAGTGACAAGCCAGGGGCTGAGGTTGCTGGTGCCAGCTTTCTGCTAGGGGGTGGAGCCTGGCCCTCGAGGCCCCGAGAGCCACCCTCTTTGGGCGTCTCTGCCACAGCCCAGCTTCCCTTGAAAGCCTGGCCCTCACCAAGCCCTGTTTCCTGTGACTTAAGAGCTGATTTGGACTCACTGAGGGGGAGGTGGTGTCCCTGACAGGTGGGAGGCCAGCACAAAGGCGCGGAAGGTGAAGGGGAGAGGGCGCTGGGGACTGACTGACAGACAGCTCAGACACAGAGACTCTGGGGCTCAGATGACCGTGGCGAGGTGAAGGCGCTGGCTTTGAGCTTCTCCCCGGCCAGCTGCCGGGGGTGTGAGCTCCAACAAGACTTTCGGCTTCCCCACGGCTCTCCCACCCGCCCCCTCCCCGTCCTTACCGCTCGGTAGAATGGGGCACTTATGGCCTACTGCGGCATTTCTGAGTTGGGCAAAATAATGGCGAGGGAAGGCATGTTGTAAACTGTAAAGTGCCTGACAACTGGGAGATGCCACTTATGACCACACACGCTCGTCCCCAGAGCTTCCTGTACAAAGTCTTTCAAGAAATGAGCCAAGTCCGGCTCTGGGGCAGGAGCATCCCTTCATGCTGCCAGCAGTGTAGCACAGGGAGACCCGCTGTGGTAGCAACGCTATGGGCAGCTGTCACCGTCCCTGACCTGAATCCCAACCCCCCACCCAATCTGTCCTCCAGAGCCCTAGAGGGTCTGCCGACTGTGTGTGTGCTGTGAATGAGATTTCAGGAGCAGAGTTTCTCTCCATCTGGCTCTGATTTACGCTGATACTGTCAAGTTAAAAATATATATATAAATTATATTATTTCCACAGAAAATCAATGTGACAATTTCTTTGCTCCCCACCCAGCCCTTCTCACGAAAAGCAATCTTGCGCGCACACTGGGAAAGTGAGTGGAACGGCGGTGTGTGCCAGCGCGTGGACCCTGCTGTCTTTGAGTTGTTGCAGTTTTTCCATTTTCTTCTTGGGAACAGGGAGGCTATTAAAATATTTACAAGAATGTCATAGGCCAGGCGGTGGTAAATATGTCTGTCCTCTAACAGACTGAGGCTGGGTCTGCCTGCCATCAGATTGTTGGGGAGGTAACGGAAAAGATGGAGAAAAAAGGGAAGTTGGCTTTTTGACAGTGAAAACTAAATATCTATTTAAAAAAATATTTTGGGGGTTTTATCTAGAAACTTGTCTAGTGGGATAAGTCACTTAGAAGAACTGGTCAGTATACCTGAGCATGCTTGCATATAAAACAAAAACCAGCACGAGGCTAGCTTTTTTTACTTTTAAATAACAAAAAGTGAACATATGGTGCGTTGCTATGGATTTGATATTCAAGCGATTTTCCTAGATGAAGAGATATTTGGAACTTGTGACGTTTATTAAAATATGAGTTACCACCCTTGGTAATTTCATTCTGAAGTTGGTGCTTTAGAGAGGCGCTTTCTCATTGTTTAAGGAATTATGCAAATATTTGACTTACTATGGATCCACGTGGGCTCTTATCTCTTTTAACAATTGCTCGCTCAAGTAGGAATCTCTGGGCAGCGGCCCCCTCCTAAACTTTGATTTCTTGAACATACTTAAAAAGCAAATAATTTTGGTATTGTGGTCTGCTGCAGACGTCATTGTACCTTAGCCAGGATATTATTTGAGAACTGCAAATCTCTCTAGGTATTACATCCGTATATAAACCATGTGTTAGAGAGATATAAATTCAGTTTTGAAGTATTTGTTCGACTGCTTTTAGCTTTCAATCCGTGCCAAACATGTGCTTCGGTGACGGATGGAGTCATGTGGACCCTTGAATGAAACTCTTCATTGTGTATAGACTTCGTCTTCCAGCAGTTGGGTTAGACACACTGTGAGATTAAGAGGATCCAGTTACGTAAGAGGTGTGTCCTCGAGTGAGCTTAAAAATCTCTTTTCCTCCTTCAAAATATGTCACTAGGTTATTTTGGTCTCAAATGTGGTACCACAGAATATTGTCGTACACCCTGGGTTGACTGAGAATAATTACGTTTCAGGCGTTCTCGTGTTAACTTCAGATTTTGAAACCAGAACATGTTCCTAAGAATTGATTGAAAATTTTTGACTTTGTGGGCCAGTGAACTATGCAAGGAAGCCTGCGCCTAGCATTGATGGATACATCAGGGGACTCCTGGTTCAGTCTGAATTTCAGGTAAACCATGAGTGAGTTTTTAGTATAAGTATGACCCATGAAGTATGAGGGACATACTTATACTGAAAAATTATTCCACGTTTATCTGAAATTCAGACTGAGCTGGGAGTCATAATTTTGTTTGCTCCATCTGGCAGCTCCACACAAACCCCAATTTATTTTTCTGCATCGTAAACAGTGACTATCAAAGGAAATTCCTCCGTGATGAAGGTTTTGTGAGTCTGCGGGTCCACGTGGGATGGGATGGAGGAGATCTCAGTCTAGCCCTTCCATGTACTGAAAACGAATGACCTATTTGAACAAAGTCTAAAAGTAGACCAGTAATAGCTCACATCTATTGCCCTTCTGATTGGACTCGGGCCAGTACTATTTTTACCCTCATTTCCTCACATTTCCCTTCCTTGCTGTTTGTTTCTGTGTCATGGAGTTGGACCTGGGGTATCAGTCGAAGGAGCCTTTTCCCCCCGCTTCTCCTCCTAGACCCCTGCCCCCCGACACTTGAACACCCTAATCCTGCCTCTTCAAAGCCTGACGCACTTGGCACCCCTTCTGTGAAGACTTCCTGGACCATCTAAATTGCTTTCCATTTTCTGTTTCAACTCTACTTGCTCTTAAAAGGCTCTTGTCCATTTCTTCACTAGACTTTATGTTCCTTGAGGGCAGAGTCACGTTTAATTTGAGGAAAGAACCACGCCGTGAAATCTGCTAGGAAATCGACACTCAGAAAAGGTTTCTTTCCTTCCTTTCTTCCCTCTGTCATGGCTGCTTCTAAATGAGCACTGCCACGTAGCAGGTCATTCCACAAGCCGCCACCTTGGGTTTCTCAGCTATTCCAGGGGTGACACACTGTGTGTTCTGCTGTATAATTAGAAAGGTCCCACCTTTGGTGAAAAGCAGAGCTTGAACCTGCCCTTGACTCACACGGACCCCTGATGTGCTGTTAGCCGTTCCCTGACACCGCGTCCCTGCACGCCGCTCTGCACAGCAGAAGACAGTCCCCCTGGCTGTGTGACGGCGGCTTCCGCTCCGCGGGGAGGATTCAGGTTGACTCAGCGGTGGTTTGTGTGCTTGTTCGTTCTAGAAATAAGCCTGTTTGATATTCTTAGCCCATAAACTTTCACGTACATAAATTAGAACAAATTAGACCAATTAAAGATGGGCGACAGATATGCCCAAATAATCCTCAGATTAGGAAAAGAAAACAACTGATAAAAATATGAAAAAGTTCAGCTTCAGTGACAAATTCACATTGAAACAACTAATAATTTTTTTCCTCACCAATGGTCATACATATATATATATATTTTTATAGGGATTTTTCTTTATAATAATTGTCTACTGGGTTGTCAACCTGCCAGCCCCGGTCATTGCTGAATGGATGGAAAACAGTCATACTTCAGATCCAGCAAAGGCAGGAGGGAACCCTGCCCACTCCCCACCCCCTCACCCACCGCCATCAGTGCAGGGAGGCCATAGGACGTGGTACCTTCTCTTGGTGACTCGGTGGTGCTTTACTGTGTGACTAGAAGCTGCAACAGGAGAAGACGGGTCGAGCTCCTGGTTCTGCCAGAAGCCTCCTCATGACGGTGGCCCTTGGATGACCTATCACTGCTAATTTCAGAGAGTTGAAAGTCCATTTTAGAACAACGAATGCATCACTAGTGTGAGTTTTAAACCAGGGCAAGGATACTCCGTCTACCGAGTGCACCTGCTCCGATGAGATACTTGTTGGCCCGGATGGGAGTGGCTAGTTCTGGTGTCTGTGGGAACAGATCAGAATAAAGCTGTGTATCATTGAGAAGAAACAGATTCAAAGTGCCTGATCTGAACAGCTTCCTTTCCTTTTTGGCTTTACCTGTTTGAGGTGAAGCAAGACTTAAAGCCACTTAAGCACCTTGTTCAGTTTCAAAAACTGAGAATAAAAGTATTTCTAATCAAAATGACTAAACAGGATCCGAGCTTATTCTGTAAACCTAGTGAATAGTTGTCAAATCACACAGAAGTAAAACTCCTCTGAACTCAGGACTCAAGCCCTGTGGCACAGTCATTTGGGGTATCCTGTTGGACTGTTAAAATTAGAGTCCCCCAAATCCATGGACGAAGTTGACAACTAGGAAATGAAAGTTGCAAAAATCAGATCAGCACCTGCCTCCAGGTGGCCACACTTTCCCCTTGGTCCCTAGGACTTAGACGAGTGTCCCCTAACTTAGAAGCCCCCATCCTCACTGTGCTTCAAGTCCAAGAGTCCCTGTCTTGCCTGTTTCCACTGCCATCCTGCCCAAGCCACAGGCTCCCTACAATTGAGTTCCTAGCAAGCGGGGAAGTGAAAGTTCCCGCAGGAAGGGCATGAGCTGTAGGACATGGCCCCGCTGTGGCGTTTTGGAATTCTGAGTATATTTTCTCATAAACACACATGGGGTTTAGGTCTATAAACTATTACCTAAGTTAAAACTCAGGAGTGTTTTTCTCACAAAGGAAATGAAATGTGTCTAAATGGCGGTATGAGAGGCAAACACATGATGCGTTCCTAGGCGTTGGAGAGCTAGCCTCCGAGAACCCGCCCAGTCTGTAGAAAACGCGTTCAAGTTCGAATAATCGGCCTGTGCTCGCTGACTCTTGGTGCACAGCTGGGATTTAGGGTGCCCTTGGTTAGCGTGCCAGGTACACAGTCTTGAGTAGAGAAGGAAAGAGGCTTCCATGATGACAGTTTCTGTTCTGGTCCCTTAGTTCTCTGTTCTGATCTCAATTTGGCTTCTCGAGGAAGGCTTCCTGCTGGGAAGATAATGAGCAAAATGTCTTGGATGAAGATTCTGCTTGACTTGCTCGTTCTTTTGCATTAAAAATAAATAAATTGGAATTCTGGCTTATAAATAAGGCTTACGTGGGTTTGGTGCTGGGCACCTAGCCGCAAGAAGCCAGACGTTGCTGGGTGAGCTAAAAATCAATCACCTGTCAGAAGTCTCTGTGGCAAGGACCGAGCCGCGGGGACCTCCCCTGCCACCCCATGTCGTTATGATCTCACGGTCATGGCAACTTTTTGTTTGTTTGGTAATAATTCATGAAATAAACACTCATCTGCACATGAGTTTGACAAATGGCGCCCCTACCGCTTGCCATTTTAGATTTTGTGGGTCTGGTGGTGGAGCCCAAAGGATGAAGAAAGAAAACAACTTTAGATGCTGAAAAGTGCTATGACGGGAACCAAATAGGATGATGGGCTGGAGAGAAACTTGGATTGGAAGGAAGGGTATTAACTAGGGCAGCCCCTCTGAGGTGCTAACATTTGAGCTGAGCCATAAATACTGAGTTCTGAGGGCATGCAGAGGTTTGAGAGCAGAATCGTCTCAGCAGAGGGAAGAGCAAACACAAAGGACATGAGGTAGGACGTAGCCGGACACATGGATGGTCCGAAGGGTGGTCAGTGCAGTCACAGGAGAGGGGGCAAGATGGAGCTGTCAAGGGATGAAGTTCCAGAACTCGTAGGACTCAGGAAGGAATTTGAATTTGATTCCGAGTGTTTCCCGGCCAGAGCGATTGTTTATCATGTAGTGTGGCTGGTGGACAGATCCTAGAATTTGGCTGTCTGGGTTGGCTTCCTGGCTTCCTGGTTCTCTGGACCGTGGGCAAGTTTCTAATGACTTCTCTGTGTCTCAGTTTCTTCATCTGCTCAATAGGGATGAACATCATAGGGTTGTTGTGAAATTTAAACAGTTTAAATTTATAAAGGCAGGAGGGTACAGCTCAGTGGTAGAGAACCTGCCCAACGTGCATGATGTCCTGGGTTCAATCCCCAGTATCTCCATTAAAAATAGACACATAAACCTAATTACCTCCCCCTCCAAAAAAAAAAAACAAAACCAACAACTAAACAAGCAAACAAAAAAGAGCTTATAAAAAGATTAGAATGGGGTTTGGTGCATAGCACTTGTTTAATTAGTGTTCCCCATTGTAATCTATATGTAATCTATGCTGAACTTTGCATTTTTGCCCTATAAATAGTTCTCATTTATCCATTCTTCTATGGTCTCCACACACTGCATTCTCAGGCAGAGAATTTTTCCAAAATGAATCAGATTTACTCTGCAAAAAGCCCTACAGTGCCTTCCCATTGCATTCACTCAGAATCCAAGCCCTGCCTTCGAAGGCTGGGTCTGCCTCCTGTGCTTCTGCTCCCACCTGTCCCAATCCCATTTCTCAGTCCCCTTTGGCCACCCTGACTGCCTTTCTGTCTCTACGGAGCCCACCAAGCTCTCTACCCCCATTAGGGCACTCGTGTTCACATTCTCGTGATGGAAAACTCTGCCGTAGATTTTTGCTCTTACCACATGTCCCTCTCCTTCAAGAATGGAGGTGGGGGAGACTGCAGGTGATGAAACTGTCTAGAAGGATTCAGTTAGGAAGTAGGAGAGTTTGTAGAAAACAGAAGAAAACAAAAACAATGCACAAAATACCCGATCGTAGTTGTTGAATGTGGGCATTAGAAAGAGTGTGTCAAAGATGTCGCCCAGCCATGTGACTTACGGAGTGAGTGGTGGTGGTGATGGCAAGATGTTAATGGTGGAAAATGTTTTGTTTTCTGACTAGGGGAGGGAGTGAGGCCTCTGGATGTTGAATGTGCTGACTCAGAGGTGATGACAGTGACAAGGTATTGAGATTAAACTGTCCAGTAGATATTGTAATACAGATTGTGCTTGGGTCAATGGTCAGATGGAAAAGTACTGATTTGGGCAACATCAGTTAAAAACATTGACTTTTCTAGGGGACGGTAAGATAGGGAGGGAAGATGGCCAAGAGCTGGGACTTGACGGATGCTCAAGTTCCCAGGGAGGAAAGGAGGCCAGAGGAAGGAGTCTGAGTGGAGAAGGCAAGATTTGGCTGGAGAAGTGGAGAAAAGCAGAACCACCAGGTGCTGCCAGGCTGAGGGTGTATTTCAGCAGAAGGTGGTTGAAGATGACAATGGTGCAGCGAGGATGTTAGACCTTAGATGGCACGGGGACTTTAGTGTAGATGCTAAATGACTGCTCTGTTGTTTAAGTCCATCTAATACGTTTACAGTGGTGAATGGAATCAACTAGCTTCTCTTCTTCACCTTTTGCTGTTTACTTCCAAAAACTGCTGGTGTGGTAAGATTTTAATAACTGGTTCCATTTTCCTCTTATATCATTTCTTGCAAAGTCAATTTTGGAAAATTCTGACCGCTATCCTCCACCCTCGAAAGTATTACAGATGAATTCCTGCAGCATGTCTTTGTCTCTGTTCTGAAGGACAAAGTGTGTGGACACATTTGAAATGCAAAAGGCTTGGGTTTTGCCATTAATTCTGCCATTTGTTATGGGAAACATTAGAAATAACCTGTATAACTCTCGAGTTCCGTCTCCCTGTTTATAAAATAGGACTCACACTAGCTTCCACTGACCAGCAGAGGAGTATAAAAATATAAGCCAATGTTGTAAATGATTTTGCTCCCTACAGATAGGAGACACTTTAGGCACGAAAAGTCATCTTTATGTGTAGTAGAGACGACTTGCGCTTGGGGTGTGAATCCACCTGAAACATTTATGGGCAGCTATAAGTAGCTTTCTTTGAATTTTGAAATGACATACAAAACATCTTTTCAAAATTGTAATTGTTTCGCAGGACTTGATTGCTTTTATTTCCAAATGGGCCATGTCCTCTGGCCTGCCCGAGGCTGAGTGTCTGTGATGCCAGGAAAGCCGGTAGGAAAGTGAAACGTTATAAATCAGCTGGTTTGTTGTCAAGAGTCCCAGTGATTGAGGTTTAAAATTTTCATCCATTGTAAAAGTGATATGGCTGATTACAGTACAATCAGGGATACACACAAGCATGAATAAACCAATAAATCCACAGCCCCATTGGCCCTCCACAAAAGCCCTGCAAGAGCGTTTTCACGTGTTTCTTTCCAAAGACTGATTTAAACAAAAACAAAAACAAAAACAAAAAAACTAAGCTAAATGACATCCACATACACTTTGCATCCAAGATGTCACTCGGTCCCCTTGCCAGCCCTCTGTGGTGGACAATGGTCCATAGCCTTCCTGGACACATATAGGGTTTGTGTGTCAAGAGTGCGAGAGACCAGCCCGGGGGTGTCCCCGCAGAGCCTGCGGCGGGCGCACGCTGTGTCTCCCGGCTCGCAGCCCTGTAGCTGCCATCCCACACCAGGCTGTGTCTCGGTAAGTCAGCCTTCTGCCGCGGGGAGCTCCGATCTGAGACTCGGTGCGAATCTGGTTCAGTGTCAGCACCGTTTTATCGAAGTATTTATGTGACTGTCACTCGGTGTCACCTTCCTAAACCAACTTTTCACTTCTGTACTACTTCAGAGCTTTGTAGCCAATAACCAAAAATGTCAAGTTTTTATAGTGGCTTATTTCTGTGTTCTGTAGAGTTCCCTGGGGGTGCTTAGAAGGGCCTTTCTGCTGCTTAAGGATCAACTACTTTTGCTTACCTCCGCCTTTTTATACTCTAGGGAACATTGTCAGTTAATTAGTTTATGCATTTCACTTGGCTGTCGTTACCACTTCTTTCCTCCTTCTGAACGAGGAGCAATGTTAGAAGAGAGGTGAAGGGTAAAGACTCCCATTTGCTGGTCTTTGGAGCCATCACTGAGCCTTTTGATACTGAATTGCCCTAGAATGACATTCTTCTTGCAAGATACAGATTAAATTTTAAATGATGATTAACGGACTTCATTTTAAAGGACAGTTTTATATTTAGAGGAAAACTGAGAAGGTAATATGGTTCCCCTATACCCCATAACCAGTTTCCCCCATTATTACCATCTTACCTTAGTATTGTACAATTGTTACAATTAATGAACCAATAGTGACATAATATTTTTAACTACAGTTCATTCATACTTCATCCCAATTGCCTTGCTTTTTACCTAATGTCCTTTTTCTGTTCCCCAGTCTGTGCAGGATTCCACAATGCATTTAGTCCTAGCAACTCCTTGGGCTCCTCTTGGCTGTGACAGTTTCTCAGATTGTCCTTGTTTTTGATGACATGGACAGTTCTGAGGTGTGCTGGTCAGATATATTGTAGGAAGCACCTCTACTGGCATTTGTGTCAGGACTGACTGAGGTGGTGGTTTTGAGGGAGTAAGGTCACAGAGTAGAGCGTTGTTTTCATCATGTCCTACGAAAAGTACATGCCAACAGCAGGATGATGGATGTTGCTGTTGACTTTGGTTATCTGGCTGGTGCAGTGTTTTTCAGGTTTTCTACTGCAAAATGACTCTCTTAGGATTAACTTTTACCATGGTTCTTTTGAACATCCTTGAGCTATACCATTTTAAAAATCAAGTCCCTAATTATCACCTACAGAGTCTGCAGATGACATGAGAGAATGACATTGTTATTTGCTGAAGACTGTAGATACAGATCTGAATGAAGGAAACACATTTGTCCCTTATGGGAGTATTGCCACCATGGTTCCCTGAACCATGGCACTGCTCAGCCGATTCTATGAAATTTTCTTTAGCTCTCAGAGATTTGGGGCTAAGAAAAATGCTTTATGTGTCTCCAGGACCTTGGCTCCAGATTCTTTTGCAACTCATAACAGTTGTCTCAATGTTTCCCACCAGCCAGACTTTCTAAAGGATATTTATCTTAATCCTACTTGTGGCACATCAGATTGCTTCTCCTCGCTTAGATTTATGTGGGTGTTGATGATGATTTCCCTTTAAAGCCAGAACTCCAGGTGTGATGTTTAAGTTTCATCCTGACTAGTAGCCTTATCAGAGGCTGCTTCCCCAGCGGCCCACCGGGCAGCTTGAATGGATGACCACCAGCAGCTAAAACCCCGGCACTGTCTAGCGATGGGTATCGGGTTGTTGTCTTCACACCAGCCGTGTGGTTCGGTTGGACAAACACCACCGAGGGGTCTGGAAATTTGCGTTCCAACATCCTAGACTGATTTTGTGCATTGAGCTTTTCAGAAGCCCTTTGACTGTACTGATATGTTTGAGTTTCCTTAACCCTATGGGTATTAGGAAGGGAGAGAATGTGGTTCCCATTTTGTAGAAGGCAGAACCTCAGATGAAGATTTGGATGCAGGGCAATAAATTGAAGAAAGGTCAAGAACAGAGCCAGGTCTTGTGGCTCCAAGATGTTTGTTGTCCACTATCTCAGAACTCCACGTCAATCTCCACCTCTAATGAGCTGAAGCCCTTAGGTGGGCATCAGGGTAGTCTGGACCTCCCTTAGTAAGCCAGGCAAAGGAGGCTTGGCTGGAGGGGGAACGAGGCAGAACTTCCATGGGCAGCCATGCTCTGGGTGCTTTACATGGAGGGGTGGAATCTGAAGTCACTTTTGGGGGTAGCCTCATTGCTGGCTTTTCTAAAACCTTAAAAGCCATTGCTGCAAAGATTCTTGCCTGAGGACCTGGTCTGTCACTTCCCTCCTCACCAGCTGTAATCAGGTCTTAAGATGACAAACTCACACAAAGAGACAAGCAATTTAGGCACACATACCTCGTGGGAAAGCAGAACTGATTGTACAGAAGATAACTGCATTAGAAGCCAAAATATCTAATATGCTTTTTTTTTCCCATTATGAGATTGAAGCGAATTGGCCATTTTATCAAGGTGGCAAGCCGTGCATCTGGTTCCTCAACAGAAAAAAAAAAAACTGGAAGTTCTTCCCCAATACAAGCTCTTTGCATTTTTTATTCAGTCAACCAAGTTTTGTTGATGCACAAATATTTGGAAAAACAAAATGTATGCAAACTGTCTATTTTCTTAGGTCACTTTTTTTTTTCCTTGGGTTTCCAGGGCTTGAATGTGTGTCCTCCTTTTATGGTTTGTCAACAAGATCACTCCATAAAATACACTCTGATATCTCACAGCTGTGTATAATTTATTCTGTCTATCCATGCGGCACAAATAAAAATTTTATTTGCATCATCTGAAAGAAATAGCAGTGTATAAATACATAAGCAAAGCTCATAAGAAGCCATCCTCTGGCTACACATACTGCTGGGGGGACGTTGTGCAACCAATTAAAAGGCTGAGGGATGGCTTCATTATCCATGTGTATAGATAAGAAATACTGTACTCAGCAAATAGTGCCGTTACTCAATTTCTTTAAAAGATTACACAACATTCTACAAGTGCTGGCAGAGTCTGCCTCTGAATTCTCCTTGGAATGTTTGGAAATAAAGCCTCTTAGTGGGAGGAAAAAAAAAAAAGAAACAGCCCCAAAGGACTTCTTTTGGATTAAGAGGTTAGAATATGTAGGTAAAAAGGAAAATGTTCAGGGTTTGTGATATTCTGCCTTCAAGAGAATAAATAACTTTTTCTCTGCTACTAAAAGTATTGGAGGAAAAGGTCCAGGGAACTAAGAAAATTCTTTATATTTGGTTTGTGCAGTTGCAGTTTGATTATCAAATGGGAAGCCCTGCAAAGGCCTCCCCAGCCTCCCCAAAGCCAAGGAGGTGGACTTGCTCCCTCTCTGATTTCCCTTGCTTGCAGAAACAAGGTAATGATTCAATCCAGAGATCTGGATCATAGTGACACCTCCTTTCTTCTAAGACATACAGCACTGGCTACAACAGCCAAGACACAGAAGCCACCTAAATGTCCATCCACAGATGACTGGATAAAGAAGCTGTGGTATATTTATACAATGGAATACTGCTCAGTGATAAAAAAAAAAGAATAAAATAATGCCATTTGCAGCAACATGGATGGACCTGGAGATTGTGATTCTAAGTGAAGTAAGCCAGATAGAGAAAGAAAAATACCACATGATATCACTTATATGTGGAAACAAAAAAAGAAAAAAAAAAGAACACTATGAATTCATCTACAAAACAGAAACAGACTCACGGACATAGTAAACAATCTTATGATGACTGGAGAAAGGGGGTAAGAAAGGAATAAATTTGGGAGTTGAGATTTTCAAATGTTATTCAGTATATATAAAAATAGATAAAAAACCAAGTTTCTTCTGTATAGCACAGGGAACTATATTCAATATCTTGTCATAACCTTTAGTGAAAAAGAATATGAAAATCAATATATGCATGTATATGCAGGACTGGGACATTGTGCTGTGCACAAGAAATTGACATGTTGTAGCTGGTATACATCAATTAAAAAAAAAAAGAGAGAGACATAACAGCTTCTCAACAGGTTCTAGTAAATGGGAAAACTCTTTCCCTAAGTATCTGAGGCCTGGGGCGAAAGTATCGAGGCTGGAATATGTCTGGAAACCATCCCGTCTTCCCCACTGTGTCTTGGGTGGCAGGTGACAGAGGACTCCAGTGTTGGATTTAGCAAGCCTTGGACAATTGAATTGGCGATTAACTCCTCAATTTAACAATTCACTTGTGTGGGAAACGTAACTGATAAAGCCGCCAGGAGGAGCCTGTCATCAAATTGCTTTGTTTATGTAGAGGAAATTTAAAAATGCTCACAGTCGCTTTTTTAACAGTTTTACCTGACTTTTCAGAAGATTAACATATTGGCCGGGGTAACTCTTGGCACGTGCTTGGTTTTCATTGGTGGAGGGGAGAGTTCAGACAGATCTCCAGCTTTCACTCCGAAACTGCTGGTATTTTTCAAAGCCTTCCTAATCCAATTCAAACAACACACCAGCACTCCTTCAAGATAAGTTCAGTTCATTGCACTTTTAGTCCAACTCTGCAGGAGCTGGGTAACTGGATTGAAACTCACTTTATCTCAGTAAATTCCAACCTGGGAATCCCACTGAGGTTCCAGAGCAAGAGGCCTGAGTCTTGGCAAAGCTTAGCCCGCTGGCGTTCTTTGTGCTCCATGTGCTTCATCTGCCTTGGGTCACCCCCGTGCTCTGCCTCATTTTATGGGATAGGAAAGTACTTGCTGACCCTCTGCTGACACGGTTTTCCCTTGGCTCTGGGTGGGGCTCGAAGTTTCTCATCTTCACTCTCAGCTTCGGTGCTTCCCATCCTAGCAAATAAAGGTCTCTCCTGACGCTCCATCAAGAGGAGCCCTCCCTGCCACTTTGCCATTACCCTGTTTTTCTCATTAAATTTTATTTTGAAATCATTTTGTATTTACATACGAGTTACAAGGACAGCCCCGTGGCCCTGCTGTTTCATAGCCCTGGTTGCTCTCTGAAGTGGTCCAGTCATTTCTATCCCAATATGAAAACATGAGTCGTGAGAGCAGCTTTATCTGTGACCCTCTTTTAGATGTGTGGGATGGAGGGAACCAAGTCTTCTGGGGTGAAGCTGTCTTTAAGAGATGAGGGTCCCAGCAGTGTCGGCAGAGGGGGCTGGCTCCAGGTGACACTAGAGCTTGCTGGCCTGGAGCAGAAGGAATGGGCTTTTTGAATAGGAGACATCAGGTCTGGAGGGTCTGTCACAAGGCAGGGAGTTAAGAACCAGTTGGTGAACGAGTGAGTGAGTGAATGAGTGAATGAACAAACAGGTAGGCCAACAACTGGACGGGGACCCACAGCTGAGGCGCGGTAGAGCTGGTACTGACGCTGGGGTATGCCTGACTCCATAGCCCTGCTGCTAGTGACTCGGCACTGCCTTGGAGCACGTTGAAGGGCATGAAATCAAGGCACTGGACAAGGTTCATTATTTAAGATTTCTATGCCTCCAGTGGCTGCCTCCTCTACAGCCAAGAGAAGGACTTCTGATGTCTTCCATGCAGGTAGCTCATTCTTCCCTCCATCCAGCCTTCCACCAGTGTCTACCGCCACCACCCGGAGCCAGTCCCCTCTGCTCGCATGGCTGGAACCCTCAGCTCTAGAACGCAAGTCAAGTTCATCCCTGAAAACTCGGCTCATCCCAGCCCTGAGACCACATGCCCTCCCCCCCCCCTGCCCTGGCCCATGGTCCTCTCTCCTGCGCTGCCCTCCCCACTTGGCCGAGAAGCCCGGCTCACTCCCCACCTCCCCACCCCAGCCACTGGCCATACTCCCAACTTTTGCTTCATCCTCATTCCTTGGGCGCTGCGCAAATGGGTGTTTTAAATACTTTGTGACCAGCTTGAGAATTTTCCAGCGGGGCTGTCAGACAGTTAATACTCAAGTAGTAATCCTTTTGTAACCTGACTATAACTGCAGACTTCCACATTGAGAATGATAAAATGGTGTGGATTTAAAAGTATTTGGAGAACTGTAAAATGTCTAGGATTAAAATTTCAATACCATTTGTGCCCAATAAATGTGAACTCTTTAGTAACTTAAAACTGTGCTATTATGACTCAGGTCTGAAAATTACGAGTCCTGGTTGAAGAAATGGGAATAACATGTGAGGGAACCCATTCCCATCCTTACCTTGAGGGTACACTGTGGTCTCGCTGAATAGCAGAGGCGTGACCTCATAGGAGAGCAAGCCTGGAGAAATTACCGTATTTGTTAAGAAAGTGATACACTCTCCAGAAGAGAAAAATGTTATACTTTCCATGAGGATTGTTTATGGAAATGGTGCTAAATTGAACCGGGGTCAGTATATTAACTGGTTTCACAGACAGGACCCCAAGAAACAAGACCATATAATAGTTTATTGAATGACTTAATTTTTTTGTTTTTACATGAACCAGTCTAGTCAGTCTGAAATGACAAATGAATTTTGTCTATAGAATCGCTCCCTGAAGCACATAAAATTAGCCTCCGTAAGGACAGAAAGGAGAATTGGCATTGTGCTTAACTGATTCATGGGGACTTAAGTAAACGGATTTAGCCTTAATACAGCTAAATCCCTGAGACTTTTAATAGAGAGCTGATCTTCAGCAAAGCATTAATTCATCATTTAAAAAGTCACAGCTTGTGGGTTTTTGTGGCTCGTTGCAGGACAGCATTATATATACTTTGACTGTGATAATCACCCAGCACATGCCACAGGGCTTGGGGGAAAAATTAGCTTGTGTTTTCTTCAAGTTACAAACCTTTTTGGTTCGATTGACAGAGAAGTAATCAGTTTTAACACTTACCATGATTTAATAGATGATGCTGTTTCCCTGGCTTTGTTCAGCTTCCAAATGTTCTCGTTGAGTCCCTTATGTCCAACTCTTCCTGACCGCAGTAAGCAGGGGGGTTTTTCTTTTCGTTGCAGGGCTGAACCTGGGAGGCAGGTTCGGACCTTCGGTGCCACCGGCTGGAGCGGGCGACGGGGGAGGAGCTTATGAGGGGGTCGCTGCCTCTCTTCTGAGCGGAGACCCGTGGAACCCGACCAAGGACGTGGACTCGGAGGTCAGTGTTTTGGTCTGTTTCTCTTCTTGACTTTTTGATGGCTGACGTTTGAAGATCACATCAGCTGCGTTCAGATTCCTTTATTTAAGTTTTGTCTTTATTTTAATCCCGATTTGATCCTTCCTTGTAATGTGAAATCTTCATTATCAGGAAGATAAAATACAAACTGATGTTGACCCGACATTTCTGATGAGAGCCCCAGAACTCTTTGCATCTGTTGAAAGTAATTTTTTCAAATACGCACCAGGGATAGTATTTCCAGATTTACAAATTCCAGTTCATTTGACTTGAGTGCTGGGTATTTTCCTGTATTTATATCTGTTTCATCAACAGTTTGGTTTTATCGGTCGATTATTGATAGGAACATATTAATGCAACTTTTTTTAAAGTTCATAATGAGTTTTAATGCAGTTTTATGCTTTGTTTACTCTGACAAGTATTTGATTTAAAGTATTCTATGATGTAAAACAATAATATAAAATAATTGAAATATTAGTGATTAAATTTAATATTTCGATGAGTTTTATCTCACAGATCTACATGACTTTCTTAAATTTCAGAACTTGTTGGAACAGTTGGAAAGTGATAAAATCTATAGAAATATGAGCTCTCTGGAGAGATCATACAGATGGCTTTGTCGTTGTGTTATGTGGAGCTATTTTTAGATTATTTTTGATTATGGAAAACAGATTTTTTTTTTATAAAAGAGCAGTTGAGATTGTGAAAATCCTCTGTAGTTTTCTGGAAGGGCTGCTTTGGGCCACCTTTATGTACATAATGATAATATGATTTACATCATTATTTTATTTTCTAAAAAAGCTTTAGAGTGAAAGTGAGCCTTCAGAAAGGTTGGAAATTTGGTTAAAGGATCCAAATGTCAAATCTAAAGTTTTTCACTATTTCTGTTTCATGGAGACTGTTGCAAACTGAATATATTAAGCACAAGTCAATTATGGTGACATTGATGATATTTCCTGGAAGAGAAACTTAAGACATTAAAGAGAACTTCATAATGCTATTAATTTGCAAAATTAGAACCTACACAATACATTCAGAAAAAGAGAAACATACTATTTTACAAAGAAAGTATATCTTTGAAATATTATAGGTACTAATTAATAATACAAAAATATGGAGCAATCTAAAGTTTCTTGGATGGTGAAAGCCTTTATGAGAGCTTTCCCTGATGATAGGGTTGCAAGATTTAGCAAATAAAAGTACAGAATGTCCCGCTACACTTGTACTTAGATAAACAATATACATTTTTTTGGTATAAGTATATCCCATGCAATATTTGGATATTGTTGTTTATCAAAATCCACATGTAACTCATGTGCTGTGTTTTATCTGGCAACCCTATGTGGAGGGTATCAAAGCAACAAGCTGATGAAGGCTCTCCGTGTGCCATGGGAATGGACCAGATTGGTTCTGGTTTCTGACCTCCCACTGCGTCCTTCCTGCCAGCCAGCCATCTCCCAGATGTCAGGAGACATGGCGGGGAAGAGCTGGCACACCTGCCCCTGGCCAAGCTTCCAACCTGATGACTAGGGACCACCAGCACCATCTTTGTAGAGAATTAGGAAAACCCACTATTGTTTGATAGCTGTCCCAACTCCTCTAGGGTTCTCCCTCCAGGATTAGAACCGTGAGGGGAGTAAGCACATACCTCCTGACTAAAATAACTCCAGGTTACTGCCATTGTTTGAGGGAATAGGGACTTCGGTGATTTGGGGAACAGCATTTAAGTTGTCGTAATGCCGTGGGCCTCATCTCAACATATGACGCGTGGGGTCCGAATCATGGCTCTGTAACTGCAGGGAGCATCCTTATTTGGTGGGTGCGTGGAAATGTCTGTTCAGGTTCATTACATGTATGTACATGTGTGCAGTAATTCTCCACGGGGTAGATGTGTGTATTTGCTGTAGGAACAGGGGTTCTGGCTAATGGTTTGGATGTGTATGTCATTCCTCGTTATCAAACATAACAGTCAACATTGTCATTTTAAACTGCATTCACAGAGTGTATCTTCAAGTATGCAAAACACGCTCACTTAATGAATGTTTGGCAGCACAACGATGCCTGCTGTATGTTAGAATAATAGGCGTTTAGATTTGCCTTCTTTCCTGCTCCCCTAGTTTATTCCTTGACCCCCCTGTTTCTTTCAATTCAGTTTGATTTAATTGCTTTATGGGAAGGCCCAGGCATCTCCCTTTTTAGAATGTGTCCCCAGGTGATTCTGATGAGCACGTGGGTTTAGAAGCTCGGTACTCGGGGAAACCACTGAGTCCAGCGCTGGGGGGCTGGTCAACTTGATTCATCTGATTTCAAGTTGATTCAACTTGATTCAGGCAAAAGTCCTCAGATCCTCCCTCCCTTCCTTCCTTCCTTCCTTCCTCCCTTCCTCCCTCTCTCTCTCTTATCTGTGATTGAGATGTATCTGGATAAGATATTATTATGTCCCTTACGAATCAAGATTCAAGCCACCATCGCCCCAATCATGTAGCTGAAAGAGCAGAGGAACGGGAAAGAATGTGCCCTTGTCCGCGTTAGATAGTGTCCGTCAAGCTGTTTGCTTGTTTGCTGTTGGTTTGCTCTATAACATGAGTATGAGCTGCTCTGCTTTTCCTCCCTCTCAGGGTCATTGTAAGAATGTGATGAAATAATGGCTGTGAAAATACTTGGAAACAAAAAACTCCCACCCCAATGTAAGGTGATATTGAAAGTTTAAACTGTCCTTAGGGACCCATCTCCAATTTCATGTCTTGAAAAAAATTAACCCTGGATCCAGGGAAGACAGATCAAGATGTGGTTGATCGTGAAATGAACTCAGCTGAGCTCAGCCTTTGAGTGCTCCGGGAAATTTCCAATTTCCAGCTCTCTTGCATGAGAATGAAATTATGGAAATAATACATGAAATGGAAAATAAGGAGGCAAAAGCATCAGAACATGAAACCAAAGCTTCCCTTAGCATATTGAGGCTCTTAAATATCAAGTAGCAGCTAATTAAAATGGCATAGGTAGAGTCTGCTCCAGACAGTCCCATTCGCTTTGTTTCACGGCTGAGAAAACGAGCTGTTTTCCCCTCAAATAACGATCCCTCTACCCCTTTGCAATCAGACGTCTCAGAGCGGAGGTCACATTCCCCTCCTTGCACCCTCCCGCGGGCCCTCTGCGACCCTCGGTAGCAGCTTCCACTCCCGACACTTCGTCGCACTGCTCTTGCCAAAGTCACAGGTGGCCTCCCAACCCCTGAAGCCAGGGCATGCCTCCCGCTCTTTATCTCACTTCTCTTGACACTGATTCACTCTCCTCTGAAACTCTCACTTCCTTTGGCTCCCGAGACCCTGTTGTCTCTTATTTCCTCTCATCTGTTTTTAACTTACTTTCTTACTTTTTATTACTCTTTTTGGCTTTGTCTCTTCACTGTTGGTTTCCCCTGAGTTTCCTCCTCCGTCCGTTTCTGACGAAGGGCTCCCACTGGCCGTGACCTTCCCTCCTGGGACCTCACTGTCCCCCTGTCGCAGGGAGGGGTGGGGCTCCTGTGCGTAACCACACTTGAGCTCCTACTGTGTGTGAAGTGGGTGGATCTGATCACCTCCCCTCATCCTCTGACACACGGTGACTTACAATCCAAACTGCTCACCCTGCTCTGACCCCTGAGATTTGGGCATTGACTTCCAATGGATTTTAGGTGTTTCCAGCAGGAAGTTCCCAATTGCCTTCATGCGCTATGTCCAGGAGTGGACAGTGTCCCCCACCCGTGTTCCCCACTTTATATTTAATAGCCTCTAGAAGATAAGGTTGTCATCCTCCAGCTCCCCTCATATCGTGAGAGTGGAGACATCTGACCCTTCAGAAGCTTCGCATGACATCTGACTTCAAAGTCAGGTTCCTTAGCTTGGTAACCAAGAAGCTGTGCTGGCTGGACCGCCCTGAGTTTGGAGGCTCTGCTCTCACATCTCAGCCATCCTGCATGTCCTTGGCAGTCTCTTGCCTGAATATGCCATGTTCTTGACCGCCATGCTGAGCGATGCTGTGTCCCTGACACCTGTGTCCTGCTCGTTCCTGAAGCCCCAGCTTAACTAGCACCTCCTCTATGAAGCCCGTTCGGACCTCCCCAGCCACGTGTGTCCTTCCTGTACCTTGGTCCTCGTCAGTCACATCACGACACACTTAACTCATGCACATTGAGCCTGAGGACATGGCAGAAACAGATGCAGCAGACACATGACTAAAATCACACGTACACCCTCTGATGTCCCCAAGGAGCATGTGGCCAGGGTGGGCACGAGGGCAGAGCTGCATCTGCTGGTTCCTCAGTTTGGCTGCCCATCACAGGGCGGGTCCCCTTCTCTCTGAGAGCGAGTCTGCTTTTTTCAGTTGGATATCATTGTACAGCAGGGTCCCTAGAATAATCCAGCTTGACTGCTCAACCCAACAACCCCATCCTGGAGAGAAGAAATGGCCTCACTGAATTTGTATAAAAGCACAGAAGCCGTAAGGTATTTGGCAGATTGACGTGGACTCTGCCTGTGGCACTGGCTGTGGACCCTGCCTCGGAGCCACGTGGGACTCAGCTCTTCGGCAGGATCGCACTGCGCCGCATCGCCAGCGTGTGTTTCTACCTCTCCCACCAGCCCGCGCCCTCCTGGGGGCGGGGCCTCAGCTTTCTGCTGTCCTGGTCCCTTAGTGTGGTGTTTGGCACCTAGTGAGGGTACAAAACGTTTTTCGACGGGCTCTGAGCCTTCCTCTGTGCCCCAGGCCGGGTCACTCGCTGGTGTGGAGGTGCCTTGGGTGCTCCAGGAGACAGAGGAGGCGAAAGTCAACGTTGGCATTTTATTCAAATGCCAGCGGGTGCCTGGGGAGCCTCCCCGTTTCTGCAGAGAGCTTGCAAACCACTCTCGGACGACCTGGACGTTTTAGACACTGCTGACCCCATTTTAGCCTAGTGTAGGTGCCTTTAAATCATCTGGAGGTCTTCTGTTACTCGGGAGAGCGCGGCATTTGTCACTGCTGTGACTGCTGACGTCTCATCTGGAGTGACTCTCCCTGTCTCCGTTCCAGAGGTCTCCATGGCCCGCCCTGCAGAGGGTGGGTCTCTCTTCTCTAAGGGGACGTGCTGGTAGTTGCGGGAGTGGCCGCGGGCTGGCAGCGGGGAGGTGGCCGAGGAAGCTCACTGAGGAGCCTCTGGACCCGGGGAACATTGAGCTTTCGTTCGTTTCTAAGCCGGCCAGTAGTGCTTCCTCTTAGGAATAGAATTTTATTAAAATACCTACTGTGAAGCTCCTCATAAGAAATGTGGAGGGGCTGTGAGGTTGGAACATGATTTCCGGACAGGGTGGTCTCCTAGGATGCTCTCTCCCCGCCGCTGGTCTCCCAACTCCCGTCCGAGTCTCCGACCCCGCCCCGCGCCTGACAGCCCCCACAGGTCTGCCTCTGACACCCCGGCAGGTGCTGCAGGCCTTGACTCGCTCAGCCTGCCCAGCCGTGGCTGTGCACACCCTCCCGGCAGGGGGGTATCGAGGTAAAAACTGGCATCCTCACATCTCTGGGAACTCCGGTGCTGTTAAGAATCAGTACTACGCCAAGGGGAAGGAGAAGAGGCTTTGGAACGTGCAGAAATGCATTCAGGACTCCTGTGCAGCCTCTGCCTTGCTGTGTGATGCTGGGCCAGTGACTTACCCTTGCTGAGGCTCTGTTTCTTTATTTGTCGAGGAGCTGGGAATGGTTACCTTCCTGCCTGACACAGAGCCCTGGGCAGGCTCAGTAAACGTCAGCCACTCTCCCTTCCCTTCATTCATTCTGGCCTTTCCACGTTCACTGCGCAGGGCTTCTCAGCCTCAATGCTACTGCCTCTGAGGCGGGAGAGTTCCCGGCTGTGTGCGCAGCAGGAGGGGGCTGTTCTGTGCGTTGTGGGATGCTTAGCAGCACCCTGGTCTTTATCCATTAGGTGCCAGTGGCATCCTCCTCCCCAGCCGAGTCAACTCTGGACACCCTGGACTGGGTAGGGGTGGGGTCTGCACGGTTGCCCCAGCTCGGGAACCACTGCACTGGGGAAAAGACTGGGGAGGGTAGAAAGGCAGTTAGTGAGAACCCTCCCTTTGGATGGCGCTAGACCACAGGTTGGCAGACTGTATTTATGAAGGGCTAGACAGTAAGTACACTCAGCTCTGTGGGTCCTACGCTCTCTGTCACAGCCCCTCAGCATAGCCACCGCAGCATCCAAGGTAGAAGCAACCAGAGATGATACGTGAACTGGGGGACGTGGCTGTGTTCCAGTAAAACTTATTTGTGGACACTGTGATTTGAATTCTATAATCTTCACGTGTCATGAAGTATTTTCCTTTTATTTTTTTTAACCATTAAAAAATGTGAAACCATTCTTGGCTCACAGACAGGGGGCTGGACTTGGCCCTCAGACTGTGGTTTGCAACCCCGGGCTGGACGCACTCTAGATGTTAGCGCTGACATCGTCACCCGGTGCCCCCGCCGCCCCGCACGGCGGGCCTTGCGAGTGCTTTGCAGGTGACGGAGCAGAGGCTCCCAGGGTTAGAGCAGGAAGTGACAGGGCTGACAGCTAGATTCTGACGTCTGGTCTTCCCACAGGGCCCGACTGCCTCCCGGAAAATCTTTCGCTTCCCTTCCCTCGTGCGTTGCATCAGGACTGGTTCATAAATCTGGACTCCCGGGGCGAGGTCTCGGCTCAGGGCTGGCATGGAGAGCTCTGGCCATCCTGCCCCCCGGCTGTCTATGGCTTTCCTCAAGCACACGTGAGGGCTCCATCCCCGCTCCCCGCCCACCCTGCCCCGTCCACTCCTCCTCCCTGGTCCCAGCACAAAGGGGAGAGCACGCCAAGGCGCTGCACTTGCTTCCGCTGTGTCCCCCCGCTGGACGTGCGCCACTTAACCAAGGAGGGCTCTGGGCTTCGTTTCCACCAAGCTCTCCGCTAACGCATTCATTTCTTGTGACCTCTTAGCCGGGTCTTACTAGCACGTTCCAAAAAGTTGTCTCCTGAACCAGGTCTCCCTATGGTTTCTGCAACTATTTTCCTTCCTCAAAATTGTAGCATCATCATAGAACTAGGTCTTTTTAAAAAATTGTATTTTAAAATAACACATTTGGATCATGCTAGCAGGAAGAGTGGTTTACATTGTTCAGAGGCTATAAAATATATATATTTTTTATAATCCTCGGGTAAGACTCTCCGTGTTGGACTGACATGCAGGGCGTATTTGATTTGGGGGAGAAAAGGAGTTGGGTGAATTCTGTTTTCAGGTCTTCATCCGTTCATCCAAGGCTCTGTGAGTGCCTGCTGTGTCCTGGGTCAAGTTCCCATGACACAGGATGGCTCAGAGCTGAGCGAACTAACGGTTGTTATCAATTTAAAAAGTATTTAGTAAGAGATATGTAAGTTTTTAAATAAGCGATTTTAGAATGGCTTTAGATTTACTGAAAAATTGCAAAGATAGTACAGAACATTCCCACATACCCCACACCCAGCTTTCCCTGTTACTCGCATTGACACTTGCGTGGTCCGTTTGTAACAGTTAATGACATTTTTTTTTATATTTTAACTTGAACCCTTTTACTACAAGGGAAAGTTTCTGAGGAGTGGGGACATTTAGAAAAACATATACTTCCTAGGATGGATTATAATTTTAAAGTCACAGTTTAGATGAAAGAGCATCGCTTCCCAGGAGAGATGTAACGTGTCAACGTTGCATTTAGCAGTTTCGTGTTGGGGTCAGTTTCATTAATGTGAAGAGCTGCTGGTTGCTTCGTCTTTCCTCTAGAATTTCTCTAAAGTTAAAATGTAACCAACACAGACCCGCTCCTTTATTGTTGCTCTGTGAACAGTCCTGATGGTTATGAAGATGTTTTGTTCGACCAAAATTTAAAGCTCAGATTTAAAAAAAAAAAAAGAAAAGAAAATTCTTCTAGTCTTTTCTTAAAAAGTGAGGAATATTTTTAAACTTACCATGCGAGTGCCTACAACCAAGTAGGTACAATCTTATTAAAAATAACTGAATAGGGTGCTCTTACGTGGCTGTGACACAAGGTCTGGGCAGAGCGCTTGTGTGAAGATTCTCCTTTGGTGCCGATTTAAAGTGCCCCTGACCGCTCCCCACCCCCCGCCCCGGCCCCGTTTCTTCCACGCATCCTTGGGAGGATCAGGTACGTGCTTCTGAGCGGCATCCATCAGTATCTCACAGCCATGTTCTCATTATTGCCCGCCTCAAGAGAAACATGACATTAATTAAAATTAAAATTTAATTTCTCCCTAGTGGGGGAAATTAAATGCTAAGGTATAAGATTTTGTTGGGTAGTTTTAAACTTTGGGGTGACTTGAACTAAGGTAATAACCTAAGAATTTTCATCCCCTCCCAAGTACCAATTTTTGCCCCTTTGAGGGCAAATATCCACCCACTGAGGATGCATGATGGTCACCACGTATGGAAATGCATGTCTCCCAGGACTCGATGTATTTACAGAAATCTGCCCATTGGAGATTTGGGGCAGGTAAGAATAAAAGTCGATTTCTCCCTCCCTCAAAGGCTGCTCTTACTAGCCTTTTAAAAACAAGTGTTTTCTATAAGGACAGTTTTAGATGTACAGGGAGGTTGTAAAGATAACACAGAGACCCCGTATATCTCACACCCAGTTCCCCCTAGTGTTACATTTTACATTATTATAAGTGCATTTGTCATAACCAGTATCAATACATTATTATTAACTGAAGTCCGTACCTTACTCAGATTTCCCTAGTTTTTACCTACTGTCCTTGTTGTGTTCTCAGATTTTCCGTCTGGGACCCCATGTGACATTTAGTCATCTGCTTCCTCAGGCTCTGCTTGGTTGTGGCGATTTCCCACACTTTCTGGTTTTGATAATATTGAGGTTTCTAAGAAGCATGAGTCAAGGATTTTGTAGAATGTCCCACGACCAGAATTTGTCTGCTGTTTTTCCCATGACTGAACGGGGTTTGTCTGCTTTGAGGAGAAGACCACAGAGATAAAGGACTGCTCCTGTCACACCAGAGGGAAGGCACAGACCAAAAACGGGGTTGTCCCTGTTGACATTAACCCTGATCAGCTGATGGAGGTCACGTGTGTCAGACGTCTCCACTGTCAAGTTCCTCTGTCTTCCTTCCTTTCTAGACTGAGTTCTTTGGAAGGAAGTCATTGTGCACATCCCACACTTAAGGAATTATGCTCCACCTCTTTGGAGGTGAAGTGGCGACAAAAATTATTTTGAATTTTTCTGCGTGTGAGATTTGTCTACTCTGTTTATTTATGGACTCAATCGTTTATGCAGATCAGCATGGACTCAGCGATTTTTTATTTTATATTTCAGGTTGTACTCTAGCAATGTTGTTGTTTAATTGTTTCTGCTTTGGCCACTGGAGATTCTTTCAATCAGCTCCTGTGTCCTTTTGATAAATACCCATTATTGTGTGTGTGTGTGTGAGCCCTTTTTTACTTTCAGCCACTACAAGACGCACCAGGTTCATCTTATACGCCTCCTGTGTCAGTTCTAAAATCAGCCATTTCTCCATGGAGCCCTGGTTCATTGGGAAATGGTATTAGAAACCAAGATCTGGGTGCTGGGTGTGCTCACTGCTACTGCAGGGTTATTGCTTCTTGGTCTTCCCAGCAGACAGAACAAGGAAATATATGTATGTGCTCTTGCTAGGTTAAAAAAAAAAATCTCAAGTTCTGAATCATGACACCATTCCTTTTCACACAATATATTTAATTTAAAAAATTGCATAATTGGGAACATAGCAGGGATCTGGCTTTCTTATACCTGTGCCTGTACAGGTCAGAAAAGAAGGATGGTCATTCTCAGAAAACCACATTCATTCTTGAAATCAAACCCAATCATTAAGTTCTTGTCCCTAAAATGCTATTTTTAAAATTTAATTCCCAACTCTCTAGCATTTGACCTCACTCTGGCTTTTCACACTCCCTGAATTGGTCCCTGCCTCCAGGCTGCTTTTCTTCTAATTACTAAGTTAATTTGACCTTTTCCTAAATGTGGCAACAGAAAGATTTTAGTCAGCTGGCATAACCATCCTCATATGCAATTTTTACTCAGCAAAGGTACTAAAGGTCTTCCTTTTGCATGAACCTGTTAATTTTCCGAGCATATGATTTAAAGACATGGTCATAAATCCAGAAAAGAGTTGGTGAGAGCACAGAATTCATGAGACCAGGACCAGGTTATGGGTTGTGTCTGCATTAGGATTCCCAGTTCCTTGGCCATCCCTGGCATGTCTTACCCCAGCAGCATCCCGCAAAGGACTCCCCTGAAGAGCTGCATACTCCACTGCCCATCCTTGATGGGTTAATGAAGCTGTATTTGTGTATGTAGGTGACATATTTTATATGCTTTTCCCAAGCTTTGGTCACCCATGACCCACATGCAAGATTTTAGCCTAATTACAGAAGCAGCCACATTTCATAGTTTGTATATGCTTGCTCTATGTATTGATTTTTTTTCTCAAACACAGAAAAATGATTGAAAAGGTTGAAATGAAGTCTATCATTAGGGAAACACATTATGGTATTTGAAAACAGTGCCTTATATCTTTAACAAATTCGCTGTTTTTTTCCCATCCAGTAAATGCTTCGGGGTGCCATGTGCAGCTACGTAAATTAAGTCCTGTGTAGCTTGGGGGGAAGAGTCCATTTGGTCCCTAGAGTTGAGGGTGGTGACCCTGCCTAGGAACCAGGCACCATTCAATGGAATTCTGTCTAAGAGTTTTAAGGGGGGGAAATGTGCTGGATAAAGAGTATCCCACTTTTCTATTGAGTTCTTCCTGGATATTCACTTAATCAGCACATAGTTAATATGACCTCAGTATGTCCCAGGCCCTGTGCTAGGCACTGGACGGATGTTCACCCTTTCAAAACACGCACAAAAGCTGGCAGTTTCATTTCGGAACTACTCTGAAGCTTGCTCAAACAGAGCTCATTGAAATGTCAACTCCTCCTGCAGCACAAACATCAGGAAGAGTTAAAAGCCCGCCGGGGTAGAGAACTTTATCATAGCTCCTTTGAAATCTAGCCTCTTCTTTTATAGTTCAAAACAAGACCACTGGGGCATCTAATCTTCGGCCGTGCCTATTCAGCTAATAGGAATGTGTTTGCGTTGCCAAAAGTTACGGCTGGTTTTAGCGTCTTAAGCAGAATACGTGGGAAAGCATCAGAGCCCCAGGAGCTCAGGGCTGGCCCGCACTGGCCTCCCACGAGTGTGTCTCTCGCGTCAGGAGTGCTCAGCGCAATGATCGCTGCCTTCCCGTTTGCATGTCTGGGTTGTCTGGGAAGAGGTAAGAATTCCAGTTCTGGAGAACCCCTTGCTTCACGGCCTAAGAAAGGGGAGAAGGGAGCTTTTTAAGGTCCATCCCCAGAACAGTCTCGGTGGAGTCCTAGCGCTGAGTTTTTCCAGCCTGCTGTTTCATTGGCAGGTAGCGAGCACGTCTGGTTCAGTCTGGAAGCGTTTCTGGGGATGCAGCTGCCACGGGAGACGCCTGTAAAGGCATCACACGAGCGGGTCGGCCTCCGGGTTCTGAGGGCCGAACTGAGACTCTGATCTTCACACCACGTACCGCAGCTGCCCAGACAGGGTTAGAAAGAGCTGTCAGTGGGGAAGGACAGAAACAGCGATCTGAAGTCAAATACAGAACATCGAGCGCATTTTTGTTGGTTGTAACAGACAGGCGCGTGAGACATGCTGTTGGCACCAGCAGGCGTTGTGAGGAAGGGCTGGCAGGCACAGCTGGCAGGTGGGGAAACGAGCTGGAGACGCTCTAAAGATCTTTTCCCATCAAATAAATGTCCAGAAGCCGTGGAAATGTACGTCTTTAGTTAAGTAAATACTCTCAAAGACAACACATACACATTTTTCAGTGAAACCCTACCAGTTGCAACTGCCCACATTTTCAGATTCCAAGAATTTCAGCACACACAGGACAGGCCTTCTGCTCATTAACCTCAAAGGCAACTCCTTTCAAGAAATTCCTGCGGCCGTGACGGCAAATTAATTTAACTATTTTATTTGAAGCAGCTGAGACTGGAACAGCCCACCTTAGAATTTCCTTGCTTATACTTCTGGATCAAATGAGAGGAAACATGAGTTAAGTGACAAGTCCTAGCTTCTATACAAGCCAAGGCAGCTTTTTGTTTGTTTAAGTCCAGTGGCATGGACTTGCATTCATTCATGCTGCATCACCTGCCATGGTATTTGTTGCATTTAAATGCTCACTGATGTAAATGGCTGAACAAATCCGTTTCAGCGGATACTCAATCGATTTAAAAAAACCCAAAACTCAATATCCCACCTCATTAAGTCACTTCAACACAGCCTCATGACGACTCCCACACCGAAGTGGTACTTTATTTTATAAATTTTGACCCGTTATTACTCCCATGTTGTGGTCTTTTCAGCTGTCAAGTGTACAAGGTGAAGAAAATAATTTATTTAGATAGGGGTTGCACCTGGGAAGTACATTTCTTAAACTGCGACCCTGCCTCCTCTCCTCGTGGAGTAAAGGGTCAGAGTGGAGATTTGGAAGCAGGATCTGAATTTCCTGTGCTCTGAGTGGCAGTCTGCAGCTTTCTCTGTATATTTTCATAAATGACTCTTAAGCACCTGTTAGATAAGATACTCTCAGAGCTGGGGCTTGGGGTGAGGCGTTTTCAGACTAGGCAGGACCTTGACTGTCCTGCTGGGAGGCTAGAACTCCATTCCGAAGGCAGTGGAGAGGGACGGAAGGGTTTTGAGTAGTCTTGTGGCATTGGCAGCGGTAGTTTTCAAAGAGGTTTGAAGTAGAGCATCTGTCTTGGGAGGGAGAGTGGTAGCCGGGGTGGCGGAGGGAGGCTGTGCTGGAGACCGAAAGCGGGGTCCAAGCCCGTGAGAAGGCCGGAGCCAGGACACAGAGGAGGGGCCCCTGTTCTCTGCAGACCCCACGCAAACCCCGAGCATTGCCTCAGTGAAGATAAACCCAGGGTGGGAGTGGGACCTGTGGTCTCGATTCCCCTGCTGGAGGAGGACGAGAGGCAAGGGCTTGCTGCCATTGATCTTTGGGTGTGGCCTTCCCCAGAGCCTCGGGCTCCTGGCCGAGACATTTCCACTGCTGGATAAATATGCCGTGAGCAAAATGTCAGTGTCAGTGCTCCCTGCATCCATCTGGGGAGAGGAGGTGCCTTTTTAAACAGAACGTACTACGTCCGTATCATTCCCCAAATCACTGCACCCGACCATACATGCAAAGTCATAGCCCTGCAGTGGTTTAGGAGTTGGGGGATAGCTCCCAAGAGGCCACTCCCAGGGGTGTCACCCGTGCAGTTGCTCTTTGGCTCGGGCTGGGGAGCTGTCACCAGCCTGCAGAGCGGCAGGCCTGTGGTGGCGTGGACCCCTCCTCCCCGGCCCACGCCTCCGCCGCACTGAGGCCGTCAAAGCTGACTGTTCGCAGAGTGGCATGGTCGTGAGGAGCAGGTCCTCGGGTCACCCCCAACACTGCCACTCCCTTGCTCTGTGACCTTTGGTAATTTACATGCCCTCTCTGAACCTCTACTTCCTCGTTAAAGACAGGAATGCAAGAAGCACCGATTTCAGAGGGCTGCTGCTGAGATTGGTAAGATGACGTTCACGGGTCCGGCACAGGCCGGGACTCCCCCTGCTCTCTCATTATTGCTCTCGTTGTGCTTACTTCCTGTGCCGTGAAGCGTTCTTGGAGAATCTGGTTTTTAGTGACACGGCCTGGTTTTTGGTAGCATCTTAGAGGAATCCTCACTCTCTGGCAAGTCCATCCTTATTGTTTGCAATGAATCCTTCTTCAGCACAATTTTGACTGTGGCTTAGAACTGCTTAACATCCATCAGTGACTCCCTGCTTCTTTCAGAGTAAGACCCAAACCTTTAACGTGGGGCCTGTGCCCCGTCGGTGACCTGAGCCTGCTCTGTGCTTCACCGACAACAACTTACAGTCCCCAGAGGCTCATTCCTGCCTCTGTGCTCTGCACAAAGGTTTTCTCCTATGTCCTAATATCTTCTTCATTTTTCTGGACTCATTTCAGAAGTTACCTTTTCTGGTTATGGACCGAACATCCTGTCATCCCAGAATTTGTATGTGGAAGCCCTTCCCCCGAAAGTGATGGTGTTTAGAGACTGGGGCCTTTGGGAGGTATTTAGATTTAGATAAGGTCACGAGGGTGGGGCCCTCATGGTGGGATTAGTGCCCTTAGAAGAAGAGAATGCGACCAGAGCCTTCTCTCCACCACATGAGGATACAGTGATGAGGTGGCCATCTGCAAGCCAGGAAGAGGGCCCTCGCTGAGACCCCACCGTGCTGGCACCCTGACCTTGGGTTTCCAGCCTCCAGAACTCAGAAACAGAGGTTTGCAGTAAAAGCCCCCCAGCTGATGGTCCTTGATCATAGCGGCCCAAGCAGACTGGTTTTCCTGAACTCCTCACATCCACACCCTGTGTCAGCATCTGGTTGGCTGCCAGGAACCCAGTCAGTGCCTCCACCATGAATCAGGTTCCCCAGCCCCCCGTCAGTCCCCCTACCATGGTGCACGCCATCCACACATAACTGTTGGTTTTCTTATGGTTTCCCAGGGAAACTGTGAAACCTTTAAAGGCAGACACTGTGTCTTGCTCATTTCAGCATCCTCAGGGTCTATCAGTGCTGGACACGTAGTAGGTCCTCAAAGACATTTGTGTTAATATTTATGTTTATTTTGAGAGTCCCTTGTTTTTCACTTACACTTTTTCCTTGATTTTTTTTTTTTGGGTCTAGTGCTTTTCTATTTAGGTTTGATGAATGCTGCAATTTTTTTTTTAAAAATCACTTTCATAAATAGTTTACTATCAAGCATTTCCCTTAGGCACTTGCATTTTCAAATTATTATAAATGCTACTATAAACAATGGGCTCTGAGGCAAATCTTTTTTCCTAGAAATAGACATGTCTTATCTTTTGATTGATTCAGGTGCATCCCAATGGGTCAGTGGATGGTGCTCCCAAGATTTGTCCAAAATGAGAAGCAGAACTCGTTAATGGGCGGCCCTGATGAGATGATGCTCTAAACAGCAGTCAGACTTCGGCCGGCAGCCCCAAAGCGCACCCCTGCTCTACTCTCTCTGTGTTAAAGCTGCCTTTAGAGCACCTACCTCTTGCCAGCTCCCACCCCGACACCACCTTCCACTGGTTTCTGCTTTGCCTCACCTGGGACATCCGGTCTCCCCTCTGGCAATCACACTGGCTTCTTTTCCCAGATTCTTGGGACCTCTGCTCACACTCCTCTCTCCAGGTTTGACTCCCTTTCTGCCTGCAGCTCCTCTGCTGCCCCATGGCTGTGCCATAAATGATAAGCCCCCCCTATTTGAAGCTGTTCAGGACAGAGTCAGGGGTCTCACCTTCCACACCTGGCTTCTCCTCCTGTCCCTGACGTGGCTTCTCCGCTGGGCTTCTATCCAGAAGAGGCCTAGAAACCCTCCTGTGAACTAACACCTGTTCTGACCTCAGCCCCGGAGGCCCTCCACCTCCCATCTCGTCACACGATGGGTGAGCCTCTCCTCTCTCCTGCCTTAACTCCACCTTCTTGTCTCACTTAAGCGGATGCCCGCTCTGATGGTTGCTGTCACTCCTCTCTGCGTCTTTCACCTTGTTCCTCACCATTTTGTTTGCTCACATCCTGGTTTAATGTCTGCCTCCCCCATTGGCCTGTCTGTTCCAAGAGGATGACGATATCTCTCTCTGGCTCACCACTATTTGCCAGAGTCCACCACAGATGTTCTTGTGATAAATACCAGTGATACCTGGGTGGGTGGGAGGCTGATGGATGGATAGGACCATCATCTTGAAGCAGATGGTGTGAATGAGGCCTTTCTGTTCTCTGCCTCCCCCTTTATATGGTTTCTTTGGGCCTCTGGCCATTCCTTATAAGATCTCAAAATGTCATTCATCTATATCCAGGGTGGGAGACTGCCCTCAAAGAGCATATTTTGAATTTTCTAAGTCAAATTTTCTGAACTGGCTTTGTGATAGCCAGCCTCTCAGATGGTCCCTGCCCTTCTGATTGCCTCTTCCACGTTGAGTCAGGACTGGTCTGTGTCACCAGGAGACTAAGACAGAAGTGACACTGTGGGAACTTACACTTTCATCCTGGTCTCTTGGATTTCTCCCTTTGGGGGAAGCTGGCTGCCAAGCCACAAAGATACCTAAGCAGCCCTGTGGGAAGGCCCGGTGGATTGCCAAGGCCTCCAGCCGACAGGCAGCACCATAGCCAGGCATGTGAGTGCGCCATCTTGCCGCGAATCCTCCAGTCTCAGCCAAGCCCTCGGGTGACTGCAGCCACCACGGACACCTGGCCACACCCCGTGAGAGACCCCAGGATAGAACTTCTCAGCAGCTAAGATATTCCAAGTTTCCACCCCCCAGAAACTGGAAGCAAAGTAGCAAGTTAAATGCTCTCCTGGTTTGAACCAAAGTAGGGGCCTCCCATGTAAGAGGGAGGCAAGAAAGTAAGAAGGGGGCAACTGAAACGGAAGGAAAGAGGGAGATACAAAGTCTGAAGACCCACCTGTAAATGCTGTCAGCCTGCAGTGCTTCTCCGCAAGGCGCATATGTGCCTGCGCACGTGGCCCGCAGCGAGAAGGCACAGGTCCCAGCTTGTCAGAAACTAAGCTGTGCTGATCCCGGCAGGGTTGATGGGACTGTTATCTGCCGGGAGAAGAGAACTGCTGGTCACTGAAGCAGGGAAAAAACTAAAACAGTCAACACACTGAGTATTTGAGGAAGCCAGCCATGGTGTTGATCTCATGTTTGGCCTGTTTTTTAGGTTTAATTACAAAGAACTCAGAGGTGAACCCAAGAAGAGGTTTCTGCCTGTTTTTGTTTTCCTCCTCCTTGAAGGCCCGACCACCAACGCGCCTCTTCCTTGAAGCCTTCCCTGACCACCCAGGCTCCACTGACCCCATGATGCTGGATCCCTCCCTGACGTGGTCAGGACCACCCAGCTGCACACAGCGTTCCTCCTCTTGTATCTGTGTGTTGAGGAAAGAGACCACCTCAATTCAGCCACATTCATCCAGAGGAACAGCCAGATTCTGACCCCAGGAGCTGTGATCCTGGGGGTGAGAGGGGAGCAGGACCCGGCTGCTGGAGAGAGAGGGCTACCTCCTTCACTCATATTGTGGGTCCCTGACTGGTATTCCTCTTATAGACTTTTCTCAACTTCTCTGATCTCTTCTTCTTATGATCTTAACTGCAAAGCCAGTGTATTACCTTTAGATTTGTGCTATTTTTACCAATTACTGTTTTTGGAGAATGCATTCAGGAGTAACTATCCTCCCCCACACCTCCCCTTCCCCACTCCACCCAGTTACCCTTCTGCATTCGCTCAGCAGACGTGGATGGGATGAGGATTGCCAGAGAAAACACAGGATGCCCAGTGGAATTTGAGTTTCAGAGAAACAATAAATAGCTTTTGTATAAAAGTATGTCCCTGTACAGTGTTTGAATTCCAAATTTAACTAGATGTCATTTATTTTTTTCCTAAATCTGGTAACCCTCATTGACTGTCTATTCTCTGAAATGAAGATTAATAAAATATAGTCCCCGCCTTCTTGGCATTTTCAGCCCAGTAAAAGTGGCAGACACCTAAGAAGAGAAAACACTGCTCAAGAGCTTATGCTTGATCAAAACTACCACGAGGTGTCACCTCACATCAGTCAGAATGGCCATCCCTCAAAAGTCCACAAACAGTAAATGCTGGAGAGGGTATGGAGATAAGGGAACCCTCCTATACTGTTGATGGGAATGGAAAACAGTATGGAGATTCCTTTAAAAACTGAAAATAGACCGACCCTATGATCCAGCAATCCCACTCCTGGGCATATATCCAGAGGGAACCTTACTTCAAAAAGACACCTGCACCCCAATGTTCATAGCAGCGCTATTTACAACAGCCAAGACATGGAAGCAACCTAAATGTCCATCAACAGATGACTGGATAAAGAAGCTGTGGTGTATTTATACAATAGAGTATACTGAGCCATAAAAAATAATAAAATAATGCCATTTGCAGCAACATGGATGGACCTGGAGAATGCCATTCTAAGTGAAGTAAGCCAGAAAGAGAAAGAAAGAAAGAAAAAAAAAGACAAACGAACTTATTTACAAAACAGAAACAGACTCACAGACATAGAAAACAAACTTATGGTTACCAGGGCGGGAGGAGGGTAGGAAGGGATAAATTGGGAGTTGGAGATTTGCAGATACTAACTAATATACATAAAACAGATAAACAACAAGTTTATACTGTACAGCACAGGGAACCGTATTCAGTATCTTGCAGTAGCCTGTGGTGGAGAATATGAGAATGAATGTACGTATGTTCCTATGTGACCGAAGTATTGGGCTGTACACCAGGAATTGACACAACATTGTAACGTGAGTGTACTTCAATAAAAATATATTTTTTTAAAAAAAGAGCTTATGCTTGAACCAGGCCCGGCATCCAGGAGAACCAGGGGGGGCCCAGACCCAGTACCAGCACAGCTCAGACCTCCTGGGGGTTTTTTCTCACACTGAACCTCAGTGTAGACTGGCAGCCACCAAAGGCAGAGCCCTCGTCTTCTGCCTTCTGGGATCCGCGTGTCACCTGCACAGTGGACGCTGGCCAAAACCTTACTATTCCTTTCTTAGTACATAGTTTCAGATTTTGGTCCTTTCTCACTGAACAAATATAATTCAGCTCTTGCTAATTTTCCTGAATGTGTTCTACTCTGCATTTTAGCCTCACACCTGTATTTACTAAGTTTTTTTATCCCATCCCAGTGAAAATGAAACTGGCATCCTAGACTGTGATTTGCAGTCAGAGACAATGTCATTGCATCTACCTATCTATCTATCTGTCTTTCTATCTGCCTGTCTGTCTTTGTGTCAACCTTCCAGTTGCTCTATGCCTGCCTTTCTGGCCCTGCCTCAGCCCCCAGGAGTCTCAGAGGCTGCTGATTGCTCGTGAGATCTGCTTTTTCACCACAGATTTGCGCTGTAGCTGTCGCAGCCTGGTTCTACCCTACCACTTGCCTGGAATACCTTCTGTAAAGGTCAGCAGTGACCTTGGTAGGTCCCGTGCCCTCCTCTCAGGCTCAGGCGTCTTCATCTTTTTGGTCTTTGTAGTTGGTGATCTCTTTCTCTTCCTTCCAGTTGCTGTCCCTGGATTTCTTGGTCCCAGGTTTTTTCTTATTCTCCTCCTCTCTCCCTGACTGCTCCATGGGCTTCTTCCCTTATCCCATCCTCTTCCCCCAGCTTTCTGAAACCATGCAACCCCAAGTGTACTGTCTTCTGTCTGCTTCCTTTTCACTGCATTCTTTCCATGGGTCCCTTCAACCTCTCTGCAAGATTTCCACTGTCACCTCTGTTATCGTGACAAAATCCTCATCTCCAGCCCTGATCTTTTGCAAGGTTCAGGTCCATAATTCCAACTACGTTAGGTCATCCCAATCTAGATATCGTGCCATTCTCTCCAGCTGCTGGTCCCCAAAAGTGAGTTTCTCTGCTTCCCCTTAAAAGCTGAATGAGTTACTGACATCCACATTTGGGTTGTGAGCCAGCCAGTTCAGAACACTTTAATTATACTTCCACCCTCTGGGCCCAGCTCCCCATTCTAACCTTTGCTTTGGAATGGACTCTGGCTGAGAATGATGATTCATTGTTGAGAATTGCCTGATGAATAAACCAACTTTTGGTTGTGAGTGACAGAGAAGTAACTAAAGCCTGCTTGTGTTAAACATGGATTTGTTTTTCTATTCACAAAACTGAAAAGTCCCATGGTGGTTCCTGGCTTCAGACATGACAGGCTCCAGTGACTCAACCAATGTTCTTAAAACTGGTCTTTTTTCTCTCATCCCTTAGTCATCCTCTTGACTAGCTCTGTTATCAGAGAGGCCCTGTCTTCATAGTGGCAAGATGGCTGCCAACAGCTACTGTCTCATGTCTCTTCCCCTTTAACCCCAGCTGCAAATATTCTCTTCCTCAATAATGTAAACAAGAGTCCTCAAATTGAGTCTCTGAGAACTAGTTTGGGTCATATTTCAGTATCTGAAATGTCAGTGTGCTCAGGGGCATGGAATTAGTGATTGACCAAGTCTGAGCTGTATGTCTACCTTTGGCAGTGTGTGACAGTCAACCATAATCACAAGAACTGAGTGAGAGAGTGGTGATTCCCCCAAAGAACCCTGGGTTCTAGGACTGTGTAAGACAAAAAGGAAGGCAAGAAGGCAAAAATGGCCAATGTCTACTCAACTGTGTAAATGCATCTTTCCAGTTATCCCAGAAGAGGCTTCATGACAGCTGACCTATGCATCATTCTCGGACTAGTAATTGATAAGATCTGACTGTCAGAGATGGATATAACATTAAAAGGACTGCAACATTTCACAGCTGTTTTTTGCAGTTGCTAACTATGAGATGATAATGCTTCTTATCTGAGATGAGATGTTCAGATGTCCTTCACTACAAAGCATGAGCCAATTTGCGGTGAATATTTTTAACTTCTAGGATACACTTTGAGGGAATTTCCTCAAATAGAAAAGCAACTTCTGAAAAAAAAAAAGTTAAAACACCACTTACTTAAAACTTGAATTAATTTTAAACAGTGGCTAGATAGGAGTTCACTTTTATATTATCTATTATAAAGGCTAAGTAAACCAGATTTTTAGGGGAATGTTTAAAGTAGTAAAGAACAGGTTGGTGTTGTTGAAAGTTTCCTTGGCTTCAGTGGTATAAATTTACATGCGAGCCCTGGTGTAGTTTAGGAGGCTGGGGTGCTGGATGGTAAAGGCAACACGAAATCTTCTGCAGTCTTGTGCTGGTTAAGGGGCAAGATCCAGCTAGAGAGATAGGGCTTGAAACCATCATATGACCGGTCTCCCCCTCATACCAGATTTTAAATTTTCTTGGGTGAGAAACTAAAGAATAAGCTTCAAACCTCCAAAAGATAAAACTGAACCTCTTCTGTAGTTTTTCAGAGATGAGAGGACAGAGACCCTCCACATTCTCAGGAGCCTGACAGGGTCACCTTTAAGGCACAGGCACTAACCCGAGGCGGGCTGAGTCTTACTAAGAGTGCAACCCAGCCCTGACCCAGCCCGATTCCTGACAGGTCTGGGACCTGTCACACTGGTTCTGTATGCCCACCGAGGAAAGGCTGCCCTCCCTCTGACAGGGAGTGTCATCTGGAGCCTGTCTGGTACTTTCATGCACAATGTCTGCCACGAAATAAAAAGTAACTAGACCTGCAAAAAAGGGCAGGAAATTGTGACTAGCAATCAGGAGACAAAAACAAATAATAAAAGCAGAGTCAGAGGCACTTCAGGTATTGGAATTAGTTGAGAAGGGCTTAAAATTAATTAGAGTTGGTATGGTTAAAAAAGAAGTTCAAAATAGAGAAAAATATGTAGACTTTCAACAGTAGCTTGGAGTATACAAAGTAAACCAAATGGACTTTTTATAACTGAAGAATATATCTAAAGTTAAGTATTCATTGGAAAGTGTAACAACAGAATATAAACAGAAGAAATTAGAAATAGTGAACTTGAAGGCAGAGCAGTAGAAGAAAAATGAAACATACATAGAAAAATAAATGGAAAGAGCACAACAGAGCATATAGAACAGTCAAAAACCTGACTTACATGCAATTGGAATCCCATAAGGAAAAGAAAAGAAAAATTGGGGCAGAAGCATTATCTGAAAAGGTAATGGCTGAAAATTGTTTTAAGTGATGAGAAGCAGTCAGCTCATATTTTCAAGAAGCTAAGTGAATCCCAATTAGGACAAATACAAAGAAAACCCCATCAAATCAAGTCAAAGTCCAAGAGAAAGTCTTTAAAACATCCAGGAGAAAAAAGACTTTGAAGGGAGGAAAATTAAAACTTACAGTTGACCTTTCAACAGAAATATGCTGACCAGAAGAAAAGATACCTTGAAAGGGCAGAAAGTAAGAAAAAGTGCCAACCTCGAATTCAAACCCAGTAAAAATATTTTCCAAAAATGAATGATAAATAAAGATGTTTCAGGGTCAAAAAGAGGTGATAAAATTTATCCCCAACAGACTCAAACTATAAGAACTATATACAAGGATGCTTTTCATGTTGAAGGAAAATTATACCAGATGAAAACACAGATAATGCAGAAAGAGAAAGTAAACTTGTTGGTAAATGTAAGAGAATCGACTGTTTAAAACAGCAATAACAAAGTGTTTAAGGATTTAGAACGTATGTAGAAGTGAAGTACGTGGCATTAGTATCACAAAGGAGGGGACAAATAGAGTTAAATGTTTGTAATGTTTTTACATTGTTCTAAAAGCAGTAAAGATAGTAATTTAAGATACACTGTAATAAGTAAGTCCAGGATAAATATTTTAATCTCTAAAATAGTCACTAAAAGGATAATACAAAAACATTTAAGAAGCTATTAGGGGAGAAAGATTAAATTAAAATGCAAGATTCATTTTTTTAAAGGGAAGGAAGAATAAAGGAGCAAAGTACTAATTAGACAAGAAAATAAATAGGATGGGAAGTTTAAACTCAGCTGTGTCAGTAATTATATTAAAATTAAGTGGATAGATTGAAAAACAAAGATTTTGGCGGGGGGGAAATTAAGATACCATGTGATTTATATTATTTATCAGAGATACACTTTAAATATCAACATATACCGAATATAGAAATATAGACATTTCTATTGAAATAAAGGATGGGAAAATATATATGCCATGCAAATACTAATCAAAATAAAGCAGACCAGCTATAATAATATAAAATATAGTAGATTTAAGACAAGAGCATAATTAGAAATAAAGATAGATATGTCATATTGATAAGGGATCAATTAACAGGCCATAATTCTATTCGGAATCATTTCCCTTCAATCTGAAAATCTTATATTTTAGAACTTATGCATACTACAAAAATCAATAAACTAAAAGGAGAGACAGACAAAACATACTACAATGGAGATTTTTTAAAAGTAACCTTTGAAATAAAATAATAAAAAAATAATAAAACACACCTATTTTCAGTGCACAGTTCAATTAATTTTGAAAAATATATGCACTCATGAAACCATCACCAAAATTAAGATATTGAATATTTCCATCACCCTCAAAATTTTTTTTACAGTCAGTCCCTCCCATTAACCCTGGTCCCAAGTGTTATCACTAAAGATTTCTCTTTTCTAGAAATTCATATACACAGAATCATACCATGTGTTCTTTTCTTGTCTCTCACTTCTTATTGGTATAGTTTTTGAGACTCATTCATACTGTTATTGGTATCAGTCCATTCCTTTCTACTGATGAATCGTAACTCATTGTTAGATATACGATAGTTTGTTTTCCTATATTTACTTGTTGATGGACTTTTGAGCTATTGAATTTTGAGCTATTTAGAATAAAGCTGTTATTTTTATCCCTGTGTAAACTGATGTGTGGACATATGTATTTTATATCTTGGAAAATACTTAGGAGTGGGATTTCTATTACAAATGCCAAGTACATTTTCCTAAGAAGTTGTCACATTGTCTTTCATAGTGGTTATATCATTTTACTTTCCCACCAGCAAAGTATATGCATTCTAGGTGCTCCAACTCTCAGCACTTGTATTCTCAGTCTTTTTAATCTTGGTCATTCTAATGGATGAGTGTTGATATCTCATTGTGGTTTTAGTTCCCATTTCCTTAGTATCTAATGAGATTGCTCACATTTACATGCACTTATTGGCCATTCAAATATCTTTTTTTGATATGAGGGAAAATATTTGTTCAAAAAATTTTGCCCACTTTTAAATGGGTTATTTAAACTCTTTTTAAATGGTAAAAGTTCTTTATATATTCTGGATACAAATCCTTTGTATTGCAAATATTTTTTCCCATGCAGTGGTTAAACTTCACATTTTCTTGATGATGTCTTTTAATGAAAGGAATTTTCAAAATGTGAAGTCCAATTTATCAAATAGTATTTAATTTTCCATAATTTATTATTTTTCATCCTTTTACTTTTAACCTATCTGCTTCTTTATATTTAAAGTTGGTTTCTTGTTGACAGCATATAATTAAAATCTTGCTTTTTCAGTCTGATCATCTCTGCCTTTTATTTTAGAGTGTTTAGAACATTTATATTTAATGTAATCATTAATAGGGTTAACTATACTGAAGTAGTTGCCCTTTATTTTCTACTTCTCCATCTGTTTTTATGTTCATTTTTCTTACCTTGTTTTGGATTAATGTAGAGTTGTTACTGGATTTTTAGTATTCTAGTTTTCTACACTGTTCTTTGTCTTCATCAATTGATTGACTAATTGATGGTATTTGTATGAAGCAAAGCCTTTCTCAGTCAGGGTTTCTCATCTGAAACACAGAAGACAAAAAAAATGATTTGTGTCTATTTTATCAGTTCTCCCAAGAATGATACATAATCAACAGCACTTGAATGCATAGGAAAGAAGTGAATTCATCATGTATAATATACGTCTTAAGGCATTACAGCTTAATCTCTGCAGGAAGTTGGGTGGAGAAAGGCGGTGGAATTTACAATATGCTTCTTTAACTTATTCATAGTCTATTGTCAAATAATATTATGCCATGGTGGGAGAATTTAAAAATAGCTTTGGCCTAGGGTCTTCACTCTTCTGTGAATCAGCCAATGTGAGGTATAATGTAATAGTGCTCTTGCAATTAGGAGAAGCAAGGTGAAGCACTGCCTTGCAGTGAATTAAGGAGCCCAGGTCATCATGGGTTAAAGAGGATCTGCTGTGCACCCTCGGTCTGTCTCAAAGCACGTGTGTACCTAGGCTAGGTTTCAAACATGTTGCTTGTTCCCCTGTCCTGCTGTGCAGAAGTAATATCCCTTTACCCTATTCCCTGGTTTTACTCAAAGCATAATACCTTGCCTCCAAAAATTCTCAAGAGCTCGGACTAGGGTAAGACCTTCTTAATTGCCCTAAATGAGTATTTGAGGGAAAAGTGCTATATGTGAATCTTCTCCTCTCAGGAAGTAATTTAACGACCTGTCTTGGGAAATGGCCTGGGACCCCTGTAGAGGCTGTTACATTACTCTTTCTAATCGTATTTCTACAGCTATTTAACTGTTCCCACTAATCATGGAAGACCAATTTAATAAAAGGGGAAATGACAGTTTTGCTTAGAAAAGCCATACAAACATGTTTGTACTTTTCCAGCATCATGACAGCAGGAATAAAAACAGCTGTTGTTCTGTTAGTGACATGCATAGGTTAGTGAGAGCAACTGGAAATACCAAAAGGATGAAAAGCGCACTGTGATGAATGGGGGATTTTAACAACCAGCACACGGAAAGAAATATCTGTTTTCTGAAACAGCAATGGGTTACATTGTCCTTAAGAGAAACATTAATTTCACACATATAAAAATGTTCAACACGTCCCAGAGAAAAGTTATCAAAGCAGCCCTCTCTCCCCATTTCCTTATTTCGGTCCCGCCCTCAGTGTCCTCGCAGACACCCGGATTTCCACTTTGTAGCTTCCGTGGCTGTTCTTCTTCTTTTATCCTTAACGTCCAGGCAGTTCCAAAGCTGCGTCACCTCCCTCTCTCCTTTGCTCCCTGTTTGTGTGGGTCACTTCTCTTCTGAAGTCACAGTGATTGTGCTCAACGAATAGAAATTGGAAGGAATGAGGATTTTACTGTATTAAGACTGGAATATACCCTCGGTTTGGACGTTTACAATTCTGGAAAGACGCATCCTTTGGTGATGGTATGGATAGCCTGTTTGAAAAACCCTTCTGCTTTCTTTCTAAAATATTAATTTTCAGTGGTGATTTCTAATTTAGCATCACAGGGTCCTCCCTATTAGAGGTTTTCTTTTTTAAAAACCGAGTACTAACTGGCTTTAGACAGGAGACAACTGTGCTTTTATTTTAAATTTATAGAGATTATTTCCAGCTCTTAAGACCCGTTCCCCCCTCCTGTACCTTGGGCCTCTATTCATTATCCAATGTCCTCATGCATGGGGTGAATTCTTCCAACTATCTGTGTTCTTTCTTATCATCATCATTTCTGGTTTTGCTAAAACGCATTTATCATGTTCAAAATATCATAAAAGACCAATTACTTTCTTTAAAAAAATGCTGACTTTCCAGTCTCAGCCTTAACTCCACGAGATCGCACGCGACAGGAGCACCGATCCAGAAGCACATCTGTGATCACAGTGACAAGGCAGTGAAGACGGAGTCTGAGCCCCCCTCTTGCAGAAGGACAGTGTGAAGGCTGGAGGCTGAACTTGGCGCGGAAACAAACATGGACAGAGTGGACGGTTGGGAAAGATGGAAGCATGGGGGCGGCGGTGGGAGGGAGGGCTTGATGAACAATAAGAGAATTAAGCCAAATGATTATTTGATTTAAGCATCAGAATTGGATGACCCTGAGGATCCCTCCGGAGAACACACTAGAGATTGTTGCTTCTCCAGAGAATGTTGAAATTTTAGATAAGGCCAGGATGTTTTTGTTCATTATTTGGATTTGAAATTTTTCTTAAGTGGCTCAAGCTGTCCCATGGTTATGATACATGCTGCCCATGTATGTTCCTTAAATTTGAAAAAGATTTAAGTGATTAGTCCCCGGTCACAGAGCATAAACTAGGATTAAGGGGGCAGAGTATTAACTATGCCTTAAAATTAGGAAAGAGTGTTTGCAGAAGGCCGCGTCATCCACTTGGATGAGAGCAGAGTGGACTGGTGTGTTTTTATCTTCAATTTCTCAGTGGGCTTGTAATGGTCCCTGCCTTTCCATTGCTCAGGATTAAACGCAAACTTTTGTTGATTGTCCTCAAATCTTCCTGCCAAGTGGTCACACCCTATAAGCCTTGATCTCAAGTAAATATATGTCCCTCCCCAAACGCACTGTTCCAGCCGTATTGACCAGCACTCCCACCCCCACGTGCCTTTTGCCTGACTCCAAGTTTTTGCACATTTGACTCAGAAACATGAAAGTTCTCCTGTCCTCCCACCAGCATGCCCTGATCTTCCTTTAAACAAGAACCGAAGACCTATCTCTTCCAGAAGACCTCCCCAGTTTAAATACACATTAATCTATTTTCCAACGTTCCATCATTTCTGGGGCTGAGTGAAACTACATTCACACTGACATGGGTTGAATGTAGTTATGTTTTGGCACATTTTCTCCCATTCAAAGGTGGTCTTAAAAATACATAATCCATCTGTTTGCATATATAAATAAAATAATGAGCAAGAGTGCTACATAAAGCAGGGGATGGTTAGTACTTATTAAGTTATACACCATCTGGCTAAATACAGCTATTCATAAGGAAAGATGTTAAACCAAGGCTTCTGAACTGCGACACTGTTAGCATTTGGGACCAGACGCTTCTTTGCTGGAGGAGTTGGGGACAGCTGGGTCATCCTGTGCGCTGTGGCATGTTTAGCAGCATCTCTGGTCCCTACCAACTAGATGCCAGTAGCATCCTCGCACCGTCACGACAACCGGGAACGTCTCCAAGCTTTGCCACGTGTGCCCTGGGGGCAAAACCACCCCCGGCTGGTAACCACTAATGTCAACCTACCTATTGAAACAGTGGCTTGCTTTGCATATTTGCCTCTATCCAGCAGACAAACTAAAAAGACCTGTTGACAGAAACCTTGGGGGTCCCCTCAGAAGTTGGTCTTTTCCATCATAATGTGGTTGCGGGATCTCAGGGACTATGGGAGCCGTGTTTGTGGGCGAGACACTTAATCTGTGGACGTGTGAGAAGAATGAAACACCCAGCCTGTACAAACGGTGTATCGCAGGCTTTTAAGGCGTACTTTTATTTTTCTGTTTGGAATTTTATTCTTTGGTCAGGTCAGTTTTTGTGTTTCTTATTCATAAAAGATGTGAGGTCCTGTGTTAATAAGTTCTCCAGCAAATAAAACCAGGGTCTTGTGTTAACAGCAGAAATACTGAAGCAGTATTTCAGTGTTCTAAAAATGTGTCTTGACCATGAATTAGATGGAGACATGTGATTGATCATTGCTTTGTAGAAGTAATTCTTCCCTCTGCGTTGTTAAACTGTAATGCAGGAATATGCAGGAGTTATTGCCAGAGTTAAGGGGGCTGACTCTGGGCTTGGAGGCTGTGAATTCAGTAACGAGAAGCCGAAACGAGCCCCGTTGGTAGCATGAGTGCTGACTTTCCCCCCTCTGCTCAGCACCGGGGCCCCAGGCCCAGGTCTCAGCAGGTGGGATGGGGTCAGGCAGGTGGAGGGACATAGCAGCCTTCTTCCTTCTTTCCTGGGCCACCACGGAGCTTCCCCTTCGACCCTGACCCCAGCTCTTGGCCAGGGTGAGTGGACAGCAGCTGTGTATGATTTGAGCAGTAACCTCAAAGAGTTGAAAATCCCAGTGAGATTCTTTCAAGTGCAGGATGCTGAAGCCTTGACATCTTAAGAAACAGAAGGTTGCACATTTCATAAACAAGTTCAAGATATTTTTTGCTACAGAGGCATCAAGAGTAGGAAAGAGAGTTAAAGGGAATAAGTTGAAGAGAGTGACATGATGTCAGGATGTGAGAGGAAAAAAACGCTGAATGTTAATGGCAACAAAACATCATAGAGAAAGAGAGTAATATAGATAAATTCCAGCTGAGCGTTCATATATACATTGTTTTTTCTGGGGAGCAACAGTTGCTTTAGTAAAAGATCTATGACAAGGAAATAGACCTGGAGTTCAGCTCTGCCAGCCATGAGCCTGGTGATCTTGAGCAAGTTGTTCAATCTCCCCGAGTTTTTCTTCGTCACCTATAAAGTGGGCGTCTTCCTCTCTGTCGCCCCAGCGCCCTGCACAGTGTGCACATAATAGATGCTCAGCAGATTTGCTGAAGAAATGAGCGTGGCCAGAAGATATATGGGCTGCATCTCTAGTGACAGAAGTTCTAAGTAGGAATGGATTCTATTTACTTCCTCTTCCATAGTATGGTTGTATCCTGCCTTTAATATTCATTTCGAGGTTCCCAAGTGTCAGTCGCACCCCTTCGTGCCTTCCTGCATCGCCGAGCAGCTGTCAAGGGTTCAGTTTCCTCTTGCCTGAAGACAAGCCCTTAGTGTTCCTTAATGCAGCCTGTTGCTTATGAGTTGTTTTGGTTTTTATCTGCCTGAAAATATCTTCATTGCATCTTCAGTTTTGAAGGGTATTTCGTGGGCTACAGAACTCCCAGGTGGAAATTACTTTCCCTCCGCGCTATAATAGAGTCCGGTTGCTTTCTGTGATGTCATCTGCCAGTTACTGCTGCTGCTTTGAAGATTTGTATTTTTTTCCTCATCTCTATTTTTCAGGAATTTTACTGTGTCAAGTCTATGTGTGGTTTTTATTTTTATTTATAGTGCTTGGGGTTCATAGTGTTTTACTTTTATTTATTTATTTTTTAATTGAAGTGTAGTTGATTTACAATGGTAGTTTCAGGTGTACGGCAAAGTGATTCTGTTATATGTAGACATACATACATATTTTTTCTTTTCAGATTCTTTTCCATTATATGTTATCACAAGAAATCGAATATAGTTCCCTGTGCGGTACTGTAGGTCACTGTTGTTTATTTTATATTTAATAATGTGTATTTGTTAATCCCAAACTCCTAATTTATCCCTCCCTCACCCCCTTCCCCCTTTGGTAACCATAGTTTCTTTTCTATGTCTGTAAATCTATTTTAAGAGAATTCCTTTTTTTTTTTTTTTTTGATGGATGTACTGGGGACTGAACCTGGGACCTTGTGCATGTTCAGCATGCCATCTACCACTGAGCTATTACCCCCTCCTCAGAGTGTTTTAAAAATGTGGGCCTTGATGACTTTTGCCAATTTTGGAAAACTTCTAGCTATTTTCTCTTCAAATATGGTTTCTGCTGTGTTTTCTCTTGTGTCCTTTTCTGTGTCTCTGATTGGACAGGCGTAGACCTTTCGCCGCATCCCTTATATCTCTTGAGCTCTTTTCTAAATTTTTCATCCTTCTGTCTCTTTATGCCTTAGCCCTGCAAATTTCCACAGACCTGTCTTCCACTCACTCTTCCTCTCTTCGGCTGCGTTTAAACTGCTGTTGAACCTATTCAGTGAGCTATGTTTTCCAGTTCTAGAACATCCATGTCATTCCAGTTCTCTGGTGAAACTTTTTGTTTTTTTTTTAACTCCTTGAACATAGTAAGCCTAGTCATTTTTGAAGTCTGTTTCTGTTAGCTCCATTAACTAGACCTCCTGCAGATCAGTGTCTATGGTTTCTCCTGCATTTCAGCCTCTTCTTCTTGGCATCCACTTCTGCCTGGTTAAATTCTGAGTATCAGACATTGTGTATGTAAAGCTTAAAGATAGTTTGAGATACTGATGTTCTCTGGTTGGTGCCTCGGGTAGGAGCACTCGCGATCGGGCGCTGGGCTGGCTGCAGCCCCCCTGAGGACTGCTCTATCTCTCATCCACCCCTTCTCCCAAGACTCATCATTGAGGCACTGCAACCCAAAGCCCAGAGTTGAGGGTTATCACTGCCACCTCCTAACAGTCCCTTATGTTCAGTTTTTGCCCCTTCAGCCCTGTGAGTCTGTTGAAAGTTATGCTGAAGTCTTCAGCCTCCAAACTGCCTCTTCAAACATCCTCAGATGCCTCGGGTGGGAATGTTAATCTCACACGTTGGGTTTCCTCCTCTCCCTGGGTCACGGCCCCATGAATCTTCATTACTTTGGAAACTCTACGTTATCTTCAAATAGAATTTTTGTATACTTTGCCCAGCTTTTATAGTTATTTTCTGTGGGAGAATGAATCCAAATTAATCAGACTGTCATCAGCAGAAGCAGAACTTCTCCATTCTTGGACCGTCAGCTTAATGACTGTGTAATATCATATCACCTGGTTCCTGTGGCTTTTTTTCAGCCGTTCCTTTGGGGTGGATGTACAGGCATTTTTAAACTTTCCAATATAAGCTGTGCTAAATATCTTTCTACTTGTACATACTTTTCTGGTTATTCCCCTTAGATGAATTCTTAAAAGTGGAATTGTTGAATCAAAGATATGTACATTTTAAGGAGTATCATAATTATTTCCAGATTTCTTTATGGAAGGCTGCACCGATTTATTCTTGTACCAGCTGTGCATGAACATGCCCATTTCTTGGCATCTCACCAACACTGTAATACTGTACTTCGTAAGCCTGGCATGGCACTGAGTAGCTACTAGGTTGGCCAAAAGAGTCATGGCTTTAAAAGTTCTCAATAAGTTGGCACTATGGGCCCAAACTCATAAAACAAATCAGTAAACTAGATGATGATGCCTGTGGTTCAATTTAAAAAATAGCTAAGGAGAGGGGGAATCTGAGACAATAGCATTTCATAGGATAAAGAGCTGGGATCATAGTTGATGACAAACTGATGCAGTCCTGGACCGGATCACAGACCTGGAAGGTACAGATCTTGGAGGATAAGGAGTGGCACTGAAATCGAAATTAGGTGGCTCATATCTGAAATGCTGCAACCGTGGCTGCATTTTAAGAACTCTCTGAGCAAGAGGAAGTCAAATTTATGTAACACCTAAGGCCTTCTTCTAGACTCTTTTCTATCTTAGATGGCGAGGGCTCACCACAGCGAATGTTTCATTGTTGGAACTTTTCTGTTTTCACATTTGAACAGCTTTATGGGTTTCGGGAATTTTCTTGTCGCTCTTACATGTCTGTTACATCTATATTGTGAGATTTTGACTGTCAGCTACCTGTTGGTAAGACACAAGCGAAGTCTCACTGTAAGTAATTTTTGAAGTTGATATATTTTTACATGCAGTTGGCTTTATATTTCAGAGTCCACACTTTGTAGATATTACATCGAATGTGGTCATGTGACTTGTTTCCATGGGGGTTCCATTATAAGCTGTGTATGTGTATGTTTGGAGAAGTGTAGCCATGCTTTGCTTTTCCCCCCCTTCATCTGGCATCATACTTTTCACAGCAGCCAGCGATGGATTGTAGAGGGTAAAGGCACCAGCCGGGATGCTCCTGCAGACTGCGGGCTACACCACGTAATGTTATTTGGAGATAGAGGTATTTCCAGACAGTTCATGTGCACATTATGTACGTACTTTATACAACACAATGAGTGTAAATGATAACGTTTTTAAAAAGATGTGGTTGCAGAGCAGAGTCCCCCAGTGGTGACTACATGATAACTATGCCTGATGGAAAACAATGGGAGGACCAGGGCTGTGTGGCTCCTCCAGAGGATGTGTTTGAGGAGGGAACAATGCTTTTGCAAGACTTTGAAAATGTAGTTCTTTTCAACGGTATATTTAAAAAGAAAGAATAGGTGGTTACCTACCAGGCATTTTAATGTAAACTGTGTCCTGGCACACACATCCTGGTGGTCCCCACGCACAGGGACAGCTATGAGCCTGCTGCTTCTCCAGCCGCTGCCTTTCATGAAATCTACCTGCCAGCAGGTTGCACTGTTCACAGTGCACACGGTGTGCAGATGCGTGGTTTACCCGTGGAGCGCATGTGTTTCCCTGCTGCTCAGTGCTTCATCACAGTGGTTTATTTCTAGCTTTTCTTGTCAGATGAAGAGAGATTGGCTTTGCCTTTTGTCCACTCTGCATCCCATGGTTGTGTTTATTTTGTCTTTCTTTACAAACAGCACCTTCTAGAATAGGCAAAAAAAAAAAAGTAAACATGGAACAGGGGAAGGAATGTGTGTATATTTAGGGGGTGAGGGACAGAGTCCCCTGGAATTATTGAGAAGGGGTTTATTAACCTTTCTTTTCTTATTCAGAAAACCATGATTGACAGTTTGGATAAGGGTCTTATGAGTAAATCTTTTTGTTTCCCCAACAATTCCTGCAGAACAGAAATAGATGTGCGTATATATATTTTTTGCTGTGAGATGTTATGGTTTACAACAAAGTGGAAACTAGATTGTAAGAATGGGAATATTTTGCTGGATGGGGAGGCAAAAATATATTCTTAGGAAAAGGAACAGAGGTGTGATCTGTACTCCGACGCGAGCAGCAGTGTGCTGCGACCCCTCCTGCCAGTCACGTTGAGAGCCTCCCGCCTGCCAGCGCCGTCCAAGGCTTGGTACAAACCGTGTCATCTAATCCTCGCAGTCGGTATTGTTATGATTTACAAGTGAAGAAACGGGCTCAGAGAGGCTAACAATGACTAAGTCGCAGAGGTGGTGATTCATGGTGCTTGAATTTGACCTCAAGTTTGTTGTGATCCTGTTTATTTTAGGGGAGAGAAAGGTGTCTATAATGAAAAGAAAAAAAAATTTGGTTTAGGGTAAAGCTACTGATGAGCTTTACTGACCACTTCCTTTGATCTTTGTGTCGCTCCTTATTTCACTGCACCTTTAGGTAAGATCCTATCTTCTGTGTAAGAAAAATCCACAAACACACGCACAATTTTCTTTATACAAAATGTCACCTAGCTGGTAACTCATATCTTTACTGAACTACTCTCTTTGAAATTGTTACAAATAAAAGATTTTTTTTCAGCAGGACTTCAGGTATCCCTGTATGGTATTTTCTTTAGAAAATAATGGAATTTGGGGTTTCGGTAGTTAAACATCTGGTAGGTCAGCTATGAATTATTCATACCCACGTGCTGCATCTCTTAGCCGTCTTGACTCTTCTTTCTCTGTTTTGCCTTTTGTCAAGTCAACGTTACTTTGTTGCAAAGTCCAATTAAATTGATTATTTGTCCAGTTTTGCACAGATGTTTTTAAGGTCACTTATAGGAATGGAGCTGCTCTTTTTCCTTCCCAGCAGGACTTAAGGGAGCCCTGAGCCCTTACGGCCATCCTTTTACAAAGTCAAAGCCATGGCCAGCCCTGTTTTGTCTGTGGCTGGTTTTGCCCTGCAAGGGCAAAGTTGAGTAATCCTGGAAAAGACCAAATGGCCCACAAAGCTTAAAATATTTATTATCTGGCCCTTTACAGAAAATTTTGTCAACTCTGCCCTCGTACGTTAAGTGGGGGCGGAGGGAGGGGGGCAGGCTGAGGAGCATGAGACGCCAAGGAACGTCTGCTTCAGACCAAGCGGAAGAGGAAAAGCGTAACATGAGCCCTGCGTTTGTGAAACGGCTCAGGGAACCACGTCGAGGGCTGGGAGGTGAGACAGTGGCCGGGAGAGCTGGAATGAGGACCAAGCTGCAGAGACACTCCAGAGGTGGCATCCACGGAGCTTGCTCACTAATTCACCACGGGATGGGGAGAAGCACAAGAGTCAGAAGATGACACGAATGAGGCACAAAGGGATGATGATGATGATAACAGGGAGCAGAAGGGGGTCTGGGCTTGGAGACGTTGTGCAGAGGATGTGAAACATGGGGAGTGAGCTTTCAACCCGGCGGTGTTTGAGTTGCTGGTGAGACATCTGTTGGACTTGTCTTGTGGGGCATTCACATCACAAGATAGAGGCTGGAGCTGGAGATTTGGACTTGGAGGCCCTCTACATAGGGGACAAAGTTCTCCATAAGTGTTACTGGATTTTGGATTGGTTGACTTTACTAATATTTTAATAGAAAAAAAAGTTGAATTCAGGTTTGCGTTCAACGAGGTACATGGATTCAGGACCTCTCTGTCTCAGAACCAAGGTAGGGTGAAGATGGGAAACTGTATCAAGAAGCGTAGAGTACCCCGAACCCAGTGGAGTGAGGGTCCGCGTGTGGCTCTGAGGCCACTGGGGCCCTCCCTTGCCCTTCCCGTGCCCCCCGTCTCAGGCCTGCATCCGTGCCCGCCCGCAGCCCCGTCCTCTCTGGCTCCGTCTCCTCACTCGGAGTCCCCCTTCCAGCTCTTTCTGTCTCCTGATTTTGAAACCCAAACATCCCAATAAATAGCGTGACAGGCAAGCAATGGGAAAAGCTGGTGACAGTCATACTGCACTTTCTGTCTAACGTTGTGAAATGTGGATTCTCCAAGATCTCTGCAAGGCTTTTAGCGTCAGTTTTTATGGAGCCATTAGGGTGTGTTTTATAAAAAGTTGGCAATTAGCTGTAATTCTGTTTGCAGTAGAAAAGCTTGTTTGCACTAAGCTTCGGTTAGGACACAGGACTTGGCAGCGCCTCTGTGATCGATAGCAGGGTTACTCTTTAAAGAGTTTGTTATATTTGCTCATGTTTATTTGAAAGATTACCGTGATGCTTTATAAATGGCCCTTAGTCAACATTTAAATGGGATAGTCGCTCTAGAAGACAGCTTGCATGCAAACAAACTAGCAACTTAAGCGATTAACTTTCTCTGACTGACAGTTTTGAAATAATGTTGTAGGGGGTAAAAATGGTGCGTAAATGTTTCCAGACATCAAATTAGTTAGATAAATGAACTTTGAATTGGAAACCAAGCCTTGTAGTTAATAAACACAGAGCGTGTTGCTCTACGGCTGTGTCTTCAAACACAAGGAATCATTCCGTAAGGCGATGCTCTGTGCTGTTTTCTCATAGTGTAACGCCCCTGATTATATCAGTAGGCAGACCTTAGAAAGTATTATCTTGAGAATATTTCACATCAAAATGAAATGCCTTCACATACTTTGTACTGTGTCCACTTGGGTCTTTCAGGACCTTCTATCCTCTTTCATAGCCCTGGTCATAGAGGTACAAGATCTTTCCATCTGAAACCAGCATGACCAAACTCAGGTTCGACTGCTTGCTGCTTGAAAGCCAATACTTGAGAGAAAAGTGTTGGTTGGAAAAGGAAAATTTGCTTTATTCAGGAGGCTGGCAACCTGGCGAGAAGGCAGACTCATGTCCAAGAACCAACTCCAAAGAGTCTATTTGACCATGAAAGTTTTTAAAGGGAAAAAGGGGAAGCTAGTTGCAGTTAATCATTTGGGAAGGGATGGGAGTCTCCTTCATCTTTCACCGTGTGCAGACTTGCTGACGCCTTGTGATCCTTCTTTAGATACTGCCTGGTTCACGCAGTTCGCTCCTGGGATGACTGAAGGGGAAGCTGGGGGAAAGATCTAGCCATCCATGAATTACTTATTCATTTCTACTTCTTTAATCTAAGAAAAGAATCAACAGGTTAGGCAAGGCATTGTATGATCAAAAGATTTGAAAGGTGTGCTTCGGCCAGAGGTGAATGAAGCATGGGGGTTAAGTTAAAGTTAAAATATAGCTGCTGAAGTGGCAGGACAGAGGGTCTCCTGCGACGTGCTGCTTATACGAGGAAAGAGATAAGTTGCTTTTGGCCCCCTCCGCAGGAACTGGCCTGGTGCCTGCCTTACAAACATGCCCCAGTTAATGAATTTATAATATTTCTCTTTGAAAACTTGTCAGCTTTTTTAAAAAATACTTAAATTATTCTGCCCTTTAGATCTAAATACAAAAAGCATGAGAAGGTTGCAATTTGGGCAAATAGCAATAAATATTAAATGCGATGGTGTTTTGTCACCGTCATGCCGTGAAGTAGCATTTCCATGTGTGGCTGGATTTCTGCAATCAACTTGCATTTCCATTTCCTCATGCTTGATGGTTTCCAAACAGACATGTTACCGTTTGAGCCTCACAGCAATGTCCCTGACTGTCTCAGCTTTCTGTTGCTGCTGTAACAAGCCACTGCAACTTACGTGGCATAAGCAGTACCCATTTTTGACCTCTCAGTTCCGAAGGTCACAGGATGGCCTGGTTGGGTCCTCTGCTTCGCATCACATGAGGTTAAAGTCCAGGTATGTGCAGAGCTGCCCCTTTTGATGCCCCTGCTCATCTGAGATGCTGGCAGGATTCAGCTCTTTGAGGTTGTGGGGCCCAGGGCCCTGGGTTCTCGCTGGCTGTAGACTGAGGGCCATTCCCAGCTTCTGGAGGCTGCTGCTTCCTTGGCTAATGGCTCCCTTGCTTCATCTTCAAAGGGAGCAAAGGGGTCAAATTTGCCTCGTGGTGACCCCCGGCAATGAAGGGTTCTCTGCATTTAAGGACCCTCATGAGTACACTGGGCCTATCTGAATAAGCCAGGAAATCTCCCTGCCCCTCCTTAATCATAAATGCGAGGTAACTTTCTCCAAATAAGGTAACGTATTCACAGGTTCCTTACAAGAACATCTTTAGGGGCCCATTATTCAGCCAGCCACACCAGTAGTCAGGCAGAGTGCTGTTAGCCCTGGTGTCCTGGGGAGGAAACTGAGGCCCTGCAGAGGTAAATGACTGACCAGCGGTCCCTGAGCCCAAGTGGCAGCATCCAGTCCATCTGTGGACACATCCCTGGCCTGAGCCCTCCTAGGTACAGCCTCCTAAATGGAGAAACACTGCATTTCCAAGATGAAATGAAAGAAGGTCTTTCTTAGGTAAGGTTCTTGCTCCTTTACAATCAGGGAATGAGGAATTGTTACATATTTGCTCCCTCAACTTCCCACTTAAGATGACCCTAGACGTCACTCAGAGGCTCAGTGGCCTTCTGCTCAGCTGCTGGAGAAAGTCTGAGGATGCTAACGTGAACCTGGGCCCCGGCACCCAGCCAAGCCTTCTGCATTCCTCAACCACATTCCTCATCACAAGCCCTGTCTTTGGTGGTGCAACCTCACTGACACGGCAGGTCCAGGTTCCTTGTGTATATGGGGTGATGGGCATATGCGCTAGGCTTGCAAGTGGTCTTATGAGTGATTGGGTGCCTGGCTGATGGGAAAGTCCATCTTCGCCGTTGGCGTCCTGCCCTGGGCGTCCTGATGTTCCCAGCCATTGGCAGGCAGCTGGTGGAGGGCGAGTTTGTCTCTCCTTCCTGCTAATCAAGGTGCCTGAACCAGGCAGAAGGGCGTGGGAGGACCACAGAGGGCCAAGGACAAGTGCACACATGCTGGTCTCTGGGATCAGGGGCTCATTTCAGCAACGTGATCTTACCACATGGTCCAGCTCTCCGGCCGCCAGGTCACCACTCGATGGTCCAGGGTCCAGTCCCCAGGCCCTGGGCAGTTAAGAACCATTAAGCAGCAGACTAGGACATCCTCAGATCCCTCCTACCCTGATTTCCCTCTGCACCCTCCCTCCCTGCATGGCTCTGATTTCTAACTCTGCAGCCCCCACACCCACCACATTGTATTTTGCATTGATTCATATTCATCTCATCCCCTCCTTTGGCAGCATGCTCTCCACCCCTCTGCTCTGGTTTGGATTCTTTATTGCTAAGGTCCCAAGAGCAGGAGTGTGCCAGGAACCAGGCTGGGGGCACACACTCCCTGGGCTTCTCATCCAGCCCCAAGTGTCAGTGTAAGAGCCTGCCCAGTTCAGCCGCGTGTCAGGAGCTTAGTGAGCAGGTGGGGAAGAGCTCATGCCAGGCCAGGGGTGAGAGGCCAGACCCTTTGTAGTGTGAGGATCACAGTTTTTTCTAAGAACAGAGGGTCGCCACTGGAGGGTTTGAAGGAGGAGCATTGTTACTAAGCTGGAGAGTTCCAGTGGAGAGCTGGTGTGGACTTTCCCCAAGTTCCCCTTTGTGTTGGATTGGGGAGGGGTGGTAAACTAAGGATTGGATTCTAGATGTGCTAAGTTTGAGGAAACTGCATCGTGATGCTTCGTAGATTGCTTTCTGTTAAGTCGTGCTGTCAGTCTCCTCTTACAACCCAGCAGTAGGCTCCCGGAGGGAACAGGCGACCATTGTCTGCTCAGCATCAGCCGTTGTCCTCAGCTGGACACAGAGTGGGAGGAACTGTAATCCTATAGCACACATATGCATCGGGGGAGAACGGCAGTATTTCAATGAATGAATGAGGCTTTAAGATGCTCTGTCTAAAGACATAGAAGCAACCTAAATGTCCATCCACAGACTGGATATCCACATGACTGGATAAAAAGTTGTGATATAGATAGATAAATAGATAGATAGATACAATGGAATACTATTCAGCCATAAAAAAGAATAAAATAATGCCATTTGCAGCAACATAGGTGGATGGACCTGGAGATCGTCATTCTAAGTGAAGTAAGCCAGAAAGAGAAAGAAAAATACCGTATGTTATCACTTATATGTGGAATCCAAAAAAAAAAAAGTAGAAGAAAAAAGAGGACATTAATGAATTCATCTCTAAAAGAAACAGACTCGCAGACATAGTAAACAATCTTATGGCTATCAGGGAAAGGGGATGGGAAGGGATAATTTGGGAGTTTGAGCTTTGCAAAGGTTAACCACTATATATAAAAAGAGATTAAAAAAACCAAATTTCTTCTGTACAGCAGAACTTCTGCACAGGGAACTAAATTCAATATCTTGTAATAACCTTAGTGCAAAAGAATATGAAAATGAATATATGTATATATATGCATGATTGGGACATTATGCTGTACACCAGAAACTGTCACATTGTAACTGACTATACTTCAGTAAATAAACAATATATCTTAAAAAAAGAATAGCTAATTCTAGTTAAAATAAAAATTAAAAACTAAAAGACGCTCTGGCTGTAGGAAGTACTCCAGAATGAAAATCTGAAATGTTTTCTGCTACGGCAAGCATTAGCAGGCCTACCAGTAGCAACAGCATGAAGAACTTGAACTAACAGCATCACACGTGCCCAAGGTGGTGGGAAGGGAGAAGTGGGCTGGAAATCTGTAAACTCGTCCTGCAAAGAAATACAGTAAGAAGAGTCCATACAGAAAAATAACCTAATATTTTAACACAAAAACAACTTAAAACTACATGCTGTGTCTTTCAAAAGCCGTTTTTACCTGAGGGTGATGTGTGCCATGTTAACTAGTGCTTTGCACATGTCAATTTCCCATAAAAAAAAAAAAGATCAACGACTCATGAATAAACATCACCATCATTTACGTGATAACTGAAAGGCTCCAAGCCAGAGACACCCATTAGGGAGCTGCAGTGCCCTCTTCCCTTACTGTGCTGTTCTGCAGCTAATCCAGCTTTGTCCTCTCTCAGCTCCACGGTGCACGTATCTTCCCGGCTGTGGAACCAGTGCACTAATATTAAAGTGGTAATCAAGCCTCTAAATAGTCATAGCAATAAATGACTCCCTCGTGCCCCACGAGCGCCAAGGCTGCAGCCTGAAGCATTTATTTAGTGCTGGAGAGGGATCGAGTTATAGCTGAGTCCCTTGAACGCAATATTTTAATATTGTTGTTCTGTTTGAAAAAGTCAGATCCCTCTGAGCTTCCAGTATCGACAGTTGAGATGAATGGCTGGCTCAGAACTGACCATCGTCTTTGAAAGGGTAGCCTGGAAGTCGTTAAGGAAGTGGGCTCGGCTCCTGACCCCATATGTGATTTCTTAGTGCCTTTCCCTTCCTTCTGCCAGCTCAGTGCCACCTTATTTCAACTGCACGGTCAGGTTCAGCTTTTTCTCAGTCATTGAAAATTGGCTCTTCTTTAAGGGCATAAGGACACCAGGGAGATGACGCTGTGTATCATTCCATGCGTCAGAGGGGCAAAAAGGTCAAAAGCTTTCCTGCATCCATGAAAACCTGTGTTTATTGACTTTTAGCGCCCATCATGGGTAAGATAATTTAAATTCAAGTTTGGGTGAGCTCCCAATTACACAGATTAAAGAAAGGCAGCACAAGGGATAATGCTGAAAAGAAACAAACCTTAGCTAATCAGTAGATCACGTTTTAAACATGTGTGTATACTACCAGTTAAGTGGGATGTGCTGGACAAGTGCATCGTGGGAGACCTCCGAAAGCGTACAGGGCAGCTGAGGGTCCAAGTGACGGGCAGTGGGGTCCGGCCAGAGCCTTACTTTGCAGACCTACCTGGGCAAACCATTGCCTGGGGGAACCTGGCCAAACTCATTTCCATGAAGAACTTATAAGGAGAGGGGCCGCAGAAGAAACTAAACCTGCTTTGACCATGGACTTCTAGCTTCCAGAACTGTGCGAAAATAAATTTCTGTTAGTTAAGCTACCCAGTCTATGATATTTTGTTATGACAGCCTTAGCAAACTAATGCAGGGGGCTTTGAAGATTCTGGTAATATTTTGATTTTTCAGCTGAGTGGTAGGTACCCTGATGATCATTAAACTGCAGTTTATACATTTTATATACTCTTTTGGATATGCTTTTCCCAATTTAAAAATAGAATTATAATGACTGTCAAAACATTTCTAGCATATTGATAAGCTTTGAATTGATTTCTTCAGCAAATGCAGTTCTTTAAGCATTCAATAAAAGACAGTTTCATTAGGGCAATCAATATGTCATTTTTAAGAAGAGGAATGCTGTATTTAACCAGCACTAGTCCATCATCTCCAATGGCTGAAAATCAAAAGAAAATGGAGTGAATGCATGCTTTTAAACTAAGAAGTCTAATGCAATTAGTGGTTTTGAGTTAAAATAGCTCTCTGTTCTCCATCTCCATTGATTTCTTCTGTACCATTCAGATCTCAACTAAAATATACAGATAAAGCTCTGCCTTCCTGGGGGAAAATCTATTCATTTGAAATATGTTGACATTACAGCGTTATAACAGCTCCCGTAGGGACTTTATGTGGAATTAGTACAAATGTTAATGTTTAAACTAGCTGATTTTTTTCAGGGGGATAAAAAGGTGCTGCAAGTATTTTATTTTTACTCACAAGTATTAATTGTCAGGATTTATCTTTAAAACAGTGATATGTATGTCAATATCTTAGGCAAACACAATTTGGAATTCAAGTAACTATGTTATTCACACACACATGCAAACAGACATATTCACACATACACTGGATACATCTCGACAGAACAGAGATGTGTTTTTGTTCTAATGTTTTATTGTGAGTGTAATTAATAGTGTTGTCTTACTAAGATATAATGAATGAGTGAAAAATGCAGACCCTAAAGAGAACATTCTGTATGTGTTTGTAATTTAATCCAAGTGTCAGAAAGTTTAAGTAAATTTGGTTAAAAGTCCTTGTGACAGCGTCAAAAGCAAATCTAGGGCTGAGAAACACTTTCGTACGCTATAAATCTAAAGAAATGATGTGCATTTAATGTTATATGGGAGAGGAATAGTGATATTGAATTTAAAAGTTCAGCAAATACTCAGAAATCCATACAATTCTTATAAACACCAAGCAGGAGCAAAATACACCAAGGTAAGAAGCATGGTTTTCACTAGATCTCTAGATGTTTGTGTAGTCATTTGCTAGAATGAATCCATAATAAACAAAGTCTATTTAAGCCCAGAAAGTATGCTGAAGCATTTCATGTATATGGAATTTACCAGTTTAACTCTCAAGCTTAAGTAACTACTTAAAAAATAAGACAACCCATTGATGAAAATTGAGAAGAGCTTTCTTAAAGCACATTAAAAAAAATCAACTTTGGTTTGCACCTAATTTTATCTCCTGAAGGCACCAGTATTTAAAACAGTCTAATATGTGGGCAGCTATTGGATGGTGCATATTTTAGGTCTTTATTGATGACTCAGGAATGTCCAATGAAGTTGGAAATGTCTGTGAACTTGCTGTGAAAATGGGAATGTTCCACGTCTAGTTTGTCCAGTAGTGGAGGCCACTAATCACATGTTGCCTCTTTTTTTGAAGTATAGTTGATTTACAATGTTGTGTTAATTCCTGGTATACAGCGTAGTGATTCAGTTCTATACACATGTAGAATATATAGGAATATATATATATATATATTCCTTTTCATATTCTTTTTTATTATCAGCTGTTACAAGGTATTGAATATAGTTCCCTGTGCTGTACAGTAGGACCTTGCTGTTTATCTATTCTATATATACTAATTAGTACCTGCAAATCCCGAACTCCCAATTTATCCCTCATCCTTATTCCCCCCTGGTAACCACAAGTTTGTTTTCTATGTCTGTGAGTCTGTTTCTGCTTTGATTTTTTTTTTAAATAAAGATTAAAAAATTTCAGTTCTCTTAGAAATGCCTGCTGGACATGTGAAACCTCCATCTGAAACATACTAGCCTGGGTGAGGGGAGCTGAACATGACTGCCAGTTCCGGAATCGTGGAGGATGCCCAGGAGGAGGGGAGGTATGGGAGGGGCTTCGTAGAATAGCTTTGGGGTGGCAAATCGATTTTGACTTGGGTAAGGATTCTGAATCACTGACTTGGGCTCAGCAAGAGAGAGAGAGTGGCATGTTCGAACCACCCTGGTTTAGGTCAGGGAGAACCTGGGGTAGGGGTGAGGGTTAAGGAACTCTGCCACGTGAATATGTTCCCAGGCCAAGGCAAGAAACTGGGAATTTCTGGCCCAGAACAGAGAATATAGATGCCTACCCACCATTAACAGACAGGCACACCCAGACTAGGGATTCCTGGGATGTAGGGGAGGGGGAGGACGGTGTCTGTCTAGCCAGAGGGAGAAGAGGCTGGTAGAACAACTGGCCCTATTTATTGATTGATTCTTTCACTCACCAAATATTAACTGATCTTCTATTATTTGTCTGACACTTTCATGGGCATAATAAACAAGTTGACCTACAGGTCAATGTACTGAATTATAATGAGTATGAAGGAAGTCTTCCCTACAAGGAGGGAAAGGACAGGGGACTGGGAGAAAGAATGCCTGGAGAGAGGTGGATGTCATTAGCCTGGGGAGAGAGGAAAGGCTTCTTTGAATTATCGGTATTTAAGCTGATACCGAGTACAAGAGTGGGGAGAATGCATTCCAGGTAGAGGGAGCAGCCTGTGCAAAGACTCAGAGCTGCAAAAGGGGCTTGGCGTGTGGCTAGAGCTGGGTGAGCAATGCATGTGGGTGTGGAGGGATAAGAGGGTCAGGTCAGACGGGCACTGGAGGCCACGTTCAAGAGTTGACATTTTATCATCAGTGCAGTGGGACGACACTCAGGCTTGACACAAGCAGGGGTTAAGTGGATGAGGTTTTTTTTTTTTTAATTGAAATATAGTTGACTTACAATGTTGTGTTAGTTTCTGGTGTACAGCATAGTGATTCAGTTATACATATCTCTGTATATTCTTGTTCAATTTTTTTCATTATAGGTTATTACAAGATATTGAATATGTTCCCTGAACCACAAAGACCTTTTGGTTTATCTATTTTATATATAGCAGTGTGTATCTATTAATCCCAAACTCCTAATTTATCTCTCCTTTCTACCCCACTTTCCGTTTGGTAACCATAAGTTCATTTTCTGTGTCTGTGGGTCTGATTCTATTTTATAAATAGGTTCATTTGTATCATTTTTCTTTAGATTCCACATAAAAGTGATATTACATGATATTTGTCTTTCTCTGTCTGACTTAATTCACTTAGTATGATCATCGCTAGTTGCTGCAAATGACATCATTTCATTCTTTTTTATGGCCGAGTAATATTTCATTATTTATATATAATGGATATTAAAAATATATGTATTTTTATATATACCACATTTTCTTTTTCCATTCATCTGTTCACGGACACTTAGGTTGCTTCCATGTCTTGGCTACTGTAAATAGTGCTGCTATGAACATTGGGGTACATGTATCTTTTTAAATTAGAGTTTCCTCCAGGTATGTGCCCAGGAGTGGGATTGCTGGATCATATGGTAACTAGCTCTATTTTTCGTTTTTTAAGCAACCTCCATGCTGTTTTCCATAGTGGCTGCACCAATTTACATTCTCACCAACAGTGTAGGAGTGTTCCCTTTTCTCCATGCCCTCTCCAGTGTTTATTATTTGTAGACTTTTTGATGATAGCCATTCTGACTGGTGTGAGGTGGTACCTCATTGTAGTTTTGATTTGCATTTCTCTAATAATTAGCAATGGTAAACATCTTTTCATGTGCCTGTTGGCCATCTGGATGTCTTCTTTGGAAAAATGTCTCTTTAGGTCTTCTGCCCATTTTTCAGTTGGGGTGTTTGTTTTTTGTTTTTGTTTTTTGTTTTTTTATCTTAAGCTATGTGAGCTGTTTGTGGGCTGTGTTTTTTGAAATATCCTTCCATAGCCATTGGAGAAGGAATGGGAGGAATGCAAAGATGTGGAGGGACCCAGGTAGATGTGAAGGGACCCAGGTAGAAGGATTTTGCAGCATCTAGGTGAGAGATGATTGTGGTTTGAACCAGAGCAGCGTGTAGAGATATCCCATCTGGACAACGGGAGATGTGCTGGGAGGGCAACTCGATAGGACCTTCCCATGGATCGGATGCAGTTGTTGAGGGAGAAGGACTTCACATTTCTGACATAAGCGGTTGGGGACTGAAGGTGCCCTTTCTAGAGACAAGGAATCTGAGGAAGAAATTGATCGTGGGAAACAGGGTTGAGTCAATGAGGATCCCAAGAGTGCGTGGCCAAAGGAAAGAAGTGCAGAGCCCAGAAGTACAGGCATGTCACTTCCGTCTGGGAGGGTGATGTGTTTCCAGACCCTTGTCCTGGTTGTCCTGGCCTCAACTCGGGGTCTCAGAATGGTCCCAAGAAGAAAATGTTTTTTTCTCTCCCTCCACTGAATATGCCTACAGCGCATATTCGGATATTGGCAAGTCGGAGCAAAGTGGTTTTCAACTGACTTCTCTTATTTATCTTGCAGAATCATCCAGGAGTGTTGAATTTTCGAATACAACTGGAAAGCAAAGAACTGATCATAAATCTGGAAAGAAATGAGTAAGTCAAGTTAATTCCTGTTTATGTCATGATAGGAGAGAGTGAAGGCAGTGTGGACTGAAAAGTGCTCTGTAATTTACGTTGGCATTTAGAGACACAGATCTAAATGTGTGGATTCGTAATCCCAATTTGAATTTGAGGGCTGGAATTAACTTCAAAAAAATGATCCAATGGATATATAAAGAATTTTATCACTCTAAAAAAGAACTTTCAGGCTCAGCAGGTTTTTCTCATAATTCTGATGTTTCTTTTTTTCAGAGCCCAATTTTTTTCAAGGATAGAATTTTAGCATCCTCTGTTCTGTTCCAATAACAGTCTTTTATAATTAGTTGACTTTCGGCAATTCCTGGGTTATATAAGGAGAAACAGCTTCAGATGGGTAGAAACTCTTTTTTTCCTTGAGAAATAGCAAGAGTTTATTTTATCTTTCAGAGCTTGTCTCCAGTGGTATAAAGTATTTATTTTATCTTTTTATTGAAAAATTTGGCCCTGTTATGCAAAATTATATAAATTTTCAGAAAATGGTATTATATTTTTTTCTGTGGCGCTTGGATGTTATTACATATTTTGTGTATGCTGTCCCAGGAGAAGAATGTGCCTGCTTCAAAGCCTAAGTAAGACAGCTCATATTCCTGTCATGTTTTTACCCTCTGTGGCTCTGCCCGTGGGTTCCTCAGACCGAAAGGACCACTTACTATTCCATTTGATTAGTCCCAGAAAAGAATCGAGCTTCCCTAAGAAGCAATCGTATTTAAAGATATAAATCAAGCTCCCAAGTCATGCTTGATTCAAAATAGGAGTTTCTCTCTTCCAAAATTACTGCGTCCTGTTCCTCACCCTTCAGTGAAATGCTGATTTTCTGCTGAGATGACAGTGTGGATAAGATTGCTTCCCTGGAATGAGTTCTGCAGAGATACCGAGTCATAAGCATCTGACTCAGCACCTCCGTGTAAACGAGTCAGATCTCTTACTTCCTTGTATCGGTGCTTGGATTTGAGGGTCCTGAGCAAATCGGATGAACGAGATCGTGAATGGCCAATTCTCACATCCAGGGTCTGACGCCACGGCCAACAGCAATTATATATTTAAAACAATAGATACAATTTTAAATGCATCTGAATATGTATTAAAAAGTGAATGTGTTTTAAGTGAATATATGTAAAATAGCATGACCTGCGTCTTGGGCTCTGCAGCCTGCCTCTTTGCATTTCTTTCGTGTTTCCCCCTCACCATTAGATGGGTTAACAGCTTTCGTGAGCAGTCAATAATATGTTTTTAGCTTTTCTTGTGACTTCATGATCTTAAAATGGAGGTTCAGGCACAGATCGCGGATACCGAGGGCACTGGGTGGAAGGTGTATATTGCTTTTGATGTGTCTCTTAGCAAAGTAAATATTTTCCTGCTCTTTTTTTTTTCATGTAGAAGTATGATAGGACATCTTAATTTTTGCACCCTGCTGTTTGTACATGGTTTTGAAAGTATCTCAGTGGATAAAACTAGGTATTCACTGAAAGAGCCAAAGAAGACAAGCTTCCTCGGTGGGATTTTAGGACTGGCAGCTGGACTTGGGAAGTGTTTTTATTGTGACTGTTCCTGCTGTCAGCCTGTTGGAGGAATGTGGCAAATGGTGTAAGTGAGACCGATCCTGTACCTTTAGATGCTGTTAGGGCTGCCGGTGGAGGGACGGAAGTGGACATAATAAAAACCTTATTTGTTTTCACTATAAAAGGAATACATGTCCAGTGCAGAAAATTGAAAACCAAAGGGGTAAGAAAAACAGGAGCTACCCCCACTGCCCCCCACCGCCAAAAAAAGTACCCCTACCACCAAACACAGCTCTGGTTAATATTTTGGTGAACATTCATATAGAGTTTTTTCTTATAAAAAAGGAGTTGCTTCTGTTGTCTTCCTAGTTTATATCGTGGTCTGTGTGTAATCTGATTTACTACTTTTTTCATTTACACTTTTAATGGACGTACTTTTTCATTAGGAAATGCACTGCTTAGAGTCCGTCTGGTTCTCTGAGTCGGTAAAGTGATTTGCCAGCCTTATTCATGGCTCCCTTTGAAAATGATTTAGGTGGATGGCATGGTGCACGTTGACTACAAGACAGCGGCTAATTTGTATAAGAGATCATTTTAAAGGGTGCCTTCATTTGCTCACCTCCGTTCCTGGGCCTTTCACAAAATAATCTCAGAACTAGAAAAGTGGAAAACATAAAACGACCTCTTTTTTATTTATTGCTCTCTTCCCAACTTTGCTGTCAACGTACATTTAGAAAAATATATGGAGATCATTTAATATGTTCCTGTGATATTTCATGGCTTTGTTTCAGTTCTGCTACTTACACTAACTGTGGCGATTTTGTTTTGTTAAAAATAAAAATTTCAAAACTAGAGCATGGCAATATTACTATTTTAATAATCCACCCCTCCAGATACTTCAGTATAACAAATTTTTTTAAAAGGTTACATGTGTTTTCCAGAAGAACTTCACTTTTGAGACAATAACAAAAAAAATGTACAATTTTATAGGTAGAATGAAATGTTTGCACCCTTCTGGCTCTTAAAGCTGTCAGGCACAGCAGGTAATCAACCGTCCCAGTATAAAATAGAATTTTTAACTTGCCCAGTATATCCAATTAGAGAATTTCTCCAAATGAAGCTATAAGAACCCAAAGACGGATGTGCGAACAAGCAAGGTAAATGCAAATATTTAACAACCAGCAGAGCAGAGAGCTTGACCAGATAGTGACCTGGTCAGTATCCGCCTTCAGGTGGGAATCAGCCCTGTGTGCAAGGATGCTCACTGCAGGATGTTTTACCTAAAAGGATGTCAGTAGGAGACTGATTAACTAATGCATGACTCAGCTATTAAAGGACTGCACGGTAGTACATCTAAAGACAATGATGGAGATCTTTGCAATGATGAGTAGCACGGATGGTATAATCCGTGTAAACGGCATGTCAGGTCATCGTTTACATGGCATTCAGTTTTTCTCTCAAAATTACACTCATGTCCACGTTTACTAGAAAAATTCAGAAGATATTTACTTTATTAATGTTTTGCAACCAGAAAATATTATTATTAAATTTAGGAAACTTTTTATTCTGGGAAAAAGCTGCTGCGAAAACTTGAAGATGGTTGGAAAGAATGTTGAAGCATTCATTATTCATAGAAAGGGAAGGGTGGATGTTAGAAAGGCCTCCGGAAACTTCCACAGGGCGAAAGCTCTCTACCCACTGACTACGTCCAGAAATCTATTTTCGTTAAAAACCTGCTTAATCGTGACCAAAATGGAAGTGGCCTCAGCGCCTTAAATCCTAAACGCCGTGATCTAAAGCTCATGGTGAAAGGCACGTAGGTCACCTTAGTCAGAAACCCTTCGTGTAAACCAACTCTTCATGAAGCAGGGCTGAATTCGTGTTGTGTGGTTGTTTCGGGGAACCTGTCTTATTTGCCTTTTAGCATCTTTAATTTGTGCAAAGATCCGGTGCTGTTCACTTAAGTCTGTGTTTGTGTAGCCATAATTGAATGTTTAAAGCAGTTCAAAGCTTCCCACGAGAAGCGTTTTTCAGTGTTGCCGCCTGCCTGTGGACCTAACCGCAGGAACCAGCGTTACACCTTCCATAACTCTGCTGTGTCCCCACGGACTCCCAGGCCATTGCTCACACAGGTGCTCGATGCAACTGCGTCTTTGATCAAAATGCTTTATTGGACAGGCTGGCCAGCTTAGACATCCGTTCTTCCAGTTTAGGATAATGAGAACTGATGGCGACAGATCATACTCCCTGCAACATCTCAAATCCACCGAGCTTTCGCCTTCCAAGCCCTGTCCGTCACTGGTGGAGGCAGTTGCCGGGGGAAGTCCGTGGCCCCCTCGATTTCTATCTGGGGTGTCTCTGAGCTAGGAGAACTTTGGCACAGACTTTTCTCCCATCTGGAAAAATTCCAGACATCTCTTAAGGGGCCACTTGAATGAATATTCACTCTAACACAGTTGCAGAAAGGAGCATTTTAAATTTGTCAAACATGGGCATCAATCTTTGAGCGGGCATTTATCAGACAATAGCTCAGAGTATCAGGATGCAGGATGGAGATTTTCAGCCAGGGCAGAGACAACACTGGGTGGATTAGCAGGTGGCTGAATAACTACGCAGAGGATATTCATCCATCGTTCAGGTTGAAGTAAACGGTGCTGGACCGGTGGACCGAGATAGCTGGCAGTGGTGGTAGAGCTGTGCACACAGCCTCATCCTGGCCCACAATTTTTTCAGCTCATCTCTATGAAGACATACAAGGTGCGTTGATCAGACTTCTTGGCAACACAAAGCTGGAGGGTGAAAACTGTTCGGCGTGGCAGAATCTGGATTATGGAGATTTTAGCAGTTTATATCAATGGGCCAAAACTAACAAGATGAGATTTAATGGGGATAAATGTAAAGTCCTATGCTTGGGTTAACAAAAAAATAAACCTTGTAAGTTCAGAAGGAAGTTGACCAGTAGTCCTTGTGATGAGACCTGCAAACCCAACGTGACCCCCTGAGGTGATGTGGTTGCTGGAAGATGGCTGCCACCCATGTGTGCTCAGGTGCCGGGGCTGGGTCCCGACTGGAGAGCTGTCCTGCTGTGTGGTGGCCCCGGTCAGGCCACACGCAGAGCCCTGACCTCTGCACTGTTTCAAGCATGATGTTTGAGAGCTGCCTACCACTGTTCTCATGGCACAGTTGGACTCTCATCACCTCTCCCACCAACCAGAAACGTCCTTTAGGTCAGGGGCAGGGTCCTAATGCCCCCCTCCACCCTCTTGCGCGTGCGCCGGCCTGTGGTGGGCACCTTCTGGCGCTCAAAGATGTACGTGATGGAACACGGACAGCCTGGACCCAGCCAGCAGTGACTCAGCAGGAGGTTTAAGGGCTGTCCTGGCTGGTGCGAGAAACTGCCCAGTCAAGGGGAAAACTTCTGGGAAAAACACAGGGTTTGGCCTCGAGAAACCAGGTTCTGAAACCCAGCTTTGCTTCCAACCACAAGCTGCTTGTATCCTAATGTGCAAAACGGAATAAAAGTCTGTGTACGGTCAGCGCCGAGAGATTAGAGCTCGTTATTTTTAATGATCAGATTTGAATGATTCAGTGACATATTCTTGTGGATCCGGTGACATTAGTTATTTCACCCAATTATATCCTTGGCTTCATCATAACTATGTCCTGTTTCAAATGTCCTCAGTTAGCGGAGGTCAGGTTATGCCTAATCTTTGCCTGTAAGTCTTGGTGCTGGCCGAACATCTCAATTCTGACAAGAGCTGGAAAGGGTGAGTTTGCCAATCCTTTGGGTCCCTGTAGCTGTCAGGGTCTTAATTTCACAATCTTGACGGCCTCAGGAATTAGAATTTTTAAATCTTTGTGTGGAGAGTACTGTTTCTTCCCATTTCTTCTCTTACAGAAGCCGCCTCGCCTGCCTGTCAGAACCTCCAGCCTTACTTTGCCGGGGGCGGGGGGGGGGTTCTCATTATTGACTAAACCAATGAGGGCAAAACCGAATCTCAGAAACTTTACTCTCTCATCTCATGTTTTACCTCTCAGCTTCCCTTCCGTCACTCACAAATCTTTGTCAGAGTCCTCATCCATTCAAATGACTCATCACGGTAATCAATAATAAACCAATGCAACCGTTTCTTTATTTATTGAGTCATTTATTCACAGACATTTATTTAATACCAGACACTATGGTTGGCACTGGCGAGAGAGTCGTCAGCAAGGTCAAGTCCTTGTCCTCTTGGAGGTCAGTCCAAGGAGCCCCCCGCTAAACAGATCATCACAAAACAGTGCTGAGTGACAGCGGTGCTAAGGGCGGAGGAAGGCAAGCAGGAGACCCAGCCTGCTCTGGGGAGGGAGGTGTGTAACGAGGCCACATCTAAGCTGTACGTGAACAGGGTGAGCCAGGCAAAGGGGGACAGCATCCAGGGGGTTCTGCAGGGAAGGATGAGCGTGTGGAAAGTTCCCGAGGGCAGGGGAGGAAGCGTTGAAGTGTTTCAGAAATGAAGACCATCAGTGTGCTGGTGAGCAACGGGGAGACAGGGAGAGAGAAATGGCAGCCAGTCCACGCAGGACCTTGGGCTTCTGTGCTTCCCAAGGACCGCGGTGCCTGGTGGAGGCGGGGCCTGTGAGCAGGGCAGTGGGCCTCAGAGAAGGGGGCAGATGAGAAATGTTCTGGAGGGAGAATGGACAGCAGCTGAGCCAGAAGCCCCCGTCGTTATGGAAGTGGGCTTGGCTCCTGACCCCATATGTGATTTCTTAGTGCCTTTCCCTTCCTTCTGCCAGCTCAGTGCCACCTTATTTCAACTGCACGGTCAGGTTCAGCTTTTTCTAAGTCACTGAAAATTGGCTCTTCTTAAGGACGTAGAGACAGCACGGAGATGATGCTGTGTGTGAATCCATGCATCAGAGGGGGAAGAAGTCATAAGCATTCCTGCATCCATGAAAACCATCCATTTATTGACTTTTAGTGCCCGTCGTGGGTAAGATAATTTAAATTCAAGTTTGTGTGGTGTGATGGGAGGAAGGTGTCAAGGATCATTCTTAGACATGAAATGCTGGGAAAACAGTGATGATCTCCAATCAGAATAGAGAACCCTAGGAAAGGACTGAGCACTTGCCCTCTGAGCAGTGGTCAGGGACACAAAGACATGGATTATAGAAGACGTGGTCCTCTGAGTCTTGGAGGAAGGTGGACATTTGACAGAATCTGGTCTGGAGGTGACTTGTGGAGGATTATCATGTGGAACTGGATGTGGCATTTCTTTAGGATCCATGAATATTTGAAGCTGACCAAAGTATATTAGTGGCGGAGGGCTGTGAACTGGAGTGCATGAGCCTGCGGTGGGTGGAACATCAGGAAACATTGGCCGTGGCCCTGAGAGCATCTGAATAGCTGTCATGGCCCCAGGCAGTGTCCATGCTTCATGTAATACCCAGGCAGGAGCCAGGTGGGGCGAGCCTGTGGCTCCAGCTCACTCCCAAGTCCTATTCCATGGCCTTCCTATCACCTGCCTCCAGGCAGCAGGTGTGCCCCTCCACCGGGAGCACACATGGACTCTCACCCTCCTTCCACTCTAGGGCATTTGGGGGGACCACCAGCATTAGGGCTACCTGGGGAGCTTATTCCAAAGGCCCCTCTTCTCTCTATTGAGCCAGAATCCCCAGTGATAGGACGTGGGGATCTGTATTTTTAACATATTCCACAAGGAGTTATATTCATACTTTAATTGGACAGCCATTGGCCACGTGAAGCCATTTAAATTAATTTTAGAAGATTGAAGCTCTAGTTCCTCGGTCACACTGGCCACAGCTGAGGTGTTTAATAGTCACGTGTGGCTATAGGAACATTTCCATTGTGGCAGGAGGTTCCGATGGTCAGTGCTGGGATGGGCAGGGAAGCACCAGCTGGCCAGCTCCTGCCGGTATGGGGTTTCTGTCTTGGCTGATGCATGGCCCTGGTAATGTTCTTTCCTACAGCGAGTTAACGCACCTCTCCAGGTTGCCTAATTCCTGCTTAATAAGCTTCATCCCTTATTTTAGGGAACTGGGCAGCACCAGAGGGGGCACCACTGCACTTGGATGAAGGGGAGAAAGTACGGTAGGAAATCAGAGTCCAAGCATGACTGTAGGCTCGTGGAATTGACGAGACTTATGTGGACTTCAGCAATCTTCTAACTAGACCAAGCTCCTTCTGATTTCTGTTGAAATCTCTTAGCATTAACATTTAAGATCTTTCTAATTGGGTGGTTTTCTTTCCCCCCTTGAATAAGAACTAAATTCCCTTGCGCTTCCCTCCTCTTGTCAGCCTTTGAAGTCATACAGACATTGGAAAAGGTCAGAACACCGTTTTTAGAGTGTTTGGTCTCCAGCCTGGCTTAACTTTAAAGTGCCTAAACCAGTTAAGATCAACCTTTCAAAACGGTGCCCCGCTGGGTGCCAGTTTGAGAGTGTGGCATCCTTGAAAGGACTTCTTTACATTTAGAAGGATTTGAAAAGGCCATTTGACATGACAGTGGGTCTCCAGGTCTAACTGTGTCACGCGCCATCCTGTCCGTCTTGTGCTGTGGGCTTAGGACTTTCTGATGGAAGCTCTGCTGTGTCCTCGGGGTTCCTCTCCAGAACTACGTTCCAGATGGAGAATAATGGTTGTCCCGGCCATTTCCAGATGGCCTCCGGGGGCCGAATGGAGAGCCGGTGCTGGCTTTGTGGTTGCCACTTCACCGTCCCCATCCCTGCAGCATGGCCAGGGGTGGTCACGTGCAGATGTGAGTGTATTTATGGCAAGCCTCTTGCCTTTCCTAGTTGCCATGTCCTCAACAGAAGGGCCACGATGCCTCTGTTTGGGTGACATAATGACTCTTCATTAATCACATGGGACAATCAATAAAATTAACTCTCCAGAGAGCTTGAAACACTTGTTGACAATTGGAGTGTTTGAATCAGGGTATACATAGGGTCTCCATGTTACGTTCGGCTGCTACATCGAAGTCTTTTTATATATGTAGGTTCTGGTTCCCTCTTTTTAAGTCTTAATTTAATTTTTAATTTTGGGGAGGGTAGTTAGGTTGTTTTTTTAATTTACTTATTTATTTTAATGGAGGGACTGGAACTCAGGACCTCATACACGCTAAGCATGCGCTCTACCACTTGCTACCCCCCGACCCTGCTCTTTTTAATTCTCAAATCCTGCAGTCCTTGTGAGTGACACCAGGTTGCTTGCCCGATCGAATTTTTCAGTCTCGATTTTGCTGGTTTCCTCCCCATGGTGCCGGCCAGCCCGCGTTCCTCTGTCCCCATGCTTTCTGTTAACCAGTGGCTAGATCTACAGCCTTGATCAGATTTGGGCTCTGCTGTTTTAGCAGGACTACATCGTCGGTGGCACTCGTCTTTCTCTTGAATCATGGCAGGAGTTCTCTGGCCTCTGCGTGTCTCACTTTGTGATATTGGATGGATTGCTGGGTTCAGAGGTCATTCTGATGCTTTCATTGTAAAGCTCCACACTAACCTGTACCTGCCAGAGTCAGTGGCCTTTACCAGTGAATGCCTAGATCAGTTCTCTCTTTAGGTCTAGCAAAGGGTGATGTTCTAATTCTGTTGTTCTTCGTTTCGTTAGCTGGGATTCGTTTAGAGAGCCACTTTCCCTCGTCAACTGCTGGTTTCCCCTGAGGCCTGAGCTAAAAGGCAGGATACACTCCTTAGGGAACTCCTCTCATCATTGCTCTGCCTTTGCCTGCTGGTAACCACTGTATCCCCATATTTAGTATCTCACTCTTGGGGGTTCACTCCACGGCCCCTTGTGGGGCACCCCCATTTGTGACAGGCTCTTTGGGGGTGCAGAAGTGTGCAGAGCTTGTTCCTGAGCAGCTGCTGCAGTGCGGGATATAAGCCTGACCCTGAAACCACTCCATGGAGCCCCTGATTTTCTTGTCCTTTTAAAATCAGCTGCATCCCTGCATCCTGCATGGAAGCACGTGCTCAGGGGTTAGAATAGGAAAGCAGGAACTGGCCCCAGCGTTGCTGGCACGAAAACTGGTCTGAATTGGGGTCCAGACATCGCCTGTCCCTTCAAGGGCTGTTTCCATGCCAACAACAATGGCAAATTAAAGCAACTGTTTCACTGGCAAGCAGATTTAGTCACACTGAAGGGAAAGAGTGGTAAGTTCCTTAAAGACCTGTGACCTGGAAGGATGCAGAGGCTAGCCACACTTGTTCAGGTGCACCCGAGAAAAACAGAAAGAGCCTTTATCTAAAAATGTTATGAAATAGTCACTTTCCCCTCTCAGTGTGCTGGTGGATTTCACTGTGGGATGAAGTGGGTTTACCATAAGGGGAAAATAAGAGTTTCTTTCTTTCTTTCTTTCTTTCTTTCTTTTTTTGTGTGTGATTTTCTTCCTTATGAAAAACATGTGGCAGATAGAAGGGGATATAAAGCCAAACCCCCACAGCAGGGAAATTATTTTGGGAGATGATTTATTTATGCGTAGAGTTATTTTCACAGCCCTTCGGAGGCCATCTCTGCAGTCTTAACTGGCCTAGAGGATTTTGTTGGTCAGTTTCTTGGTTTTCTTTGAAAAGTCTGACAGGCTCCCAAGGAAGTTCCCTCCGTGTGGTGTTGGCAGCCAGGCAGCACCCATTTAACAAATCTCAATCCCACAAAAGTTCCCTTGGGAGTTCTGGAATATGGTTTTTATGTGCAGTTTTTACAAAGTAAAGAAATTAATATTTTCAGTAAGTCCCCATGCTATTGTACATTCATACTGACAAAATATACAGAATGTTAGAAGGTTGGTTAAATGAAAAAAACATTTAGTGACATTAACTGCTTACTTCAAGTACCGTGCTTACAATGTAATAAATACATTTAAGATACATTTAAATTATGGATCAAATTTATTATCTTACCTAATAGAATGATGCTTATGACTTAATTCCATTACTCCTTTTAATCTAAAGATACTTCTTCATGCAAAAGCCTGTATTTTTTACATTGGACCATAAATCACTTATATAGACATTACACAAATCTCTTTTTGTTTAGAAAATTAATGCTTTAAAAAAAAGAGCATTTTAACAAAAGGCAAAGGCTTAAAGTTGAATCATGTGTGGGGAAAAAAAAAAGGAATAAAGATTTCTGAGCAGGAAAAAAAAAAGCTGATGCCTTTTCCCAGGTAATTTTTGCAAGTTAGAACCTAAGTATAATGACTGATGTAGATGGCAATGTGTTATTAATTAGTTAATTCATTAGTTGGTTTATGCCCTATCATATCACAGAGAAAAACCAAGGTTGCTAAAAAGATAACATGAATTAATTAATTGACCTTCTCCAAATGTATAGACTATCCCTTTCCCCAGTACACTAATGCTTCTGTATTTCACTCCATTTTCAGAGAAACAATTGTAGTTCATACTGCTAGAAATGATGAAGATGACCATTTGGGGAAGAATAATGTATGCCTGTCATTGCTTTACTTTTTATGTGTTCAGGTGCAAAGAAGATTTAGTGTGTTATAAAGGAGAAGCATTAGAACCGAGGAGACGGAAACATGAAATCTCTGGTGTATGTAAGCTTTGTGACTTTAGGCAAATTAATCAACCTCTCTGTACCTGGCTTCTCTCATCTGTAATCTGAGGATAATAATGCCTTATCAGTTTGGGGACTAGACTGGACGGTTTTCAGGAGCACATTTCCACTCTAAGATCTATGGCCTCAGTAATTTCCCGAATTAGTTTATGTTCTTACTTCTCCCAGAGGAATTCTTGAACTAATCACACTGGAGAAAGCATACTTACGATATTTGATGTGGAGTCGTGTAGAGCAGATCGTATTTAAGCATCGAGACCGATTAAACAATTCCTACGAGAGCCAAGGTTTCTTCTTTAGTTGGACTTAAGTGAGCCAGGAAACCTTTATCAGTAACTCCTTCCACGTGGCCCTGAGCTCCGCTTCCCTGAGACCTAAGAATTCCAGCGTGCATCTCTGTGCTCGGAGCAGCCTGTCTGTTGGGAGATTTAAACACATGAGATTACGTGTCAGAAGGAGGTGTGTGCACTCGGGGAAGTGCGTGGCCACTCGGGGAAGCGCGTGGCCAGCACTGTGAGACAAGCCTGGGATACCCACTCTCAGGATGGAGACCCACTCTGGTGGGAGGTGCCCAGGGGAGGAGGCGACCCCACGGTCTGATGACCTTTGATGGAAGTCGGGGGCCTTCAAGATGTGCTGATATGTGATCGCGACCTTAATCTCCTTAAAGCCTTTGAAAGTTATTTTAAAAGCAAATATGGTGATACAAGAAAGGCAGCAAGGAGCCTCCAGATTCTAGTTACGCTGTTTCTCAAACCCAGTGATGGATATGTGAGTGTTCTCTTTAGGGCTCATTTTTTACATTCTTTTGTATGTGCTCCGTAGCCACAAAATTAAGCACTTTTTTTTGTGGCAAAACCTACCCACTTCTTTTGTCCACACTCAAGAGTGGCCAATACTGCTTTTTCAAACACATGTTTCTTCTTCCCTTCTGACCTCTTTGAAAGGAAATAGTAATGGGTTTGCAGAGGGCGCTGTCATTGAAATGGGTTTAAGAAAAGTGATCACTTTCTGTTGCCAGGAACGAGAAAAAGCTAAATATTTTGGTGAATTAACATCTTTTTTTCTTTACTCATTGCCATGGGATTCCTGTAAGTGGAGATAGTGAAAGCAAATACAAATATTATATGAAGAGTGGGGTTTCTCAGAATGTAGCTGTAATTAAATGTCTGTACTGACATAAATAAATACACTTATATATCCTCACACATTCTGTAATATATGATATTACATAAATATCGGTCATTATAGGATGCAATGGTTCATTTTGGTAGGTTGAACCAGTAACCGATGAACTATGTTTAGAAAAATCTATTAGTTCATGGTGTACTTTCAGTGGCTTTTCAAAAACCTCTACAGCAGTGTAAATGGGACTCATGCCCTGGAAATAATCTGTATATTTTGTTTTAGAAACAGAAATTAGGGCTCCTTTGAAGGTAAGATTGAATGTTATTTCCTCCCAACCTTTATATGCAGAGTATTAAAAAGTATTATAATCCTTTTTTATTAATGGAGAGAAAGACTTCCAGTCTGGGATGTGTTCTGCCATTTTCACTTTTCACATTTTGGTACTGAGGTGCCTGATGCTCTCTGTAATGCACGGACTGTTTATTCTTGTGTGGTTGTGTATTGGTTCATCCATTCAGCAGACAACACATCAGACGTTGCTCTGGGCATTGGGATATGGAAAATGGGCTTGTCTGAATTGATTTAAAACAGATACTCACCATGGGGCATTGGGAAATTACAGTTTCTGATTAATGTAATAGGGAAATTAGAGAAATAGTATATTGCTCTTCCTCTTCCAGTCTTTGTCCTGCCTTTTTCTCCAACCGATTGAGTCATTTTTGCCTCTTTCTAAGTACAATCTTAGTTGCTTTAAATTTACCAGTATCTGTAGCATGTGTGCATATATTAGTAGACACACATACACATATATTGTATATATGTGTACACAAATATATAACTAAATATATATGACATACCACACAATTGTCTATTTCCTGGTGTGATCTGTGGATGGTCTGTTTCTGTCACGGTGCCTTTGGGGCGTCATGACAGGGGCAGACGTCATCGCTGTGGCTCTGCCAAAGCGAACCCCCCCTGTTTTAAGACTGATGATCTTGGGGTTTGAACACAACTCTCCTGTTTGGGACTGTGGCCGTAGTCCCCACCAGTTCATGTCAGGTTTTCATATTGCCTCCTTCACAGCCTGAAAGCCATCCGAACAACTAAATGGCCTGAAGGAAAGAGTCGAATTGCGAGTATAAACCTCTATGTGTTCAGAATGTGGGAATCTGCTTGCCTTTAAAGATTTTTTATTTTTGCTTCCAATTTTTATTTTTACCCTTTTCCCCGGGAGCCCAGTTTCTCTAAACGAGAACCAGATGAAAATCGACGATTAGTCCCTCCAGTCTCCTGTCCTCATGTGAAGCTTTCTTGGTCCCCATAGAGAATTTTTAAGTGTTTGGGGCTGTCCCAACAGCTCTCCCTTTGGACTCTGCTGTAAACACTCACCATTTTTGATTTATGAGAATCCCAGGCAGGAACAGAGGTCAACTTTTCAAATGTAAAGTTGCATCCAGGTTTGCCTGTGAACACAGATAATTCAGCAGGCGGCTTTGAGAGGTGGCTCCAGGTAATCTGTTCTATTTTCCCAGGACAGACTGGACAGCAGAGAGGAGACCAGTTGGTGGTTCGGGAACATCTATGGCAAAATGGCTGGTGCTTGTAGACGGTGACTCAGGTGTTACCTGGTCACCGGGGGTGGCTGCTAACCTCAAAGGCTGGATCATGACCTCTGGAGTCATCCCAACTATGCACATCCAGAAATTATTCTTGACAGGACTTCTGAGGTCTGAGTCACCGTGATCAAACTCACATGTGGCAGACATCTAAACTGGAATCGTTCTCAGAGGCCCTGGGCAGTCGAGTCAATGATCAGGACTGGAAGAAGGGGCAAGGCTAAGCCATCCAGAGGAGCACTGGGGAGACAGTCAGGTGGCAAAGCCACAGCCCTGGAGGGAGAGGTCAGACTCGGAGCTTCCACACTGTTTACTCTCTGTGGGACTCTGGCCAAATGCTTAACTTCTCAAAACCTCAGTTTCCTCATCTCTGAAATGGGAATAGTACCCCCTAGAGTTGAGGTGGATTCAGTCATGTGATCCTAGTATGGCGTGTTGCCGAGTGCCCAGCCTATAATAATGCTTAATAAATTAGCTTTGTTTTTTTTTTTTACTTAAAAATTTTTTTATACAATTTTGAAAGGTTAATTTCCATTTACAATTATTACAAAATATTGGCTGTATTCCCTGTGTTGTACATATATCCTGAGCCTGGCTCACACCCAGTGCTTTACACCCCGCCCTCCTGCCTCTGTGTCACCCCTCCCCCCATTGATAACCACTAATTTGTTCGCTGTATCTGAGTCTGCTGCTTTTTTTGTTATATTCACTAGTTTGTTGTATTTCTGAGATTCCACATATAAGTGACATCATACAGTATTTGTCTTTCTGTGTCTGACTTGTTTCACTCAACATGATGCCCTCCCAGTCCATCCATGCTGCTGCCAACGGCAAAAGCCATTCTTTTCTATGGCTGAGTAATATTCCACTGTGTATATGTATGTGTACACACCACATCTTCTTTATCCAGTCATCTTGTCTCCTTTGGACCCTTCAGTTGCTTCCAAATCTTGGCATTTGTAAATAATGCTAGTGAACACTGGGGTGCATGTATCTTTTCCAATTGTTAATTCAGGGCAGAGCGAGGCCCAGTGAGCCACTCCTGCTGACAACAGGCCCCTGTTCCAGGGAACAGAACCTCGGCGGCCCCCACAGTCAGTGTCTCTCCCTCCTCAACCGTGCTGGGTGAGCCCGCCTTGTTCCTGTCTCTGTGGCTGGACGCCCCACTCTGGATTTCTCCAGAGCTGCCCTTTCTGTCCCCAAGTCCCTCTTTTGGCCGTAGAGGTCGTACCTGTTGGACTGCTGCTGGCCCCCGAGGTCTCCAAACACACCTTCCAGCCTCTGCCCTGGGAGGCCACTCGTTGTTCAAGGGGGACTTCCGTGGATAAAGAGAGAACTCCCTCTTTTCCCCCAGTTTTGCTGAGATACAGCTGACATGCAGCACTGTGTAAGCATCAGGTGTAGAGCGTGATGACCTGACTCACAGGCGTCACGAGCTGATCATCACAGCAAGTAGTGACTGTCCATCATCTCATAGAAAAAACAGAAAAAAATCTCCCTTGTGATGAGCACTCAGGATTCACTCTCCTAGCAGCTTGCGCTTGTCATGTGCAGCCGTGTCAAGCATCTTTGGCACGTGGTACATGACATCCCTAGAGCTTATCTGTCTTATGCTGGACCTTTGTGCCTTTCGACCATCTTCATCTAGTGCCCGCCCCTACACCCTGCCTCTAGTAACCACAGATCTGATGCCTTTTTCTGTGAGTTTGTTTTTGAAGCGTCATGGGCGGAACTCCTCCCTTTCCTATTGATTTCCTGGTTTAACCCACAGAGAAAATGTTCATTCCCTTTATTTCTAAGTTCTTCAAGGAACCTGTCACCATTGCACCTCCCTGGCTTCCTCCTGCCACTAACGGGCCAACTCTATTTCCCTCAGTTTAGCTGAAAGACATTTTTTTTTTCAGTGTTAAGTGTTTGTCCCACCAAACCAGGCGATGAGGGTTTTGAAACTTTTTCAGGAAGAGATCCACCAGCTAAGTCAGTTGTATTGCACTGGTTTAATCTTCAGAGGGTCCTTTATTCCTTCAGAGGTTGGTGGAGGGGGTGCTCTCTCTAACCCATGTGTAGACAGTGACGAAGGGTCGTTCAAGGCCACAGAGACGGAGAACGAGAGAACCCAGGGCGGCAAGCTCACATCTGCGCGTCAAGCACTGGAACTGCGTTTTCTCACGTAAAAGGTTTAGCTATCTCAGACCCGATCGCAGGGCTGAGAACTTTGAAGTGAACAAACAAACAAACATGAGTGACGTCCTGTTTTCTGTTATTAAGGAAAACATGTCGTACCTCTTGGTAGTAAACAAACTTTGCAGACATCTTGAAAGGAGGGTTTTTGGAGCCACCAGGGCTCCTGCTCATTGCGTGAACTTATGATTCAACTGGACTGAGTCTTGTTTGTCCTCTTAAATCTCCTTTTTTGAAAACGTGTTTTTGTTCTGTGTCACGTTCACTTGGATCTCCAAGAAGGTTATTTATTTTATCAGATAAATGGGAAGCAATCAGCTAGGAATCTGATCATCGTGATGAAACCCCGGCTGTGCTGTGTGAACATAGGAACTGGCCTCTCTAAGCCTCAGTGTGGTGTCTGTAACACGGGGATCACCAAGATGATCCTTTTGTTGAAAGAATTAAATCAGCAGTCCATGAAAGGACTTAGCCTAGATCCTAAGGCATAATTAATGTCCCTTAAATGTTAGCTGGTATTAATTCAACCAACATTTTGGCTTCTCCACTACAGAGCAGGCATTGTGCAAACACAGGGGTACAGTGGGGAGCAAAGGAGGACCAGTCTTGTCCCCTGAGAGCTTGCAGATTATTGGGTCAAATGAGTAAGGCTGCAAAGAATGAATTACGCCGTTATTGCTTCTGACAGTAGAAACGAGAGCAGGAAAGGTATCTCGGTCTTGGCAAACCAGGAAAGGCACCATCACCCGTGGAAGCAGCCAGGTGAGCTTCAGGCTGAGCGCACAGAGGCGCGCAGGCCCAGGTGGGGAGGAGCTGGGGGCGTGGAGGTGCTGGCTGAGGCCCAGACGGCGAAAGCTCGGAGAATGGCCTGGCAGCCAGCCAAGGGCTGACAAAGACCAGACCCCACCAAGCCCCTCGTCAGGGCTCTATCCTGTGTGCTCTGGAGGCCGCCGAAGGCTGTAAGTCGGGTAGCAATGCCATTTGCATTTTCAAAATGGTACCCTGACTGCTGTGCTGAGAGTGAGATGGGGGGTGCGTGCGTGGGCGTCAGAGGCCCATCAGCAAACGCTGTGAGGGCTGGTGAGACCGTCAAGCCCAGAGGCCGTGCAGCCTGAGTAACATGCAATAATCAGGGAAAATGACTGAATCCCAGACTCTTCAGATGCAGGTGAAGATGCTGTGTCTAGAAGACTGTTAGATGGCTCGGAAAGACTCCAGTGATGACAAAGATTTCAAATAAAAGTGTTTAGTGAGATGTGAAATGGGGAAAAGCAATGTGAATAATTAACTTATGCAATACACTTGAAATGTGTGGCTGATTAGATTAGACATTGTTAGCAGACAGTCAGCTCCATCGGTGATGGGTGCATTTCTCTATATAAATTGAATATAGAGACAAATGCCGTAGATGTATGATGGTCAACGATCCTTTTGGTGTCTTCTCATTGTGAAATCTGAGAAATCATCTTTGCTCTGGGATTGCCCTTAACCTTGACTAACAGGCCAGGAACCGAGCTTCCTAGCTGTCCCCAGGCTCAGTGCTCACAAGAGCACCTCCCTTTGTCCAGAAACCCATGAACTCTGGTTTAAAGGTCACCTGCTTATGAATGCCTGGCATCATTTGTTCAGCTGAGTCTTTCCTGAATCCATGGGAGGGCTGATTCTTGTTTCATTCTAACCTATGCGCTTATATATTTTTATCTCTGTCTTGGTTGTTACCTCTGTAAAATGTGGACAGTTATATTGCCCTGCCATCTCCACGGCTGATGGATGAAAGTTATTTTATGAAGCAGCTGTAGTATTTTATATGTGATGTAATTCTTACATGGTTGCCGTGACAGGTCATATTTCCCCATTTTTCTTTTATTATTGTGCATTGAATTTTATTTAAAGAGTCCATAAAATGTTTTTTTAATACAGCATAGAAATAAATTATCACACCTGTGCATTTGAGAAAGTTGGGGAAAATAATAGATTCTTATGTGCACAGAGAAGCCCTTCTTCGCCCTATATCTTATTTGGATCAGAAAGAGTTACTTTGCTAGAATCAGTACAGCTCCTGCTCTCTCTAAGCAGCGAACAGTCCATTCCATACAAAGGGAGCATCTGACCCCAGAGCTGCAGACGACGCGGATGTTCCAAGGTTACTTATTTCAGCATTTTGTTGGTGAGAAGCCTGGGGTGAGTACAGCTGACAGCCTGGCCTTGGGACATCACTGTCTTACATCATTCCTTCCTGGTCTGTCCTTGGAGCGCGCCGGTTGTTCGTCATTGTATTTTGCAGACATGTTAGGGTTAGATGGTGGCTCTCAAATGAAAGACAGTCCAGCCTGGCAACACCTAGGCAAAGGCGTAAACGTTCAGGGAAGAAGGGGCAGGAGTGGGAGCTGTGGGCTTTGGGCAGGCACACAGCAGCGGATCGGGGAGCCCGGGGTTTGGGGGGGGACAGTGGATGGGCAGCTGCTAAGAAGGGATGAGCGAGTGCCCAGCTAAACGTGGGAAGCTTAAAGCCACAGGCGTTCCTTGATCATCATCATCATTATTACTGTTACTCCCCCTTCAAAGCCAAAGGAACAGTACTTGTTAGGAATAAATATGATGAAATGGTAAAGAGCCAGCCTTTGCCATCTTGATATTAAGATGAGCGATTTCTGGATAAATCCACTATCGCCCCGTCCCCTTACGGCTCCTACTTAACCTCATCTCCTCCCCGTGACTCAGGGGAAATTTTCTTCCAGTTATTCTTGTTTTATTTGATCTCCTCTCTGGGTCTCAGAACTGGGCTACTGCCCAGATAAGTGAAGTAGACTCCTAGGCTCATCGACTAGGCTGTGTGTGCTTAGCACGTGCGAGGTCCTGGGTCCAGGGTGGAAGTAGATGGAAGTGAGAACGTCTGCTGGAAGGTAAGCTCCGGGAGGACAGGGGCTGGTCTGGTCCCCGCTGAATCCCAGCACCCAGGACAGAGCCTTGCACACAGTGGGTGCTCGTGGTGCCAGATGCTTGAGGGCACAGTGAATGCAGGGACCTCAAGGGTCATCTTGTCCCTTCTACGGAGGGAGACTCTAAGAGCAGGGAGGTTCGGGCACTTGCCCCAGTGCCCATGTTTCACATAATGGTGAGGTTGGAAACTAAACCAAGGGCTCCAGGGGGTAGACTCAGGGCAGTGCGTGTTTCCTCATACACTGGAACTCCTCCTCCACGGTTATGGGGCTGTGGGGCTCTGGGCTGTTTGTGTATCCATTCGTTCATTCAGAAAGTATGGTTGCTATGGGTTAGACCAGTGGTTCTCCATCCTGCTTGCACAGTAGTCACTGGAGAGCTTAAAAAAAAGAGCCCCTAGGAGGGGAGGCCAACCTGATTTACTTTTACCCAGGCACCAGTGTTCGTAAGGGTCCCAGGGCGAGCTGAGCAGGCAGCAGGCTGAGCGCCACTGCGGAGGGAGGGCCAGGCTGGTGTAGGTCCACAGCCCCCAGGGAGGACTGACACGAAGGGGCTACTCTGGGCAGGTTAAGTGCCCAACAGACCCTGCCCACCTCCTCCCCTGCACTGCTCCTGACTCGGGAAGCCCTTGGGCAGTCCACACTGCCTGGATTTGGCTCCCGGTGGAGGTAGCAGAGGTAATGCCATCACTCTCCAGCCCGTGTGCCCCCCAGGCCCCCACCGCCTCTGTGCAGACATCTCTAGCCTGGACAGTTAGTCTCATCCCCTCTGCACCGTCACTCAGTGTCCCTGGACACAGCCCTCCTGGAGCTGGACACTTTGTTGTGGATCCAGAGGGCAGGAAAACGCAGGCTGTGACCATGAGGGCTTCTCCCCACACGAGGGAAGCGTGTTACGCAAAGTGGGGCACCACAGACAACTTTGTTTCATGCTGGGGTTTCAAAAAGAGTTTTCCTGGAAACCTTTGCTGTTTGTTTTCTTAGACTTGAACAGCATGGCCATCAGCACCTTATCAGTGTTCAAGGAGCCTTACTGGATGGTGTGGTGAGGACAGTGTGTGGGATCTGAGGGGCTGGAGCTGCGGGAGGCTGGGGCTGAAGTGCAGGCGTGAACTTGACTCACTCAGGACGCAGTCTGAGGTTCTCCGTATCCAAGGTTACTTCCTGGGATGAAAAATGAGCACCTTCTGCTTTCCAAAGTCGGTCAGAGCCCGAGGCCTGATTGTGTTCAGTTATCGAGCCTCACAGACCTCCGTGGAGTAACGAAGGGACACGCAGGAAGCCACACCAGGCACGTGACCTTGAAGGCTGGCAGTCGGTGGTGAGGCTGCTCTGAGCTGGGGCTCCCAATTGGGAGCCTCAAGGAGTGAAGTGCTGCAGGAGAAGCTGGCAGATAAGCTCAAAGAGGGCCATCCCCAGAACTGTCCACGATGACCCCCACTTCTGGTGGCTGGAGAGCAGCGCTTCTCCAAATGCCACGCTGACCAGGGCAGGTCGCGGCCAGAATGCATGTGCTCCATGCCTCAAGGGAGGGGGCGACGTCAGGGAGGGGAGGTGACATCTAATTACAGTTTTGGGGGGCATAGCTCAGTGGTAGAACACGTACTGAGCATGCATAAGGTCCTGGGTTCAATCCCCAGATCCTTCATAAAAAAATGAAATAAAAATGAATGAATGAATGAATGACAGTTTTACCCCACTGGGACATTTCTGAGGCCTCCTGTCTTGATATGATTTCGGCACATGTGAGAAAATGCCCACCAGGAAAGGGGGCTCCCCAGAGATGGCAACTTGCTGAGCAGCTCAGCTCAGGGGGCCGGGGGGGAACCTGGGAATGCGACCACAGAAGCGCTAGCAGCCCTGTCCCCAGAAAGATGGAAGCTCCTGTGGGCCCCCCATTGCAATCCCAGGGCAGGGAGGACAGTCTGGGAGCACCAGGGAGGGGGGCCTGGGTGAGGGCGACTCTGGGGAACAGGACCCTGTGAGCAAGGCGAGGAGGATAGGGCAGGAGACAGGAAGAGTGTCCCCTGGGAAGGGGCTGAGTCCCAAATTGAGAAGGAGCTTGTCTCCACTCTCAGGAGAGGGGCCACTGCGGGGTCACACGGCTGCCAAGGCTGCAGGTTGGCCCTGGAGCTGAATGGCTACCGAAACAGCTGAGGTGGCTGGATGGAGCACAAACCCATGCTAAGCACTTTTATCCACATTACTGTGTTTCTTCCTGACGTCACGCCTGGGAGCTGCCTGCTGTGACTGTCCCTGTTTCACAGATGTGGAAGGCGAGGCACCGGCCCGATCAGTGAGAGAGCTGAGACGCAGAGCCAGGCGGGTTCCTGCACTCCCCTGGCTAACAGCGCATGCAGCATCCTCCGGAGTCTCCGAGGGGAGGGATGGGCCTGGGGTGGGGGTGGGGGTTGCGGTGACTAGTGTTGCTGCCCAGGAGGGGCGTGGGGAGCCTTGGGGAAGCAACTGAACGGCTCCGCCTGAGAGAGCAGAGCCAGGTGAAGGGACATGATGTCCCTGCCCGGCGCGCTGGCCCTCAGCATCTGGCTGTGCCTGGTAATTGCTTGACTCCAGAGGCAGGACTGGGGGCTGGTGGAGAAAAATGGGGACCCACCTCACTGGTGCCCGTGGCTCCTTTGACCAAATCTGTGCGAGCCCAGACCAGGCAGGAACCGCGGCTCGTTTGTGGCTGGCCCAGCCCCACCCCCACACAGTGCTCTGGGCCCCGGGAGCCCCCAGACAAGGATGAGCTGGGTGGTGCCTGAAGAACCCCTAATGAAAAGTGAGTCCAAGAGCTGTCAGAGGTCCCAGAGTTTCCTCCCGGGGGTGGGCGTCCCCCCGTCCTGTCCAGCCTCTGCCGTCCAACAGTAAGCAGATGTCTCCGGGTCTCCCAGCGGGCTCGTTTGCGGGCAGCGCCCTTAGCTGGCTTCCCTAACAGGCAGAGCCGGCTGGCTAGTGGCGATGCCGACAGCTCCTCCCACCCCTCCTCCGGGAGAGCGAGGAAATGATAAGCCAGCATAAATCACGCTGAAAGGAATGGGTCCTCATCGGGGGTCATTAGGACAGATGACACATTGGCGAGCAGATGAAACCCTTTGATGAAGACCAGTTGTGAAAGCACAAGCTAATGCCCGAGAAATGCGTCGTGGTGACTCCAAACTGCAATGTGTGCATCTCCCCGCTTCCCTCTCTTTTTCATTAAAAAAAAAAAAAATGCAGTAAATGTCAAGAATGGTAAAACAACATTTCCTGTGTGGGACCCTGGGGGGAGAGGTTCAGGGAAGGGCAGGTTGGAAAGGATCCTTTTAATCAGTGAGTGCTAAATGTAGTTTGGGGCAGTAATTCTGGAATGGCAGCGGAACTATGAATCACAGTCCTAAACAGGCACGTCTGGCCGGGAGAAAGGAGCTGTAACAGAACGTCTGCTTTGAGGCTTAAGAGCACATATCAGGGCGTGGCTTAACTTACCACCCAGAGATGTCCCAGAGAAGGGAGCCCAGAGCAGCACATGCCCCCATGTCCGGTGTCTGTTCCTAGGAGCGGCGGGAGGCAGCTGGCTCCTTGCCTTGAGCAAAAGCTCTGCAGACAGGCAAGCTGCCCTTCGCGGCCACATGACCTGGGGCAGCTCCCTGGCTTCTGTAGTCCCGCTTCCTCATCCACAGAGAGCCTCATAATCGCAGCACCCACTCAATTGGCAGGTTTCTTTGATTGCAGGCAACAGAAACCGGCTCTGTTGACTTCAGCAGAAAGGGGACCCCAAGGAAGGACGTGGAGTAGCTGGCAGAACCAGAAAGTACAAAGAACCAGCTCTCAGACCGGGCAGGGACCAGGGCCACTGAGATCTCATTGGGAGGGCCAGAGAACAGGCTCGTCGGGGTGCGATGAGTACGTGCTTGCGTACTTATTCCAGAAAGAGTGTCTGATGGGCTCACGAGGCCACCTCCCCACCTCTTGGCCAGGAGAAAACAAGGCACTTTCTTTGGCCAGTGGGGGAGGCAGAGTTTCTGTTACCAGAGGAAGTGAGAAGGTTATGGGGACTCATTTATGTGATGCACGTGAAGTTCTTGGCACCATGGCCACCCCGTCATTGTAAGAGCTGAAACCTCAGAGGTTGGGTCTGAACAATTATAAATCGGAAGGGCTGATAGCAGATCAATAATATAAGCTGTTCTCAATGAAAAGCTAAGGGTGCACATACTCTCACACACAACGGGCACAATTAAAATGGGAAATCTGAAGATCGGAGGATTCTGTCAATGTCAGCATCCTGACTGATGTTATTGGGCTAGAGTTTTGCAAAGATGTTACCATTGCGGGAAACTGGGCAAAATTTACAGACGGTCTCCCTGCATTATTGCTTGACAATTGCATGTGATTCTACAATGATAAAGAGTTCAGTTAGGGAAAAAAAAAGCTAATGATGACTTCAAAATCCCAAGACTTTTTTTTTCCCTGTTGGAGTTCATTGTTTTAATTTCTCATCACCCCCCTCCTTAAAAAAATCCCCCCAAAAGGTGTTTAACTAGAAGAATCTTGACTGTTTAAAAATTCTTTTTAAACATTTGAGAAAAACATAGGATACAATAACAGAGCAAGGCCGGGTCAGAATATTCCCTTTCTAAAAATCCTCGTTATTGGACATTTGCTGACTTGCCCACCACACACACATGCACACGTGCACACGCACACACGCACACACACACAGCCCTTCAGAATATCAGCCCACGTCATCCCCAGTGGTCTGTCTTAGGAAGTTCTGCAGCCGTATCTCCTAAATGCTGGTTCATTTAAGTAAAGGTGGGCCTTGGTGAGTAGCAGCTTGTGAAGGATGCTTTTAGGCTTCCTGGGTCCCCGGGGCCATGTTTACATTTATGCTGGGATTATTTATGCTGGGAGAGGAAACCTCTTCGAGGGACTGCGAAGATCCTGTGGTCAGAGTGCCCGGCCCCTGCTTGCTGTGGCCATCCCAGATGGACTGGAGCCCCTGCTCTGATGGAAGGTGGGATCCGGCCTCACACCAGACTTTGCTCCTTCATTCTCCCCTTCCTAGTTCTTCCTGCCCGCGTTTATTGGTGGTCTACAGTGCATGAGTCCCTGTGCTAAACAGAGAAATTTACAGTTGGATGGAGAACCATGACACGTGCCCCAGTAACGACCAGTCAGAGCCGTGGGTTCGTACGTCCCGGGTGCTGCATCACAAAGCACTAAATGAGTTCAAGAGGAAGACAGCGAATTCAGCCACGTGAGCATTTAGAGTTCCTGCAGTTTAATTATGTTGTAGGCAATGGCTCCATGCTGGCCTAGGCTTTCCAAAGCATTTCCATGAGCTCGTAAGTCCTCTGTTTCCCCCTACAGACTCAAGCATGCCCCCACTCTACCACTCACCCCACTTCGACCACCCTCTCCGGGCTCGAGAGGCGTGGGGAGTAGAGTGTTTGATTTGACTCCGTTAACCATCAGGCGTGGCTAGGTTTTAAGAGAGGAAATTGATTACAGATTTAGAAAATCTCTTCCAGAGCCAACTGGAAAGAAAGAACAGGAACATTTCCGCCGGTAGGAGGCAAGACTTAGGAGAAACGCAAGCTGTGTGGTCTCAGGCAGGTTACTTAATTGCTCTGTTCCTCAGTTTCCTCAAACTGTAAACTTGGGATAATAATTGTACTCCATGAGTGGTTCCAGGAATGAAGTCAGTAAATCCCTGAGAAGCACTTAGAACAATGCCTAGCTCGTGATACACACGCGATAATTGTCAAAAATACTGAAATGGTCCGTAATGATGCTCCTGTCAAGGGCATTGATGCCTTCTGATTGGCCCCTGAGGGCAGTAATGCACCAGTGAGTGGAAAGTACAAACTATAAGCAGAGAAATCAAGGGACACACATGCGACTACAGCTCTGAAAACCAAAGTGAGCTGCCTAGGGGCGGGGCCCAGGGATGACTTAAAAGTGTCTGTGCGTCTGGCTCAGAGGCAGAAGGGAAGACAAAAATGGTCATTTGTGATGCGCCAGCCTCTGTGCTGTAGGTGCCATCACGTGGGAATTTTGCCGGTTTTGTTCATTTCAGAGTCCCGGTGCCTCAATGAAAACCTGGCACAGGGCGTAGAGCTTATTATAAAAGGAATAGGTGAATGTTGGCCTTTGGTCCTTTCCATGGTGCAGTGACGTGCAGGAGCTATGGCTGCCACCCTCCTCTTGCCGATGAGGATGCTGGAGCAGAGAATGCGAAATACAAACTAATTCAGAGGGGAGCGTCGCGTCTGGGACTTGAACCCGCATCTGATGCTCTCTCCTGCAGCCCTCCCCCAGGACCTGCTGCCTTCCCGGCCCTCAGAGACCCTTATGATTCTCAAGTCTTTGGTTTGAAGAAATTCCAGAGTTCAGAAAGCCTGTCCCTGAGTCACTGGTTCACAGCGGGGGCTCAGGAAACAGGCTTCGTTTTTATTTCTTGGAGTTTTACTGAATGACTGGACAGAAAAGGAAGTGAAGTGATGGCCAGTGTGTGCTGACTGTATTATCTGTGTGTTGCCACCACGCTGATTTAAGATGTATTTTTAGAGTCGCATGCTCATTATTCATGGTTGACAGTTTTACTAGTACCGAAAACTAGATAAGAGCAAAGAATTCCTGGTTGGTGACTTATTCTCAAGATTGGCGCCCAGCCTTGTCTTAAATGATTCACTTTCTTCTTTGGCTGTGGAATGCCATCAGTCCCTTATGACTGGGGCCAGAAAGCACATGAGTTTCTTGGGGCTGGTCCGGATGTTGGAGTTGCCTGTGTGTCACTGATGGCAGCCTCTTCCCTAAACATCTAACAGTAATTGTCAAGTGGATGAGTTTTTCCAATTTCTGCTACTGCTTGACACGTGAACAAAATTTGGTAAGCATCTTGGTGGCTGCGAAATGTTTGTTGCTGCTGATTTTGCTGACATTGCACTTGAGTGGAATCAAAGCTATTTTGTCTAGGAAAAAGGGGGAGAAGAGTTAATATTGTGCACAAGTATTTTATACAGTGCTATTTTAAAACCATCTCCAAAGGCAGTAATGCATAAATGGAGCAGGCACCTGCTTCACTTAAGCGTCCTGGCATTCTGACACGGGGTACAGTAAAGTTGATGTGAGGTTGACGGTTTAAGGTTTGACACAGGAAGGGTTTTCTTAGGAACCACGTTCAGATCTTTGAGAGGATAATTGGTGTTATTTTCCAAAGACAAATGATTTTATACAATTTCAAAACTATTTTCACTTAAATATCAAGTGGCATTTCTTCTTTGCTTTAGAAAAATAAGAGCTTAAATATGTACCTGTGTGGATGGCTGTCTGTCAGCAGAGTTCACCTTGGGTTGTCCGTGGGCATTTCCTTGAGGCTAGAACTATTAAACCTGAAATGTTTGATGACAGATTCAAAATAAAGGGGAGAGTTAAGCAAGTACTCTTAACTTTACCTGGACAGATCACCATCCCTATGGACGGTTTTTCATCCTTTTCTCAGTTTCTGAGAAAGAGGGCTACCATTTTGTCCCTAGGACCATCTTGTTTTGCTTGTATATGAGGTCCTATTTATCTCTTTCTCCTCCAGAGCTCCAGGACTTTGTGTCCCTGTTTATTTTCTTTGTTTTTTACCAACTTTTCTAGGCCCTTCTCATTTCCTTTTTTCCTTTCTGCTTCTACATATGTTATGATACTTCCTTTATTACAGAAAAATCCATATCCACCTGTCTGTCCATCCATACATCCATCCATCCATCTAACCCCAGTCAAATTTTTCTCCTTTATCTTGTAGCCAAACTCTGTATAACCGTGGGCTCTGCTCCCCTCCCTCTTCTGCATCCATTTCCATCTCAACGCCTCCCGCACGACTTTCGGAGATCCCAAAGGAAGGGCTACTTTCTTGTCAAACCCAGTGCCTTTTTCCTCAGCCCCCCTCTCTCCTTCTGTCCCTGTTGTCATCCTTTCCGTGAGGGTACCCCCTACTCTGACTTCCACAACGGTCTGTCTCCTGGTGTCCTCAGCCTGTCCCACTGCTACTTCTCCGTACTGGCTTCTCTTTCTCCTTGGGCCTCGAAGGGTGATGGATGCCAGGGCACCCAGTGCTCAGCCCTGGAGTCTTAATTCATAGGCTTTCTCTGAGACCCATCTCCTGATGCCATAGATTTCAAAATGAATGCCCCAGCCCTGAGCTGTCGCCCACTGTCCAATCACTCTGGGCTGTCCCATTATTTTCCCAAAGCCAACCCCTCCAGACAAGATTTCCTAGACCCCCCCAGCCCTCCAAGTGGGCTTCATTCCCAGCTGCGATCCCTTCTTCTCTGGCTGGCAGGAAGTCCTTCTTTCACTCTCTAGCTTTGGTCCAAGTGCTCATGTTTCTTCCTTCAGAGTCTCTCTTGGGTGTGTCCTTTCTCTTCCCTGCTCTGCTCCAGGTTTGCATCAAGTACACACCTGGATTTTCAACAGTCTCCTAGATGACCTCCTAGCAATTTCCTGCCACCACTTTATCTTATGAAGGTGTCAGCCTAGAATCCCAGACTTGTCATGTCCCTCTGTCTGTCTTCTCCCTGCCAGCTGAGTGTCCTGCCCCAAGCACGGAGTGTCACTGCTGTGCTCACTCACCCTTGATGGTCCCCCCGGTTCTGGGAAGGGGAAGTCCTGGTTCCTTAGGATGCTCGTAAGGGTCTTTGTGTCCTGACTCCGGGCTCCCTGTGCCTATTCGTTGCTGCTGACCATCCACTTCCTCCTCAGTGCAGCCCCCTTTCGGATCACATACCCTCGGTTTCACCTAATGGAAAGCCTCATTATCTTTCATTTTCAAACATGCCCGGACAGTGACACCTCCGTGTCTCTGCTCACACAGCTCTCTTGTCTAGAATGCAGTCATCACTTTTGCCTAATGAATCAGTGTCCACTCATTTTTTTTAATGTACAACTCCAATGTATCCTCTGAAAGCTTTTCTTGTTCAGTCTGCAGTGACCCTAGCCCTACGCCAGCTCAGATAGAATTTTCCCTCCTCTTTTCCCCCATACATCTTCATCACAGCATGTGGATTTTATTAAATCTGCTAATAGGCCTGCTTATGCTCATGGAGTGGGTGCTACATGGGACCTGGCATAAAGCATCTTCTCCTTGATCCTTGGCACCAGGCCTGTAGATTAACAGATGCCAGTAAACCCCAATGGAATTAGATGTTCAGTGACATTTTCCTACTGAAGGAACAGGGTTGGGTCCCTAAGAATTGGCTTATCCAGTCCCAGCTTTCCACCATGTTTATCAAGATTCGCCAGTACACAGTCAGCCCAAGTCTTCCAGAAAACTGCGTCCGCTCCCACGCATGTGTGTTCCTCATGTTCTCCCTGGTTCTGGAGCTTGCTCTCTCGTCACCCGTACCCTCTCCTCTCTTCCATGCCGCCTGCAGTTACCGCCAGATGCAGCCGGTCCACTGCGAGGTGAAGCCCTGGAGCGTGCTCCGCAGCCGTCTTCCCCTGCTCGTCTCATCTCCCAGGATTTCGTGGGAGCTGAAGGAAGACGAAGGCCATGCTGGCCAGTGTCGAATTCCAACAGTGCTGGGTTTGTGGTGCGCACACAGTTGTGTATCAGGTTCTTGACGGCTTGTTGAGGTTCCTCAGACTTCATTTCCAAGGACTCAAGACCAGCAAAGCCGCAGTTTTAAGACTGAGCCCTTGTGCTCTGATCACAGAGTTGCCAAAACATGACTAGGAGTCTGGAAATGACTAGAATTTGAGCAACAGAAACCTGCGGCCCCAGCCTGGTCCAGTTGGTACTGTGCCTTCCACCAGATTTTAATAAAGCTACAAATCTCTTCTCAACTAGTTCTCTCTAGATTTTAAAGGAACTCATTTGTAGAGGACAGCCACTGCGGTTGAGTCTTAAATTCCCCAGTGTCAATACGTGTGCTGTCTCGGAGCAGTCGGAAGCCCTCCTTAGCTCTGCAGAATAGCCCACAGTCTGATTCTGGGACCAAAGGTGTCCGAAGCCGCTTCCCTTTGTCTGCGTGTCTGAAACGTTTAGGTATTTGCATGTGTGCCCAGGAAGCTGGGCACGGTTTCTCATTCGTGTTCTGTTCATAAAGCAGGTATCTGTGAGAATGCCGCTTGTAGGCCCCCTAAAAGATGTCAATGAACTTCTTTACCCTGAAAGTGAAAAATGCATCCCATAAATGGTTTAATTTTGCCTAAACGACCTCCCTAAACACACACACAAACACACACACACTGGCACGCAGGAAAGGCACTCCCCGCTGGTCCACACCGAGGATAATATTAGTGCCGGCCTCACGGGGAGCCAAGAGAGTTACATAAGCTGGTGTGTGGAAAGAGCTTAGCATAGCGCCGGGTACGGAGGGGGACGTCAGTAAAGTTCACTCTGGTTATAACTGCATGCTCGACACTGCGACCCATAATCACTGCCAGTTTTGCTCTCATGTGGCTTAGTCATCTGAGCTGGGCACAAGGCCTCTGATAAGGATTTGATGGGTGGTGGCCTCAGCCCCCTGGGGTGGGGCCCTCCCACGGGGGTCGCCTGTGCAGGGAGTGGCCTCGTACTGCCGGCTCAGCAGCTGCTCGCACGGCGACGTGGTCCTGCTGGCCTCCCCCGCGGCGACGCGCTGCGGCGGCCGCAGCCGCTCTGAGCTGGCAGACGAGATGAATGGGTCTAAGGGGAAAAACAAAAGGGTGAAGTCATTCCAGCCCCACGCGGGTGGACGGGGACCACCGGCTGGGCTTGCTTGTCCTTCCCTCCATGTCGTGGCCTCGGCTAGGTCGTGTCCCTTTGCGGGGACGGCTTTGATGTGGGGAACACAGGAATGCGCCCTTCCATGAGATCATTAAAGCCCACAGCACTTTGTGATGTCAAAACAAGGCACTCGAAGGAGCGGGCAAGCGCTGTTCCTCCCCATGAGTAAGCCCGGGGGTGGGAGACCGACTGCAGCTAATTCTTTCTGTCCCAGCGTCGGCCTCTTGGGGTCCTGGGGCGCCTGAGTCCCCAGCCAGGACTTTGTTTAGTGTTTGTATACAAAAAGGGGAGAGAGCACTTCTGTACCTATTTCCACTCAAGTAAAGCTGAGCTGGTCTTCACTGAGCGGGTTTGCTCAGCACACGTCTGAGGGTTTGTGGGGGACCGGCTGTGGACAGGCAAGGGGGAACCTCATGATTTAGACTCCCGTGTTCATGCAGTCTCGCGGAGGGGAAGCCACCCTGGCCCCTCCCCTGTGCGATGCCAGAACTGCTTACGTTGTACTTAAATTTTGCATCATTTTGCCTCGATTTTGATAGTCTTTGGGGGATTTCAACGAAAAAATAAGCAAGCCTGTTCAGTGTCAACTGTTGAACCAGAAATACGACTCAATCCCCTGCTTGTAGCAAAAGCCTTTGAAGTAAAAGTTTGATTTTATAGAATAGGTGAGCAGCAGGGAGGAGGGGGGAGGTTCCTTAAAATGTCAAGGGTGTTTTAAAGTATGTTTTTACAACTTGACAGAGTCTGGGGAGAAAAGAGGCTTAAAACTAAAGTGTTAGGAGTGGCTGCCAATTGAAAATGAATCACAAATGAAGATAAATCACCCCTGAGCCTATAATGTGGAACAATAGGAAAATATTATCAGAATTGTAAAAATTTGATCTGCATGCAACTTTTCAGAAACATCGCTCTGCAAGCATGAATTGAAGCGAGCAGACTGGCTCCCAAAATGGGGGGGGGATCAGTCTAAGATTCCAAACATGTGTATCAGGAGATGATTATTGGATTTGAAAAAAAATATGCTGTGTTTACAGACTATACCCCACCAGCTCTTTCCTCCATGGAGATTCCAAAGAACGTTTATAAAATGCACTGACTGCCAAGACCCTGTGGAGTGTATCGATAAGACTATTAATAACATGATTTACTGAGTGTCCGCTGCTTCTATTTTTTCCGCACATGTGTTCCCTCTAATCCGTGTGGTAACCTGGCAAGCGTTCTGTCTCCATTTCATAGATGAGGACACTCTTCAGCATGTTTACACGGCCTGCGCCAGGCCGCACGGCCACTGAGGGCAAGTCAGGCGCAGACTCGGTTTACCCTGGACGTAAACAGATCTGCGTCTCCTCAGACTTGCGGGGGCCTCCTGGGCAAGCGAGGGACGGGAAGGAGCCTCTTTTTGTCATGGCCTCTCTGTGTCTTATGAAGAGTAGACTGAAACCGTGACCCGACAGACACGAGCTCGTTGGGCGGAAGCGATGTCGCCCCAGATAGAGACTCTGCAGATCTGAGTAGCTGTGTTTCTAAGAGACCGGAGGACACAGTTTCCTGAATGACATTTTTTTTTTTAGAATACAGTTTTACTTCCTCTTTATGATTTTTCTAATTGGGGTATAATTCACATAACATAAAATTCACCCTTTTGGGGAGGAGGGTATAGCTCAGTGGTAGAGTGCCTGCATAGCATGCACGAGGTCCTGGGTTCAATCCCTGGGACCTCCATTAAAGATAAATAAGTAAATAAACAAATAAACAAGCCTAGTTAACCCCCCAAATTTAAATAAGTAAGTAAGTAAATAAATAAATAAAATTCCCCCTTCAGAAGTGTACACTTTCACTAGTTTGGAGGATATTCACGTGGCTGCACAGCTATTACCGTGATTTGATGCCAGTCCATTTCCGTCAGCCCCCGAAAGAAACCCCACACCTCTGAAAGTCACTTCCTGTCCTCCCAGCTTCCCGTCTCCCCCCCCACCCCCCGCCCCGCGAGTACTAATCTTTCCATCTCTGGATTTGCCTGTTCTGGACGTTTCCTCTAAATGGAATTATACGCTGTGTGGCCTTTTGTGTCTGCCTTTTCTCAATTAGCATGTTTTCAAGGTTCACCCATGTCATAGCACATGTCAGAATTTCATTCCTTTTAGTGGCTGAGTGATACTCCACTGCATGGACACGCCGCATATTGTTTGTCCATGCATCTGTTCCTGAAGGACTCTTTGATGCCAGCCTAAATTTTCTTCCGAAGAATCTGGCGTCCCTAGCCAGCCGCTACAACCAAGTCTCCCGCTCCGAAGCGGAGGCCGAGCAGGAACACAGTGTGGCTGCGGCAGCGAGGAAGTCGGCGTGTGCCCATGGCTGGTGAGATGACATCGCAGCTCCCGACTGTGACCTTCCAGGCTCATGGGGTCCAGCCGCTCTTCTCAGTTCTCAGATATGTGTCCTTTCCATCTCAGGCCCAGAAAGGTCTGCCTCCAATGTCTGCCTGCCTGGCTGCCTTCTCCTTTGCCTTCAGGCCGCAGCCCAAATGTCGAGAGAAGACAGGTGACCGCGGTGTCTGGAGGCCAGTCCGCCCCACCCCTTCTCTCCTACCGCTCCCCTTTCCCTCCCGTTATAGCACGTTTCATAAGGTACAATGTGAGCTGCTTCATTTCACGTCCATCCCCACTGCCACCTAGAATCACCACTGACAGCACGATTTCTGCTATTGCTGCTTTATCTCCAGGGCCTGGCTGGCTCGACAGGTAGACTCGGTCAAGCCCAATGGGTCCTTGCATCCAGGATGGTGGTCCCCCAAGTGTGCTGCCCGGACCAGCAGGGTCAGCAGCACCTGGGAATGAGTGAGAAATGCCAGTTCTTGGGCCCCACCCACCACCACCTCTGAATCAGAAACTCAGGGGATAGGGGCCAGCAGTCTGAGCTTTTACCAGCCCTCCAGGTGATTCTGACGCTCACTCAGGTTTGAAAAGCACTGGGATAGGAAATAGCCCCAAATCCGCTCTTGTTACCGCCCGTGCTGTTACAGCCTCCCTCCCCAGGTCCAGCCTTTCAGGCCCAGTGAGTGGCCGAGAGAGGCAGGGGAGACTCCCTAGATGCACGGTGGAGATGGAAACAGGAACGGTGCTCAGGCCTCCCGCGCAGCGCGGAGCTTCCTGCGAGCCTGCACGGTGCCTGCGTCCTAGGACGTAAGTTCCTCTTTACTCTTTTGTTACGGGATGTTCTGAAGCTGAAGACTACAGCCCCTTTTCCTGAGACATGATCCTCAGGTCATTCGTAGGATGCGGGCTGTTCTCTGGAAAGGCTCAGAGAGGGTGTGGAGAGGCAGGCAGTGGGGATGCAAACTGTGGTCCCTGAACTGCACACCTGCTGTTGAAAAGGAAAACAACTCCGTGTCCAGTAGAGGGAGAGAACCAAAGCTCAGGTAGCTCCGGGATGGCAGGTCCTTCCCAAAGTTCCCTCCAGGTGGGGGCTGATGTCTGGTCTGGGCCTGGGAAATGGAGCTCATGTGGCCTTGCTCTGATGTCTCAAGAAAGAACATGCGTCCCTCATGCCAGCCATTTTGGGGGGGTTCCCCACCTCATAGCACTCAGCAGACCCCTTGGGGCCTCTGACACCTAGAGATTTCCTGACATTAAAACTCTATTTAAATCACAAACATTTTAATGCGCTCACAAAAGCCCTTATCACACAGCGCAGTTTCTGTCTCCTCTGAGGGACCAGCGTCCTGCCAGCGCCCACTGCTGAAAAGGGTGCAGTTGAATGAATGTTTACCAACGGTGTGTGTGACTCGATCGGGTACCTGTCTTCAGCCAGGAAAGAGTCCTTACCAGTGGGCACGCCAGGCTTTGGTCTGAGTGAGAGGCAAGGGAAAGGCTGAGCAGCAGTCCGGCCTCGGGCTGGTCACTGCAGAGCGGATGGGACACCTCCCTGCCAGCACCATGCGGGCACAGGGTCTGAGCCCACTTAGGGCAGAAGCGGGGACCAGATTCTTATTCCCGTCCGAAAATCTCTGATACGTGATCGGCCAGTTCCAGATGAAGTGGACGGTGCTCGTCATCCTCACAAGGTTTCAGGAGCCCCACAGGGAGATCAAAAAGTTGCAACCACACACTCCGTCCTTCCTTAGACCCACAGCGGAGAATTCTGTTGTACTTCTTCCTCTCAAGATGATTTTAGTTTCCTTATAGAAAATACAGAGCTCAGTAGATACTGCAGGCTCTAAATTAATTTCTGAAAAGCACATGTCACCCCCACTCCCACAGCCATTTACCCGAGAAGGCTGGGATTTGTTCCCCGTGACCAGAGCCTTGCATTCCCCACTGGACTGGACATTCCAGTTGCTCCAGGTGGACGGTTGGAAATCCAAAGACAGATTGTGCACACGCGGTGAGGGATGGGTTGCTGACCCTGCTGCTGAAACCTTCAACAGAGCTTCGTTGTTCTGAGACGTCTTAAAGGAGAGGCTGTCGCTCCACACGCCTTCCCAGCAGGACGTTGGTTATTGCGTCAGAGACTCATGGAAAATGGCATTTTTCCGCGGGCAGCTTCTGTTTCTGCAGCCTGCCAGTCCCACCTCTAGCTAGAAAACATTGTTACATTGTGTGTCCAGGTAATGCTGTTTGAATCAGTTCAGCATCAAATGTTAGTCTTTAAACAGACATTGTTGCTGGAAATGGTTCTTTCTCCCCTGCTCCCACAAAGATAAAAAATAAATAAAAATAGAAATGTTGACACAGTTTTTATTTCTTAATTTTGGTTTATTTCAGCTCCCAAGGTGCCCACCTAGTCAGTGTGATCAAACTCATAGAACCTGAGGCCTAAATATTTTAGTCCCCGAAACCTTCTCTTTTATCTGTCTATGAATAATTCATTTGTCTGCATGGCCTTTGAAGCAAATCCTCTTTATAAAAGCAAAGGGGAAAAAATACAATGGAGCAAAATATGTGCCAGTGAAATTTCAGGTTTGCTCTCCGAAACCAAGTTCAGATTGTGAGGGAGAAAAGCAGTTTCTTGCGACTCTTAGCCAGGCAGATAATCACAGATTTTTTTAGAGCTAGTGCCTGGAAGAAGTAATGACATAGGTATTGAAGCATAATGCCACACAGACTCCTATTCTAGAGAGTAAACTCCATGTTCTGGTGTTAATTTATAGAATGTTCTACATAGTTTCGGACTTTTATCTTAAACTTTCGGATTATAACTTAAAATACTGTGGTAGCAATAGTTTCTCCACTGCTCCCGCAAAAAAAAAAAAAAAAAAAAGAAAAGAAAGAAAGAAAAAGAAAAAAAGTAAACAAAAGAATGTTGACACGGTTTTACTTCTTAATTTTGGTTTATTTCAGCTCCCAAGGTGCCTTGGGAATTTTAAAGGATCTCGTTTTACATACTATATGAGCTCCGGAAAAAGACTGAAAGTTGAATTCTTGCAAATACGACCGTTTAATGACTTTTTAAAAGGAATGCTTTGGAGGGTTCTTTTCTGTAGCTGACAACTGTCCTTGCAGACCAGCAAAACGACAAAAAACTCCCATAGTGCTCTGACAGCCAAGGTAAAGAGTAAAGGATGGGGTGACGCATTTCTCATAGTCCAGAAAAGGAAGTGAAGCACTTTTAAAGAAACTCTCCAAATTACATATACCAAGAGGATGTTGTTTAGAGAGCACTTAAAAAACAAAAATATGTTCGTCAAAGCAGTGGTTAATGGGAGGCTGGGGCGGGGGATGGTGGGAGAGGTTCGCTCGGGGGGTTGTTCCATCACTGACGCTGCCTAGAATTGCTGACCTTGGTCGTAATAAGAAGCAGAGAGGCTCTGGTCACTTTGCATTGTTTTAGATTCTCTGCGGAAAACGCCTGCTGTTGCCTGTTCCAGGGCAATGCTCCCACCGTCGCCACCCCGGAAGGGCCACCGCCCAGGGTTCTCTCCCTCCTCCACGACCTGATGTCTCCCTAGAGCCCCCCATGGCTCTTCTGGGCCCATGCTCCTCAGATGCCAACTCGGCTGCGCTCTCCTCCCTCCCCACCCTCGTCCACATGCCACACACACCTGTGTCTCCTGCTCTGATTTCTCCGAAGTTGCAGATCAGCCGAGGAATTTCTAGAAACCTGATTGCCCGTACCCAGGTGTCCTCCCGGCACTCAGACTCCGTAAATCCAAAACTGAGCTCACAGTTCTGCTCTCCTCACCCCACCTTTATCCTTGGGGCTCCCCGTCTCAGGCTCCGGCATGCCTGTCTACCCGTGGTCCCAGCCAGGCGCCCGCGAGTCCGCCGAATGGGCCCACACTTTCCTCAGTGCACCAGGTCCTGTTGATGCTGTCCTTGGCACATCTCTCTCTCTCTCTCTCTCTCTTTTTCATTAAAGTATAATCAGTTTACAATGTTGTGTCATTCCTGGTGTACAGCATAATGTTTCAGCCATAGATATACACACACTTACTCATTTTCATATTCCTTTTCATTATAGGTTACTACAAGATATTGGATATAGTTCCCAGTGCTATACAGAAGAAATTTGTTGTTTATCTATTTTATATATAGTGGTTAATATTTGCAAATCTTGAACTCCCAATTTATCCCTTAACACACCCTCCCCCCCAAAATCGTAAGTTTGTTAACTGTGTCTGTGAGTCTGTTTCTGTTCTGTAGATAAGTTCATTAGTATCTTCTTTTTTCTTTTTTTAGATCCCACATATAAGTGATATCATATGGTATTTTTCTTTCTCTTTCTGGCTTCCTTCACTTAGAATGATGATCTCCGTGTCCATTCATGTTGCTGCAGATGGCATTATTTTAGTCTTTTTATGGTTAAATAGTATTCCATTGTATAAATATACCACAGCTTCCTTATCCAGTCATCTGTCGATGGACATTTAGGTTGCTTCCACGTCTTGGCTGTTGTAAATAGTGCTGCTATGAACACTGGGGTGCATGTATCTTTTTGAATTAGAGTTCCCTCTGGATATATGCCCAGGAGTGCGATTGCTGGATCATAGGGTCAGTCTATTTTCAGTTTTTTAAGGAATCTCCTTTACTGTTTTCCATAATGGCTGCACCGAACTACATTCTTACCAACAGTGTGGGAGGGTTCCCTTTTCTCCACAGCCTCTCCAGGTTTTCTCGTTTGTGGACTTTTGAATGATGGCCATTCTGGCTGGTGTGAGGTTATACCTCATTTAGTTTTGATTTGCATTTCTCTGATAATTAAAGATACTGAGCATTTTTCATGTGATTATTGGCCATTTGTATGTCTTCACTGGAGAATTGCTTGTTTAGGTCTTCTGCCCATTTCTGGATTGGATTGTTTTATTTTGTTATTGAGTTGTGTGAGCTGTTTATATATTCTGGAAACTAAACCTTTGTCAGCACATCATTTGTAAGTATTTTCTCCCATTCCATGGGTTGTTGTTTTGTTTTGCTTATGGTTTCCTTTGCTGTGCAAAAGCTTTAAGTTCGATTATGATCACATTTGTTTATTTTTTGCTTTTGTTTCTCTTGCCTGAGTAGACCGCCCTAGGAGAACATTGCTGAGATTTATGTCAGAGAATGTTTCATCTTTGGCACATCTCTTGATTCCCTTTTATTTCTTGCCTCCACTGCCACTCACCTGGCCCAGCCCCATCCTCTCTCCCTGGGAGCAAGGCAACAGCCTGCAGGCATTTCTCTGCTCCTGAATCACAAATGCATTCCCCATCCTCCCTCAGTGATGTCTCACCTTCTCAGAACCCCAGCACTGCACTCAGAGCCTGCCTCAGGCTCCCTCGCTCCAGCCTCAGCCCGTGCCCCTCTACCTGCCTGACCCTGAACTGGGGATGTCCCCTGAGCTGCCCTGGCACACACCACACTTTCTGCTGCCCCTTGGTCTGTCCAGGTCCCTCCCACCTGCATCCCTGCCTCCTCTTCACCGAACAGGTTACCACGTCCTGGAATCCGACCCTCAGGTTCCTGATGCCACCACCTTTGTTGAACATTTCCATGGTTTTTCATGTAAACCAGTTGTTTTTAAACATTTAGAACAACAGTAGAGCCCCTTCCTTCAAATGAAGCCCGAGAAGGAAAGTGGGAAGGGAGCAGTCATGGACGGTGAGGCTGGAGAAAGAGGTGGATACATCGTTAACGTTTATTGAGCACAAACTGTGCTGAACGTTGCTCGGAGCCGCCCACGGGCCTCAGCGCTTCCATGCCCCACAGCCCTGAGGTCATTCAGTCCTGTCTTACAGACGAGGACGCAGTCATGCGGGATGTTCAAGTAACTTGAAGAAGGTCCAGAAGCCGGTGTGGGCAGCGCCTGGGCTCACAGTCACCCCAGTCCCCAGGCTCACCCACCCCCGTGCTCCGTCACCAAGCCCTTATCAGATGCTCGTCGCTTCTTGAGCTTGTCCTGTTTCCCTCCAGGTGTGTTTTCTCTTGCCTTTGCATGACAACGTTTGTGCTGCAGAAGTGGCCCTCCCTGGAGGTGACGGCTTGCTCAGGCTCGCCCTGGCCTGTGACCCACCCACCAGCAGTGACTGGGCCTGGACTCATGGCCCTGCGAGGTCTCTGACCCTCCCCGCCCCTGCCTCCAGCTCCTCGTGGACTCTGCCCCCCTCCCACGTCCATCTGGCCTTCGTCACGGGATGCCCTGCCTCAGTTTCCCACCCATAGCATGGTGCCTTCTTAACATAATGTTATAATGAGTGGGGGGGCCCCCGTGCTTCTGTGCCTCTGAGCTCAGGGACTTCCTTTTGGCCCTGAAGCCCCCATCCGGTAACCTGTGGACAGGCTATTCCTGGTTGTTCCCTGGTGTGAACACAGACATCATCACCCCTCCCTCTTTGGGGAATTGTTCCAGTTTTCCAGAGCGAGCTGACTTGCCACCGTTGTTAGGTGTCCCTGCTCCTCACCTACATAGACGGAGGGAAATACAAACCCACGCTTTGGAGACTCAGCCTCCACCCGCGCTAACAGAAGCAGGGACCCCCAGGGGCGGCCCTGTTCCCCCAGGCCAGGCCTGCCTTGAGTTTTGATAGTGTAGGTGCCGTGTTTTAATCCAGATCCTTCACAGCACTCAGCCCGTCATTTGGCAGGACTAGCTGGTCAGTAGGTCATGAAAGGGTCGCATGGCTGAACTATAAACGGTACCTTTCTGTTTTCTCAGCCTCTGTTTGTATGTTGGACGATGTGGTTTACCTGCTGTGAAGTAACAGTGTTCACATTGGTCCCCGCCCCTGGTTCCTGGCGCAGGGCTCCTAAGACCGTTGTAATTTCCGAAGTGATAAGAGGACGGGGAGCATCTTCTGTTCCGATATTTGGCCTGTGACTCCAGTTCCTGACGCAGAATTCCTAACCCCCTGGGATTTCCCGGGTGACCACGGTGTCTTCTGTTTTAAATGAGACAACTCTGGGTGCACTCCAGCCAGGATGGGGACTGGTCACTGGAGGGTCCAGGCCATGATTAGAAGCTTGGAACTTTCTGTCCCACTCTGATTCCCTGGAGAAGGGAGAGGGCTAGAAATGGAGTTAATGATCGATCATGTCTACGTGATGAAACCTCCACGGAAGTCCTGATAGTACGAGCTTCAGAGCTGCGGGCTGCTGGACCCACCCGCGGACTGGGAGGGCACACCCCACCTCCACACGGACGGAAGCTCCCTGGTTCAGGACCCTGATGGACCGCACCCTATGTGTCTCTGCATCTGGCTGCTCATCTAAATCCTTTATCGTGTCCTTTATTATAAAATAAACTAGTAAACATAAGTTTTTCCCCAAGTTCTGTGAGCTGTTCTAGTAAATAAATCCAAGGGTAGGAGTGTCACCGAGTCCAAACTTGTTCTGCTCACTGCACAACAGGACGGTAAATCAGGAGACGAGGTGCTGCGGCAAGAAGTAACGACTTTATTCAGAAAGACAGCAGACTGAAAAGATGGCAGACTAAGGTCCTGGAGAACCATCTTCCCCAAGTCAAAATTCAGGCTCCTTTTATACTAAAAAGGGGACAGAGTGTGCTTGGTTGTTGCAGACTTCTTGGTGTAGGAATTCTTTGTTCTTGGAATCCTTTGTTCTTGCAGCTGTTGAGTGGGTCAGGTCATGATGTCCCTGTAAAACCTCCAACAAAACAAACATTCCTTCGGGCTATAGGCAGCATTCTTTTACAAAAGGTGCAGAACCAGCAAGACTAAGCCGAGAAAACAAGGCACAGGGTTAAAGCCAAAAGAACAGATCTCATATGGAGTCAGATTTGTTCCTTTCTATTATGGGAGGTCATAGGAATCTCCGAGTTGTAGCCGAGTTGGATGGAAGTTCTGGTTAATGGGGGGACCTACTACCTGTGATGGCATCTTGTTGTGGGGGTGGGGGGGCAGTCCTGTGAGACTGAGCCCTTCACTGGAGGGGTCTGCACTAACTCCACTGGGTGTCAGAACTGAACTGAGCTGTAGGACACCCAGGCGGTGTCACAGAGAATCACTTGGGGGGAAGACTTGGTGTCAGAAGTGCTGTGAGTGTCCAGTCACTTGACCGCCAAGAGAAACAGGGATGTGTTTTGCCCTTGTACCTGCGGGTGTTTCTAAAGGTGATTCCCATGGCCGAGCGGCATCTGCCTTTGTGTGTTGGAGAACTGGCAACAGCAGTTAAACTAGCTTTCAAGCAAACGAAGATCCTACAACCACTTAATGTCTGATTAAGGAATAGTTTTGAGTTTCTGTTGACGTATGTTTTACTGTAACTCTTATTTTTTCTACATACAAGTGCAACTCGTGATAATGATATAAAATAGAGAAAACATGGAGAAGAAAAAAAGAGGGAGAGAAGTGGCACATAATCTCCTCACACTTCAGCGTGCTTCCTTCCAGTCTTTCTCCTGTGACACGTTGGCGCTTGTGGCTAGTGGTTTTCCTCGGGTGGCGACGGTGTAAGTGCTGATCAGCTTCGGCATTTCTGTATTCAGCCTGCTTTGTGTCACCAGCCCCTTCATGCTTTCCTCAAGAGGGCTGACTACAGCCGGCTCATGCCTTCTTTACGGTAAAATAGGTGTGTTTATTTTCTCATCTTGCACCTGCAAAGATAACAATGATATATTGCCCCTTGCTTAATCTCTTCTCGTTTCCTTCATAGAACCTTTGGGGATACAGAATTATGTATACGAAGGATCATAAAACACCAGGTGCCGTGTATCAATACAGTTACCACTTACCTCTTTATCTGTGATCGTAAATCAAATACCGCTTTACTGCAGGATGAATGCAGCTCTCGTATGGGATGGGCTCACCTTAAAATACGCCAGAGAGGGGTCCCTCCTTGTTGGAAACATTTGACTCACAAGTGTTCAGTAATTACAGAATGTTCTCCTTTCTGCTGGATCTTGGGGGCTCTTGGAAGGCCAGGCTTCGTTGTTACAGCATCTCCTGCAAAATGGGTCTATCTCCCATGTCTCCACCCTCTCCCTCCTTCTCAGCTCCTATGTAGCATGGGAAATATACTAGTCTTGAAAACACACCTCCTTTCTCCCCACCCACCCACACCGCGGTGGGTCCTGCAGCTCCTCTGCACATGCTCTCCTCCATCTCTCTCCATCCCTTCTCCTCCGCATCTGCTGTCAGCCCCGATCTCTGCTACTTCTGTTCACACAACCCCCGTGACCTTTTCTGATGCTGACCCCCAGGAACTTCTGCATCTGACACAGTCCTGAGTTCTCCTTCTTCAGCCCCTCTCCTCACCTCATTCCATGACCCTGGGCTCTCCTAGCGCCCTCGGGTCACCCTCGGGTCTTCTTTCCTGCCTCTTCCTCATCTGGTCCTCCCCCTCCCAGGTCCAAAATAAGGGAGCCCTGGGGTCTGCCCTTGACTGTGTCCTTCTCACCCTACACCCGGGCCCTGGGGGACCCGTCGTCTGGTGTGATTTGAACTCCCACTTCTTTTCTGGTGAAGCCCAAATCCACATCTCTCGCCCACATCTGTCCTGGAAGCTCAGGCCCAGGTGCCTTGAGATGGGATGTTGGCGGTCTCTTCCCGGGCGATGTCCCCACACACCTCAGATGCAGTGGGAAGGTACCCGGACAGCCTTCCTCCCCCGTGTCTCTGTCTCTTCTGGGCTTCCCGACACCCACCCACCTGCTCGGCCCTCTGAGCCCATCATTTCCCAAAGTCCTGTGGATTTTACATCATCCATATGTTTTACGTTCTTTGCCCTCCTACTACTATTTTCCTAGTTCCAACCTTTGCCATTTTTCACCAGGGCCACAGCGATCGCTGCCTGCCTATACAGTGGGCAGTTCTAACGTGACTGACCTGTTTTGCCTTCCGTGCGTCAGCTGATGACCTGTTGGATGTGCAACAGGAGAGGGGAAGAAGGGAATGAGAGGCTTTCAGAATTGATGGAAGGCTGACACTTAAGCTTCTGGACATGGAAGTGCTTGGGGAGGAGACAAGAAGAGTGCAGCGTTTGTTGGTTTGGTTTTGTTTTCATGGTGTGGATGTACTGGTTTCCTATTACAGCTTCCTATTACAAATTATCACAAACTCAGTGGCTTAACACAACACAAGTTTATTGTCTTAAAACTCTGGAAGCTGTAGGAGAAAATCCTTTCCTTGCCTTTTCCAGCTTCTAGAGGTCACCTGCTTTCCTTAGCCCCTTCCTCTGTCTTCAAAGCCAACAGAATGTCATTTTTTAGTCTCTCTCTGTGACTCTGGCCCTTCTGCCTGTCTCTTAGAAGGACCTTTGTGATTATATGAGGCCATTCAGATCATCCAGGGTAATCTCTCGCCTCAGTGTTCTTAATTCAGTCCCGTTAACAAAGTCCCTTTGTCAGGTAAAGTAGCATATAGGCTCCACGAACTAGGACATGGACGTCTGCGGGGGGAGCTTTATCCAGCCTGTGACAGTGGGCAACAGGGGGAGGGGATACTAATATCAAGAGGTTTTTTTACCTATATGCAGTCTGCAATGTCTGCTAGACATTCAAGTGGAGACATTGAAAAGTCTGGAATTCAGGTTAAAAAAAAAAGTAATCGGGGATCAAAAGAACCTAAAGTGAGGCTAGACTGAGTCACCGAAAGAGAGAAGACACGGAAGAAAAGCAGGTCAAGGATTAAGCCTTGGAAAATCTTAGCAGGGAGGAAATGAGGGGAACAGAAATAGGCTATTAGTAGGAAAAATCAACCCAAGCTAATGGGTCCTTCTCATCATCCAGATATGCTTCAGTAACATCCCTCTGCTGAGCACAGCCGTCCTTGCCTCAGGGTCTGGCTCCCACCCCACTCAGAACGTCTCTCCTCCAAGAGTTGTCTCGATTTGCTGTGTCTTCTTCCTTGCCCTTCACTGTCTCTCGCCTGCTTCGGTGGGTCTCCTGTCTCCCTTGCAAAGGTATCACGGTGACCAGTGACCACCCCAGCCAAATCTGAAGACAGCCCTCTTCCTCTTCTTGCAGCAGGCACTTCCTAGGTCCAAATGTCCTTCCCACCTCACTGGCTGCTCCTTTTCCTTCTTCTTCGTGGGGTCCTCCTCGTCCTCCCCACTTCAGCATGTGGGAGACATGGATTGGAAAAGCGTCACTGTCATAAAAATGCTGGGAGAAGAAGGTCAAATGTTCCAACGCAGAGAAAACAACTCCCGAGCAAACTTTCAGTAACCTCAGCTCGGTGGAGCAGAATGTCTATTTTAAAAACCTCAGCCTCTAGTACATTAAATAAATCCTTTAAAAAAAAACTAAAGCTACTAAGGTACAAGAATATTCAGGTGTATTGTACATGGTTGGCAAAGGTCAGAGAAGGACTCACAGAGAATGCTTCCGTTAACAGAATGACCCACCGAAAAATTCCTTTTAAATTGATGGTTTACATTCTTAACACAATGTTTTGGGTCACTAAAGCTCAACTCACAACCTTCTAAAATGCGATCTTTTGCAACTTCTATAGGACATGGTCTTAGATTCTGTATGTGACCTTCCTCAACATAAAATTAAAGAAAAAAATACGATGAGTGCAATAGTTAATTAAATAATGATTTTTAAATTACAGATACTAAAATAGAAAAGTCAAGAGCAAAGAGCAAATGATATACTGGAATAGGTATTGTTCACATAAGTATAGTCAATATATAAAGAACTTTACAAGTCAAGAAGCAATTCACACTGAAATAATTTTGGCTTAAGACAATCAGAAAGTACAAATGATTAATGAATATGTGGGAAAACATTCAAATTGATCTTTGCTTGAATGCATATTCAAATGAGAGACCTGTTTCGATTATCAGATTGGCAAAGATTAAAAAAAAATACTATTCAGTGTTGATGAAATTTCAGGAAAGTAGGTGGCCTCTGACATAAATTGGAAGAATGGAAGGTAGGCACCCTTTGGTAGAGCAGTTCCACCGTGAATATTAAGACTATTGAACGTATTTGTACGTATTGACTCAGCAGTTTCACATCAGGGATATATTTTGAGGAAAGTAGCTAATGTATTCCAAGGTGTATGCAAAAGAATATTCATTGCAGTATGGTTATGGTTTTTATTGAATATCAACTAAGAGCCAGGGACTGTGTTGGGTACAGGGGAGGTAATGGGTGAAGGGTGGACATACTCAACCCTGCCCTCCTGTCCTCTGCTTGGTGCATATGAGATACAGATACGGGAACAGGCCATGACAGTTCAATGCTGGATGATCACCCAGGAGCCACAGACACCTGCCCTGGGCTTAGAGAGACAGGACCAGGCAGTGCCCAGATAAGGCTTCCTCAGCCAAGATGGAAAGGATGAGTAAGAGTTAGCCACATGTAAAGCACAGGTAGGAACTGGCCAGGCCCGGGGATGTGTGCTGGCACAGTGTGGGTAAATACGACCCTGGAGAAACACAATTCCTGGGGCATCGTGCGCGTGAGGTATGGGGGTGTGAGCCAGGAGCGGGTCACAGAGGTCTTGGCAGCCCTGCTTTCAGTCTTCAGCAGAAAGAGCAAAAGGATGAAATCAACAAGAGAGAAAAACCATGTCTCAGAGCATTTACCAGAACAGAAAGCAGAATGCCACCTGCACCACAGGGATGGGAGTGAGAAGGGGCGAGGATCCCAAAGGAAAATGTGCGTGTTGCCACTGGAGAAAAAGAGGGTGAGTGGAAAGTAGGGGAGGAGAGAAAGACGGAGGGAGAGAGAGAACGCAGGCAGAGGAAAAGGAACAGAAGGGAAACATCATGAAAAGCTAATAAATAATTCTTCAGGGTGTATTATTGGGAATTTGAAATGTCTCTATAATTTTTTTTCTATTTAAAATACATCAATTTTATAATTCCAGAAAATTGAAAACTATTATTTATGAAGTCATTAAAATGAATAAAAGTTTTAGTACACCCAACACAATTTAGCCTTCAGCCTGCTGTGCCATTAAGAAGGGTCGCCGCCTACCAAATCCAAAACTGAGCTGAGCAGTTATCCAAACAAGACTTGCATTTGGTTTCTACAGACTTTTTCTCAAAAGGAAAGAGCCTACAGATCAGTTAAGAGTATTTGCCCCTCATCACCCTCTGTCCAGCCCCGCTCCCGCCTGCCTGCGGGGCCGGGTGCTGTGTGGAAGGCATCCACGCACATGCTCACTTGAATAAGGAAACCCCTGGCCTCTGTGTTTCATGTATGTGGTTATTTCAGGGTTTTGTTTTGTTTTGTTTTTCCTGGGCAAGGAGGGGGATCCCATAAAAGTACTGGATTTTCTTTCCTTCTGCACGCATTGATTTTGAACGGCCTCTAACAGCCCTTGTGTGTCCTGCCAATAAGATTTTTGATCTTAAAAAAAGTCTGTAAAAAACACTCTGCATCAGTACTGGACTTACAAATAAAATTTATTATGTACTCGCAAAGAAGACAGCCTTTTCCATTTAAAGAACAGAGGAGGCTTGGACACAGAGGAATAGCCAGGCGTGGGTGGGCGGGCTAGCCTGTCCTGACCGTGATTTGTGGGCAGAAAAAATGAGTATGAAGCCCACCCTTCCTCCTAACAATCCCAATGGGAAAACACCACGAGGAAGAACAAATATGTGCAACTAAGGATTTCATTTAGTACGAAATTGTGCCGCATTTCCAGAGTATAAAAATACCCTACCAGAAGCATGGTTTCTAATTAATCTGGTTTCATTCTAGTATGAAATAGACTTACGAGTAGGATGTTTTCCATTTAAGTACTTCTAAAAGACATGTGTTTAAAAAATATGACTAAACCTTCTTAGGGTTTTATAAAAATTAAATCCTTCTCTCTGAGCCCAGCATCGTACATTTGAAGTTCCTTTTTGGAAATCTGTTTTGCTTCTGTTTCTTCAGCTGCTGGTTCTTGGGCTCGAATGAAATGATCTCTTGGAATCATGCATTTAATAGAAGTTGAAGGGAGGAAAAAAAAATCTTAGGATGCACTTTAATCGAGCAAAAACACTCACATTCTAAGTGTCAGGCTCTAAGTAATGTTAATTGTTTGCTGGCAATAATATTGAGGACTTTTTAAGACTTCGCAAACTTCCAACGTTGATTTGCCTTTGCCAGCAGGACCTGGGCAGTGCTGGGGCAAGCAGGGGTCCCGGGTGGTCAGCTGGCAGGCTGCCCCGTTAGGTAGCTTCCTTCTGCCTTTCGAGGGAGTATGGGGCGGTCCTCAGTCCTCTCTTCCTCCCCTGGCTTGTGGAAGCGCCTCCCTTTCCAGACCGCAGGCCCTGACTCAGGAGTGTCATCACAGGAAGGCATCCGCCCACGCCTCCCCCAGGGACCTCAGGCCCCAGAGCAGTGTGAAGGGTGGGGTTCTGCAGGGCTGCCAGCCCACTGTCCAGGACTTTCTTCCTCCTCACCCTCCTCCCTGCTTCCAGCTCTCTTTCAGCCTCTCAAAAGTATTGTGAGTTTTGTTTCTCTGTCCCTTTGTTTTCTTAGCTTTGTGAGGTTGTCAGTAGCATTGGTCAGTGGGGATCCTGGGAAGGAAACGTGAAAGGGGCTGAAGGAATGGTGGAAGACTGTCTCCAAACCAGTCACTTTGCCGAGAGACAGCCACCGCTTTGAGCCAGTGCTTCTCAAACTTGAACTTGCCTACAGATCACTGGGGATCTCATTAAAATGCAGATTCTGAATCAGTAGTGCTAGGGTGAGACCTGAGGATTTGTGTTTCTGGCAAGCTCCCAGGTGACCACAGGCTGCTGGCCCATGCTTTGAGTGTTGAAGGGTGCTTTACTTGAAAGTCAAAGAGATAATTTATGCAAAGGGCTAAGCCAAGGTCCTGGCAGGTAGTAAGTACTTAATAACGTGCTTGAAAATGATGATGAAGAGAATGGCAGTGGTGGTGATGGTGTTGGTGAAGATGATGGTGATGATGATGGTGAAGATGATGGTGATGATGGTGGTGAAGATGATGGTGGCGATAGTAATGGTGATGGTGGTGGTAATGACGGTGATGACGGTGATGATGCTGATGATAGCAGGAAACATTTATTTTCAAGGAAATACCATTATTGAACCTGCTATAGAATAAGGAGTTATTTCCAGAGGACAAGCATCAAGGAACAGGAATTTGCTCACCTCAGCCGGTAAAGGATGGGTTCATATTTCTACCCAAGAATTTAGTGCAGTTTGCAAACCAACACTAGTTTTTCAGACCACAAGTTTTAGAGGCAGAAACTGAGTCAGTCTGTGTCATCCCGGTGTCCCGGCATCTGGCAGAAGTACCAGGCACACAGTAGTCCTTCAATAAATGTTGGCTACTGTTTTCATTTACTGAGCACTTACTATATGCCAAGCACCTTATGTGATTTTTTTTTCTCATTTTACCTTCACAACAAACTTAGGGGATGGTGATTATTAATCCCATTTTACAGATGCAGAAACTAAGTTTTGCCCAAAGCAACTCAGTGGGTGGAGGGAGAGCTGGAATTCAATCCGATTCCACAGCCCAAACCCTTAACCTCCTGGTTCTGCCGTGATGACGCAGGGATTCTGGAGCAGAGCCATTACCATGTAGTGTGTGTCAGCCTGCTCGAGGGGCCCTCAAACTCTCCTCCCATGTGGTCAGCAGGCAGGAAGACTGCAAGGTGGCCTCATCCTCTCCACACGGAAGCTCCCCACCAGGTGAGTGGAGCATCAGCCACATCCACGTGCACCCTTGTCCTCCTCTTTCTCCTGCTTCTGTCCCTGAACTCATCCAGTCTTCCCGCATGGTTCTGATTCCGTCCTGGAGAGCTGTGTTCAGGCAGACATCCAGAGGCTGAATAACAGTATTGGACCCACGAGAATTTCACAGAGCTCACTGTTCTGACATCCAGCCTTCATCTCTAACCTGTCTGTGATGCATGCAGAGAGCATGATCCCAGCTTGCAGGGACCACCTGTACCAGGCGTGCACGTCTGCAGCTGATGCCCAGTGAGATACTCATCCTTACTGCCCTTCGAGGGTGCTTGGACTGAACCCCCACTGTACATTTCAGGTTTCACGGGGAGCTCTGCTCCACGCCCATTTCTATTAAAGTTAAGAAAAGCTTCAACTTTGTTCCATTTGCGAGGTAGGCTAGAATTACTGTGCAGTGGGCTCTTACATCCAGGTGGAACGGTCGCTTCGGGACTTTGGGAATTCCCAGTTGCAATTCCAGACAGCTCAGAGAGGAGCAAGGTCCCCAGCCACATTTCTATGAACTGCGGTTCATAGGAAGTCTTTTGCTCATTTTGGTTGTAAAAGCTGAAAATGGTGTGTACAGAACTTAGTGTATATATACCACAGCTTCTTTATCCAGCCATCTGTCGATGGACATGGCTGCTTCCGTGTCTTGGCTGTTGTATACAGTGCTGCTATGAACATAGGGGTGCATGTGTCTTTTTGAATTAGAGTTCCCTCCAAGTATGTGGCACAGGTTTCTTCACCTCTCTGGGCATGTTTCCTCACCTGTGAAATGAAAACAGTTAACTAGAAAACTGTACAGAGATCAGTCAGCTTTGAAACCCTGTGACTGCCAGATTGTGATCCCTGAGTGTGTGACATATTTTTAAATAATTCCCTTCTCATTATTTCACCTCCGCCTCCTGGCTTTGTGATCTCAGGATGTGACGTATGACTTGTAAACAGTGCTTTAACAAATGCAGCCGGCTCTCCCCCTCGCTTTGCAAGGGGTTTGGCCCGATGCAAGTGGGACCTGAATGGCCAGGAGCTTTCTTCCCCAGAGAAGTATTCACACCTCAGCCACCATGACAGCCTCTCATGAAAGTCTCTCCCCCGACTCCTGTTCCTTCCTCCCCGCCTGGGCGGGTTCTCGGGCCCTGCCTCGAAGTGCTGTATATTATAGGGCTGGGGGGCCTGCAGGGACTCCCCGCTCCAGAAGGACCCCAGGGAACAGAGCTGAGTCCAGAAACCGCAGGCGCCCAGATCCTGGCGAAAAGCAGTGCCTGAGGGTTGGGGGTGTGTTCCAGAACTTTTCTCCTTCCCGGGACTCTCCATTCTGTCACAGCCCCAGCTGGGAGCTGCAAGGGGCTGGGACAGGACTGGCAGGGGAGGGGTACACGGGGTGACCCCAGCCCCGGGGGACGGGCAGGAAGGAAACCAGGAGGCCCAAGTCAGGCCCTGTGGTGGGGCTGCCTGCAGGTAGTGGCCTCACTGATGCTGTATCACGTCTCTGTGTGTGGCAACAGCTGTGGACAGTGACGCTGCGGTCTCCCAGCAGCTTGCCTGGAAGCTGCCTTTCCCCAAGCTAGCCCCTACCCCCAGGAGTCCGGATGTCCGGGGCCCATAGCCTTAGCTGGGGTGGGGTTGTGAGTTCCACTCTGAGGGCGCCGTGCTGCAGGGTTCACGTTCAGGCCCCCGACTCTCAGCCCACCTCCCTGAGGTGCACCTGTAGAACTGAGCGTCTCCCCATGGGAGAGGCACGGGAGGTACCACTGTCAGCTCTGGGCCTGTATGGAGCAGGGCCAGGCACCCTGGGTGTTACCATCACACCCAAAGCAGCCACACTCACCCCACAGCTTTTCTCTCCCTCCAGCCTCGGGTGCTCACACCCCGACTTCATCCTTTTGACCCAAGGAGGGGGAATTTCCTTTGAGCCCAGGGCCTGCATGTGTGCCTGCATCTGACGTCACCTCTCTCCTATGACATAAAGCGGGGAGGGAGGGAGCACGCGGGCCCCTATTTTTGTAGTGTGGGGTGCACGCTTGTGCTGCGGGGGCAATTCTATTTGCGTTCTCCACCTACTGCTCTCTCTAAGATTAGAGTCTTAGCCTTTTAAGAATTGTATATACACCCCTGATGGGTTCTCGACTCAGACGTTCAAGGACACTTAAGATGGAAAGTTGTTCTTCGTCTCATTCCCTGCCTTATGTAGGACAGAGACAGACAACAGAATGATTTCCACAGAGGAAAAACACCCCTTCCCAGTTAGTGTCCATCTTGTCCACACTTCTCACCTCAGCCGATCTGCAGCAACAGGAGAATGTGACGGGCAGAAGCTGAAATGTGAGAAGATCTTCCTTGAAATCAAATCTGAGTCTATGTCAGAGCATTTGACTTTAGACATATTAAGACGTAAGAATGACTAGATTAAACTGAACGAGTTTATTTGGAATGGTGCACATTATAGGTGAACTACCTCCCCCCAAATTGTATCCGATCTAAAAGGAAGGACTTGTGAAACCGTATAAGCCGTAAATTGATAGGAAGAATGGCTGAGCTGCGCTTTCTGAATCCCCAGGGAACGGGAGGGCGGGGGGAACAATTAGTAAGTATGATGAATCAGCTGACAGAGGCTTTTTTTCCTTGGCTCTGTGAAATGTTGGAAAATTTCTTATTGCAAGTCTAATTTCCCAAGAAATTGGAGTATGGACTGAATAAAGGCTGAGGTCTCTAAGGAGAGTCACGAAGCAGCGTGCGGTGGGCGAGCGTGTGCGTGCAGGCGCGAAGACTCTGCTTTTTACCCACTGCCTCTGACACTACCGAAGTGTGAAACTGCAGGTGCTTAGCAGCCTCTGCTGTCACTGACCGTTTCTGAAAATGGAAGTCGCTGCCGTGACGCCTGTCTTCTTTATGGTTAGAAAACAACCCAGAAATGCAGGATGGGAGCCCCAGAGAGGAAGCTCTAGGCGCGTATTTGGATCAGCCTGCTGGTTGGACCTACTGTTGGGGACTGTCAGACGTGCGCTGTTCTCTGCTTGCTGGGACCCGGAACAGCTCTTTGCAGGAAGACATCCTAAGTCTGTGCGCTGAGCACTCACTGCAACTCTGGGCTGTGCTCAGCTCTTCCTCCAGCAGCCCAATGGAATAAGAACCTCATTTTCAGATGAGAAAACTGACTCAGCAGCTACGAGTGGGGCCGCGCCTTAGAAAGCTGTCAATTCAATTTCATGTAAGACCTCGGAGGCAAATCACCCTGAACACGGTGGGTTTTTTTAGTAGGGAGAATGCTGTGCTGCAGAAATTTTCCTACCTGGCATCATCTCTGCAAACAAAAGCTTTATGCAGAAGCCCAGAATATGCAATCAGTAATCCCAGAGTCTGGGGCCGATGAGCTGCCCTTCTGATTGAGTGCCGCCCTCCTTGTTTAGAGACTGACAGTGCCAATGATTTCATGTAAGACATATGTTTGCATGCGCCAGGCAGCCAGCGTCACAGCTCAGAAGAGGCTGAAGTCAGGACCTTAGGAGACAGCCCTCTGGAGAGGGGACTTCTGATGGACAATGGCTGCCTACGGGGTGGCCCAGGACAGAACGACCACTTGAGCCCCGGGTCTCGATTTCCGGTTCTGAGGGTCTGTGTGTGTTCAGAGGTCAACACTGGCATCAAGAGGAGTAAAGATGCTGCTAGTTTTCCCTTTTGATTTGTGACAACCTGGGTGACCGGGCGTCTCTTTAACATGGTAGCTTCATAGCACCCAGCTCAGACAACTTGCTCTTTGGGGAGAATGAGGAGGAGCTAATCTCCTGGGCAAGAGGGGGGTTAGATTCCAGGCCTTTGCATCTCACACCTGCCTCCCACTCCCCCGTGACAGATGGCAGGACCCCTCTCCCCTCCGTGTTGCATGTGAAAGATGAGCCGCGACTCGCAGGCCAAATTCCTTTTCCTTAAGTGAGAGAGAAAAGACAGATGGCGAAGAGTTTATTTTAGGTATTTTAACCTTGTCCACATGTTTTAACATTATAAAAAGAGTGGAAACTGGCGCATATTAAAATCACCCATAATCCAATAACTTAGGCAGAATAATTGTTATTTTATGTGTTCCCCTCAGAACTTTTATATGTGTGTATATTACATGATAATGTCAACATGACTTGCATCCTTCTCTCTCTTTTTTTAATATATCATATGTTTGTTCCGCATTGCTGCATAATCCTCCAAACCACAGTCTTTAATGCCTGAGAACTAGTCCAAGAGCATTCGCCATCTCTTTGAGCCATTCTGAGTTACTGGGCATTTAGGTGTGTCAGGTTTTTATAACAGAAACTATACCGGATGCACGTGGTTGTCACGCGTGCCCAGTAGGACAGCACACTGTTTCCTCGAGACGGAGTCGCAGGTAGAGCGGGGGGGCCAGGGCAAGAAAGGTTCTGGGTGTGTTTTGTCAAACTGCTTTGCCCGGGGCTGCGTGAGTCCGTGCTCTGGGGCTGTAGATGGTCTTTGTTTCATCTCATAAATGGGTGGGATTGGAATACGTTCCAGAAGCCCACGGGCCTCCGTGGTCTGCTACAGAGGCGGGGTCAGAGCTGCTGCTTTCCCAGCCCCAAGGCACTGATCGCGGTCGCCTAGGGACCAGCAGGTGCCCCGGGGCAAGAGACGCAGGTGCTCACAGGGTGGATGCTGCCTGACGTGCCTCTGGGACGGAGCAGCTTCCTCACACTTGACCGTCAGTGCATGCTTTCTGACTGCTCAGCCTGGGTAGAGCTTTCAAAGCCAGTTGTTTTGTAAGCGAAGCATTCATACTTTTGGAACAGGTTACTAGCATCATGGAAGAAGGGAAGATACTAACGGTTACCAAGTTTAGCAAATACAAATATGGACACCCACTTAAACTTGAACTTCAGGTAATGGAATAATCTCTTTTTTAATTTTTAATTTTTTTAATTGAAGCATAGTTGATGTACAATGTTGTGTTAGTTTCTTGTGTACAGCAAAGTCATTCAGTTATACATATATATTTTTTTATTGTAGGTTATTATAAGATATTGAATATAGTTCACTGTAATATACAGTAGGACTTTGTTGTTTATCTATTTTATATATAATAGTTAGTATATTCTAACCCCAACCTCCTAATTTATCCCTCCCCTGCCCTACCTTTCCCCTCTGGTAACCATAAGTTTGTTTTCTAATCTGTAAATCTGTTTCTGTTTTATAAATAAGTTCATTTGTATCATTTTTTAGATTCCACATGTAAGTGATATCATATGATATTTGTCTCTGTCTGACTTACTTCACTTAGTATGACAATATCTAGGTCCATCCATGTTGGTACAAATGGCATTATCTCATTCTTTTTTATGGCTGAGTAGTATTCCATTCTATAAATATACCACATCTTCTTTATCCAGTCATCTGTCAATGGACATTTAGGTTGCTTCCATGTCTTGGCTATTGTAAATAGTGCTGCTATGGACATTGGGGTGCATGTATCTTCTTGAATTAGAGTTTCCTCCAGATATATGCCCAGGAGTGGGATTGCTGGATCATATGATAACTCTTATTTTTAATTTTTTTAAGGAAACTCCATACTGTTTTCCATAGTGGCTGCACCAAATTACATTCCCACCAACAGTGTAGGCGTGTTTCCTTTTCTCCACACCTTCTCCAGCATTTATTGTTTGTGGACTTTCTTACTGATGGCCATTCTGACTGATGTAAGGTGATGCTTCATGGTAATTTTGATTTGCATTTCTCTAGTAATTAGCAGTACCAAGCATCTTTTCATGTACCTATTGGCCATCTGTTTGTCTTCTTTGGAGAAACGTCTATTTAAGTCTTCTGTCCATTTTTTGATTAGGTTGTTTGGGTTTTTTTGTTTGTTTATTTGTTTTTAGTTATTGCATGTATGAGTTGTTTGTATATTCTAGAAATTAAGCCCTTGTCAGTTGCATCATTTGCAAATATTTTCTCCCAGTCTGTAGGCTGTCTTTTCATTTTGTTTATGATTTCCTTTTCTGTGCAAAAGCACATTAAGTTTGATTATGATCCCACATATTTATTTTTCTTTTATTTCTGTGGCCTGGGTAGACTGCCCTGGGAGAGCATTGCTACAATTTATGTCAGAGAACATTTTGCCTGTGTTCTCTCCCAGGGGATTTACGGTGTCCTGTCTTGTGTTTAAGTCTTGAAGCCACTCTGAGTTTACTTTTGTGTACGGTGTGAGGGAGTGTTCCGGCTTCACTGTTTAGCACGCCCCAATACCACTTGTTGAAGAGACTGTCTTTTCTCCATTGCAGGTTCGATAGTCTTTTGCATAGGTCTCAAATACTGCATGAGGCATACTTATGCTCGAAAAGTATTTATTGTTTATCTGAAATTCAAATTTAACTCAGCATCCTGTATTTTATCAGGCAACCCGTCCAGGCTTGATGAACGTGGCACAAGCCGTCATGTAGGGTGAGACTTGGGTGGGTTATGTATGCTCACAGTACCGTTTCCTCAGCTGGACAAGGACATTAGCACCGCACTTACCTTCAGAGAGTGTTGTTAAGCGCTTGGTCCCAGCAAGTCCTCAATAAATATTGACGACTGCTGTCACTATCTCACAAAGGGGAGGCCAGTTCTTTAGAGTCCAGGAATGCCAGTTGTGTTTCAAGTAGCCCTGCAGAGACACAGTCTGTTTCCTCTGAAGGATGGCAGAGCCCTAGTAACTGACTGACTCTGCAAGCATCCCCAGAGGAGACCCATTAGCATCCTGAGCCCATCATGGTCTCTGCCAAGGTTTGGAGACATCCCACTCGGTATGGTAACGTACTGTTCACTACCATGGCAAATTCTGATTTACCCGGCTTCTGTCTCTCCTTTGTTTCCTACTTCCAGTTCCCAGGGGCCTCATTTTGACAAACGTGATCCAGGTCAACGTCTATTGATTATCCAATCCAATGCAAAACCCCTGTGTCCTATTTCCTCAACAAACTGACAAATGTTTTTCAATTATCCAGAGTTGTCTGGTAATAGCAAAAAAAAAAAAAAAAAGAGTCTGTCAAAAAATTTTTTTACAGAGATAGAGTAAATTAATATATCAAATCTGTTAACTTGATGGTTGGACCTACATCACCAAAATTGACTGATTGTCTCACAGAACCCAAGGCTACAAAAGGAAAGATGATTTCCAGACAACAGTGTGTTTCTTTCTATCATGAGTGACTACATCTGACTAAGGCCATTCAGCCGTGAGAATTTTCACCAGACTCCTCTGAGCTGTTAAAATATAATGTAGTAAATATAAAATATAATGTAGTAACACAGTTGGATTTATGGACATTCCTTTTCTCTGTAAAACGTGGACATTTTATAGCTCTGCCAATCTTGAAAAAAAGAAAGGAAAAAGAAAAGATCTTTGGTATCCCTGCTCCACAGAGCTAAAGAGGTGCGTGTAGGTCCAGATTAGCCAAGGCACCCAGCCTGCCCAGGGGAGAAAGGGTGTGGGCGCCGCCGTGATGTGGCTGCAGTGGTGATGGTAATCTGAGCAGTTCCCCAAACTGCTCCTGCAGGACGGAGGACAAAGTACAGGCCCTGAGCTCAAAGGTGCAATGTCATCACAGCATGGGATTTGAGTATAAAATCCTTTGGGGGCTTAAGGCAATGGGCTGGCTTTTGTTTTTGTACGTTTTCATTCAAGGGCAACCCAAAATAGGCTGGGCCATGTGGAATGCACAATTGTGGAGGAAGGTGTGTGGGTCCTGGGACTTCCGTCCTGGCTACCGCATCCTGGCCCCATTACTGACTACCTGCAACCTCTGCATCTCATTTTCCTCACCTGTAAATTTGGGGTAACCTCTCCCTGCAGGATTGGGAGGATTGGCTACAAAGTCTGTTAGTATCAAGCACAAGGGCAGGCACAGAGTAGGTGTGCAATTGATGGCAGGTGTCAGTGTCAGTATTTATTGCAAATATCTAGATTACTCGCAGTCTTTCCTCACCCCCAGAATCTCTACAGATCCTAATCCGGCAGCTGCTCTTCCTAATGACGCATGACAAACGGGACAGAGCAGGGCATTCTCCCTTTGGAGGTTTGTTCCTAGGACTGGGGTTCGTGTTCAGTTGCGCTTCAGATAAAGGCGTTGTTTCAAAAGAGGACAACGAAGCAGGTGCGGATCCAGTGCAGTGGGGTGAGTGGGCGAGGGCTCTGGTGAGGCAGCCGGACTGCCCAGGCGGCCTCGTGCCCTGCTGCCCGCAGAACCCATCCTGGGCTCTGTTACTAGAGCCTGAGGATTTTCTGTCTGTTCTGCCTTGGCTCTTCTCACAGACCCAGAGCACCAAGCGACCACAGCATGTCTCTTACTGGCTGGGAATCTGCCCGGAAGCCCCAGTGCTCTGGGATCAGCTCTAAGCCCAGCTCTTCTATTTGCTAGCTGTGTGACCTCACAGGAGCCTCTTTTCCAGTGTGTAAGTTGTGGATAATAAGACCTTCCTCAGTGGGTAGGTGTGGAGTTAGGTGGCTGACACTGTTAGGGGGACTCTGTGTCCGGGTTTGCCAGGTGCCACCTGGTCTATGTCTATTGTCAGGTCATCTTTATGAACAGTGTCCATTTTGACTGTCAAAGGTGTCCCGGTTTGCATGATGGCCACCCTAATATACAGACACCCAGCAATTGTATTTGCTTTGGTTGCTGATCATGGCTCACAATTGTGTCATAGTAGTGTCGCTGTGACTGCTAGTGGATAGTGGGACTGAACTGCATAAAACCAAAAAAATTTTTTCTTACTTCATGTTTCCATGCAATTAAAAGCTTCTCACTTTTCTTATTGGAAAATATCATAATTTATATGGATCAAAAATGTGCCAAATACATAAGCTTTTCTTATTTTCCTATGATAATTTCACAGATTTGGGGTGTTTTCTTCCTATAGAAACCTATAGGGCTATATTTTCTCAGTAACCTTTGCCTTCTCCTGGATAAACTTTCATTTATCTTTTCAAAGATCACATGTATCTAGGATGTTCATTAGGTCACTAAACTTTAGCCTTTTATAGTTATTATTATAAAAGTGCATTCATCTTGTTCAGTCTTCCCTACTGTAAAAGACATTTTTTGCTTACTCTCCTTGTTTTATTAATTAAGCTTCTCTAACATACAAGGGTTGATTTGCTACCATCCCCGATTCTTGAGCTCACAGTCTGAAAGTTGGGCACCAAGAGGACAGGGGGGAACGACCCCCTTCTCCACTGTCACGTGGGATCTCAGGTGAAACCACAGGATGTGCAAAGTTCCAGGGAAAAGGCACCAAGAACTAGAGATTCAAGGTGTAGATGTGGATACCTACCTGGAACCCCTTGGGGAACATCTCAAGGCTCACCTTTCTGAATCTGGACTTCTCTCCTTGGTCCAAGGCAGTGTCCTCTGGCCTTCTGCCAGCATTCCCCTGACAGCCTGGCTAGGTTTCAGGAAGGGAGGAGGCCGCCTCCCTGACCCACTGAGCCCTTGGGGGTTTGATATATGTCCAACATTCCGCATGGTCAGAACCAAAAGCGTCATTAATAAAGGATGCGTCTGAAGTAACATTTGAAGTGGCGTGATACATTTCACATTACAGTAGAAGGAGAAGATTTATAGGTCTTGGAGGATAAGCCCTTTTCCTGGAGTTACTCAGGCCTAACAGTTTCTTGAGGCTGAGACAAAAGGTCTATCACAAGCCGTGATTTATGTAGGACCTCTGATGGAATACATCTTGTTAGAGGCGAAATTGAGAGCTTTCGAGTTTGGTAACAGTCAGGAAACAAATGGTTCAGCCTCAGTAAGCTGACTGGTGCTTGCCTGGAGTTGGTTTTTTAATCTTTAGTGGAATTCTTTGAACTTTGGAGTGAGCTTTACAGTTGTAGGAAAGTTCGTAGCTTACCCTTGTTGGGCAGAGCCAAGCTTTATCTCCCCTGTTCCATCCAGTACACAGATACTGGGGGCGTGAGGACCGGAATCCTTGGCAGGACAGATGAAGACCCGTCTGGACAGGACACATCAGTGTGTGATTTGGGGAGTTTCACCATTTTCTCTCTAATTATTCAAACCATTTGAAGAGAAGCAAGCTGTGAGCAGACATTCTTAACACCACATGGCAAAGCAAGAATGCAAAAGGGAAAACAAAAGGCAGAAATCGAGTGACTTAGGGAACATAGTTATTGCTGCCTAAGAATTAGGGGATGACGTGTAAGGTAATAATGCAGACATATCCTAAAGGAACGTCAGACGGAGGACTTTAGCCAGAAAACACGGGTAGTTCGTGAGTGCTCACTAGTTAAAATAGCGACGTGTTCCTGGATGCGGAGACCCTGGGCCCAGAGACCTGGCTTTTTGTACAGTTTACACAAGCCTTAGAGTTGTGGTTGTGCTTGGGTGACCAGGAGACAATTTACTTTTGAGAAATGACCTAATTTTCATTGTGGGCCTGAGTTTCACATTGGAGCTGAGTCCCTGTCCTCTTTCCATTGAGGGCTGTTCCGCCTCAGGCAGCTCGGTGCCTTTTGGATGAACATCCATCTCTCTTCTCCTGCACCTGTCCAGGTTGCTTCTGTCCTCAGTTCACTGAACATGTGTCCGCTGTGATGTAAAGTCTTCCCTAACGGCCCCAGGTTTTTATTCGGCCAACTCTCCCCAGTAACTCCTATGCAGTCCCCAGAACCTGAGCCCCACCATCAATTACTTCATTATGTGCTGTGATTTCAAGCAGCCCTGAACTGAACTGAACTGCACGCCCCTCAGGGGAGAGCCCTGTCATGTGATCTCCCCACGTAGTTAACATAGATTTAAACTCGGAGTCCTCGGAAGAGGAAGGGGTGGAGCCACCAGAACCCGGGAGGGGCCAAGAGAAATGAGAAACACAAAGTGGGGTTGTCCCAGAGCCAGAGATGCAACAGCTCCCTTCACCCTCCTGCCAGCAGTGCCCATGGGGATGTCACCCCTGGTCTCCTGGGGAGGCGGAGGACCAGAAAGGGGAGGGCACTTGCCCAAGTTGGACATCAAAATTGCCAGCAGCAAAGTGACATTTGGACGCAGGTAGCCTGGAACCATAGCTGAGTGCCCCACGGTTGGAGTGGGAGGTTTGGGGTACCCCTGAGGCTGGTCTGTTTTGAAAGGTCAGGACCCATCAGGCTGGACAGATTAAGTGTGCTCAGACAAGCTGGAGGACCTCCGAGGCCAGGCCCAGGAGTTTGGAGCAGGTGTGGTGTGATAGCGGGTGTAGGGAAGGGAAATGCCCCCGTGAGGATTCCAGGCCAGCTTGCACAAGCAGGTGAGAGTTGGTGAGGCAGGGAAAGGGTTAAGAAGTGGAGGCCTGGGAGGCCTGGTGACCGGGGTCCTCACCCCGTGGCAGCCCTGGAAAGGGGTTAATGGCCCAAGCCTGCTATTCCAGGGCCAAAAATGGCCTAGGCATGGTCACCTGCCTTCAACTCCATTGAGTCGTTATGAATGTCACAGATACTCATCTCGACAGCATTTGCTCCTGTCAGTGGCCTATTTCTTTATTTTTTAAAAAATGTAGTGCTTTTTTTTTAAAGTAACAAATGTACACAGTGAAAAGCAAAGCAAACAAATCAACAACAACAACAAAAAACCCTCACTTACTACAAAAGGGAGTTGTGAGTAAGTGAGTCTGCTTCTGACTCCCTCCTCCCAGACCCTCCAGAACCTTCTCTAGGAGGCAGGTTTCCTCGTATCCATTCCAGAGACAATCCCTGCATAAATGAACGTGTCTATGAGCTGCTCCTGCTGGTGACAATGACGACAAGGACAAGACTAGGAGCAAATACCTGCCCAAGTTCACGGTGTGTCAGGCACCACTGTAAGTGCTGTGCAAACATTTTCTCATGGAGACACCTCACAGCACAGCAACCCTGCAAGGCAGGAGTCCTTACCAGCCTCCCCCATTTTGGAGGGAGAAACAGAGGAGGGAGCGACTTTCCTACATCGCGGGGCAATGAAGGGCGCGGCTGGGACGCGACCGCTCAGCGCGGGCCATTCCTGTGCTGAGCTCCCGGCGGGCCCTCCCTCCCGGCCACGGGCCCCTGGCCCACGGTTTTGATGGCTGCACAGAATACCATGTGTTGATGAGCCCGGGTTTCCCTAACCAGCTTCTTGCGGAGGGGCATTTCAGTTGTTTCCAGTCTCCTGAGTTCATCGCAGCTTTGAAGTGATTTATTGGGTCAAGTCAGAAAGTTGGGCTTTTGCTGTGTTATCTTCTTAAAAGTAGTAACGAGACGTTTGCTGGAGTTCACGTCGGTTCAGAAAGCTGGTTCAGAAAGAAGGGACGTGTTTCAGCTTGCTTTCGTGGCGTCACAGACAGGGCAGCAGACGGGCTCCGCTTTGAATGCAGAAGCCACCAACAGAGACTTCGTTCTACTAGCATTTGGCAGAGAAGCTTTTAAGAACATCGTGGAAACATCTTCCCGGTCTTTCGCTTCCATCTGAATGCTTTGTCACATGCTGGGAGCTCTTCACAATATGGATTATCCAACACAACAACAATTAGTTCCAGTCACATGGAAATTTAATATTAAGAAAAAAATACTCATTGCTATGTCAGTGGGTAATTTAGCTCGTGCCTATAGTTACCCTTAACAGTTACTCTGCAACCCTCGTAGAGAAAATGTTTGAGCGTTTCCTGTGAGCGCCTTATTTATTCTGAAGCGTTGGTAAAGTCTAGTTCACAAAGTCCTGTTGAAATAAATGTTTGATCAGTTATGGTTGATTTTTTTCCTGCCTGTCTGCCTGCCTGAGATTCCCACTTAATGTTCAACAAATTCCCTCTGGCCACTCACTCCGGACATCATCTCCAACTGTCCTAGACTGAAATTAGCTAAGGGAAGTGTGTTCTTTTTCAAGAACAAAGCATTTACTCATTATATCAGATACAACATAAGATTTTACTGTCAGGCAAAAAAGATAACTTATAGCATTTTTTTTATTTATAAAATTCTGGCTTCTAATACCTTTGCCAGAACACAGATGCTCCCATATTTAGTAGGGCTCTGAGCTTACCCCGCCTCTAAAATAATGGATACGTTCCTTCGACAACTATTTACTGAGCACCTGTCATCTGCTGAACACTTTAGGAGGAAGATGGTGAGCAAAACGTGAAGCTTGTAGCGCTTTGAAGGGTGAGGATAAGATCTGATGTGTATTTTAAAAAGGTCCCTCCCACAATTCAGTGAATATACAAAAATACTGCTCAAAGGGGCAAATTTTATAGTATGTGAATTATATCTCAATAATGCCATTACTAAAAAAACAAATCCCTTTGCATGCATAGGGGAAAATTCACACAGAGCAGCTGGTGGGACTGAGCTCAGCGGTCCAAACCCATTCTTGGGTATTTGGTCACGACCAAAGAGGAGAGGTCTTTTGCCTACTATTGCAATAAAATTTAAAAAAATTGATCTCTCCCTAATAAGGCACTTTTAATTAATTTCAGAAGAATCCAAATGCTTATGTTTAAGAGATGCTGTATCAGTCAGTGAGATGGCTGAGTCTAGATAAGCAAAATTAGACTGAGGTCTAGCAGTGTGTGTGAAACCAAGACAGCCCAGCTCTCTTCATATCAGCAGGTGAGAATGGATCAACCCAGATAACAAAAAAAAAAAAAAAAAAGAGGAAAGAATAGCTGGTGCCGAACTCCGCATCATTAATTTTGTTTGTTTTTGTATATTGCTAGCAAAAGATGAACTAATGTTTCATCAAGAGTAGTTTTTCATAAAGCTTGGAGGTGGGATTCATGTGCGTTCAGAATATACCTTTTATTCCTCAGTTGAAGATAAAGCTGGTAGAATTTAGTCACTTGGAAAACAGCAGCATCCTAATCATTATTAGAAAAAAAAAGCTTTATTTTTTTCAAAATTCTACTTAATGAACCCAAGCTGTGTTGCTTCAGTCCTGACACCATCCTCTCAGAATGAATTCTCATATCTGTATGTGAAACATTTTTCCTAGTCTGTGAATGAGCAAGCCTAAGAGAGGAGAAAATCCTCATTTGGGAAACAGGAGTCTGTGCCTGAATCCTCAGGGGCAGCACAGCACCTGCCGCGGGGATGCACTGCCAGGCCCCTGCCGCGGGGATGCACCGCCAGGCCCCTGCCGCGGGGATGCACCGCCAGGCCCCTGCCGCGGGGATGCACCGCCAGGCCCCTGCCGCGGGGATGCACCGCCAGGCCCCTGCCGCGGGGATGCACCGCCAGGCCCCTGCCGCGGGGATGCACCGCCAGGCTGCCGAGCTGCAGAGCAGCCGGGCTGGGAGCTCCTGGAACCCAAGTTCCAACTCCTCCGGCACCATGTAAGCCCCAGGTAACTCCTTATTCCTTGCCTGGCACCTAAATTCTGCATTCCACCCTGGACTTCACAACTGCTTCAGCCCAAGAGTTTCACATGCGACAAAGCATGGCGTGATTTGTTTCAAGTAACAGAAAACCCAGCTCAAAATAGCTTCTGCACAGGTGGGAGTCCGTCAGCTCACGCAGCCCCCCCGGCCTGTGCTGCCCCCTTGCGGTCTTCATTCTCCATCTGCACCTGTCCATGGGAAGCACAGACGGCTGTTGGCGGGTCCAGGGCCACGTGGTCTTAGGTTCCCTCTCCTTTGAGAATATGTGAACTCTCTTTCCCGGTCTCTGTGGCAATCACTGTGGAAGGAACAAGAGCTTAATGAGGCACCCACCCCTTGAAGACCAATCACTGAGCCCAGCAGGGTGGGTGCCTGCCTGGCCAGCCTGGGAAACGTGCCCTGAGTCAGGTCCACATGGAGCCCCACATGGCCCATCAACCCTTGGCCGGAAGATGAGCTAGCGACCCCATCTCACCCCGCAGACGGTGGTGCAGGGGAACAGGAACGCAGCGGCGAGCCCTCCCAGCTGCGAAAGGAGCAGGGGAGGAAACACGTCAGGCGAGTTTGACTGCAGTTATATGATGTCAGAGGGATGGGTTCTCCGACCCGCCAGTGTCCCTTCATGCAGAATCAGCTCCGTCTTTATTCTCTCCGTAGCATCCCCTCTGGCTGCCTCACATGCGCCCCCTGTGGTTACAAATGGTGGCAGCAGCTTGCCTGGCACTGCGGTTCCACAGCCCCAACACGGGAAAAGAGGAAGAGCCTTTGTCACACTGAGTAAGACCTAGACCCCCCACTACTGGCGCAGTCGACTCCACCAAACCACAAAGACTAAGGATGGGAAAAGGGCGGGTACCCAAAGGAAAACAGAGACCAGAATGCGACCCAGCTGGAAGCCATCCCTACGCCCAGCACAATGCTTCCATGATTTCCCCGACGATCAGGCCTCTCAGGGTTTCCCTCCCTCCCTGTTGACCTACCCCTGAGGTCTAGAAAAGCCCTGACTCCAGATCAGCCCAGCCCTCTGCTCTCTCCCTCTGCCTCCCTCAGTGCAGAGCAAGCTCTGCTCCCTGTACGGATATCCACGTGTCATCCCTGGCTCACTGGGGCCCTTCCACCTCCTCCTCCTCATCCCCCATACCAGTCATTTCAAACATTCGTCTCCTCCACCACCTTTGTTTGACGCATATATTCAACCTTTAGGAGAGACTCAGTGCACATCCCATCAGCCGGATCATCTTCTGGGATGTCCTCCCTCCCCTCTCCCCTCTCGGTCACACTTTGCTCTTTCCTATCTGAAACCTGGCATGATGTGTGTGGTCATTGCCTTGGTCCTGCACTGGGACCTGCTGGGACAAAGTCCTAGGTGACTCAGTGGGGCTGGCACCCAGGGGAGGAGGAAGGATTTGCTGCAGGGGCTGGCTATGTCTCTTGGGCTAAGGGCTGGGGAATAAAATGCAATGATGTTTGTAAAGCTCCCAGCACAGCCTCTGGTGCAGAGCAAAGAAAGCATCCATTAAGGGAGCTGCAGGTATCCCCGCTTCATCATATGCTATTTCTGGAAAGATGAGATGAAGGCAGAGATGAAGGGATAGCGGGTCATGGGATTCTGACCACAGCGGGTCAGCTCAGGAGGAAGCCAGAGGTAGGGATGCACCTGGAGAGTAGGAGGGGGACAGGATGTTCTGCAACCAAGGTCTCTGTTGCACCCAGAAAAGGCTGAGAATCAAACCTGTGGATTAACTTCATGCCTGGAGAATCTCAAGATCTAGTTACGTGATTCTGCATTAGTAAAAGCATTAAGGAAAATAAGTTACACGTGCACCGTTTTTAGTAGAATATCCCCCAGTGAAGTTGAGTGCTCACTAGGATAGTCAGCTAGATTTAGAACTTTTATGGGTCCAGACCCCTTAATCTGTTGAATCATGTGTTCTGCTATTGAGCTCAAGGCTAACTGGACTGGGAGCTACAGTTAAAAAAAAAAAGAGTAAAACCTTCTTGTTTTATTAAAGCTCATTCTTGGATCCTCTATGGCTTCAAGCCTCTGTCCAGTGTAACAATATAGTCCTTGCTTTGTCATCCTCTTGCTGCAAACTTCTCAAATAGCTGTTGACAGAACACAGCTGAAATATCTGGATTATTCTGATAATCACAGGAGCACCGTCTCAAAACTCTACAGTTTATAAAATCTGACTGTTGCATTTGTCACAATCAAAGGCGTGACAATGGCATCATGTCATGATGACAAATCCTAGTAAACTCTATGTGACAACAGGAGACCCCAGTCATTTATTTTATCCTCATCAATTACCCTGATGAATCCTGAAGAATAGTCGCTGCTTAAGACAGTTTTGTCTTTTGTGCCCAGGCAGGAACAGCCCTGTCAATCAGGTAATTTTCCACTCATTTTTATCAGTTTGGAACAATTTACACATCCAGCAGAATTTTACAGAGATGTCTAAAGAAATGAATACCCTCAGAGGCTCCCAGAATGAAGGTTTCAGGAGCCGCGTTACCTTTTCGCCCTCTTCATCAAGGTGTGAATGGTCTACATTTTCTGGAAGTAGCCACGAGAAGCAATTAAAGAGTGAAAAATGCACCCCCTGTGTTGATAGGATTTGGGTTCCTCGCCAGAATTCCCAACTGTGAATGGATAGTTTTCTTGCTGTCAGAATTCCCGCTTTCATTGCTCTCACTGGTCTCATTTTTGACAGCGGTATAATGAGGAATAGAAAAGTTTCATTAGTTCTTGAAAAGAAACGTCTGTCATTTGACAATTCTCAGAGAATACTCTTAGGACAAAAAATTGGCACATAATTGAGAAAAAGCTCACTTGGTGCAGACATGGGGATGTGATCACCAAAAAGTGGTGGGAAGTTAATGAGAAAAAAAAAATCTCTTTGCTTTTCTTTCTCCTTTCTAAGCTGCGTCGCAAGAGTTTCTGATGGACACAATTCAGAGAAGTGCACTCCCCGCCGGCTTCCGAGCCTTTCCTGCTGCAGGCACCCGATGGTTTTAACCAGGCTGCTTTGGCTGTTCTTTTCTGCTCACTCTTCCCATATCATCAGCTGTTGTTTTCTTCCAAGTGCATTTTGAGCTGTTGACTTTGTCCCGCAATACACATGCGATACACTTCCTGTTGGTTAATCACCTATCCTTGAAAAGCAAAGATAAATTCTATTTGATTTCTTTCTCTTTATTGTACCTCTGTTGGAGCTCTGTATGCTGTGCCTTTCCTGGGCCTCCCGCATGTGTTTGTTCTCGGACACAATCACATAGGAATCTTCAGGTGCTCGGAGAGCCATTCGGCCAACCAGGAACTAGAGGCTGATGAAGCTGGAACAGGTGTCTGAGCCTCGGCCCGTTGGCTTTTGCAGAGAAGGGGAAATTCTTTGCTGGGGGTGGGGGGGACTGTCCTGTGCTTTTAGGATGTTTAGCTGCCTCTACTCACCATCTGCCCCGTAAGCTGTGACAACCAAAGATGTCTCCAGATGCAGTTGCCTCTTGAACATGGGGGCTGGGGGCGCTGACCCCCATGCGGCTGGAAAACATGAGGATAACTCAGATTTACAGCTGGTCCTCTGTATCCACAGTCACACATCTACAGATTCAGCCACCTGTGGGTAGTATAGTACTGCCGTCTGTGTTTAGTGAAAAAAATCCACATGTGAGTGAACATGTGCAGTTCAAACCCATCTTGTTCAAGCGTCAACGGTATTGCCATTGCTGTCTGTGGGGCAAAATCACTTCCAGCTGAGAACCAGTGATTTGAAATAAGGAACTTTTATGGCAGGTTCTTCAAATTCCCCAAGGATTCCCTTCTCTTATCTCAGTCAGCTGATAGAAATATTTCATCGTCAGAGCAGCATGAGTCCCACGTCAAGAAACATAAAGTTGGCAGACCTACGTAATCCCATACACGAGATGCAATTCTGTGAATAACAACTATCTTTATGTAAACCATACATTACCAGAAAAAAACATTGCAGAGAAATGGAAATGTTGGTTACCGTGGAAGGCTAGCGGTCCACTGTTTTTCCTTCTCGTGTTATTCATGTTAAAACACGTAAAGGGTTCTGTATATTTTTGTAATCTTATCTAACACTGTATTCTGAAATTTAATCTCTGATTCCTGAGGGATGATGATGAGATGAATAGAAAAGAATCTGGAAGAATATTGATGTTTGTGTAACTGTTTTAAAAGCAGCAGTTATAATCTTCTTATCAGTAAATAATCAAGAGTTGTATAAACTTTGAAAGTTCTACAAAAATGTTAGCCGTAAAAGAAATTATATTTTAGTAACCAGTTGCTATGTGAGTCAGTATTATCAGGGTAGAAGCAATCATATTTTATACTGAGTTTATTATTGGTGGACAAGGGCCTGGAAACTATCCCCAGTATCAATAGCATTTCAAATCTGAGAAAATAATGTCTCCAGTGCACAGATGTCTGTGGGTCTCTTCTTTGAAAATTGTCTCTTAAATGATCTTTTAATGTTGCTTCACACACAATATCGGACCTCAAGCTGAATTATGATAATTTGCATAATCTGTGCTATGACACAGCTCAGATGGCAAGAAAAGACCCTAATGCATCAGTATTTCTTACTTAGGAGGTCAAAAGTATGTCATCTCTGCTAATATCCTTGAAATCACGCAGCCTTGTCTTGTGCGGACAAAGAGGCTTAATAACCCTCTTTTCTGGGTCCTTCCCCCCGACTCCTCTTTTCCTCCAAGCTTGCTAATCCAAGATTACAAAGGGTCCTTCTGAAGTAACTTCCGGGCCACGTCCTTAATCCTGGTTTTCCTTCTCTTGGATCTGCAGAGAATGATAAAGCCTTCGGGAGAAAGAAAACTCACAATCTGCAACACGTAGACCTTACCACGATTCTTGCATGTGTTTTTTCTTTAAATGGTGGTATTGGCCAGATAACCTTACAATTATCTAGTATTTGGTCTTAGCAGATACAGACCAACATCCTGTAATGGCAAAAGGTGTATTTTTTAACAGTAGACAATTAGTGTCTTTGTCAGCATGGGACATGCATACACGTGCAGGAAGTAGGAGACAGTTCCTCTTGATTCACGTGATGTTATGATTAACTCAATGCCGTGGCTGACTGGTAAGAAGTCTGCTCTTTTACTTTAATGCACGTGTTTGAAAATGTTTTCAAAATGGGTTTAGCGCATCTCCTACGACCAGCCAGGAGAGCATCCCAACTGAGTATAATTTAATGGACATGGCCGTTTTTGTGGGGTTTTTGTCTTAAATTGTCTTTTATTTTTAACACCTTTATTGTGGTCTGACTCCTGTACAGTAAACTATACATATTTCAGACATATAATTTGATGAATTTTGGTAGATGTATACATCAGTGAAAGAACCACCACAATCAAGATGGCTGACATTTCCATTACTCCCCAAGAGATGCAAATTTCAAACTCCCAATTTACCCCTTCCTACCCTCTTTTCCCTCTGGTAACCATAAGTTTGTTCTCTATGTCTGTGAGTCTGTTTCTGTTTTGAAGATAAGTTCATTTGTGTCTTTTTTTAAGATTCCACATATAAGCAACCTCATATGGTATTTTTCTTTCTCTTTCTGACTTACTTCACTTCGAATGACAATCTCCAGGTCCATCCATGCTGCTGCAAATGGCATTATTGCTGCTTTTAGTGTTAGGGTCTTGAAGCCTTTCAGGGTCAGCATTTCCGATGTGTATGGCAAACACTGTTTGAAAGGGTAAGAAAGAAACCAGTGCCCACGTGCTGGTTCAAGGAACTCGTGGTCTCAGCTTGTAGAATGACCTTGTTTTCTTGCGATCTGTTTTCCCCTATAAAGAAACTTTAACAACTGTACAGTGTCAGAGATTTCTGAGGTCTGGTTACTTGAGTTCAGCTTAGACTCAGCTTCGCTGTACTCAAGGTAACTTGTTTCAATGCTGCTGGGAAAAAAAAAAATAGGCATTTCTCCAGACACGTGAAGCTCTTTCTGGGAAGGCTGGATCACAGCCTCCCCCGAAGATTTTTAGACTATGATGTGTTTTTTTTTAAATGTGGTGAGTGTGTGCACTAGTGAGCATTATTGGAATTTACCCAGGTCCCAGAGATGTTTTTGCTCATTAAACCAATCATCTGGTGACCAGACTATCTCAAATTTTTTTAAGTATCAACAACAATAAAAAAGAACATCACCACAATATACTGATCAGCATTTCCCAAGCAGTAACATGGGATGCACACTGCCGGACCGCCTCTCCAGAGAGCCATAAAGTGATGGGAAGGCAGAGACACCAGGAGCTCACAAAATCTGAGACAAGATGGCCCAGCTTGGGTTTTGTCTTCCCTTCTGGAAAATACAGCGTGTGTCTGCATTTCACCTGCCTGATGCCAGGTGTCCATCTGATCTGTGGAAGCCTGTCTCTTGCAAAAGGACTTTCTATAGAAAGGAGAGGTCGTGTTTAACAAACGTATGCATCTGGAATTGGTATGGATTGAGCTGAGCGTCAGGAAATGGTGACAGGTCAGTGGATGTGGGTGGTCCCATTCATTTTAGGCTTAATTTACTAACGTTAAGTTAAATCTGTAGCCATCCTACATAAAGTGAGTTCATGGAATTAAACGAATTAAACTTAAGAGAAATAAAGTTGGCTCAAGGTACATAGTTTTTTTTTTCTGTAAAATCAGAATACTTCTGGTTGTAAGTGACAGAAAACCAACTCAAGCTGCTTAATGAAAACATTAAGAAGTTTCTGCACCTATAGAACTGGGAAGCAAGGTACAACTTGCCTCAGGCGTGGCTGGAACCAAGGGCCCAGAATAGCACTAGGGCCCTGCTTCTCTGGCTGTGTCTTGGTCCCGCTCTCTGGCCACGATAGTCAAGAAGGCCACCGGCATCCCTTAGTCATGGTCATAAATGATACCATCTTTCCCGGGAACCTGCAGCAAGGTGGTGTTCACTTGGCCTGGCTTTCATCCTATGCCTGTCCCTGAACCAGTCACCATGGCCAGGAAACTGGGGTTGCCCTTGCCAGATTCAGTTTTCATGCCAATCCCTGTGGCTATGAGTGGGGTTATCAGACCTGTGTAATCCACTTAGAGCAGAGTGTCCACAGGAGTGCGGTTATGTTACCAGCAGAAGGGGGAACAATTATGGACGGAAAGGGGAAAAAAGGATGGCTAGACCAGCAGTGGTGGAAGTGTAAAGATAGAGTCTGGGTGAGATACAGCTAAGAGATACTCAACAAACATTTATTTACAACCTATAATATAGAAGACTCTCTCCTAAGAAGTCTAGATGATACCAGAAGTATAAGAAATAGTTCCTGACCCTTGGGAACGTGCATCCTAGGGAGTTCATTCAGCAAACGTTCATGGAGGCCTTGTAATTAATTTACATTTCTGAACACAGGTTCAACCATACGGAGCACTGTGCTGGGTGCTGGCTGTACAGCGGTGGTGAGCAAAGCAGGTCGTCCAGCTCCTGCTCTCATTTGGACTTCATGGGGGAGCCTAGAGGGGCATCCCTGTGCAGGCCACTGATCGCAGCGGTGTCGCATGGTCCCACCTGCCAGTCCAGGCCAGTGTTTCTCAGACCCCAGCGTGCATCCCCAAAGTGCCGTCCCAGGGCTGGCAGCATCAGCACCGCTCGGGAGCGCATCAATGCAGACCAGGCTACTCGAACCCTCTCTGCCACTGAATCCACTTTCATAAGATGCTCAGGTGATCCACATGCACTGTAAAGCTTAGGAGGCCCTGCTGTAGCTCGATGGTCAGCCAACAAGAACTCCCAAAGTCAAATCCACTTGTTATGAATAAAGTTTTATTGAAACACAGCTGTGCCCATTCGCTTGTATATTGACTGTGGCTGCTTTGACACCACCAGGGCAGGCTGGGAGTTGTGACAAAGGCTGTGTGGTCTGGAAGGCCTATAATATCTGCCATCTGCCCATTTACAGAAAAGATGTGCCGAGCTGTGTTCTAGTAGGTAAAGTAAAATCGTAAGCAGGGCCGACATCATGGGTGTACGAAGCAAGGGGGTCACGGAGGCCTCACCCTGGTTTATGGCTCTGATGTTGCTGATTTGTGAACAAGGACACCACTTTTTCCTTTGCTCTGGAAACCACACATTTTATAGCCGGTCCTGCCGGGGAGCAAAATTCAGATTTGTATGGAGTCGAAGCACACGTGGGCACAGGGTGCCGGGAGGGGGTGACTAGCCCGGCCTCGGGGTCAGATGAGGCTCCCTCACGTTGGTCGCTGACTCAGTCTTGATGGATCAGAGGAGTTTTCCAGAGGACCCTTGCTCATGAAATCAGGACACAAAGCCGTTATGTGACTAAGGGTACCCACCCTACAGTGGCCTCAAGAGTGAGGTGTGTGCATTATCTCATAGAAATAGTCATCCAGCCTTCTCTGGATTCATTCTGCACCTGGACAGCCCCAGCGCTCGAGGGCCCTTGCCTCACAGTCCCAGGTGAGGCTCCCGTTCTAAGCATCAGAACTTCACCTAGCAGTGTCTAATAGTTTAAAAAAAAAAAAAAAAAAAGCTCTTTCCTCTCTTGCATTGCTCTGCATTAGGGAAGAAAACCTTTCCAGAAAGTTCCCCAGCAGACCCATTGGCCAGAATTGGACAGCAGGGGCAGGAAGACTGGCCATCTCCAGCCTCGGTGACAGGAGGCAGCAGGAAGGGCTGGGACGGCTGGAGGCGGGGCGACCCAGAGGTCTGTCACCCGCCGCGTTTCCATGGCTGCTTCTTTTGCAAAAACACTCATTGTAGAATTTCTTCAACTCCTGGGTAGAGCTCTGAGGGCACTGAAAAGATGACTTGGTTCATCCCCCCAAAAATCTGATCAACTCGACTTTTCCAAGGATACATCTACTCCAGAAAGGGAGGTTCACCAGGAGCAGTAAGGCTCCCCAGACAGGGCCGGGACCAGGGGTCGGAGCTGCCCGTCAGCCAAACTTACGAAACTATGTTTTCTCAGTGCTACTGAGCAGTTTCTGAGGAATCTGTGGGGGTGGGACGAATAATTGTACCTTGAAAGATATTTGGTTAGACTCTGTCAGAGAAGTAAGGGATATTCAGCATCTGTTTGTGAAACATGATTTCTTATCTAAAAGTTGAATGGCTCTTCAGTAAAATGGTATTTGATGCTTTGACAGAGTTTATACCTAAGTCGTTTTCCTCACTGACTTCTGTGTTTCCGCCTGTTTATGTTTCTATATTTGTGCAAAAAAGAACGTCTGAAATCTGTAAAACACAATTTTTCTTGGCTGAAGCATCTACATTCCATACCGGAATTCCACTATACTTGCTTTTTATAAAATAAAGTTAAAACGTCTGCTGCAGTATTTACCTTAAATGTGATGTTAGTTACAATTGAACCGAGGTATGTTTCTCTTCCTCAACCTGTAATTCTTTTGAGTAGAGGTTAATAGGGTGGCATACAACATTAAAATACATATCAAAGAAAGAATGCCTTCTAGTTCCTAATAGAAAATCACTACTGTGGTTTCTACAGATTAAATAAAATTCACACTCTTGTTAGGTATTAAGGTAAGAAATATTCAGTTTAGAAACGAATGTTCTCCGTGGTTTTTACCATATTAACAACCCACTTGTAAAAATCTCCATTCTTCTGTTCTTGCTAACGCCCTCCCCGATTAAAACTACGTGCTGTCGAAACCTGAACTTCCACAGAAAATGTCTATTCAGAGATGTCACAATGAAACAGCAGTTCAACTAAGATGTTTGGAAGTTGTGATTTTCTGTGGCACGTTTGAAAGGAACGAGTACAAAAGTTTATCCATCATTCTGCTATATTCTGCCATCGACAGCCACGTGAAATAAAAGAAAAATGTCTTGAATGGAGACGTGTTTTTCTTTTCAGTGGTTTGAGGATTGAGTCTCAATTTGACCTTCGGAAAAATGTCAGAACAGCGTTTCAGAGACACCTAGGCACGCGAACCTCCGGTAATTTGGGGACTTTATGCGACATGAAGCCACTTGAAGTCCGTAGACACTCAGGGTTGATGAGAATTCTGTTGAAACAAAGTGCGTTTTGCCCCTTGGCCGCGGCCAAATTGCATGTTGTGAGCAGCTTGTATTTTTAGTTGAAGGGTTTGCTTTGGAGTTCAACTGCAATTTTACTTTCATTGTCATCTTAAATCTATAATTTTGTGAGAAAGTTTTTTAAAATACCTTCTCTCCTCTCCAGCAATTATTCTGACTGGAGAGTGACCTTTATTCTCTTCCGGTTACAAAAGAGAGGGAAAGAGAGAAGAAATAGCACACTCTGGGTTTTTTTCCGACCCCTGGATTATAGGGTGGGACACCTCAAAATGGAAAAGGAAGATTTTCAGACTTTGTAATGTCATCGGATAGTCATTAAATTCGTACCAAACTGCAGTTCAGTGACCTTAAGGTTGGACCCTAAGAGGTAAAATTGGCAGTAATCAAGTCCAAAGCTGGAGTCAATTAACTGCAAGCAAATTAACCAACAATTACGGCGTGCCTTGTTTATTTTTCTGAAGATCTTGAAATAAAGCAAAAGTTCTCCACAGGTACAAAGAGCTGGGCACCCACGTGAATGCATTTTGGAGCCGAACTTCTCCACGTGAGGTGGAGCTCCAGCCACAGTGAAAAGTCTAGTTTAACAGACACGTTTGGAAGTTGTGATCGGCCCTGGCACGTTTCAAGAGGGGGCGAGGGGCGTGGGGAGTCCAGGAGGCCTGGCCTCCCGTGTTCACACCCGTACGATTCAACCACTTTTACCCTGTGGAGGCCACCTGCTTCTCCGGGACAGCCTTTGTGTTAATCACATACTCACTTACCCCGCACCCTGCGTCCGCACCTAACAGGTCCCCCCCCTCGCCGGGGGGCCCTGGCCTGGATCACGAAACAGCGTCCTCTTGGCTGGTCTGTCTTCACATCAGCAGAAGCCCCCAGGTCCCTTGGAGCTTTATCGTTCCCCTCTCCTGTTCTCCGCACGGCTGCTACGTCTCCAAGTCCTGTTGATCTGCCGTGAGAACGGTTTCTCAGCTCTGCCCACTGTCACCGCCACCATCAGATCTGGTTATTATGTCCAGTCCCGGGTTCTGCTCTACCATGCACAGCCCTACAATTATTCCTTCCCAAGGGCTGGCATGACAAAGTACCGCAAATTGGTACTTTGCTAAAAATAACAGAAATGTGTTCTCTTGTGATTCTGGAGGCCAGGAGTCTGAAATCAAGGACTCCTGACGTCCCGGAGGGCCGGGCCCTCTCTGAAGGCTGGCGGGAAGAGCCCACGCCTACCTGTGCCTGCTCGGGGCCCGCTCGTCACCCTTCGTGTCCCTGGGCTTGCAGCGACAGCCTGTACAGCCTTCTTCCCCGTGGCTCTTCTGTGTCTCTATTTTCTCACGTGATTCTCCTCCGCGTCCAGATCTCTCTCTCCTTATGAGGACACCAGTCATTGGGTCGGAGCCGCCCTGCTCCAGTATGACCTCATCTTCACTTGCTCCCATCTGCAGAGACCCTGCTCCAAATAAGGTCACAGTCACAGGTACCAGGGCTTAGGACTTGAATATGCCTGTTTGGTGGGGGACACAATTCAACCCACGACACCCATCATGCTGTTCCTTCTCAGGTTCCCCCTTTCCTGTCACTCCATTGCTCAAAAACCTTCTTCGCTATGGGAGAAGTTCTAACTACTTTAGAACTTCTGGGGGTTCATCCTCTTTCCCAGCCTGGCGGAGCCTCCCAGTCTACCTGGCAACCTACATTTAGGGTCCTGTGCCCTGCCCAGACTGATCAACTTATTGTTTCCAGAATGTTCCATGCACATTTACAGTATCTGTGTTTTTGCTCACAGCATCCCCTGTGCCTTGATTTCTCTGCCACCACTGTCCTTCCTTGGTTGATGGATTGTACAGATCATGACGTGTGGGAAGACCCCATCCCGCATCACACGTGGCCCCATCGAATGCCTGCGTTCAGTGCTAGGACTGACGAGGGAAACTTTTATGTTTATTAGCCAATTGTTTGACCAAAAAGTGTTCCTTTGATCAGATGGTCACTGCCCAGGTTTGTTAACAGAACAAACCTTAATTCTTATTTCATCATCATGTGCACTCTCAGTTAGCTTGAGTGAAAGGGCATAACATATTTTAAAAGAATGTATTATTACTGTTCTATGATCTGGGACTGTTATGGACATGTAGAAAAACCGAATGTTAATTCTTTAAATTTCATTTATAATTTAAAATCCTTGTTTTTTTTTTCCTGATCTAATGAAAAATAACTTCTTGAAGCCTAAAAATGCATACTTGGTTTTAGTTTAGCTGCCTTGGACATGCGGCCGTATGAAATGAATGGGCTCTTGGACGTTTATGAAGCAATTATAGCGTCACATCAGCACAGGGTCCGCTGAGACTTAAGACACGTGGCTGAGAACAGCCTTGGACTGAGGATTCCTGTGGTGGGTGGTGGGAGCAGGGAATGGGCGGGACGCGAGTGGACCCTCCCTGGCATCCGCTGGGCGCAGACACGTTGGCAGTGCACCACCTTATTTGCTGGAAGCTAGAAAGTGTGTTAAGTCACGGGTGGCCGTTGGGGGTTGGCCGGCTGCCCTTGTGCCTATAACGACTCATGCACAAGCGACCTGGTGGTTGGTGCGACCCTGACCTGGGTGTTCCAGCCAGCAAGGTCATCTCTGCTTTCCTTGATGGCAGTGGGGAGTAGGTTGCCTTTTCCAGCATCACTGGATTGCCTTGCCTCACCTCCCTGGCATCATCTGGGTCCTTAAACTCACTTTTTCTTACACGAGTGAGTCATCCAGATAATTGCCCCAAACCAAACCATCATGTGGTGAGTCTGAGTGTGTGCGGGCCCTCAACCCGGGAAGGAGGTAGTGTTACAAGTGAGGCTGAGGACTCGACTGCACGACACCCCGACTTCCTGGAGCAGAGGGGCAGGCCCCCCTGGAGGAAAGCTCTGAAATCTGTAGGCCTTCTCCTCAATGCTGCCTCCTCTGCTCTTTGATATCAGATATGTGGTCATAAAAAGGGACATCTTTTTGATATATTGGGCAAAGCCATTTCTTCCCGTCTTGAAAAATGTCCTCCCCTTTTCCCACCACAGCTGGGAGTTTCAAATGTGAATAAATCGCCAGGAATTTGGCAGTAACAGTATATTCACAAATACACATGAACTTTGGTGGGGTTTAAAGAAAAATAGAATTGAAAGAGCATATTGTCAGGTTTAAGCCCAGACGTACCTGGAGACGAAAAACGAGTTTGTTCTTTGGCTTTGCAAGGACGGACGCCAGGCACTCGGCCCTAAGGCAGAGGCAGGGACACCCGGTACCCACCGCCTCGGGGGGCCGGCGGGGCGTGGGCGGGGGAACTCTCTGGTCTTCAGGCCCCGAAACGGAAGCCACAGAAGGAACATTCAGCAAAGAGGCTGGGCTGGTCCTGACTGCGCAGTTTTCGTCCGCAGACCAGATGGCAAATAGTTCGTTGCGAGAACTGGTGAGACCCGGAACTGGCCCCTCCCCTCTGATGGCTTCCTTTCAGGGACCGGGACCAGGCCTGCCTGTGGGGGACAGAACTCACCAGGGCCTTTCTGATCCTTCTCCTGTTTGTGTAAATTCTGTCACCTGACACCTCGTTAGACCTCTCTCCAGACAGTGTGACTTCTCCTCAGCTGTGGAGGGGTTGAGATCAAATCTTTGTGTCTGTTGACACTGGACATCACGTGACATCTGCCAGCAGTGATTCAACCCTCTCCCATTCCCCCGTTTGCAGATTCTCTGAGTGGGGGCTCCCCCGGGAAGGCTGCAGAGCCATCTGGGGGGTCTGTTCCTCATCATGGCCATCCGTCTGGACTCAAAGCTGGCCCTGTCCCGTGCAGGACACTCCATGTGCATCTTCATGTTTCTTATGAATCAGTGATGTCAGATTTGAATGTGTGATGTGCTGTGAGTGTCATGAACTGCACATTGAATCCCTCGGCCTTTCTCCACCCCCTGTTGTCGCTAGCGGATGGGGATGTCGCCGCAGGCCTGGTGGAGCCCTTGGTGGCCTTCCAGGTGTGCATCCTCTTCCCGGCGCTCAGGCTCATGAAGAGTTTTCCACCATTTGTATCCTTCCTACCTCCTCAAAGACGTTCCCACGAACACAGCTTCTCCCTGAAACTTCTGCCACCTGAAGCGTCCCTCCCTTCTGCCTCCAGGTGTGCAGGTGTCACGCTTTCCCTTACCCCCTTTCCCACCCCCACCCCTGGTCTGGCTCTTGCCTGTCCACCCTCTGGAAACTGCCCACTTTAAGGCTACTAATCGTTTGCACTGCTCTAACCGCCCGTTTCAGGTGAACCCCTAGGACCACCTGGCAATTCTGCTGTGTTTCCCAATTCCTTTCACTCTCCTCTTCCCTCAAACTTCCACACGCTCCATCCTCTTGTCTGCCCCTGCCTGCATCCGCGTCCAGGAGCCCCACCGTCTTAGTGCCCGGTCTGTGTCCCCACCCGGTCCTCTCTCACCTGCACAAGCACGTTCTCCTCGCTGTCCTGGCAGCATCAGGTTTTGGTTCTGTCCTGCACAATCCTGAGTCTGGAAGGCTATGAGGTCCCTCTTGAGAGGTGAGACCTCCCCCCCCATCACAGCCGCCTCAGCAGTTGCCCCCTTTAGAGCATCGCTCCTGGATCCGTCCCCCGACCTTGACGTTGTCAGTTCCCCTCCACCTGTCCTCATTTGTTCCCATCCTTCTACCAAAATGGCTCTTAGTCAACAGGCTGTGCTCAGTCCTCACCTTCTTAACCATGATTCAGAAACAATTTATCCACTTGGCATTTGGTTCACCATCCAGCTGGCATCTTGGTTCACGGCCTCCCTCCTTGGCCACTCCTTCCAGAACCCTTGCTGGTTCTTCCTGTTCTCCCAGACCCCGCTGTTGGCGCACCCCAGGGCCTGGTCCTCAGGCCTCTTATCCTCGGTTTATCCGCTCACTCCCTTGGTACCTTCATTCAGTCTCACGGCTGATACCTCCAGCTATAAGCCGGTGGGTGACTCTCAGGCTCCCATGTACAGTGACCTACTGGGCATTTCCACTTGCACCGGTAAAAGGCATCTCTCACTTCGTATGTCCAAATGGAATTCCTCACTCCTCATTTCCTCTGCATCTCCATTAAAAAGCAGTTCTATTTATGTAGTCACCAAGACCAACATTTTGGAAACATCCTTGACTTTTGTTTGATCCTTTCATACCCCACAGACAATCTAACACTGAATCCTATCAGTCTGATGTTAAATATCTGTATCCAGGACCTGAGGCACCACACCCTCCCTGAGCCAAGCCACCATACCATCCTCTGTCACCTGGGTCACTGAAGGCGCTCCTGCCCGGCCTCCCAGACTCTGCCCAGCACGGTGGCCAGCAGGACGTGGCCCTGTGAAATGTAAAGCGGCTCCTCCCGGCCTCTGCTCACGACCTTCTGCGCCTCCTCACCTCGCTCAGCGCTAACTCCCAGTCTTGTCATAGAGATCCACACAGCTTGTTCCTTCGTCTCAGCCAAAGTCACCTTGTTGGAGAGGCTGTCCCTGAGCCCACTGGATGAAATAGCAGCTCGGCCACCCCCGCCAGGGCTCCCCTTGCCCGTACACCTTTCTTTTTCTCCGTAGTTCTCATCACCTTCTGGTGTGCTGCAGACTTACTTTGGTTGATTATCTGCCTCCCCAAGTGAGCTTGAATGTGTCAGCCAGAAAGTGTCTCCTGGAAACAAGAGATTTCCCCTGTTTGTTCCCTGCTGTATTCCCAGGCCTAGAAACACACTCAGGACACAGCAGATGATCAACACTTATCTTTTAAAGAAATGAACAAATGCCCAAGTTCATGGATGGAGCATTCGTTGGGTACCAATGATGTAAATGCCAGATACAGCCAAGGCAGGTTCCTTCGCGCCAACCCAGACCCTTTCTCAGGCTCATCTCTGTGTGCTGGGATGTTCAGCAGGCCAGCCTCCCTTCAGCCGGAGTCAGTTCCCACAAGTGAGAGCCCTGACCCTCATCCAGTCTTTTGGAGCCCTAGTCACCAAGGCCATCCCGGTAGCCAAGCCTCAGGGATTCGAGCATGGACAGGGTGCTGCTGGCTTCCTGGGGACTCACCCCTGGAGTGGGTCAGCTATGTCTCTAACAGGGTGTGTCCAGAGATGCCTTGTCCCCTTCCCATCTCGGATAGGCACTCTTCCCAGCCACCCGTCACCAGAGCATCCTTGGTCACCACTAGGTCTGTCTTTGGAAATAGTTCCTTAACTGTTTTTGTCGTTCCCACATCCCTGCCTCTGCCAAGAACTGTGCTGTTCACATCTCAGGTCTAGGCGGTGCCGCAGGTTCCCACCTGTCTTCCTTCCAGTCTTAAGGCCACAGCGGCCCCATCTTAACCAAGATGACGGATAGACCTGTCAGCCTGCCTGCCAAGGCCTCTGCAGTCTAGCTCCCCAGCCCTCTCTAAACTGTTTCTCTGTCCCCTGATTTCCCACTGAAACCACATGGCCTCCCACAATTTTCTCAGGGGAAGAAAGTCACCTCTTCCCCTTTGAAAATGAGGTAGCTCTTTGTGTTTTTGCCTGCTACTTTCACTGTGTGTTTTTAACCTTGAACCAAAATTGTTGTAAAATTAAAATCCCATCCTCTGCAACACACACACCTTTAAAAATTTTGCAAGAGGCAACAGACACTCTTTACAGAGAATGGAGGAAGGAGAGGGGAAAACTTTAAACATCCATACTCTCACCCATCCATAAAGAATCATAACTTGTGGTCGGTATTATTAACGTGACTTCACTGTACACATTCTTTTCTGAGCACACATGTCTAACGTCTGTAGTGTGGGGAGTTATTTTTCACACTGTTCCATCAACCCCAGTTGTTATTTGCCTGAATAGCCCACAGGGCACCTAAAATAACCCTTCTACATAGAAAGGGCTCAGTTGGTCATTGAGCCAATCAGAGTTGGTCGGGAAATGTACACTCTTGATCAAATGTAAACAAATAAGGTATGTTGAAGTTCACATTTTCAGAAAGTTAAAAACAGGACTCAAATCCAAGTAGGTGGTGAGCACCTGTCAAAGGTTTAGACGGCTCCTAAGGAGGGAAACAGGAGGAAGACAGAGCTGGCTCAGAGACTAGAGGAGGAGGAGAGGAAGGCTGACTTAGATATAAAACTGGTTAATGTCCCTCAGGGCACAAAAAACGGAACTTGAAGGGTTATCTTTTCTACCCAGCAGAAACCTCTTGCAGTTTGCCAGCCTTCTGCAAGTTAACCTCTTAACTTTGCAGAATCTGGTTCGTAATCAATAGCAAACAGCAAACCCACCCAAACAGCACCCCCCAGATTAAGGGTGGGCAAGCTGCTTCTGCCAGGGGCCAGTGCTAAGCGCCTTCGGCGTTGCAGGTCAGATGGCCCCCAGTTACGCAGCAGCACCGTGGAAGCACGAAGCTGCCGCAGGCAACATGTAAGTGACTGTGTTCCCAGCAAGCTGTGTCCGCAGAACCCGGGCGAGCAGTGGCGGTGTGTGTGTGCTGCCCCTGTGAGCCAGGTGAAGCCCGGGCAGGCTTGTTAGGTGGTGCTCTGGTTGGACTCAGAAAAAAACACATAGCAAGCTTTTTGCCTTTTTCCCAAGTTTTATGTCGGTTTCATAACAATTTCATGGATCCCCCATCTTTTAGATACCAATTCCCAAGGGTTTATCGTTTGTAAATAGAATAGTAAAAATAAAATGACAAATGTTTCCCAGGAGCCCAGCGGTATTTAAGATCGGTACATAGTGAAGGCAGATTTTTCCTACTCTGATCATTGCTGCCCTGGCTTCAAATAACAAGGTGATCAAAGTCTACCTCACTGACAGAGGCATACAAGGACTGCTTACGGGAAGAATTTCAGAGACACACGAAGTCTGATTCTCTGATTCAGACAAACGATGCTCTGAAGATTTGTGTACCATTCTGCTTCTATACATCTATAAACACCCATTATGTGCAAGAGTGTTATTAAAATCAAATACAGAAACATTCAAGGTAGAACCAGAACCAGGGTCACATTTTTCTGAAACTCAGTGGGAGCAATTTTGTTTCAACAGAACCACGTTATCCACAAGGATGGGTTAATATTGTTCCATTGAGTGTTCTTGGGCTGGTCGTTCAGTTTGTATCTCACTCATACGTCTGGTTTTGGCGGGGTACGTGCTATAAGCAAACATTTATACCTAGCATTTTGCTTGTATACATTTAAATAATATGAACATAAAAATAATTTAGGTCAACACCAGGGGTCTCTTAAAATTAGAGAATCTTTCTCCACGTGTGAGCAGGGCTGCGTTCAATGACGTTTCATCTGCCACTGGCTCGGTAAAAATACCTGAGTCGGCTCCACGATAAACGGCGAGGTGTGTATTTCCTTTTTTCTCCTTTGCCTTTGATTTGTCTCCAAAAGCTTAAAGGATTCCTGTCTGGTCTTTCACACAGATGGGCTGACAGCTTCCAGGAAGCATTTGTTTGAGCGTGTGAGCTTCTGATTAGGTGTCCGTGAGTGCTGGCAAGCGACAGCTTCCTTGTCTGAAACTGGCTCCCTCCAGAGTCTGATTTAGCTTTTGCTCACAAAATGCTCTGTATCTGGAGCCTTCTTCTTGTATCTTCTCCTGATAAGCACCTAGAGCGTTTCTTGAGTAGCACAAATGCAGATTCTCCAGGAAGGGAAGCACTGACTCTAGAAAGTATTTCAGGCTGCACGAAAGCAGTCCCCACCCCCCACAATTTCCAAGTCAGTTTCTCAGCACTGGCTTCCCATTTCTGGCCTCTCTCACCTAAGAGATGCTAATGCTATTGTCCTCGCTTTATCTTTGGAAAGAATCTGTTCTATTTCTGGGCTTCATGACGGTTTTATTGGGAGCTCCCAGTTTTATTTTGCACAGTAAGTGCATTTCTCTGACGGATTTAGCCTGTGGCAGGAATCAAATAGGTTTTCTCCTTTGTTGCCATCAGATTGTGATGACTTGGCAAATTAAGCAAAACCTTTCATCGTATTGGTTCCCTGAGTTCATGCTCATCACCTGTATTTGACCTTTTTTTTTTTTCTTAAATACAATAAACCATTACAATAAATCCTGGGGCAAAGTTTGCCTACTCTCTCCCTTTGGAAGGAGGTTGAATGTTTTTGCCTCTTGAAGAATTACGTGGCGCAAACCCACAGCTCTAGAGCAAAGTTAGTGCCACCGGAGGAGGACCAGATAGTCACATGCTGAAATGAGTCTTCGACATATTATATAAAATGCCACTGGGCTTCTTGCTTAAATTTGATCTTTTGAAATATTTCATAATGACTTTAGAGGTCGCATAATCAACAGCTGGCTGGAGGGTATTTATAAAATGCCTCCAAAGAAGATCAGATCGACTGAAGGTATAAAATGAAGGTTTCCAACAGTAAATTACTAAGAGGGGTGGGTAGATTGACAGCTGCGAAGAGTCCATTTTCTTGGCATGTTTTTCTTGGAATCCTGGTACTCTTCTTTGCCTGTAACAAGTGGCCACTGGCGATATAAAACGATAATTAGAGGTGTATCTTATGCTCAAATGCCTGGGTGGTGCCCCAATGGGACGTAGCCCCTAGGAGGTGACGCTGATGTCTGCCCAGGCCAGGGCTTCGTGCAGAGGGGCGCTCAACCTGTGTATTAATCTTAGTAATGGGTATCACTTGTTGGGTGGGCCAAACACCTGTGTTCTAAACACATCTATATGTATAAATATATATATATATATATATATATATATATATATATATATATACACACACACAGACACATTTATGTCATCCTCATAAGGACCACATAGAGATTATTGCTTTCTTTAAAATGAAAAAAAGTCAATCCCAGAGAAGTTATGCAGCTTTCCCAAAGACACACAGCTAGTTACTAGCTGAGCCAAGATTTAAATGCAGGCTTGCTGGCTCCAGAGACTCACCCGCTCAACCCCTACACTGGGCTGCTGCCCACAGCATTGGACGTTGCTGGATTTTCTTTGCCGACCAGCCTTGGCACCCTCAAAGTTTGCCCAACCCTGACCTCAGTCTCTCTATTGCAGGAACATGTCATCTGTGACATCGCTCACACCAGACTATCAGGAACCCCTTGTGCTTCCTCCCTCTCCTCACCCACCCCCTCTAACCCACCTGCTTCCCATGCACGTCAATCTTGAATCCACCCTGCAGCCTCTGTCCGCGCGGACCCCACTGACATCCCATCCAAACATAGTTGACTTTCACCTGGACTCACGGAGTGGCCTCCTGTCTTCCTTCAAGCTCCCACCCCTGCCACGCTCCCATCCGCTTCCCACTGAACAGTTAGAGAGATTAAAGCACAAACCAAACCATGACACTCCCAACTTCAAGCCCTGCCAAAGCTCCCCCTTGCGCCTGAAACCAAATCCAAACTCCTGGCCCTGGTGTTTGCCCACCCTGCGGATCTCACCAGCATCCTCCGCGCCCTCTGCTGCCCACGGGCTCCAACTCCCCTCTCTTGCTCCACTTCTGGGCTGTGTGGTGCTCTGCTCTGCCTCTGCCCTCCGCTGGAACGGCCCTCTCCAAACTCACCCACGAGGCCAGCACCCTGCTGCTTTCGGCCTCAGCCTAAGGGAGTCTCTTTAAAGCCGTCTGCCCCCACCACCGTCTCATTTTCAATTTCCAATTCATGTGTGTTTCTTTCATAGAGAAAAGAGCTGCAAGTTTTAATACGTGCACTCTGCGTTTTGTCTGCTTCCCCAGCAGACTTCAAACTCCACCAGTTAAATCTGCAGCATCCAGTGCGCACGGGGCAGTTGGGTGGTTTTTACTAAATGAATGAATGAGATGGATGCAGAAATGGATGTGCCACATGTCAGTCCCCTGGCCCTGCCCGAGCCCAAGCAGGCTGGATGTTGGGCAGAGCATCTACACCAATCAGCAGGTGGGGGGGGGCAGGCCCTGGGTTCTCAGGGCCTGCCTGGCATCGCAGCTGAACTCATTTGGAAAAGTGAGTTCGCAGCCCCACTTGAGATGCTGTGTTGCTAGTGGCCGGCTGAGGAAGAGAAGGGAAGACCTACAGGACACTGAGAGCTAAATGGGGGGGTGTGTCTGAAATACAGAGTGAAACGAGCCGCCACACCCTCTGGGTGGTCAGAGGCGTGGGAATCGCCCCCGTGCCATCTTCAGGGAGGCTCAGCAGGTGTGTCCACCCGACCCACGGGCTCTGCAGCAAGAGTGTAGATTCCAGTGCCACCACCGAGCACTAGCAGGGCGGCCGGGGCCAGGGAGTCCAATTTGTCCTCCCTTGGTCATCTACAGAGCTGGAACAATCAGAGTATCTACGCCATAGGTTACTGAGAGGAACAAACAGGGATGCGTGTTCAGCACACGCCTGGCTCATAGTCAGACTTTGCAAAATAGTCGTGATGGTTGGTGGTGTCAGTAGAGGAGAGCGGACATGGTTACAGCTGCTGCCGTCCTGATGGTGAAATGAGGATCAAGGAAAGGATAAGGAAGACCCAGAGGAGGAGGCTGCCTCCGGCCCATCTTGCCCTGCCTCCCTGGGTTCCGCCGCCCTCTGTGTGCCCCGTGCTTCATCCCGGCTGAACTTCTCCCCATTCCTTGAACATCCCATGGTCTTCCCCGCTTCCTTTCCTTTCCACGTGCTGTTCCCGCTGTCCAAACCTTCCACTCACCCTCCTGCCCTGTGAGCCCTTCTGCATCACATTCCTTCCCTGTGTCACGTGGTCTGGGAACAATGCCCAGTTCCTTGAGTAAGCCCAGTGCTCCTAAAGCACTCACCGCACTTGCATGTGTGTCTCCCTGCTCTAGGCTGCGGGCCCCTGGAGAACAGGGACCTTCGAGCAACCAGGGCTCACACTGCACCTGGCATGCAGAACATGTTCATGTGTGGATGGGTGGATGATGGATGCATGGATAGATGATAAATGAATGCATGAATGGATAAGTGGATGGAAATGATGGATGAGTGATAGATAGATAGATAGACAGATGATGGATAATGTATGTGTGGATGGATGGATGGATAGATGGATGATTGATGGTAATAGAGAGAAAATTTTAAATGTTTTTGCAAAGGTGGAAGGAGGGTTTAAAAGGCATATAATGAGACGTCATGGGATCAAATATGAGAGAAATGCTTCCATATATGGAAGATGATGGTGTCTGATTAAAGTCCCTGGAATAAAAGGAAATGCAAATGTTCTCGAGCCCTGGCTGTAAGGTCACACGCAGGCTAGGCTCGTGTGCTTTTTCCTCCCCTCAGAAAGCCTGACGCATAGTAGGTTTAAAGTAACCCCACTGATGGACGGACTGACAGACTGATCTGCGGATGCTCCACTCGGTGAGTCTGGATGAGAAGGAATGTCGGTGTATGAGGTTGAGGGCAGCTCTGTGACCACGCTCAACCCTGAACACTTTTCCAACAGTGACGCAGCCAAGAAGACTCGGTCGTGCTCAGTGGTTCATATAACATCTAATAGAGGTCCGCTGAAAGAGGCTTTGATTTGGGTTGTAAATTTAGAACAGAATTCCACTTCGGGTCCTCGGAATCTGCTCTCTACATGTTTTCCCCTTATGACCTGGATTTGCCAGGAGAAAGGAGCTGAGTGGGAGTGATGTGGGGGCTCGAAGTCGGGAGGAGGAAGAGGACAGCAGAGACTGGGAGCACGTCCCAGGGTTCACGGTGTAGTTTTCTGCTGCATCTTGAGCCCTTTATAATCTGCCTTGTCAGATGGCACCTGTCTCAGAATCTTAAGCCTCCCCTGCAGGACCCTAAACCCCCTTCCCCAGGTGTCTGGGTGGAGCTGAGCGGTCTCTGAGCTAAATCAGAAGCTGCTGCTCCTCACATGCTCACCCCACTCACCCCAATGGCGGGCTCAGGAGATGTCAGCTGGTACCTGGCGGAAGAGCAGGACTGCTGTGTGCACATTAGCCCTGGAGCTGGCAGAATGCAAAGCAATGAGTCTTTGAAGTGCCTTCAACGTTAGCTCCAGCAGGAATTTGAAACCCAGGACACTGGCAGGTGTGTGACGTCTGGCTATTCGCACCTGGCGCCCTGGTCTGTGCCCGTTCCTCCTGTAGGCGGTCTCTTTGAAGTCTCTTTCAAGTGGCTGAGGGCGACGTTGCTTCACCACCACCCTCGAGGGCAGGGACAGTGATGCCTCGGAGTGGAATTTCCAACCAGGTCACCAGACACGAGCTCTTGCCTAACAGTGACTCCAGCCCCGAGCCTCCCGTCTACAGCTGTGGGAAACCACCACTTGCTGAGGCCCCCAGATGCCTGCATGCCAGCGTTTTTGTTTCTTTGGCTTTCCGAAGAAGCTAGAAGGAAGGTCGAAGTCATTTACGGAAACGCCCCCAGCAGCCCAAAGGGACTTGACATTTCATTTGCAACATTGCATTTGGTTTTTGTTTGTTTGTTTGTTTGTTTCATTTCCTTCACAGCTGGGGAGAGCTTAAAAAAGAGAAGGAATGAGAATAATAAAAATCATGTGGGGACGATCTCGCCAAAGAGGGTCATGTCTCAGGGGACGACTGTCCTTTATCGTCTGTCCTTTCAGACGAAATAGGAAAAGCTTAGCTATGTAGTAATTCCCACGAGGCAAAAGATTCTTGAATGTAAACAGCAAGTGCACATTAGGATGAACAGAGTCATTCGTTATTGTAGCACTCACATAATTGAAACTAGGACAGGGAGAAGCCACGCTGCCCGGGAAAGGTGCAGGTACCGTGGGAAGACCACGCAGGTGGGATCCAAAGGCGGGGATCCGTCTGTCCACACCTGGGGACCGTGTGACCTCGGGAAAGCACATTTGCTCCCCGAGCTTCAGTGTCCCCACCTGCAAAACGAAGATGCTAGTTCGTGGGGGAGGACATAGCTCAAGTGATAGAGCGCGTGCTTAGTGTGCACAAGGTCCCGGGTTCAATCCCCTTCTCTAAAAATAAAGGAATAAATAAACCTACTTACCTCCCCCCTCAAAAAAAATGCTAGCTCCTGTATCTCAGCGCCATTTATGATATGGAAGGAAAGTAATGTCTGGATGGCAGTGTTTGTGTGCTGTCGGTCCTATCAAAACGTCACCTCATCCAGCAAGACTCAGATGGGGCTCCCTCGTTTAAAGAGCTGGCGGGATGGTTCCAAGTAAAGTAAACTCTTCTCCATGCAGATAACTTCCCAAGCCAGACATGTTACTTGAACTTTTCCATTGACAAAGCCCCGTGGTCCCCGGTCACAGATGCTCCTTTAATCACTGTTGGCTAAGTGACTCTCTCAAAGGTAATGGTTGCTAAGTACATTAGTAGAATTACAGCACGAAGACCTGGCAGCTGTGCAGGGACACTGACCAGTTGGAAGACAGAAGTCAAAAAGGAGTTGTAGAGCGGAGCCTCCTGACGCAGCCCTGGCTGGCGTCTGCGGACAGAGCATCCCTCTTGCCGGAACCCGTGGGAACGGCGGGCGGAAGCGGCCGCCCTCCCTTGGCTCTCTCGCTCTGGTGGGGCCGGAGCAGCCCGCATTCCAGACGGAGGTCAGTGACACACAGCTGCGATGCAACTCTAGACAGAACCTTTAAATGAAACGCCATGGACTTCAGAATTGCGGGGGATGTTGACAGTCGCCTGGTTCTCTCCCCTGTCTGATCGTGGATGTCGCTGAGAACACTCGTTCCCAGGGCCAGGGAACTCGCTCTCCTCCGAGCTGGCCTGTGTCACAAGGCAGGAACAGTGCTGATAAAACGATCGCTCGAGATGGCTTGCCCGGGCTGGTGTGGTTCCCACCCGCTGCCACCGGTCTGCTCTGTGGCACTCACATCCTGTCCACTTCCCCCATTGCTCCCCCGAGGGGTGGCGTGTCCGGTCCTTCTGCCAGGCTGCGTGCAGTCCCCTCAACGTGCTCCTGCCTGTGTGCCCTGTCTTTCGGGAAAGCTCTGCTGTCATTTCCCTCTCCAGTACTCATATTGAGCATATAATAGATCACAGTTGGCTCCATTATATATTCTCCAAAAATTACTTTCCTTCTGTTCTGAAAAACAGATGTGAATAGAACCTAGATACTCCAACAACCTTGACTCTTGCCAAGTTTGGGAGCACTGAGTTCAGGAAAGGGAGCTATAGTCTGCTCCTCTGAAACCATCAGAGGCAGTTCACTTAGACCGTAGGGCACAGCCCTGACTGGCAAACAGAAATTCCAGAATGGAAGCCCGCGAGTAAGTTCAGACTCTTTCCATTTCGCACCGTTGCTGAGAAATGAGAACGTGTTTGAAAAAGGCAACGCGATCACAACATCTTTCTTTCCTCGTGGACGTCAGAGTAAAGAGTATTTTATGACTTAGGGGACAGATGGACCAACAACCCCAGAGCAATCCCACACCATTCATTACCCATGGGTGCGGGCTGGAGATCAGCTTTGTGTTGTAATGTCCTAAGTGTTGTGAAAGGCAGTCCTGAGTCAGATGTAAGACTCAGAGAGAAAATCTGAGAATCCGGCTCATGCTTCAGTAGATGAGAGGATTTAATCCAATAGGAGATTGTAGTCAGGCTGCCACGGTGGCTTTTTCTCCAGATCTCCTAGGAGGCTCCCGTCCTTGCCCTGCTATGTAGGAAGGTGTTGGCCACTGACAGTTAGTTTTTGATCCTCACATGGCAGGATGCTGTCTTGTCACCCCTGTTGTGCAGGGGCAGGGAGAAGGGGACATGTCTAGTTAGGATTGAACTCTCATCATCCAAGGTGGATGTTCTGCACTTTCTGCTGCCCTGTGCCACCCCAGGGGGTTGGTTTTCCTGCAGCGTAGCCGTCAACAGACAAGGCACAGATATTTGAGAGATGACACTGATGGTGGCCAACAGAGAGGTCACTGAGTTTGGAGGTGCTCAAAGTACACCCGTTTGACAAAATCACACATTACAAAACTGAAGTCTAGTGCTGAATGCCTTCCTTCTAGTCTAGAAGATGTCATTTGTAATTTGTGAAATATGACCCAGCATTTGCCATTTCTTCATAAAAATTGGAGGACTTAAGTCTAAATAAATCATATTTGGAAGACTAATGTAATAACAAATGTTTAAGCATGAAATCTGAGTAGGATTAATAAGCTTTGTGCCCTATTAAAAATTTGAAACCACTTTATGTAACACTCAAGAGCCGGGGGCTTTCTGTAGGAAATCCCTTCGTTAGGAAAAATCATGAAACCTGTCGTAGATTAATTTGTCCGTATCATCACAAATTTGGTCATGTAACAAAACTCAGTCTAATGATACTAAAATATAGTTGAGTTGCTTCGCTTTTATCTAGTTCAATTCTGATTTTCTCTGGATTGAGATGGCTCTGGGGAGAAGGGAGGACAGGGTCCATCTCAGAAAGAGTGGAAATATGTCCCTTCCGTGGGACAGAGTTCTGGTCCTGGTACAGATTCGGTAGGACTAGATCCAGAATCCTTGGCTCGTGAATTATTATGTTAAATAGAGATTTCTTGCTCTTTTTAGAGAAAGCAAGCATAATATAAGGAGAGTAATAATGTAAGGAAAGGATATTAGATAATTCATTGTTATACAATCATTGCTTAAATGTGCATTTTGGAAACATTTTGTAATGCCAAGTTTTTGAGTGTTAGTCACTGGATTCAGTAAGAGAGTCTTCTACAGTTACATGTAAATTGCCATAACATCTCTGGATTTCAACACATCCTCTCATTTACTCATTTTTCCATCCATCCATCCATCCATCCATCCATCTATCCATCCATTCACTGAACTTTTGCTGGATGCCTGATGCTGGGAGAACCACTGTTGTTTCTGCCTTCAGGGTGCTTCGGTGAAGAATAAAACCACATCTGATTCTTTGTCTTCATCATGCCCTCAGCACTTAGAATGATGTGTGGGGACAGAGGAGACATCCAAGAAATGTCTGAGTAAATTAATCAAAGTAGACATCTGAAAAGTATGGAACAAATGTGTAAATCCAGTATCCCATACTTGCCAGATACATCTTCAGAAAGCCTGTGCTTTTGTGTTTGCCCCCAAATGCTTTTTTTTCCCACCTATTTTGCTATGTTAGGGGGGTATGTAAATAAGCAAGGCTAGAAACCAAACTTACCTGGCTGGAGTCATTATCCAGGGAGTGGGGTGCAGAGGTTTCAAATGTAAGCCAGATCACAACCACAGTGAGATGTCCCTTCACACCTGCTAGGATGGCTGCTATCAGGAGACAAGAGATAACAGTGCTAGTGAGGATGCGGAGAAAGGGGAGCCCTTGCGCACTATTGGTGGAAATGGAAACTGGTACAACCACTATGGAAAACAGCACGGTGCTTCCTCAAGAAATGAAGAGTAGAACTACCCTCTGATCCAGCAGTCCCACTTCTGGGTCTGTATCGAAAAGAATGGAAACAGGATGTGGAAGAGTTATCTGCACCCGCATGCTCGCTGCTGCGTTACTCACAATAGCCAAGGTACAGAAATAACCTAAGTGTCTATCAATGAATGGAGGGATCAAGAAAATGTGGTGTGTGTGTGTACGAATATTATTCAACCTTAGAAAAGAAGGAATTCCTGTCATTCGTGACAAATGGATGATCCTGGAGGGAATTATTTTAAGTGACATAAGCCAGACAGAGAGAGACAGAATCTGCCTGGTATCACTGAGCCTGTGGAATCTAAAAGCAAAACAAAGAAGCACAAGATTGAACTCACAGAAACAGAGAGTACAGGAGTGGTTGCCAGGGGCTGGGGCTGGAGGAATAGGGAGAGGCTGGTAAAAGGATACAAATTTTCAGTTACAAGATGGTAGGGTTTGAGGATCTAGTGTATAACGTGGTGACTATAGTTAATAGCACAGTCTTATTTGCAAAGAGAGGAGAACGTCAATGTTCTCACCCCCAGAAAAAGGGTAAAATATGTGAGGTGATGGATGTGCTAACTCAACGGGGGCAACTTCTTCACAGTGTATATGTATATCAAATCATCACGTTGTACGCTTGAAATATCTTTCAATTTTATCTGTCAGTTAGAACTCAGTAAAGCTGCAAATAAAATGTCAAGCACTGATTGCAGACGGGTAGTATCTTCACAGATACCACACTCATGTGGTGAGAGAGTCAGACGCACTGGGTAGTGGATTGAATCTCCCCGAGATTATGTAAATCCACGATGACCGGAGAGATCAGACCAGGAAGGAACTAACCCAGACAAGGAGAGTCATGGGAGCAAGACTGCTCTGCTGCACTCTGCGGATCTCTGAGGGTGTTTATTTCTGCCCCACGTGATCAGTACTTACTTGCATAAGTTTGGGTTCATATCCTTGCTTTATCTCATGTGTGTGATGAGAATCTTACAATTCCATGGAAATTTCAGTCTTCCCAAAGACAAATTCTGTTACTCTTACCCTTTTCCCTCTTCTGTGTCCTCCCCACCCCCACACAAATGATACTTTGAAAGATCAAGAATTCAGCCCATCTTCATTAAATAAGTGACTGCCTGCAGGAGAATAATTTGTAGTGAACACTGTTTTGTTTTGTTTTGCTGGACCATTCTAGGTCCCTTGTTAAAGATCTTCCTTCTCTACCAGAATATATGAAATGTCTGTTCAGTGTCTGATTTTTTATTAGATGTCTAATATGTTCTAGACACTGCAGATGAGTACTCTCTGCTGTAATATAAATCTGAACCTAAATATCCGATTTCTGATGGTTCCACACGCTTTCCCTCCACATTTTTGTGGTTTTGAAATAGAAACGTTCCTGACAAGCCATGTCAAAGAAACTCACCAGCCACCAGGCAGATAAGTACATCCTGCCACGGCCTCCATTTCCCTTACATGCATCCAGCCAGCCATCACCTCCACGGGGTGAATTGCATTGCCAGCACTGGGTGAGGTTGAATTTCGATCTTGATTTATTTCTCTAATTAAGTGCTTTAAATGACTTCAGAAGGATTATGCTTTGCTGCTGCTCCCGGAGAAGTCATTCTGTGCACAACAGATTGATGGTCACTGACCAGGTGATGCAATTAAAGGCAGTAAAAATTGCCAAAGATCCCCGGTAGATCTCAGCTCCTTCCAAGCTAGAAGAGGTTCCTATAACAACTCATGAAACCAGAAGGCCTGCCGCTCAGGGACTTATCTTTTTGACTGTCAAAAGCTTCCGGCTAATTTCCAGGTGAATGAATGCAACACCAGTTAAGGCAAACACAAAGCTGCAGTTTTAACCAAGCAAGCAGTGGAGATGAAATCCCACAATGTGTCTCTCCTGGGCCTCCTTCTGACTGTTTCTTCTTTGAGTCACATGTCACATTTGTCTTTCAGTCCCCACCGTAGTGCTGATGCTCAGCAGGCACTTATGTAAGGTTTCTGGAATGCATAAATGAAGGAATGGGTGGATGGATGGACGGATGGATGGATGGATGGATGGATATATACACAAATATCAAACTTACTGATAAAATAGCAGGCATGAGTGCCTCGTAATGTAAATCAATATAACTCTATAACTCCTGGAATTATTTTGAAGAATGAATAAAACCATGACCAAAATCCCGATGTAGCACAATCTGCGTTTATATTCATTAGCTACTTAATCAGCTCTTATGTTAATGAGCTGGTATAGTGTTTGTCCATGAAATAGTATCCACCTTTTACATTATCAGACGGAAAGTATTGTCTAAACTCCCTTCACTGGAGCTGTAAATCCCCTTCTTCCCCTTCCAGAATGTTTTTGGCCGATTGTTCAAGAACGTAAGTGCATTGAGCATAATTGCGATTACAGCGGCCCTCTCTCCAAGTACAGTGCCACGTTGGGAAATGGAAACTAACAAACATTACAAGCTTACTCTTTATTAACTTTCTTTCTCAGAAGTTTATTTGTATGTGATAAGGTTTTATAATTGAATAAGGAAAAAGATCACTAACTTCCAATGCAAAAACAAATTAAAATGTCATAACTATTTATATGATGAACTGAGGCACTTTGCGACTTGGTTTTAAAGCCTTCTGGACTACATGCTAGATAGACAGATACTGGGGCCGATCTTGTTTCAGAAGGAAAGCATGGTACGTGTTCCAGTGGTCTGAATGTCTGTGTCTGCCCAAAAGTTGTGTGTTTAAATCCTAACCTGCAAAGTTGATGGTAGTAGATGGGGCCTTTGAGGGGTGATTAGCTCATGAGGGTGGGGCCCTTATGAATGTGATTAGTGCCCTTACCAAAGAGACCCCACTGAGCTCACCAGCCCCTTTCGCCACGTGCGGCTATGAACGAGGAGGAGGGCCCTCACTCCACCATGCCGGCTCTCTAATCTCAGACTTGAAGCCTCCAGAATGATGAGCAGTAAGTTTCTGCTGGGCGTAAGCCCCTCTGCTGGTAGCATTTTGTTGTAGCATCTCAAAAAGACCAAGGCGTGCATTTGTAGATATTATCAAGCTTACCTTTTATATTCAGATTTCCTGTGTTTTCTCTGTTTAGCATTTCAGTGCTTTATCATTACTTTGTCTCTGATTATGGTAATCATCCTTACACATCATCCGTACACAGACATCCACACACACCTTCAAGTGCCAAACCAATGTAATTATTTACACCTGTGGTTGGCTGATCCCTCCAGAATCACGGAGCTGGTTCTTGAGGACAGAACACTCAGAAAGACTTTCCTTCCCACAAGGCTTGCTGTAGCTGCCACCTTGAGCCCTGGGGTTGGAAAACTCAGGTTCTAGTCTTAGTTCAGCCGCTTACTGGATGTATGACCTTTAGAACATCTTCATCTCCCCAAGCATCAGTCTTCATGTGTAAACGAGGCAATAGTGCCAGGGATTATTATAGGGACTTAAAAATGCTTAAAGTAGCACCTAGAACATAGGCATCACCCCAAATAATTTATTTATGATAATATTGCCTGGATCACGTCTGTGTTATTTAGATGGATAGTGTATGGACCTTCCAGCCTAAAGAGCGTTCCTCTTTGAAGAACAGAGAGCTTTTATGCATGGATTTCAAAACACTGTAAAAAAGCTTCTCTGAAGGCCAACAATAAGACTTAGGAGAAGCAGCAGTGTCACGTCATGACACCTAGGAGACCTTTCTTAAGTGCTCATCCCTGTCCCTTGACAGTTGACGACTCCCTCTTCCGAGCCTTGCTGTGCTGTCTGTAAATTGCTCGCCCAGCACCTAGAACACTTTATTTATACTTATTTACATCTAGGTCGCCCTCACTAGACTAGAAACCTCCTAGAGTGTATGACCTTGTCTAATTCATCTTTATATCCTCAGCTCCAACCAAGCCTGGCATTTGTAGGCACCCAGTGTTTATGGCACGCATTAATACATAATGCTGAGCACAGTCAAAATACAGAAAAAGCTGCTGTGACTCGGAGATAATTTTTTAGCATTCAAAAGCCATGATCTTTTTCTTTTTCCCCCTACAAGGTCAAAAGTGTTTCTAAACTGCTTCAGCTTTCTCTCTAGGGTCGGTTTTGTTTGTTCTATCACAGTCAGTGCCTCTCTTAATAGATTAATAGAATTAGAAACTTAATTTGATTCTGACAAATCCAACCAGCTCATTTTGAGTCCAATGGATAAAGAAAGCAGTGCTGATTAATGGTATCTTGTAGAATGGATTGATCACAGGAAAGAAACCAGAATAGAAACAATCTGGGTGATGACTTAGACCGAAGGCACAGTTACTTGCTGGGACCCTTGTAATAAATACAGTGGTGCCAAAGTAAGCAGCAAAGAAAACCCCACACATTTTTTAAATCGAGAATGCAATGGACATATAACATTGTGTAAGTCTCAGGTGTACAGTGGTGTTGATTTGATGCTTTTTTATGTTGTGATAAGGTTACCACTGTAGTGTTAGCTGATTCCTTACACTCATGTACTTATCACTTCTTTTTCTGTGTTGAGAAGAATCAAGATCTAGTCTCTTAGCAACTTTGAAGTATTGTTGGCTATAATGACTATGTTGTGCTCTAGATCCCCAGGATTCATTTATCTACTAGCTGCAAGTTTATACCAATGCCCCCACTGCCCAGCCCCAGGTAACCACCATTCTACTCTCTTTCTGTGAGTTCAGCTTTTTTAAGTTCCTCATATAAATGAGTTCATACAGTATATGTCTTTCTCTGACTTACTTTATGTAGCATAATGCCCTCGAGACATCCATGTTGTCGCAAATGACAGGATTTCCTTCTTTCTCGTGGCTGAGTAGTACTCCATTGTACATATACACCATATCTTCTTTTCCCATTCATCCATCGATGGACGCAGGTTGTTTCCATATCTTGGCTATTGTCCAATATATGGTTTGCAAATATTTTCAGCCATTCTGTAAGCTGCCTATTCATTTTGTTGATTGTTTCTTTTGCTGTGCAGAAACTTTTTAATTTGATGTGGTCTGAATTGTTTAGTTTTGCTTTTGTTACTTGTGCTTTTGGTGTCATATCAAAAAAATCATTGCCAAGTCCATAATGTCAAGGAATTTTTCCCCTATGTTTTCTTCCAGGGGGGTTTTATAGCCTCATGCCTTATGTTTAAGTAGTTTGTCCTTTCCAGGTGAACTTTTGTGGGTGGTATAAGATAGGGGTTCAGTTTCATTTTTCTGCATGTGGTTATCTAGTTTCCCTACCACCACTTACTAAACAGCTCGTTGACTGTTCTTGGCTCCTTTGTCAAATGTTAGTTGACTGTGTATATGGGGGTTTATTTCTGGACTCTATTCTGTTCCATTGGTCTCTTGTGTCTATTTTTAGGCTACTACTGTACTGGTTTGATTACTATGGCTTTGTCATATAGTTTGAAATTAGGAAGTGTGATGTTTCTGGCTTTGTTCTTTCTCAGGACTGCTCTGACTCATTGGAGTCTTTTGTGGTTCTATACAGATTTTAGGACTTTATTTTTTACTATTTCTATGAAAAATGCCATTGGAATTTTGATAGAGATTGCATTGAATCTGTAGATGGTTTGGAGAGTATGGCTATTTTAACAATATTATCTATGAACACAGGATATGATATCTTCCCATATGTTTGTGACTTCTTCAAAGTCTTAAGGTTTTCATTTTACAGATCTTTCACTTTCTTGGTTAAATTTATTTCTAAGTAATTTATTATTTTTAATGCTACTGTGAATGGGATAATTTTTTCCATTTCTTTTTCAGATGTTTTATTGTTAGAATATAGAAACATTACTGATTTCTAATGTTGATTTTATATCCTATAACTTTACTGAATTCATTGATTAGTTCCAATAGCTTTTTTTGGGTGGAGTCTCTAGGATTTTCTACATATAAGATCATATCGTATACAAATAATGACAATTTTACTTCTATTTTCTGATTTGGATGCCTCTTATTTCTTTGTCTTCCTGATTGTTCTAGCCAAGACTCCCAGTACTGTGCTGAATAAGAGTGGTGAGAATGGGCACCCTTGTCTTTTTCCTTATAATATAGGAAACGCTTTCAGTGCTTCCTGTTGATGTTAGCTGTGGGCTTGTCATGTGTAACCTTTATCGGGTTGAGTTATATTCCTTCTATATCCAACTTGTTGAGGGTTTTTATCATGAAAAGATGTTGAATTTTGTCAAATGCTTTTTGTGTATCTATTGAGATGATCATATAATTCGTATCTTTCATTCTATTAATGTAGTGTATCCCATTTGTTTTTTTAAACATTTTTTATTGATTTATAATCATTTCACAATGTCGTATCAAATTCCAGTGTAGAGCACAATTTTTCAGTCATATATGAACATATATATATATTCATTGTCACATTTTTTTTTCTCTGTGAGCTGCTGTAAGATCTTGTGTATATTTCCCTGTGCTTTACAGTAGAATCTTGTTCATCTATTCTACATTTTGCATTTGTTGATTTGCGTGTGCTGAACCATCTTTACATCCCTGGGATAAATCTCACTTGGTGTATAATCCTTTTAATGTGTTGTTGAATTTGATTTGTTAATATTTAGTTGAGAATTTTTGCATCTATATTCATCAGGTCTATTGGTGTATAGTTATCTTTTCCTGCAGTATCCTTATCTGGTATTTGGCTTACCAACGGGTATTTCTAGCTTTATAAAATAAATTTGGAAATGTTTCCTCCTCTTCAGTTTTTTGGAAGAGCTTGAGATGGATTGGCGTTAACTTTTCTTTAACTCTTTGGTAGAATCACCAGTAAAATCATCTGGTCCTGGGCTTTTCTGTGTTGGGAGGGTTTTGTGTTTTTTTTTTAGTGGAGTCAATCTCCATACTCATTATCAAGCTGTTCAGTATTTATATTTTTTTCCTGAATTAGTCTTATTAGATTGCATGTTTCTCTAGGGATTTATCCATTTCTTCTAGGTTATCCAGTTTGTTAGCATATAATTATAGTCGTAGTCGCTTATGACCCTATGTATTTCTGTAGTATGAGCTGTAATGTCTCCTTTTTCATTTCTGATTTTATTTATTTGAGTCTTCTCTGTTTTTTTTTCTTATTTGTCAGTTTTGTTTATCTTTTCAGAAACCAGCCCTTGGTTTTGTTGACCTTTCTGATGGTTTTTGTAGTTTCTACTTCATTTATTTCCAGTCTGATTCTTGCTTTTTTTTTTTTCCTTCTGCTAACTTCGGGCTTAGTTTCTTTTTCTTTTTCTAATTCCTTGAGGTGTAAAATTAGGTGGTTTACTTAGATATTTCTATTTTCTTAATATATGCACTTATCACTCTAAAATTCCTTCTCAGAACTGCTACATTTTTTAATGGTGACTTACGACAACTTACGGCAAGAATGGTAGGAGATTCCCATATATTCCACTTATATTCATAAAATAAATTACACAGTCATGTTGACTGAGGGCTGCATGGGTGGATATTGTCAGTTGCATGCCATGTTTTCAACTCACATGCAATGAACACATTTTCTCTTTTACTTTTCTACAAGGAACATTTTTTATGAAGTATTCTGATTTCACCTCTATATCTCCTTTCATTTCATTTTTCTGTTTTCAGCCTGTTTTTGTTGTGTTCTAGCATTTTTGATGCCATAAAATAAAGAGTAATGAATAAACAATTGTTTTTATAAGCATACAGAGAAATATATTGCTTTTCGTATTTTGCTCGTTTACATAAAAGAGACTCTGACACTTGTGTAAGCTATTTTGATGTTTATAGGGGAAAAAATGGTATCTTCTAGTGAGGGCTGGTAAAAGCCAAAAGGGAAATAAAAGGAGTATTTCTCAATTTTTCTAACAAGTTTGATTTGAATTGAAGGTGTAAAATTCTCTTAATTCCATAATATGAATTGATAACAGTACTGTGTTATCAGAAACAAAAATCCTCTGATATGGAACTTTGTAACTGTAATTTTTTCTCTGGATTGTTTGAGACTACATTTATTCTCTCCACAAGACAGTAGACCCCATTTATATAGAAAAGACTTTTGAAATGGCTGTCATGTTTGACTTTGTCTAACAAAGATGCTGTGATACTGACAAAGTCATTTTTCATGTCAGTGACAGTCATAAGTTAAGACACAAGAGCTTACCTAGTTATTGCTAGGGGGAAAGAGTTCCAATATTAAATTATAGACTAAAATTTTATTCCAACTGAGGTTAACAAGCTAAATTGAATGAACATATAGAGATTTTTATTTAATGAACTTGAATTAAGGTACCAAAGACTTGAGTGGCATGTTGTTGTATCCACATGCTTCCAACCAAGTCTTGTTGGCCAGAAACCTGACTGAAGAAGGGCTTCTGCAGCCACTGAGTTCCCATCCTCTGTATCAACACAATCAAGCAGGAGGTACTTCTTGACTTTGATACTTTATTTTATCTCATTCATTGTACCCTGCTTATTTTTCGTTTGTTCTTTTGCAGTTCTGAATCTAGGTTCTCCCCAGGCTTCCTTCCTACATTCTTAAACCAAAATGTTGTTCACTCTTGTCTTTTAAATAATCAGTTGGAAAAAAAATATTCCTATCAGAGTCTCAAATCTTTAGTAGGAAACTTTGAAACAGGTCTGGAGTCAGATTTATTTAGGTGCCAATCCTGCATCTGCATTTTACTACAAAATAAGTCATCTCTTTGTGCCTTAGTTGTCTCTTCTGTAAACATGGGCAGAATTATGGGACCTAGTGAGTCTTTTTAAATGTTAAATGAGTGTGCTTAGCACCCTTCACGACACACAGTCGGGACTCAATAAAGGTAACCATTATCATTACTCCATAATAATAATTACCAGCATTCCGCGTCTCACCAACATCAAATCTTCTGTCTTCTGATCTTTTACTTTTTTTTTTCAAATTTACAATCTGATGCTGTTTTCTATTTCCCTCCAAGGTAACGTAATTCTACATTTCTTAGTACTTCTTGACAACCTGGCCTCTCCTTTCATAAACGGCTCTCATAATAGTTCTCACAATGCCACCACAGCAGCGTCCAGCCGTAGTGAACACAAATGCATTCGACAAGGCTACCTGCTCTCACTCACTCGCAGTCTCTGCTTGGCACATCCCTGCTTTAAAAAATGATGATCCAATGACAGGCTCACTGTAGTGCTATACACATGGGATGCCTCTTATTTAAATGAAGGGACCCCTCTTCTGAAATCTCCATGACTTCAGATTTCTTCCCAAACTCCTAGAGGAAGAGTCTGTGGTCCACTGACATCACACTCAAGAATGACCTTATGTTTAACCACGTAAATCTCCATACTTTAGGAAACCATGAGAGATTTTGTTAAAAGCCCTTGTGAATTAAATTTTTATTCCAGTTTATTTTTGATGAGTTCATTATTTAGGGGCTAAAAGAAGATTATCATATTTTAGTTACACTATTGCTTCCTATACAATTGAAACAAAAGAATCATATTACTCTGAGATAAAATAATGCAGAATGTAGTTAATTCGGCTACTTACTTATTCTGAACACAAGATAGAGTCTGGCCCAGATCAGTGATTCAGAGAGCTCCTCGGAATTGCAATGTCTTGCCATTTCTGGTTTTATATTCTCTCTACCTTTCATGTGTCTTAAATTTCATCTAGCGTCTTTACTTAAAATGACAGTAGACTCTCTTTTACATCATATATAAATGAATCCCCTAAGAGGCCTTGTGATAATTAATCCCATGCTGAAGGATAACAAAGCCAGAATTTTGAATCACGGCTTTGGGCAGAGAGCGCTGTTTACCCTTCTCCCTTGTGTACGTTTGAAGCAAAGGGTGGTGGGGCCTGAGAAGGTCTTGAATGCATCGTAATTCATGATGCCTTTTTTCAGATGGAGTCCCCAGGAATGTTCTTAACTTAACTTGGGAGGGTTCTGCCATTGTTACGTGTGCTCAGTGACATCACTGAGCTAACTCAGTGTGCGGTCTGTTTTATTTTATTAGCCACCCCGCTCCCTGACCCCTAGGCCTGAGGACCATGGTGAACTAACTCCCTTGGAGGAGCTCTGGGTGGTGTGCGGGGTGAGGGTGAGGACAGCTGTTTGTCGATGCTGCGCTCACACGCAGGGAGCGTGGATTTCCAGCCCACGGCTTTGGGGAGAGATCTTCCAGGGCCCGTATGCCGAAACAAGGGAACGGAATATCCGGCCCACCTTTGGGGATGGAACGCCCCCTGGGCTCGCTTGCATGGTGCCGTGGCCCCCGTGGGGTTCCAGAATGGTAACAGAGAGGCCTTTCCTCTCCCTCCACAACCAGCCTGCAGGGCAGCCGGCGGCCCGGCTGGTTTCCCGCAGCGCTGCACAGTGTGATGCCTCTTCCGTGCAGTCCGGAGGGACGAGCAAAGCCTTTTCCTGCCACCACCCCCCCACGACTCCACATTTGTGACAGACGAACACCCCATTCCTGCATTCTCACTCCACATGAATGAAATAACTAGGTTATGCTTCAGGACTCCTTGTACTGTTCCTCATTGTTTCTGATGAGAGAAAAAAAACTTAAAACTGCATTTATAGGCCGTTTCCAAAGCAAATCATGTACACAGAAAAAGAAAAATAGACTCGATGCTGTGTCTCTGGCACTCTTCAGCGACTGTCTTAGAAACATATGTTTAAAATAAAAACTTTTAGAAATCTCTTCTTGATGTTCCAATGGTTTGCCTGTTTTGGTTTTTATTTTCTGAGCAATTGTTTTTGTTACGATTAAATAATAATAATATTTCTGAACACCGCCCCGCGAGCGGGCCAGCCACGGCCGACGAGGGTTGGGAGTCTCGGCACCTGGCGGCGGCCGGGCGCCCTCTGCGTAAGCCGCTCCTCCGAAGGTCGTGTTTGCGCCCCTCCGTGGCGTCCTCTCCTCTCTTTGTAAATGCCCCGTCTCCTTGTGTGTGGCGCTCTGTTTACTTGGTGTGGGTCCTTGTCAGGTGATGCCGTGAGCTGTCATTGTGTTTCTGGCCATTCCTGCGGGATTCTGGCTCTGAAGGTGGTCTGCACGTCTCCCCATCACTCTGCCTCTCTCCAACTGGGCCCCCCCACTTCTTGAGCAGAAACGCCCTGCTTGCCCGGGGCAGGCCCCTGCTTCTGCGGCTCTCAACTGCGTCAGCAGCAGAGAGCAGTGAGGACAGGGTTTGCTCCAGCCCAGAGAGCGAGCCAGTCCACACGAAGCATCTGTGGGACGTTGCCACAACCAGCTGCCCACCCACCTCAGTCCATCCGTGGCCGAGTCCGTTTCACTTCCCCGCCGCCGCCTTCTCCTCACCTTGCAAGACGAGGGGGTGGTGGCTTCCCCGTTTTGCCGTGGACATTTGAGGGGAGTGGTGAAAGGCCTGAAACAGAGCAAGCGGGAAGGGGAGCAGCTGGTGGGGGGAGGGCCAGGCTCATCCCAGGGGAGCTGAGCTTTCTGAGAAAACCGATTATGGGGCGCCCTGAACTGGAGGGGGCAGGATTGCTGGATGGCTCGTTCCCATGCACGAGATGCCTTGCGTTGGGGGTTGAGGGGGAGGACCGCCTGCCTCCCTCCTTCCAGAAGTGTGCTCTCCTCCTCTGCTGGGTCCTGGAGGGGCTCCGAAGCATCCACACGTGGGACGAGGTCTGTTCCAGAAAGTTATGAATAGCCGGGCAGCCAGTGTGTGGGTTAATGTTGGGCAGAGTGGCAGCACAGACCGGAGCCAGCCTGCCCCGCCACCTCCCACCCCGACAGGCTCTGAAGGGGCGTCTGCATCTTCCAGGAGCTGTGCCCGAGCGCGGGGAAGAGGGCAGCTCCAAGATGACTGCGGGGTTTCTGTCCTTCCCAGGCACAGGCCGTCTGTGAGGGGCCCCTGAAGACCGTGCAGTGGTCTTGCTCCTCGTCCAGCTTTCCCCCTAGATTGGCACCCGGGGATGCCGGGAGTCAGCGGGGAAGTCAGGCGGCTCCTGGACCAGGTGATCAGAGTTAACATCAGCAGGAGGGGCAGATGGACACCACGTGTCTCCACGTGAGGTCCCTGAGGAGGACACACCCCCGAGGAAGGATTTTGGTTAAGAATGTGTAACCTCATTGAATCACAAGGGAAACTCAGACAAACCCCAGTAAGGAACAATTTTATTTTTCTGTTTAAAAAGGGAGGGAGGCTCTAGTCTTCAGAAATGTCAACATCATCAAAAAAGAAATGCAGCCGAAAGGTTTCAAGTGTTTCAAGAAGGCCAGTGGTAACGGTGCAGCGTCAAGGGCGGAGGGATGGCGGTGGTCTGGGACCAGACAGTGGCGATGGTTGCACAACTCCCTGAAGATACAAAAATCGTTAGGTTGCACATTTTGAATGAGTGAATCACATGCTGTGTGAATTATTTCTCAAGGTTGTTACTATTTCAAAAAAGAGGCAAGAGTACATGACCACCTAGTGCAATGCCTGACCCTAGACTGGATTCTGTCCTGGAGGGGGAGTGAGTGCTGCGGAGAGCATCCGCGGGCCCGCCGTCAGTGTCGGAATACGAAGCAAGGGCGAAGAAAAGCACTGCGTCACTGTCATGTTTACTGACGTTAACAGCTGTGCTGAGATCAGGAAAACAGCCCTGCTCATAGGGAACACACCGTAAAGTATGTGGGGCCAAAGGGCCATGATGTGTGTAAGTGTGTAATCACCCTCAAATGGTTTAGGAAAAAACGTGTGTGTGTGTGTGTGCACGTGTGTATGTGGGGTAGAAGGTGGTTGCGGAGAGTCAGAGAGAGAGACAGAGCAAATGGAATAAAATGTAACGACAGGCTAGTGCTCTTTTTTAAAAAAAATTGCACATTCCTGGGCCCAGGTCCCCCAGGATGCTGACCCCCTGTCCCGAGGCGGGTCCACGCCCCTCCTGTGATCGGAGGCGGAGGTCCAGGACGAGAGTCAGTGGTTCTCTGGTGTCCCGGCCCCAGGCGTCTGCTGACACACTGCTCAGGAATATTCTCCAAACAGTCCAAGAGACTGAGTCAGCATCGCGATTTTTTTTTTACACATTTTTTCCTCCATTAACTTTGAAACTTTTTGTGAAACCTTTTAAATATATTCAAGAACAGAGAAAATAGTATGTGACTCCTCCCACGTTCTCAGTGGTTCTCAACTGTGGACGATTTTGCCTCCCAGGGGAGGCTTGGCAGTGCCTGGTGACAGTTTGGGTTGTCACAAATGGGGATTTTTACTGGCTTGTAGAGGCAAGAGATGCCGCTAAACATCTTGCATCACCCAGGACAGCACATCTTTCCCAGCGTGGGGTTATCTGGTGCCAAATGTCAACAGTGCCAAGGCTGAGAGACCTGCCCAGACACCCATCACCCGGATTCAGTAAGTTTTAAGACTGAGGTCATTTTAAACAGACACCAGACATCATGTCATTTCACCCCTCCACACGTCAATATGCATTTCTACAACACAATGGAATTTTCTTCTGTGACCACAGTGCCATTGTCACACCCAACAAAATGAATAGTAATTCCCCAGAACTGCTGCAGATTCACACGTCCCAGGACGGAGCATCCTCAGACCCCCAGAGAGCTGGAATGTGATTGTTTAATTTTGGAAATGTCCACCCTTATGGGAAAAATAAAGAGCACTAATTTGACATTTTATCCATTTTCTAATTTGATCCCTTTCTCCTGTCTTCTAAGTACAGGATGCATAATTGTTTTCTGAGCCCCCCAAGAAGTGTTGGTCAATTCAATCAGCTTGCAGGTGCTTAGAGTCCTTTTTCCCTATGAAACTATTAGGAGAGATTACTGAGGCAGATCACTGTAAATTACATTTTCTAATGATTAAGTTGTGCCTTCCACCCCCTCCGCATACTTTGCTATTTCTTCCCCCCAGACACATGGAAAGGTTTCAGCTTTTAATGAAGAACTCCTTTCTGGAGCATGTTTTTAGAATATGAGTTTAGTAGCACACATGATGTAACCCCAGTTCCCAACTTTGCGTGCAAGATCTTTGTATGAAAACGAAACCATAAATCCCATCTGAATTCTAGCTGCTGGGCTCTTTAGAGGAAGTATTCCTGTTTTTCTTTTTTAAAGAAACCACAATACTATCATCTGAGCAACAGATCCCTGGCTGAGAAGCCAGAAGTACTGGAAGCATGTTCGCCTTCTCTCTGGCCACAGTGTGTCCAGAGAAGTGAAGTGATGCTCCGCGCTGGGCGCACGGAGCAGGTTTCCATGTCTGCCCCGTCCCCAGGACCCCGTTGGGACTCAGCAGTGGGAAGTTACACCAAGAAGAAAAGAGCTCTAAGCCTGAGCTGCATGCCGTTAGATGTGTCCTTGCTCTAAAGCCAGCAGCTTTTGCAAACAAACGCGCTCCACGTAAGTAACACGTTAAAATGCCTGGACAGCCAGTGAGCTCTGACAGGTTCAAAAGCGTTAATAGCTCACTGCTTCAACCAAACAGGAGCTAATGCATCACCCAGGTTGTGGTTTTTAACCAATCTCACAATTTGAGATGATGATACCTATTAAAGATCGCTATTTTTCACGACCTCAGATAATACTTCTTCAGGAGTTGCATTACTTAACTAAATCAGCAAGGTAGTTCATAGCGCCCTATCTTAAGAGCAATGAAAGCAACATAATATATCCCCAACCATCGTCCGGACTAAACTGCCTAAGTACCTGTAGAAAATTAGCTGTCGGAATTAGCCACACTCTTTTTGTAACCTTAGGGAGCTGGACTCGAATGAAAAATGAAGGCGCTGTGAAATGTGTCCGTTTAGCCTCGCAGTCCCCACAGGGCGAGGTGAATAGTTCACAGCCCCGCTGGGGGAGTGCTGAGTGGCACGGAGAGAAATCCGTCATCGGCCCGCTGTCACCAGTGTCTGCTCGTTGGTTCTTCTTCTCTGAGAGTTCCACAGTGTCAGGGCTAAATGCAAACCCTTCCAGGTATAAAAAGAAAGAGAGAGAGAGAGAGAGAAGGAGGGAGGGAGAGAGGAAGAGGAAGGAAAGAGAGAGAGAAAAAGAAAGAGGAAGGAAGGAGGGAGCCCACTTGCTGATCAGCTAGTCAATCACCTAGTACTGAGAGAACAGTTACTGGGAAACAGAAGTAGTCACCTTGTTGTGGTTTCTTTCTTTCTTTTTTTTTTAAAGAAAAAGAAAAACAGAAGAATACTTCTTGGGAAAAACGCAGCAACTAGAATTCAGATGGGATTTATGGTTTCGTTTTACAGTTTTACATTTTACAGCCCTTCATTGTCCCAAAGACACGGATTTTTTAAGCAGCTGTCTCTCGGGCACGGGTGCCTGCTCGGGGCTGGCAGCAGTCTGTGGCCTCGGAGAGCGGGGGTTGCTCTCGGACTCCAGGCAGGAAAGAGGATGCTCTCAGTGACAGTGGCTCCACACACCCAGGTTCACACCCGGAGGCCCTTGTTAAAAAAGGAGAAAGATACCCATTTCCAAACCCAGGCAGGTCACTTGCTAGCATCAGCAAGAGGGTCTGAGCGTTTCCGGGGCTGCTTTAGAGAGCTCCGAGGGCGAGGACCCGTTTTCCGGCCCCGGGTCGCTCCTGGCATCTCTCTCGGCAGGGTTGGTGCGGAAATTTGCAGAGCAGAGCTCCCTTTGAGCAAGCAGGAGAGAACAAATTAGATGGAGCACACGTTCTGCGAGTCTGGTTCAGTGTAGGTCAGTTTGTAAGGAGCCCAGCTGTCTGGGCTGCAGGTCGGCCTGGGAGCTGGCGGGCTGGCTTCCACCGAGGCCAAGAAAATCCTCCCTTTTGCCTCAGAGCAGCGATTAGTAAGCTCCTCAGTGAGCGGCGTGGGTGAGGAAGCCAGGCTGAACAGTGTCCAGCTCTCTGTGACACAGCCCCCCAGGTCCCCAGGCCTGCGGTCTCACTGGCCCCCCAGCTTCGCGCCACGTGGAAGATGCCCTCTCTCAAGACTCGGCTGCCAGGGGAAAGGTCTGTGCAGCCTGGACATTTTATTTTTCAGGTTTGAAGCTGTGTGTCCGAGGATTTAAAGGTGTTTTGATTGGGTGGTTCTGAATAATCTGATAACTTTTTTCTAAAGCTAGAAATTGAGAAAATTCTCTTTGAAGATTAAAATATATATATATATATATATATATATATATATATACACACACACATATTATTTGTTCCACAGGATGAAGAAAAGGCCAGATCTATTCTAGGTAGTGGAACTTTTAAGGATCAAAGTATGTTTCATCTCTGAGGTTGTGTGTGTGTGTGTGTGTGTGTGTGTGTGTGTGTGTGTGTTTGGTGGTGGTGGTGGTGGTCTTTGGTTTCTAGAGTAGAAAGAAACCCTTTCTCAGACTGGAAAGCCGCAGCCCCTCAGTCACGACTCACTGTCGTCTCTGAGTGCCCCCGGTGTATGTCTCATTCTTGATATTTATGTCCTTCCAAAAATGTTTTATTGAGCACCTACTAGGTTTCAGGCCCGAGTCGAAGGGCTGAGAATACAGAGGGGATGTGTAAATGTGATGAGCAGAAAAACAGAGCATGGTCCCTCCCACAAGTGGGGAGCAGAGGAGAAGCAGATACAGAAAGAAGCAGGCAGGGAAGGAATGCTGCCCCAGAAAATGCCATTTAGGGTGAGGGCTACTGATAGCTGGCCATGCAGAGAAAGAGGAAAGAATGTTCCAGACCAAGCTAAGAAGGCCAGAATCCCGCAGAGCCTACGTGAGGGGAGCTGGACCGGGGTGGGTGGGGTGTGTGGGGGTGGGGGGTGGCCAGTCCACACAGTGGAATCTACTGTGGGTTCTGGAGGAAGCTGTGTATGGTTTTAAGTGAAAGAGTGACATGATCTGAGATTTTTGTGTTACAAACTCGACACTCTGGCTCTTGTGTGGGAAATGGGTGGTAATGGGGTAGCAGTGAAAGCAGGCGGCAGGGATAAAGGTGATCACAGAAGGGTGGGGAGGGAAGTGGCGCCTTGGACCAGGGAGGTGGGCGGTCAGACAGACAGAAGCTGACAGGTTTGTTAATACTAATTGCTTGCATTCGTTCAGCACATAATCTGCACTGGGCACGCTTGTAAGTGCTTACTGTGTATTAGCTTCACGAGAACTCTGTGGGGAGGTCCTGTTATCCCCATTTTAGATGAGGAAACTGCAGTACCACAAGGTCAAGCTTTCTGCCCAAGGTCGCAGAAGCAGCAAAAGGTGGGACCAGATGAGCTCTCGACCACTGTTGTCATCCTGCCAAAGATGTGTTTTGAAGGTAGGTTCGTCTGCCTTCAGATTTCTCTTACCGAGAAGTGGATCAGCCCAAGCATTCTGCAGATTCTGACCGAAAGCCTTTGGGGAGCCAGGAGCTGGTCTCGAGGCTGGAGCCTCAAATGTGATTAAGGAAGACCTCACCCCAACCCTTGTGGGGCCGAGCCCAGTGGGAGAGACTCTTCTCCCAGCTTCAGTCCCTCTGTGCCCTCTACTCAGTTATTCGATGAGGTAGAAGCATTCCTGCAAATCATCAACCGAGAATTTTGTTGGAGGCGAGAGAGGCATGTCTTCCCACGTACAGGCGAGGGCCGCGGGCTGGGTGGGCTGGCCCCTCACAACCCCGGTCTCTTGCCACTGGGCAGCTCTGTGAACCTGGACAGACTTCTTAACACCTTTGAGCCTCAGTTTCTACATCCGTAAAATGGCCATAATACCAGCCTCACATTGTTACTGTAAAGGTTTAAAGAACCCCTAGCTGTCTGCACATGGTAGATCGTGTCTGGGCTCCTGAACCGCAGCTCATAGATGCCACCTCCGTGCAGGGCAGGACAGGCAATTAGAAAATGAACAGGCTTCTGGTGTCAAACCTACTTGATTATTTTCCAGTGATGTTTAGCACCAGTGAGTGAATTCCAACGAGCCTGATGCCTCATGTGCTTCACTACTGAGTTTTCCATACACCTCTCTGTGTGGAATAGTGCCGACCTTTCCTACACCAATACAATAAAAATAACCACACTTCGGTGCCCACTCCTCAGACTAGAGGTGAGCAGGACCCTGCCTCGCGTCGTTCCTAACTGCTCCCTTCCACTCTGAAGCCATGGCAGCAAGCGGGAAATGACACAACCCAAGCTGCACTTTCTCTCTGAAAGGCAAGTACTGGCACAGTCAATATAGTGTCCATTTAAGGGGAGTTGAGCAGAAAAGGCAAATAAATGTAAGGTGGACGTGTAGGTAGGCGTTGTCTAAGTGTAGCTGTAAGAGCCTGGATGGTGAAGTCAGACTCGCTACACGGCACTGGCTGTGCCACCATCGGCGAGTCATTAACCTCTCTGAGCCGAGGCGCCTCATCGCAAAACAGGCACCTGCCAACCAGGGCTGTTGTGAGAGTTTAATACAATATTGCTCGTAAAGTGCTTTTGCTTAGTAAGAGTTCAAACAAATGTTAGCTACTTCTGCTGCTGTGACAGCCCAAATGGTATTTTTCAAAAGGAAGAAGGGAAAGTTCTGAAGCCTCAGAAGAACAGCCGTTTACCTGCGCTGGCAGAAGTGTTCCTAGAGCACCCTGGAAGCTAATCTGTAAGCTATTCCTGCAGTCTCTTCTGAGCTAAGGGGGTGCGGGGCTTTATTGACCTTTGGAAATAATGGTTTACTGGGTTTTCAACTTTTCCTGTTTGCCAGCTCTGTTTTCCTAAAAATTATGTTAATTCAACTTGATAAATCTCATATGATGAAGACGGTCATAGCACACCAAGAACAGCCTAGAACAGCTGGAAGCCCACGTTCAAAAGGCCTTGGACCTATAGACGGTCTTTAAGAAGCAGAGAGAGTAGCCCGAAGCTTTAGGCTTGTGCTGAATGGCAGCCGTGGAACTCCGAAGACAGAGGTCCACCGTTTGTCACCTGCTTTTACCTTTCAGCTGGAAAATGCAATTGGCAAGTCATGAGGGCCTGCTGTTCTTAAAGAGATTTCCTGAGTCTCCAACTGTCAGCAGTGGCACGTGTGGTCGGTTCATTTCAGGAGTGGACAGGGTCATCTGAACCGCCAGAGATGACGGAAAGAACAATATATTTCAGTGTAAATGCCACAGGGTTGGAAGCAAAATTCTGCGTATTTGTGACTTAAAGTGGAAGCAGTATATTAAGAAATTATTTTGCAGGAAACTCAATTGTCCCCTCCAGTTGCGAAAATGCTGTGTTAACAGTTTTATTTATTAAAGCTTGTGAAACTAAATGAAAAAGAGCTGGAGAAAGGGACCTTTTTTTTTTAATTTCAGGGGGAAAAAAAGTTGTTTTGATCATTTTGAGTATTTTAGCAAATGGAAAATAACAAAAGAAAACCCCACGTCAGTGCTTCATTGTTCGTACAGATGTACAGTTCCCCAAATGCTGAAATTGTAACCAAAAATAATTTGAATTGGGTAGTTAAATTGAATTGAGTGCTAAGAGAAACAGCATAAGCCCCATTTTGCATTGTGGAGAAAAATTATTTCAGAAAAAGAAAGAATACAATTTGCGGCTGCTTAGTTTTCAGACCTTGGAAGCCATGTGCTGACATTTCTCCCTGTCAAGGCAGTGTTGACCAGTGGTTAGGATGAGGCTGGCTTTGGAGCCCAGTAGAGTCAAGGTGAATCTCTACTGGCATGCTGTGTGGCTTTGGACAAGTCCCTTAACCTCTCTGAGTGTTTTCCTCTTCCTTGGCAGGCAGACGATAAGAGCTCCTACCGCACAGGGTCTCTGCCAAGCAGGTGGCCCAGGGCCCCCCACACACTGTGAGTGAACAGTAGCAGAAGTAGGAGGGGGACGGCCGTGCTGATGAAGACGAGGGGATGTGGGTGTCAACGGTGTGCTTTCTTTTTACTCTCAAAATCAAGAACGTAGAGCCTAAGTTATTTAACGGGTTATGATGACTTTTCCCGTAAGGAAGACAAAAGGCATAAATACTTGCAAAGACCAGGTTCTGAAAGAACGTCAAGCCAAGCTGAGATGTAGAAAATACCAGCTCTCTGATTCTTTCTTTCCACTTTCCTCCTATTATTTCACACCTCCATGCCGTCTTTATAGTGAATGATTCAGTTGTCTGAGCTCTCCATAAAATGGTCCAGAAGATCCCATGACATCAGCATTGAGTCCCATGGTTCCAGCCAGCCTCGAGTTGTCACTAAAAACCAGAGAGAGTTCTTCCAGAGTGTGGAAGAATCCAGAATCCAGTCTGGGTACATACTGGCTTTTTTTCCCCTCAATCTTTTCTCTGTATTTTTTAGCTCTGGTTGAGGAATAGGTAATTTTCAACAAAGGATATCTTTTTTAGTAACTAGGAAAATCCTGATCATGGGTTTTAATTATGATTTTTAATGCACACTGCATTTTGTTAATGCTTCAAGCAGTTTATCCCTCATAGGAAAGTATTTGTAGCTGTATTTCCAAATTCTCATAAAAGAAAACCATTACCCAAATTTATATATGAGTGATTTTGTAATTTGTGGAATAATAACTTGTGGTGGAGTAAATCTTCAGCAGAAAACTGGGTTGGATCCTTTGAATACCAAGTGGGTTTCACTAGGAAGATCACTGAAGCCTGCAGCGTTGGTACGATTTAATTGCGAAGAGTATCTGAAGTGCCTTCTGGTGTTAATTGACAAACAAGAGCTGTCTTACGTCGCTTTTGCATGAATATGCTGCACAGAATTAAACCCTCAAACCATACGCATGGTCTTCAAAGAAAATAATAGGAAAAAGATGACAAGTCATCAATGAAATTTTCATATTCTAAGTAATTGATGCCCATCGCTCAGTTTTCCTTTCCTTGTGTCTCTTCTTTAAACGGTTCTAAAATTGATGTCAGCTTGGCAGGGTTGGTCTTGCTAACCTGACAGCATTTGGAACTCTGGAAATAACAAGGGAGTGAATGTAATACTCCCCACTCCACATCCCCACTTCACGATCAGTAACAGTAATTTGGAACCGTGTTTCTTTTATTTTTTAATTGATCCAATTAGTTTGAACACATTGTATCCAAATTGGGTTGCTTTTTGGTAGTAATGATTCTGTTGGTGACATCCGTTTATTAAGTACTTACTGTGTGCCAGGCTTTGTACTAAGCTTTGGGAGGCAGTTTTTGCCCCTTAGGTTTACCTAGTGTGGGAGAAGACAAGTGAATCAAAAAATGAAATAGAACAGGGAAAATCCTGCAACGGAATCCAGGCAGAACACAAGAAAAGAGTTAACTCACTCCTAGGGTGGAGGGAGCTAGAGGATGGCTGGCTCCCAGGGGTCAAAGTGAGCAGATGTTTCTTCCTGCTTTCCTAATGCTTTGGGGAATAAAATACATCATTTTGGTGAAATCCACCTCATTTAAACAATATAAATTACATGATGGTAAAATTAGGGCAGCGTCATTTCAATGTTGATCTAGAAAAAGCAACTTGGGGGGTAACTTTTTTATTTGAGTACTGAAATCGTTTCAGAAGGGCAGCAAATTTTATAAGGAAGATTGTTATCTACGTCATAATGTGTTCATGTAAATTCCAAATGATCATTTTCAGCCCCATCCACCCAAAGACTCTGAAGTCAGAAAATACAATACTCAACTGGAAAGGACGAGGTTTTACTTGCTCTCACATAAAGCAAGTGTGTGCTGTCTGAGTGTCTCCGTCTATCTCTCCAAGCCCCTTCCTAAGCCTTGGATTCGTAGAGTCAACTGCTTGCTGGACAGATCCAAGGGACCGTCCTCGGGCACCAGGCACTCAGTGCGGCCAAGGCTGAATCCATCCTATCCTTCTCCTTCAGGAATTTCCTGTCTCAGTTGACAACTGAAGTTCTGAATTCTGCCCTCTGGGTTGGAAGCCTTTCCTTCAACTCCCCCGGTGCTCTGGCTGTGTCTCTATCATGGGGCCCTGGTCACTCTTTGAGGCTGTGCTCCACCAGGTAGTGAGCTCTTGGGATCTTATTCCCAATGTCCAGCACAGTAAATGTTGGTTAAGTGAGAGACTATTGAGGTGCCACTTGTAACAGCAAAACGAATGGAAAACAGCAAAATCCATCCCTGGCGTTTTCTTTTCTGGTGCAGAGAGGAACAGAATGCCTCGTTAGACCAGCTAATCTAATAAGCAGAGAAAAAGGATGTTCTCATGAAATTATGCATTCACCCTCTGTCTCCATTTGCTGACATAGAGAATCCATCTAATTGGATTTTTCTCCTTGGGGAAATCTAAAGGGAATGGGTTTATTGCTGTCACATTTCCAACGTAGCCACTGTCCACCCACCTGCCTCCGCTTCCTCAAGGGACCTTTGACTTCTGGCCCCTTTTAAATTTGACGCGTGTCTCAGAAAGCTTCCACTGAGTGTCTTCTCAGTTACATTCACGGCTCCTTGGCAGGTCACGGCACCTAAGGAGGATATGAAGTTACTGGGGTTGGGAGGGGATAGCCCAAGACAAGAAGGGAATGTGCCTGCCGCATTCTCCTCAAATCCAACTGTTCGCACTTCCATCCCTCATACATCCATCCGTGATTCCGCGCGATGGGTCCTCACCCAGCACTTGGCACGGTGCCCCCAGCAGGCACTCAGTAGTTGGCTCTTGACCAGCTTATAAAGACAGCGCCACATGGTGGTGAAAAGTGGAAGCTCTGAAGCAAAAACAGCTGGATGCTAGCAGATGCAGCATGACCTTGAGCAGGTCCATTAACAACCTCCCTGTCTCTCCTCCTTGTTTAAACTGGGATAACCAGTATCTAACCCACAGAACCAGAAACTAAAGATAAATATAAAGGGCTTACTTAGCATGGTGCTTTGGCTGGAGGTGGGACCACATTGAGCAAAAAGCCTTCTTGTAGCTGAAATTCTTGATGGGATACAGACAAGCAAATAAACTGATGATTAAACAAAACAGGAAACCAAAGGGGTTCTATGATGCAGGGAACGGTGGTGGGGGTGTTTAAACTAATACTTGAAGGATGGAAAGGAGCCAGCCCCGTGAAAAGCCTTGAGGGGAGTGTTACAGGCCCAAGGCCGAACAAATGCAAAAACCCTAAGTGGGAGAGGGTGTGGACTGTTCTAGGAGGAGCCAGAAGGCATGGTGTGTTGGGTGCGGGAAAGTGAGACACAGGGGAAGTAGGTGTTGGGACGGTGAGGTTGAGAGCACCTGGGAGACCGTGGGATACATTGGGACCTCATTCCAAGGGGGATGGGAAGTCATTCAAGGGTTTTAAGTGGGGCAGTGGCAGGACCCCAGAGTGGGACCGGGACACTCGGTCTCTGTCCGAGGATCTTCACAACCTGAGGGAAACGTGGAGGGGACCATCTGGCACTGAGACGAAATGGGAGCAGAGAGGGGAGGGGTTCTGTTACAGAGTGTGCGGACCACAGGCCCCCAGTTCCCGACCCCTCGGGGTAGTGTTGGCCAGGGGCCGCGGGGGCCATGCCATCGGCTTCCATCCGTCTCTTACCCGAGCCCCTCACGGGACACTGAGGCTCGAGAAGGCTCTGGATTTTCTGGGGTCTCATTGCTGAGCATCCGTCCTCACGGAGCGCCCTCCCCCCGCACCATCTGAGAGGATGTGATACTCAGTGGTATTAATGCATCTGAGCTGTAAGTCAGGTTTCTTTTCTTTGAGAAAAACTCAAAAAGGGGTGTCATTCAGTGTCTTAGCTTAGGGGGACACCTTGGGCCGGCCTCAGGAGCCCCCATGTCACCGTTTTTCGTGCAAGGGGACATGGGACTGTACTTCCGACCTCTAGAGTTCTAAGTATGACGGCGACCGTAGTTGTGGATGAGTGACATTGTCACATTGAGAAGCAGTGGGTTTTTTCAGCAGAAATATTCATGGGTTTTGCTACTACTGTACTAAGTCACGTTTTAAAACCTTATCATTCATTTTACGGCTGCTGACCGCCCCCCTCCCCATTCCTCTTGTCTACGTGTTTTCCGACTGTCGTCCACCGAAAGCTCATTTTCTCCAATCCCTGGCTCCCCTGATGGATTTCCCCCATTTCTCACCCGTGAAGGGAGTCATCTTCTTGGACATCCATCTAAACTAGTTTTCAGGTGGAAAGCCTTGAAATTCTCTCTCTTTGTTCTACAGATTCCTGGATGTGTTACTCCTCTTGGTGTTAGGTATTCATATACGTCATGTCCAAAATGAGGATCCAGCATTGTTAGGAATGGAATTCCTGGATTATTAATAAAATAGGAGATAAGTAAAACAAAATGACTATTGAACAGTAGAGAATCTAAGCAATAAAAATAATATAACTTAGATTATATTAAATTTTTTTTTCTCCTTTCTCCGCGATCTTGAAACTGACCAAGCCCCTTCCCTCACCAAGACCGCTAAGCCATTATGGGTCCCGTCCCACGCAGGTGATGCTCCTGGTCCTCCTCCCTGTCATCTATGCTCTGAGCATCTTCCACCTGCTGGTCTGCAGCTCTGCCCCCTGCCTCTCTCTGCGCCCATTTCTCCAGCGTGTCCCTTTATATGACCCCTCTTCACGCCCCATCTCTTTGCTTCCCTTCAGTTTCATTGAATTTCCCTGTCCTCGCCTCCTTGGTCCACCCCCAGAGCTGCCCCTGCCAAGGTCACCAGCCTCCCACCCGGAACTCTCTGTTGTGTGAAGGACGACCACCAACTCCTTCTCCAAACTCATCTCAGCCTCAGTGGCCTCTCCCACCTCCCCCGCCCGCTGTCCTTCTGCTATTCCTGCCCCTCCAGGCGGGGCTGCTGGCAGGGAGCCTGCCCCGGGGGTCCTGTGACAACTCAGAGGACGGACGCTTAGAAGATGGGAATTTGAGACCAAAAGGCAGCAGGGTGTAAACCTCCCCCCGCAAGATTGATCTCCTTCTGAGCGGAGGGAAAGGGGCGCGGAAGAGTCTGTGCGCTTTGTCAGCGAGCGTGAGAGACTGTCTTTGTTCTATATTTTTGGCACCTTCTTCCTGAACACTCGTTGTTAAGTAGAGCACAGCTCAGACCTGCTGTATGGGCCTAACTGATTTAAACCAGGCATGTCCTAAATATATCAAAACCCATATGAAACAGGGAGAGGATTCTCAGTCCTGGGCTTAGCTGGGAGGGGGTCTGGTAGGGAAATTGTTTCTCATCTGGTACATTTGTAGCATCCCCACTTCAGTTTCTTCCTGTCCATTTTTATCAGGACTCTGGTTGCAAAGCCCAACTCAAACCAGCTGAAGCAACAGATAGGGGTTCCTTGAGGACGGGAAGAGGGGAAGTGGACTCCCGGGGCACCTGGAAGATCTTCCCTTTCTGTCCTTCGTCACAACAAGTGATGGCTGTGACTGCCCCGGGCAGTGTCCTCCTGCAGCCAGGGACCAGGCTGAAGGCAGCCCTGTGTGCACATCCATGAAGCTTTGAGAACAAAGAGGAAAGGCCTCTTGTCTAGAAGCCCCAGCTCCTAGCATGCTGCAGGGAAGATGGGTGATTGGTTAGCTTGGGTCCCATGTTTATGTTGGGCCTGGGGGTAGAGTGACCCCTGCAGAACCCAGTGGTGTGAAATGCATTCCCTGGGCAGAGGGGCAGACAGCATTATCAATACACACTGCCCGTCCTGCAAAGTCTAGTATTTAAAATAACTCTCAACTCATTATTGCCCTAAAAGATAAAATCTAGAGATGTTTAGAGCCCTTCCCTGTCTCCCACCAGCCTGGCTCCCCAGATTCCAGACTCTTAGGTCTCCGGGCTTTGCCACCCTCTGCCTGGAATTCCCTCCTCCCCCCAGCCCTCCATTGCCTGGCCGAGGCCTACCCCATCCTCCGTAAAGCCTTCCCTTTTTGCTGCACTCCACCTACTGTGCATCGCTCACCCAGTAAGGCTCTCTTCCTGCGTCAGTGACAGCCATCCCCTCACTGTGTTAGGTGTTGTCTGTCACCTCACCAGGCAGTATCCTTATTTGTCTTTATATGCCAGCAGCCAGTGTATCACCCAGCACATAGTAAGTACATAGGAAACCCCTGTTGCCATGATGGTAAAAAGAATAAAATATGCATATTACAAAAGAAATCACAAAACAGCTTAAAACCTAAATGAACTCAGGCTTTGCTCCTATCAGTGAAGACCTAGGAGATTGCATGTAATTTTAGGTCGGATGAATAGAGGTTTTGCTCCACTATTAGTTAATCTTTGAAATTCAGTATTTTATTGTGTCCAAAATCATTTTCCTCCCCTCCTCCACCACTGCTGTTAACATTTAATCATTGTTCAAAACTCTTCTTTGACACTTTATTATTGAGAGCTGGTTCCCTCACCTGCAGGAGAATAAGCAGAGACAAGGTGTAGAATAGTAGCCTATTATTGGAATCAGGTAGCTTCGCTGCTAACTCTAGATGGCAGAGCCTGGTAACTTCCAGAAATATGGTTCTCCCAACTCAGAAATCTGTGTGTGCTACTCATAGAAGGGTGCATGTGCGCGTGTGTAAACACACCTGCGTGTGTTGGAGGAATGAGGTGGGAGGGAGTGGGAAAGGAGTGTACTGTGGGGGCCACTGTGCAAAGTGCATGCATCTGAATCTCGCCTGCCTGAGTCTCCTTCTGATCTCGCTGGGTAACCTGAAGAGGTTAGTGGCCCTACGGGAGCCTCACGGGGTCACCTGTAAAGTAAGGAGGGAGTCAGATCCCTGCGATGCTGCAGCCTAGACATTCACGAGCAGCGTATCAGTGAGATTCTATGCTCATCTGTGTTGTTTTTCTTTTTCCGCAGAGGTCTCATTGCTAGCAGTTTCACGGAAACCCACTACCTGCAAGATGGCACTGACGTCTCCCTCATTCGCAATTACACAGTAAGCCCTGCGTGCCTGGACCACCGTGATGCTGTGCTGTCAGATCTGTGCTTAACCTCGGTAGCCGTTTTATCCTAAGCAAAGTCACATGCCCAGATTCTTCACTTAGACCCCAAAAGGATCTTGGGCATCACCTACTCTTTGGGCATATCTGTCATTGTAACACCGGAAAAACTTGGCCATGGCCAGGTATATGCCAGGACAGTCCTTAAAGTTACGGCTTTATTGCAGGCTGGCTTTGAAACCACCTGCCAGTGACTCTGGGAAACTAAGTTGGGCGAATCCCTCCTGGCAAACCACGCCAAAGTCAGAGATGGCTCGGCAAGCGGTCGTCCCTGGGCTGAACTCTGCTGCACTGAACTGGGAGGTTCCTTAAAGAAATTCAAAGGAAAATGGACACTGCTTAACTTTCCTATTTTAAATGTATCCACCATGTCAGTATCATTCTATATCATGGTTGTTACTCTGATGTGACATTGATCACCTCTTAGTCAGCTTCTGTAGTATCTGAATTTTATATGTAACTCAGACAAGGTGCTAATTTTACTTGTTCCTTCAACAAATGCTTACTGTGCTCAGCTGTGCACATGTGCAATATGGACACTCAGAGGGAGCTGCTGCCCTCTGAGGACTAGGGCAGTTACTTGTTTTAAAGAGCTACAGGTATTTGCTTTAAAAAGAATGAACTTAAAGAAAGGCTGTACGTTTATAATTGAAGTGTTGTCAAGTAGCCATTTTGGTCTGCAGTAATTTCTCCCCTCTCTGCATTAGACCAACACTTTTCTTTATCACATGCTTGGCACTTACAAACTGTTACCTTCAGACTGCCAGCAGTATGGTGGAGTGAATCGATGCAGATCTCCCAGCCCAAAGAAAGCTTGAGGGTGAAAAATAAGCAGAGAAGAATTTTTGTTAATGCCTGGCCAAGCTCAAGAAAGTCACAGAAATCCCCAGGAGGTAGAAACAAATTGGAGATATAAGCTCAGAGCAGCAGGTTGGTGCACTGAGGTCATGGGACCCCAGTGGGCTATTCCGGACCCAGAGAGAGGACCCGGTGCTTGGGGATTGAGATAGGAGAAATGAACATCTGCAATTGGGGATCCCTAAAAAGCTGGGCCCCCAAAGAGGTGGTTCCTCTGTGAAAAACGGACAAGAAAAACTCCAGTCCAGAGAAGGGGCAACAGAGAGAATTGCCTCCATGCGTCCTGGATTGAAGAAAGATTTCAGAAATAATGGAGCAAGTGAAACCCCAGCTAGACTCACCAAGTGTTTGTTTGGCATGGGGTGGACTGGTGTCCAGATTTCTAATACCAGCATGGAAGTGGAATTCCCAGTCAATATATTGACCTCAAAACTGGTCCCAGATCAACAACCCTGGGTCCGCTGGGCCCAAGCTGGAGCCAACCCCAAGCACTTCCACAGGGGTGTTTCCGCAGCCCAGCTTACATGTTATTCCCGTATCAAAAACGAAGAAGAAGAAGAAGATTATCAAAGATGAGCCCAAAATCAAAATTACAAAACACACAATTAAAAAAAAAAAAGCCAGTGTAAGTGACAAGGGAAGCGAGAGAGTTAGCACCTCCAGGAACACTAGGTAATAGAAAAAGCAGAGAAAAATGTCAACTATTTTAAAGAGCACAGAAAAGGCCTAATAGAAATTCCAGAGTGAAAATACAGGCAGAAAAAAAAAAAAACTAAAGCGGCACCAACAGTGCCCCTCTTCTGTTTAGGCCATCCAAACAGGAAGTTGGTTTATTGGTGGCATCGTGAAGGATCAGTTGTTGGTTTGAGAAGGCAGAGGGGACAAGGATACAAGTTTGTCCCTATTGAGTTTGTACTGGGACAGCCAAGTAAAGGTGTTCAGTGGACAGTCTGATATACGAGCCAGGGTACAGGAGAAGGATGGAAGTCTTCAAAAAAAGGAAGACCCGAGGCTCCATCTCAGATGCAAGGAATTGGTGCCCTGACTTCACCTAACTTTCTACTTTTTTTCTCTGTTTATCTCCTAGAAGGATCTCATTTAAAATGTGCTTTTAGACTTAGCAATAAAGCTCTCCTCACAGTGTAAATGGTCATCCCAAATAGGAACAGAAAAAAAAGACTTCCTAGAAATACTTGACTGTAGGCTCGAGTCCTGCACGTCTAGATGGTAGTGGATGGTCCTTGTCTATTACGGACTCTCTAGAGGATGGAAGATAAGCTTTCCAAGATATTTTAACAGCTTCATGTTTTCTGGTTCAATCTCTCTGACTAATTTCCTTTTCTTAGGCTTTTTTTTTTTTTTGGTCCTTTTTTCTCAGTTGGGAAGAAAAATGCAATAAGAAAGAAGAAGAAATAGAGGGCTAGATGAGTGAGGGTCTAACAGCTGCTGGGTGTGTGTGGGGCTTGGATTGTGAAGGCTGAAGGCTGTAAATCCGGGCATCTTAGACAGCAGCCCGGATGGAGGGGAGCTGGAAGGTTCATGGTAGTTGTCTCTGTCTGGTGGGAGACTCCGTTTTCTAGGATTACTGTGTGGGTGGGAGGAGGGGCGTTACAGTTCCCTTCCTGCTCCTCTGTCCACGAGGTGATGGTATAGACGGGCAAGCATCTGCTTCACCCTCTGCTCACTCCCTCACTCCTCCCCGTGGAAGCATCTTCTCAGGGAGATGAGGGCAGGAGGGGGCAGGCCCTGTAACCTCTGGTCCCAGCTAATTGGGGAGCGGGTAGAGTCCCTGCTTTGGAGAGGCTGCCAGGCTAGCCTTGCTGTCTTCCCTCAGTCAGCGGTGGCTGAGCCTTGCCCGCCCCTCTGGGAGTATTCCAAGGAGCAGTCTTCTGCGGCCCCAGCCTCCCCAAGATGGGTCCCAGGGCGTGGCTCACAAGAGCAGGGCGGGGAGATGAGGGGAGATGAAGGTTGGAAATTGCAGGGAGGCTCCCCTCTGCCCTGACCTAAGTTGAACCCTCTAATGGGATATACCAGGAACCCTTTCTTTGGAGGTAGTTAAACTGATAGTATGTTTTGATCTTCATTGGACTCTTTGAGTCTCTCTTCAGGTGAAGCAGCTGGAGGCTAGGTTATTGACACCCCTAAACCTTCGGAGCCAACCACATACACTGCTTTTATAATTAGAAAAACAATGACGTTTCTTGTAATCTGGTGGCTACCTTCCCCCATTCCTTTAGCGCCATTCTGAGCTGTCAGTCGTGTGACTGTAAAGATGAGGCGTGAACAGTCTTGTGCACTAAAGGCAACCCGCAGAGCTGGGCAGCCAGTCGTCCCAGCAGGGGCCCGTTAAGGGGAGCTGAGGGCCTGTGAAGGCCTCGTATTGTCTTTCGTGGTGAGGAGACACACACACGGCTTTGGGGGTTTAGTTGCTATTGAATCGGGCTGGGAGACAAAAAGAAACGTGCTGACTCATCCCCTTTTCCCTGAAAGTCAGCACACAGTGAATTTCCCTAAATTTAAAATTATGCATAAAACAGGAACCACTTTCTGGCTATCTTGTCTTTCTTTTTTCAATGTAGTCTCTCAATAGTCGGTGTGAGCTGGTTGACCAGCAGACTAGTGGCTGCTTCTAATTTTGGAACTGCTCCCTTTTATCTCTCGATCTTCCTGACAGGATGACATATTTATGGCTTTATCCTTTGCTGGCCACATCTAAGGGAAGATGTTGTTTTATACTGTCTCTTCTAATAAGGCCTGTGGGAGATAAAACACATGACATTTATGCTATTTACACCCCAAAAGACAACTCTGGGAATGGCCACAATGGTCCTCCAGAAAGTCTCCTGAATATTGTCTGTGCTTTGATCCAAGAGCGTCCTTCTTTGGGTGGGGGCGGGGGGAATCAGGCAGGATTAAGTTCATTCATTTATTTATTTATTTTAATGGAGGTACTGGGGATTGAACCCAGGACCTTGTGCATGCTAAGCACACACTCCACCACTGAGCTGTTCCCTCCCCTCCTCAAGAACATCGTTCTGTTGCATGCGTGTTAACTGAGCACCTCCACAGCGCCGGGCCCTGTGACTGCCACTGAGAATACAGCGGACATCACAAACAGACAGGGGCCCACGTGGGGCCTGGAGGGAGGAGACTGGCGTTATTCCAGGAATTACAGACTTAATTAAAATCTGTGCCAAGTACACTGAAGGGCCTAATCTGCTCTAAGGGACCGTGGAAGGCTTCGTGGAGGAAGGAATGTGTGAACCAGGATCTGAAGGTGGAGGTGGCATGAGCCGGGGATGGGGAGGGGAAGGACATTGCAGGCTGAGTCCAAGCTTTACTTGGAAGTGGGGAAGGGTTTATAACTTGACAGGGGCCAGGGTATGTAGGACTTGGAGGCCAAGGTGACAATTTGGTTGTCATGGAAGAGTATGGGGAAGCCATTAAAAGTTCTCAGCCAAGGGGGTGTCATGACTAGGGATAGGATTTGAAAGACCCCATTGGCTGCAGCATGAAAGAGGGGAGACCCAGCAAGATGGAGCAGTTGGCTCTTGTGGAAGAGCCTCAAGCTCAGGTGAGAGGAGAAGGCTGTGAGGCCAGTGGCACGTGATGGGGAGAAGGAGAAAGGTCTGACGTTCTACACCCGAGCAACACCCAGGAGGGCGACATTTGTTGTGTGTGTTTCTTGTTGGAAAAATTGATGAAAACATTTGGTATAATAGCCATCTAAAGGAGACCAGCAGTGTTAACTGAGGCCGAACCATCAGATAGGTGTGAAATTCTGTATTTTGATCAAAAGTATTGTTTGAGTGACGTCCCGTTCATTTCCGTGGCAAAGTTTTCCCATCAAAAAGAAGTAGAATCTTCTACAGCTGCCTTGGACTGAACACATCAGGGCAAATGGATGTTAGGGCCATGCCCCATCTCAACCAGAGAGCATCTGGAAAGTGTGAAAAGATGGAAGCAGGAGGGAAGTCAGAGGTCATTCACATCTCCTGAGTGTTCCAGGTGTGAGCTAGGTCTGCCATCAAATTCTTTAAAAATGATTTAAAATGGACTTAATTTCCCTGCCATCCCTGTCACTCTGCCCACATCTAATTGCATCGCTCTCAAAGGCAGCTCCGATCTCTCACTGACTGAGGCACCCAGTCCCCCAGGTCCTCACCGTGGCCCGTGTTGATTCCCCGCTTCACAGCCGTCTCACACCCCTTCCCCATCCACTCACAATTCTGCTACTGCAGCTCAGCCCTCCCTTCTTCTCAACCGGAAGACATTGTAGCCACCTGACATTTTCTTCTGACTTCTCATCTCGCCAATACGTTTTATCCAGCCACCACTCCTGCCTCCGTGATCCTTCTAGAATATCTTTCTCTTTATGCCATCCCCTGTTGCATTTGTATTTCGATCCTCCCAAATCGTCAGTAGCTTCCTCGATGCCTCCTCAACCGAGTCCAGAGTTCTGAGACCGTATTCCCATTCCACGGTGGTGACATACCTCACCTTTCCATGCCCACATTCATTCATTCATGCACTCATTCAACAACAAATGTGTGTCCAGTGCCCCATCTATCATCAAGTAAGCACCAACAATACGCCAGGCATTGTGCAAAGGGCTTCGCATACATCTTGTGGTTTGATCCTCACTGTAAATCCATTTCTGCTATTTTAATACCCAGATGAGGAAACCTGAGACGTAGCAGGGTTGGATAACTAGACAAGTCCCCCAGCTAATAAGGATTCAGACTCACATAGTCTGAATCTGGAATCTAAGCTCTTAACCACTATGATGCAAGCAAAACACCAGAGTGTGTGTGTGGAATGTCCCTGGCCCGGGTGCCTGTGTTATGGACTCAGTCTAGAGAGCTGTAGTGAGGTGGATCTGAGAATGGACTGGCCTTCATTTGCAGAGAGAGACACCCAGCAGGTGCTTCTAGGGGAGGGCAGAGGATGCTCTGCTGAGCTGCAGTCCTGGGATACGGAGAGAAGGCAGGCCCAAAGGCCCTCTGGGAATTTGCTGAATGCATGTCTCTGGAGCCCCGTGGAACTGAGATCAGTAAGGCCCCGTGCCCCATGGCAGTGTGCAGAAGAGGGGAGGACATGGTCCCCATCCTCAAGGAACATACCCTCTGACCACAGATGACACAACATGCCCGTGACCAAGACGCTTTAGGAACCAAACAAACAAGGGAGGACCCAAATCCACATGAAATCTGCATTGAGTTCCCAGAGGAACCCCAGGCTTGGTGACTTTCCTGCTCTAAAGTTGTCCAGAAAGCGGAGGCTCCGAGACCGCCTCCTGTCCGGAAGCAGTGTGCGGAGGGTGGGACCACAACCCGGGGAGGCAGGCTGCCCAGGTGTAAATCCCAGCCCGAGCCCTGAACCAGCCGGGAACTCGGACACGAAACAGACGCCACACCTGGCGCACAGTCAGGCCTCTAGAAAAGCGAGCCCGCTGTGGCCGCTGCTCTGCTTTGACCATCGAGTCACTACGTTTCTTAACCACCCTGGACCATCCGTTCCTTCTGAAGTCCATCATGTATCGTGGTAATAGGATGAGAGAGGGAGCTGCTGGCAGGAAGGGGGTGATGAGCTGGGCAGGGAACTGGGCTCTTAGGGCCGGTGTGTCTTCACGAGGTGGGGACTGGTCCCAGCAGCTCTGACCCAGCTCCCGCCGCGCCCTCCTCCTTCCCTGCTCCGGTCCCAGGATCCACACCAGGTCCCACACGACAGCCAGGACGATTTGGATCTGGGAGTTAGGAACTCGTGTGGGAGTGTAAGAAAACCACACTGCCTGGTCTCTAAGAGATCAGCTTCTCTCACACGTGTTCGCTCATTCGTTCAGCAAAAGAAGCTGAGGCCAGCGCAGAGGGACGCGGCAGGCAGAACGCCGCACTTACCGCGGGATGGGTTAAAGTGCACGTTTTCATATCCCAGGTCTGTGACAGCGCCTTACCTTTCACAGATCGATTTGGTCCCTGAAACCCTGGACAGTCAGTGTCAATCCCATTTTATGAATTAAAAACAGAGACTGAGTCTTAAACCCCCAGACTCCCAGCTCCGGATGGGCCCACACTCTCACAAGTGCAGGCTTGCTGTGTCCAGGCCCCGCGTGCAGGGAGGCCCCCCAAGGTCATGACCACAGTTTCGCAAGCTGTGTTCTCTCCTGCAGAATTCCCGCCCAGCCAAGTCACGCGAATGGCCCCTGAGGCCGGTCCTGTCCAGTTGCTTAAGCAGACACGGTTCTCGTTAGAGCTGGGAGCGTGGGTGTGGCGGCTGACTTCTCGACAATCCGCCTTGCACCCTCTCAGGGAAAAGTGTAATGTCGCCCAGTCACAGAAACACAGGGGGCTGAAAAGTCACTTTTTACTTTGCTTGAATGCACTGACGCCTTGTTTCAGTCTCAAGCAAATATGTGGTGGGGGGGCCAGATGTTCCGTAGGAGGGAGCAAAGGCTGGGCCGCAGGCGTGCTGAAATGCCGGTCAGCGAGCACACCCATACACACTCACACACCCAGGTCCACATACTTCCACACTGACACACAGACACACGGACACACACACTCACTCTCACACCCCTCCCACCTGCAGATCTTTCTGAGTTTGGAAATGACTTGAGTTTCCCAGGATTCCCCAAGTGATGTGATGAAGCGCATGTTCAAGGCAACAAGATACAGACGGAAACTGCCCGGCCGGGGGCTGAGGGGTTGGATTTCAGTCCCTGTCCTGCCATGAGCCCACCCGGGGACCTCAGACAATTATTTAACGAGTCAGGGCCTCAGTTTTCACATCTGTTTAGGGAAGGTTGGCCTTGGATGGCCTGAAGCTTCCCTCCAGCTAGAACATGGTGTGACTCAAATGCTGCATCGAGACAATTTGTCAAGTTGCACATTGCGGGGGAGGCCCTAGGAAGTTCCCAAGGAAAAGCGCATGGAAACTAATTTTCGCCCAGCCTACTCCTTAACAGAATTTGTCTGCTAGAGATCCTTTTTAATCACAAGGTCAGACCATTCTCGTTAGCAATTTAGCATATAAAATTCCTTCCTTCCTAGTCCAGCGAGAGTTGGGTAACAGAATTTTTATTTTACTTCCCGGATAGCGTAGCATTGAGGGCTGTTATTTTCAAGCTCGAGAGTTCTTACTCCAGATTCCTCTTCCCCACCATTATGTTTGATTGATAGTATTAAACAGAAGGAGAATTTATTTTCCTGGAGGGAGAAATGCATTAGGTTAAGTAATAAGTATATAAAATACATGGTTAGAGGTTTTGTAGAGGAAAAGATGTAATTTTGTGGTCATGCATGTTTGGGACTATTTTCTATGTTATGTTTTGTTGGTAGAAATAGAATGTATCGGATCAGCAGAACTAGGCAAAGACCACTGCGCACATAGGATGATGTCTTGTTCAGCTGTGTCTTCCGAGACGTGAGTGTGATGGAAAGAGACGGTAACTTTGACTCTCTTGAGGGAACTGGGAGAGGATGCAGTTTGGGAAGGAAGGGTCATTGTTCTGAGCGATCCAGTGGGCCCTGGGGCACAACACCTCCAGGGCATGACTGCATCTCTCACTGGTGCGACCGCACCCACATCCAACGGGACTCGTGTTTGCAAATCTACAAGTCCTGGCAGGTTCCTGCCTCTTAGCGTCAGTCCATGGGAGGCAACCTGGCCCTTGGACATGGGGACACACGCTCACGTGGAGACTTTGCCGAGTGGGCACTGCTCCCCTAGCCTCACCGCCTCCAGCAGAGGTCGAACCCCCCAGAGGGGCAGGAGCGTACATCTCCTCCACTCCCCATGGTCAAATTCCCCAACCAAGTATGTGACACCGCGTGCGATGAGTGTGTCTCTCTGAGTTGTCACTTTATCTATATGATGACTTACTATGTTATAAAAACGAAGTCACGTTTATTTAAACATTTAGTTAATCGTGTTGAAACAAATGAAACTTCATGAAACTGTAGATGTCCTGGAGAATCTGGAATTTGGAGCTCTAGGAAAAGCTAAGAGTGAGCAGGGGGAGGGTACAGCTCAGTGGCAGAGCGCCTGCTTAGCATGCAGGAGGTCCTGGGTTCAGTCCCCAGTACTTCCATTAAAAAAATAAATAAATAAACCTAATTACCTCCCCCCTAAAAATAATAAAAAAGGAAAAAATTTTAAAAATTTTTAAAAAGAGTGAGCAGTGAGCTTGCTAGTCAACTGTCTGAAGGTTAAAAGAAAGTCGTTTTAGAGCTAAGAAATAAGGTGTTAACTCTGGTAATGATGGAGGCAAGTGGGATTATTTAAGGACCAGTTTATGAGAGTCAGACTCCACCCCCTCCTCTTTTGCAAGCAATCCGTCAGGCTAGCTGTTGAACTCGAAATTAATTTTATACTAATTTGTTCTCAGTTCAGGCTTTAATGAGCTTATATTTCTGGGTATTTGATTTGAACGTACATTTGATAAGTAATCTATTCAAAGTAAATTGAAACTGAGAATAAATGAGTTCGAAATTTCAGAGGTCAGTAATTAAGACTGCTGCCACCATTTGGTTTTTAATTTTTTAACCAATACTCGGCTTTCTATAGCGACATTTCACATTGCTCTAAAGTGGAGCAAATTATTTACTGTACAAGACCCCCAAAGGTGGGTAAGTTAAAAACCAGTGATTCTGGTCACTCCAGGCAGCCCAAACCGTAACATCAGCTGTGTCCCTTCACTTTCTGGGTCGCCTCTGCCCCCAACATCCATGCTGGTACCCAAGGCTGAAATCCCCCAGCCCCATGCAGAGGGCGCCAGGACCCTTCTGGTGCCGGGGGCAGTACAACCCAGTTACACAATCTCCGCAAGGTTTAGAGGGTTGTTATCGTGCCTCCTTTAAGTGCGCAAGCTAGAGTCACCTAGAGAGAGGGGACCCTGGAACTTTTCAAAAGTTGTTTCGTATGGAGGCTGCGGAGGCAGGCTGGCAGCGAGCGTGCCCCACGGCCTGGCGGGAGGCCTGGTGTGGCTGGCTGGGCAGGTGTTCCCAACCCCTCTGCCTCGTGCACCCCTTCCTGAACCTCGTGCTCAACGAAGAGGACGCCTTTGCCAGGGAGAGGAGCAGGGCTGTGAGTCTGTGCTCCTGCCCCTGAATCTTCCAGCCAAGAAGAGGAAGCCCCATCCCTGAGCTGCCGCCCCTCCCCCGCTGCCCACCATCCCTGGACACGTTTTCTCCCTGTGGAAAAGTCCCTCTCCCACCTTTGGCCCCGGACTCCAGGCCACCCTGCTCCCTGATGCCGCACGGAGGTCAGGAAGGAACCTACGAAACTTTCACTGTTTGTAGTTGGTATAATCAATAACACAAAAAGTCCAAGATAAGCTACAAACTATTAAGCTAATCAGATGGTCAAGCAAGAGGGTCCGATGTAAGATCTGTTTAAAAAATAAAAAAAGTTTTCCTTTACATTAAAAATCACCATGAATAAGATGTAACAGAAAAAAAGATCCTATGCATGCTGTCAGCAAACCTCTGCCGTCCTCTAGACGTGAGCCTGATGAAAACTTCCCAAAGCCATCCGAAAAAAACCTGAAAGTCTTCTTAAGGTCAGAAAACTGGCCTTATCACGTGGAGAGAAATAGCCTGGACATGAACAGGAACACTCTTCATTTGAAAACCGTAAATCCTGGCTAAGTTGACCTGGACATTCAAAGTAGTCAAGCTGAAATCTCAGTGGATCATTGTAGAGCTTCATATTGGATTCTAAAATTCCCCTGAAAGAGAAAGTAAACAACAATAGCGTGGAAACTTCTAGGGGAAAAAGTAGGATCAAAAGAAAACTTGCTCTCAGCAAGGTTGCCAAGAAAAATTGGGCAAAGAATAGTCTTCCAGCAAACGGTTCTGGGCACCTGAATTTCCGCATGCAGAAGAATGAAACTGAACCCCTAATTCAAGCATGTATGAAAACTAATTCAAAGTGAATCAAAGTTCTAAATAGAAGAGCTAAACCTGTTAAACTCTTAAAACACAGGCGTAAATCTTTCTCACGTTAGGTTGGGCAATGGTCTCTCAGATACGGTACCTAAAGCATGAGCATCAAATTAAAAAAGGGACAGCTTGGATCTCATCAAATGATCGCTTTTGTGCTTCAGAAGACATCAAGAAAGTGAAAAGACAACATACAAAATGGAAGAGACTATTTGCAAATCAAATATCGGATAAGGGTCTAGTATCCAGAATATATAAAGAACTCTTCCAACTCAACAATGAAAAGACAAAAATCCAACTGAAAAATAGGCAAAGGCTTTGAACAGCTAGTTCTCCAAAGACGATATGCAAGCAGCCAGCAGGCATGTGTAAGGATGCTCAACATTCTAAGTCATAAGGAAAATGAAAATCAAAACTGCAGCGAGCCGCAGACACGCCAGGACGGGTCTAACCAGCAGCACAGACAGGCAAGCGTGGGTGAGGACCAGAGGCGCGGCGCCTTCCTCCCTCCCTCCCACACGCTGCGTGTTCAGCAGCTCAGCTGCCCAGGAAGGCTTGGCAGTGCTTTCAAAACGTGAACTGAGTTACCAGGTGATCCAGCCGTTTGGCTGGTAGGTTTAACCACGTTCTTACCCACGGTATGTGCCTAAAGGAACCGGAAGAAGATGTCCACACAAAAACCTTGTCCACAAATGTTCCTGGCTGCATTATTCATAGTAGCCAAATGGTGGGAAAAGCCCAGATGCTCCTCAACTGATGAATGGGTGAATAAAATGCAGTATATTCATACAATGTAATTTTATTTAGCAATAAAAAGGAATGAAGTACTAACCCTTGCTGCTACATGAGTGCACCTTGAAAACATTATGCTCAGTGAAAGAAACCGGACACAAAGGCCACATTTTATAGGATTCCACTTCCATGAAATGAACGGAATAGGCACGTCCACAGAGACAGGAAGCAGTCTGGGGACTGCCAGGGTTGGGGTGGGGGTGATGGAGGGTGACTGCTAACGGGTGTGAGGTTTCTTTTGGGGCTGATGGAAATGTTTTGGAATTAAGTAGTGGCCATGGCTGCATAACCTTGTGAATATACTAACACCCACTGTGGTATGCTTTTAAAAGCTGAGTTTTATGGGATGCGAAGTTAATCAGAATCAGAAAAAGAGGACTTTCTCTATCTGATATCAGCAGGCATTGCAGAATGATAGGAACCACAACAGTGTGGTGTTGGCACAGGAACGGACAGACGGAAGCACGCCTCGGTGGCCTAGCCCAGAGAGTCCCGAGGTGGGGCCGCATGTGTGGGGCTGTTCCATATACGACCAGGGAGCATTTCAGATCAGCGAGGAAAGGAAAATGGTGGTGGAGACCAGCTGGCTCTTCGTTTGTGGGGAAAGTCAGATTCCAAACTCACAGCTGCACGAGAATTAATCCCAGTTTCAATTAAGGAGCTTATTCTAAGACTATAGAAGTAGAAAGTAAGAGAAGATATGTGTATAATCTTGAAGAAAGCTACCCTAAACAAGACACCAGATGCATAAATTTGACTTTATAAAAACTGGAAACTGTCCAACAAAAGACAGTGTAAATCAGTTAAAAAGACATTTCTCACATATCATCAGGCAAAATATTAATATCCTGAATATATAAAGAACTTCCAGAATCAACAAGAAAAAGTCAAAATAACAAATGTTCTGCAGGACTCCCATCTCCCCGCTCCAGCTGCCTTTCAGATGATCCTAAAATGTTGTCTCTGCTCAGTGACGAGGAGATCATCTTGGCCCCTTTCTTATGGTGTCCTTGGTGTTATTGGATTTCCCCAGTTGCTCTATCCCATTCTGCCCTCTTTCTTAGCAAAGTCAAGGTGCTGTTTGGAATTTTGTCCCTGTGGGGCAGAACAACTGGACACCAAGCCCTGCCCTGGAAAAAGTGATTAGCTGTGGTCCTGACTGGAGGAGGGGTGTGCTGAGATTGAAACCCCAGCGTTCGCGTCTCTTGCCCCTTAGAAGACGTAGCTCTTTGCTGCGGGACCACACGCAGCCACTGTTCAGAGACCGTGAATGAGGAGCGCTGAGCATCCCTCGCGTTTCTTGCCAGCCAGCCACTTACCTGGGGCTGCAGCAAAACCCTCGTTCAACAGTGAAATTAACCTTGATTCCAGACAGATATCTGTCATCAGTAATCAAGTGTCCGTGCTGTGGTTTCTTTCTGCAGGTGACATTATTAAAGAAGTGGAATGTCATAGGCACATCACACAGGGACTTCTGCCATAGAGGACTTTCCTATTTTTCTTTTCTGTTAAGAGAGACTTTCTGCTCTCAGTTGGGCAATTCATTGAGGTCCCCTCTGTCTCTCCTCACCTGCCTTCCTTTCGTCCTCTGTCTGTTTTCATAAGCCACAGATTCAGGCCTCATTTGATTGCCTGTGTGCTTAAATACCCCATCGGTTCCTCATCTCACGACAGAAGACAATTTACATGAGTGGAAAATGGCGATGCCACTGCGATTTGTTCAGCCGCTGGGGTTTGTAAAACATTCTGCGTCAGGGTTTTCCTGAAGGGTGTCAGAGAACCAAGAGGGCTGCATTTAAAAACCCTGTTGATCGTTTTTATGTCAATCAGGTGTTCCAGCCATCCATCCTGGTGGGGTCACATTGGGCTAGCAGTACATATTAAGATTGCGGGTGCAGTATTTTATGCAAAAGGGAATTGTGTAGCTGAACGCAGGATGGTGGGAGGCAGTCGGTTTATGGCGAGGGGACACGAAGACCCCAGGACTGAGCCTCGTTTCTCCTCCTTTTAGGGCCATTGTTACTACCACGGACGTGTGCAAGGATATCCTGGTTCGACGGTCAGTGTCAGCACCTGTTCTGGTCTCAGGTGAGTGACCTTGACAATGGCAGCTCTGGTCCTAAGCACAGCTCTCACGGACCACCTCCTTCTCCAGTCGCTCTAAAGCAGTAGAATGAGCGACGGGCCTCCCCTCCACCTGGCAGGACCAAGGGCCCCTCCAGTGACAACTCTGACAACTTGAGTGCCCCCCATCCCCCTGTGTTCTCCTCCCCCCATCTCAGCTTCTCCTTCGCTGCTCCTCTCTCAAGGCTGTTCTCAGGCCTGGAAGGTTGGCTGGGTTTCAGCATCCAAGGATTTGGGGAATATCTTTTGTTTTTGTGGCTCGATGCTAAACAATTCCTGGTGTTAAAAAATAGACATTAGCTATTAGCATTTAAGCTGCTTTCTTAATAAAAATAAAAAGGGCTTCTTCTCACGAGGAGACAGAGTGAGGGGATGGATGAGCACAGGTCCAGGTGAGCCGAGCCCGAGGACCAGCCCCTCTTCCCTCACATGCAGCCCCCCTTCCAGTTACAGGAAGGAGCCACCGTGGACTCGTGGGCTTCCCGGGAAAACCAGTTTGTTTGACAGATTTCCAGCCGCCTCAGCCATTTTTACTGGCTTTATTTGTTGAGTTTGTGAACTAGTGGCTTGTGTCCTCAGAGTCCTGCTGGGCACTGGCCTGTGGCACCAGAGCGCTGTGTTGTAGACAGAGGGGGGCCTGGGAGCCCCAGCCTGGGGGCCTCGCGGGGCTGTGAGTCTGAATGCGGCCACAGAGAGGAGGCCACTGTGCACACAACGTGCACATCACACACACACACGCAATATACCACACACACCACAGCACACACACCAGATTCTGCCGAGCATCTGACTCTTGGTGACAACCTCCCGTCTCCCACCTGGAGAACGTTCCCTCATGGCTACCTGGCACAGACCTCGGCTTGGCAGGGAGGACGAACGTGAAATCCTTGTGGCTGGGATTTAAGGATAAGTCAGAAGAGTGAGTACTGCGTCGTCTGGTGCCGACCACTGAGACGGGGTGGGGACACTGACGGGGCACGCTGTCCGGGGGCGGCGCTACTGAGAATTTAAACTTCCCAGCTTTTTGTGCTGTTGTTGCAAAAGCAGCAGACCGTGCATCAACAGAGAAATTCCGGAGTTATTTAGTCAGCTTTGTGATCTTGCAAGGAGAGAGTCAGACCAGAGACAAAGCTGTGTTCGATCAACTGCTCCCTGGCAGAAGAATCAATTGAGAGTAGGAATAAAGGGGGAAAAATGCAATGAGTGTAGCACCAGCCTAGCAGATTTTCAGAAAGGAAACAGGGTTAAAAATGATGTGAAAGATGGTGTGACTCCCCCGCCCCAAATACATTCAGATCTAGGAATGTGGAGGAAAACTCAAGTGTCCTCGGGGACGCATTCATTAGGGCCCCGCAGATTAGAGTTTTGCAGAGAAAAGCAGAGAAGGAACATCCTGCTTTGCTTCAAAAAGGCTGATCAAAGGTGGACAGGCGAGCAGAGCTCTGTCCTGGAGGAGAGGAGAGAGGAGGGAAGCGGACAAGCCGTCCTTCTTCATCTGAAGCTTGAAGGGGGAAAGATAGGGAGAGAGAAGCACACGGAGATCCCAGAAGAAAGGATGAAAGAGGAAGCAGCTCCTGCACGGAGGGAATGGAGTGCAGTGTGGAAAACAGGCCATAAAAACGAGTGCGGCCGAAAAGCTCACACTTTGAAAGGACTCCGAGTCAAACGGGAAGCTCAGGCCATGAGTTAGCTTTGTGCTGTATCGCGTGGCTCCCCAAGATGCTCGGCCCCCGTTAGCACAGTTTCAGCGCAGTGTTGGTGGTTCTCCTGGTCTCTCCCGTCTGCTCTCGCTGCTTCCTGCCTCGCCCCCTGCCCCTGGGTTCCTGAGCCCGCGGGCATCCCTGAGAGCATCCGGGGCTCCTCGGCACTGTCTGCCCAGGGACAAGCTTGCATCGATGGGTAGAGGATTCTTCCCCTCCGCCCCAGAGTCGCTCAGCTGCTGTTTCGTGCTGGGACAGACGTCCAGCCCTGGCTCGCTCCTCCTGGGGCATCCAAACAGCCATGTCCCTGTGTCCTGATCTGATTCATAAACACCACCTTCTCACTGTCTTCCAGCTCCCCAGCCAGAGCATGAGCTCCTTGAGAGAAGAGACTCCTTATTCTCTTGCTCCGCCTTCAGCTCCTGCTCGGAAATCGGACACAAGGAGTCTCAGGGGCTGACACTTTTGGAATAAGCCAAAGGTCCTCCCATCACCTGCGGGCATAGTGGTTAAAATCAGGCTGAATTTCTCAGGGAACCACCTGTGCTTTGACAGACGTAAGCCAAGCATTCACCTAATAGATGAGGAACCTGGGATCTAGATTTGTAAACTAGGTATTGGTTGTAATAATCACGTCACTTTTAAATGGGGTTTAGGGTACCTGAGCACAAGGTGTGCACACGCTCACACTTATGCACCCCTACGTTCACGTATGCTGTGACACGCAGGCACACACACAGGCACACACGTCCACTCGCACATTTCCCGGGGTGGTGACGACAAGCAGGCGACGCCAGGCTTTGCTTTCGTCGTCATCACAATTTCTGCTCTCAGGAGGACGGGGCGGGTGGTACTGGCACTGCTGCGCAGAGCAGCTGCAGCTCGGTCACCAGGCGCCTGGTCCTGACGCCGCAGCTCGGAGCTGCAGCGTCTCCTGTCAGGTCATGCCGTCACCCCCTCCCTAGTCACAGCTGCCGTCTCAGGAGAGAGGCATCTCGGCGTTTACACGGAGGCCTTGCACGTCCTCATGTGATGCGCACTAAGCCGTAGGCGGGTAGCACACGCCTCAGACTACGGACGGGGAAGTGAAGGCTGGGAAAGCGACTTTCCCAGAGTCCCTCAGCTGTGATGGGCCGAACTCCACCTCAAACCCAAGTCTAGCTGCCTCCTCGGTCCATACTTGCTCCACTAAACCTTTTGCACAATTTGCATCCAACCTTCTTTTATTTTTATTAACCTTTTTTTTTAACTGAAGTACAGTCAGTTTACAATGTTGTGTCAGTTTCTGGTGTACAGCACAATGTTTCAGTTGTACAACCTTTTTCTGCCCCATTGTCCTGTACCCTGAGGAAACCCCCCCTATTCCAGACACACTGTTTTCTAGCTATTGCCAGAACACGCCCACACACACATCTCACTGCCTTTATCCCTGCTGTGCCTGGGCCCAGGACACACTCCTCTCACCACCTCTCATCGGCTTTGGAAGGTCTACTCTCCCATCAAGGCCCAAATCAAATGGCGCCTCCTCCGTGAAGCCCACCCTGGCTTCTCAGACACTCCTCACCACGCAGCTCAACCCTACCTGGCCTGCACTGCCACAAACAGTCTGTGCTTACACAGCACAGTTCCTGTAGCAGAGCAGCCAGTTCACGTGTGTTTACATCCCTGTGTTAAGGCACGCGTCCTTCCTTGGCCCACTGACCGTCAGTTACCATATCTTGCAGTTTCACTACCCTGTTGTCAGGACCTTCAGGACGGGGAACATGTCCGGTATGTTCCTTCCAGGCCTTGGAGCTCTTAGCACTGGCCTTCGATGTGGGAGGCAGCACAAGTTGCTTTTAAAAACTCGCTTTAAATAAAAATATTCAGATGCAAGTTTATTTGGTTCCTGATAAGTACACACACTACTGTGTTCCTTTAAGGTCTTGCCTTGATTTTGATTATGTAATATGAAGGTTACGGCACTAAATTTTATATAACAAAATCAGATATAACACAGAATGTGAGAATACTTCTTGCCCCCACACTATTGAAAATTAGTCAATCAGCTTAGGTTTAAAGGGTAAAACTGGCCAGTGTTATGGTCCCTGGAATGAGAAATGACCATTCCAGTGAAAGGAGTGATTTGCAATTTAGGGAAACGAGTGAGAGGGGGCGAAGTGAGAGCTGGGAAATGAGCCGCAGCCCTCCGGCAGGGCCAGCCACACCGAGGATGCGTGGGTTCCGGTCCTCCCCGCGCCTCGCAGCTCAGCTGGAGTGTTCGCTGATGTGGGTGCAGGTGGGTTTTCCACATCTCACAGCTCAGCCTGAATGGCCTGCAGCAAAGTGGTTTATGGGACCAAGAAGTCAGGCACATGGAGATGACCTCGCCCTTGCTGTCTTGTCTGCTAGCCTGAGCTCCAGGAAGGCAGGGCCCTGGCCACCCTAGCACTGCCTGGATCCTGGCACCTTATAGGCACTCAGTAAACACTGGTGGAATAAATTCGCTCTCCCCGAGCCGTCAAGTGGTCAACGAAACATAATGCCAGCCAGTCCAAAATTTTAAAAAGTCTTTTAAGTTTAGTAGATCATGTTAAGAAAGAAATTAGCTTACAGTGGAGGTGAAGTTAATTTGACCTTGACCTCTGCTCTGTGACCTTCTGCTCCTTCAGCGCCCGTCACGGCTACGCTGGCTCCCCTCACCCCACCAGCCACGCCATCTCTGCCTGGGGCTCTCTTTCCCCTTTCCTCCTCCTCCTCCCTCGGAGATATTCATCCGTCATCCTGTGTGAACATCTGTGGGAGCCCATCTGCACCATCTCCAAGCTGCTCTGGTCCCCACCCTGAAGGACGCCCAAGGTCAAGTCTCAGCCCTCCCAGGCCCCACTCCACTCAAAACTCGGGCTGTCCAAATCCCCACTCCTCGGTCCCCAGACCGGCTCCTGCCCTGAATTCTTTTCCATTAAAGGTCCAGCCCATCTCAGGCTCCTAAGCTTAGTCCCCGGGGGTCTCTGACAACCTCCGCAGGCACCCAGCCCTGGCCCGCTCCCTGCTTACAGCATCTCTTTCGTCCACTCCCTCTCCCCCTGTTTCCCCGTCACCTCCCCAGAGCAGCCCTCCCTCCAGGATTTGTAAACTGCCTCCCACCCATACTTCCCACCTCCTCCCTTCCCTCCACAGCCATCGTGCGCATTCCAGAAGGTCGTGTTTCAAGAACACTGTGTGGTCATAAGTCCCGCCACCCTCGGCTCTCAGAGCCGCGTGGCTCAGACACTGGTTCAGCAGTGTTTCCGTGGGCGTTTATCCTCCTCACATACCGATCACCTGCCGCCGCACATCGTTTTTGTATAATGAAGTAAGTGCCTGAAGGAGGCACACAAAACCCCCTGAGAAGTGCAGCGGAAGGGCCTTAAAGGCCAGAGCATCCTGCAGGAAGGGATGGCCGACCCGGACCTCAAAGATTATGCCTCAGCCTGGAAGGCTCTGCCCGAGGGCTGCCCAGGAACAGCAAAGGCCTTTGCGGGGAACACGGCCTTGGCCCTAAAGCAGCTTGCATCCCGCAAGGCCAGAGGGCTGCAAGACTAGGAGCAGGAGGACTGGCTAGAGGCCCCGGGGATGGGGGTGGGGAGTGGCCAGGGAAGAGGGGCCAGCAAGAGCCGAGTCCTGGAGGCTGAGAGTTGGAAGAGCGTAAAAGCGGCAGTACCGCCGCCTGTGCGCGGCGTGCGCAGCACAGTGAGCGATGCGGCCGCAGGTGCAGCCCGAGGCTGAGAGCCAGGGTCAGCGCCGCGCCTTCCAGCCACCGCCGCCAAGTGCAGCGCCCGCCCGCCCGCCTTCTGCGGTCCCCGCTGTCCTTCCGCACGTGTTCTCCGTTTCAGCTACAGCGTTTCTTTCCAACCACACTCTGTTTCTCTCGCCTACTCTTGCTCCTTCAAGGCCACTCACATCCCACATCTCCAAGTCCTCCCCATCCTCCCAAACTCCCTGCAAGGCCCCTGTCCCCCACCGGCCATTTATCAATCATGCTTAGGTCAGCACTGGGCTGACCGCCCGGCCCGTGGTCAGCTCTGAGTTCCTCCGGCGTTTTGCATTTGGAATTCAGCTGCACCCACCCTAGCACAAGTCCTTGGCGACTCAGGAGAGGGCCTGACCATCCATTGAGGCCAAGGACAAGAGAGCAGGCTTGAGAGCCAGGTGCATCTGGGGACTCCTGGCTCTGCCGCTGACCAGCTGTGTGCCTGTGTTAGTTTCCTAGGGCGACCATAACACGTAAGCACAAACTGGGTGGCTTCCAGCAACAGAAATGTGTTCTCTCTCAGTTCTGGAGGCCAGAAGTCTTGAGATCAAGGTGTTGGCAGGGTTGGTTTCTTCTGGAGGCACCGAGAAAGAGCCCACTCCATGCCCGTCCCCTGTCTCCTGGCAATCCTCAGCGCTCCTCAGTTGTAGATACATCGCACCAGCCTCTGCCTCTGTCCTCGTGGCCTTCGGCCCTGCGTCTCTGCATCTTCTCCTTTTTCTGTCTCTTATAAGGACACATGTCACTGACTTTAGGGCCCACCCTAGATCCAGGATAATCTCATCTTGAGGTCCTGAACCCAGTCACATCGGCAAAACCCCCTTTTTTCCCCCAAGAGTTGTATTCACAGATACCAGGGATTAGGACTTGGACATATCTTTTGGGGAGACACAATTCACCCCAGCACAGAGACCTCAGGCTCTCATCATTGGCTTCCTATTAGTAAAAGAGGTTCATGATAGCTACTTTGCAGGACGGCTATAAATATTCGAAAAAATAGAGAATTCAAGGGCCTGGCTCGTGGGGGCTGGGGAGAGTGGGGAGTGACTGCTGACAGGTGCAGGACTTGCTTTGGGGGGATGACGAAAATGTTCTGGAATCAGGTGGTGGTGATGGTCACACAACTCAGTAAATACACTAAAAACCATTGAATTTTGTGCTTTGAAAGAGTGAGCTTAACGGTTTGTGAATTATTTCTCAATGAAGCTGTTATTTCTAAAAGGAGCCTGGCGCAGGGCAGGCATACATCAGAGCTGCCGTTATTATTACCGCTGTGCCAGTAACAGCGCTTCTGAGCATCTTTCCCAACGGTTTGTTTTACCTCTTTTGTCATGCCTCCGCAACTGGTCATGAATTACATTTGGAACGGGAACCGGGGTGAGAGGTCTTTATGTGTTCTGCAGGAGCTAGCCCGGCGCTTGGCACGTCGTGGGGGATAACGGATATTTGTTTTGATTGTATGTGAGTCATTCACGTGGAGATTGCGTGTTGAAAATCAGCTCGATGCTGCCTGTGTGATCGCTAACACTGCTGCCGTCACTGGATCAAACACAGAAGTGGCAGGATGTTACTTTTGACCCATGAGGTCCTCCCAAAAGGGACTGAAATTAAATTTCAGGCCAGCTGCATCTCTAACTTCTGATTGACAGCACAGTATTGAGCCCAAAAGTCTTTTTCCAAGAAAATGCAGTTAGCAGTGGGACATGGAACTAGCCCCGTTAATTCATACTTTCGAATCAGCATCTTATTATGGGTCGTCAAAACCCGCGTGCCGTCACCCTGCTGGCTTGGGAGTAGTGAGAAAAATCTTAACACGAGCAACGCTGTTAAGCTGTGTTATTGCCTGGTGCATCTTAGCTTTGGACATTAAAAACTGAATTTTAAGAAGGACAAAAACTTCTCTTGAGGAAATATAGGTTCCCTGAGTTATCACTTGCAAAGCTAACAAAATCGATTTTAAAATTTTAATAGATTCCTCCCGGTTTCCATTGAAGGGAGAACAACATGATTTGGACGTTTAAACTAAGGCTGCACGTTTTCAGAGCAGCAACTCCATTTCTCTGGCCCCTTTCCCTTTGATTTCTGCCTCCGTCATGGTCATCCTTGTTCTGGGCCCCACATCCCTCTCAAAACAGCGCTGGAAGGAGGCAGGCGAGCGTGGACATGGATCTCAAGCTCTGAATACACGGGTCCAGATTGGGTCCCACCTGTGCCTCAAGCTACCTGCATGCCCTTGACAGCAGCGGGGAAAGTGACAAGGGCTGTGCTGTATGTGGACCCACTGAACCTGGATCCTAGGCCATACGGGGTGGTCCTCGTCACCCCCAACCACCCCTCTGTCTTCTCCTCTCTCGGTTCACCACCACTCACTGGGCTGGTGCAGTGTTCTCCTGACCCTCTAATCTCCCCATAGAGAAGACACCCACGGTCCTCATCTTTCCCAAACATTGAAAACTGTCTTCCAACCTTTCTCCCCCTCCTCTACCCCACTTTCGAAGTCTGCTTGATTTAAATTCTGCACTCTATGAGATCCTTTCCACTCCAAGTTTACAACTAAATATCTGTGACATTCAACTTAAATTGCATTTGCTTATCTAGCTTGGGGCCAGTAAGGACTGTGAGAATGTCAAGTTTTTACATCTCAGAAACCCTGACTCCTTGAATTTTGTGTCCACTGTGGTTTCCAGCAATCTCTAGAGCTGAATGATTAATTATACCCAAGACAGTCCAAAGCAATTATTTAATTAAGATGCATTATTGGCTGCCAGTTGTTTAGAGCAAAGGGAAAGGCTTCACCCCAGTTTCTCAACATCTGGCCTTTGGATGACTTGAAAGATAAAAGGAGATATGAGAACATTTTTATGACTGAGTAACAGTTTCTAGAAATTTTCCATTAAGCAGAAAAACATTTTCAGTAATTTGCTTCTTATGATTAGAGCTTGGTGACATGTTTTACTGTAAGTGTTCAGCTTATTTAAATCCAAAGCAAAACAGAAAATGTTGCAGTGCGGAATGAAATGTTGGTGTCATTTCTTTTTAAGGCAGGAACGTCCGTCTTCTAGCCAATCTATTTTCCTTTCAAATGTATGCATTTTCCACTTTCCCCTGGCCTATTTTTTTCCCCAAAGTTCTCCTTCTTAATTTAGGCCTTTTGAAAATCAACTTTAATTGACAGAAATTCCTCACCACCCATCCTAAACTGAGAAATCTAAGTTTTATTTCATCAAGAACTTTTCAAAGCAAAAAATATAAGCCACCCCAGAGCTGATGGCCAAAGTCATGTCTGTATGGTCTACCCGGAGAGACATGAAGACACTCGTTGGGGGCTGGGGGGTAGGGGTCAGGAACACAAGAGAACAGCCACATATAATGACTTCTAATCAATCTGTGGGATTGGAAAATAGCCAACGATTGTTCAGTTACTCCTAACCACAGGGGCGCCCCCATCTCTGAACAGTCAAGTGCCGCAAGTGTTGGCAGCATACAGCTTAGCTTTCCAATGGTTTCCAGCTGCCCCGTGCGTCCCCGTGCTGTCTTCTCATTTAGGCTGCAGTCATCCTGGGCGTGATCTTGCTGTTTCTCCCACTGTTTATAACAAAACAGGACTAGTGGAGTAATCCTAGTTGAATGATACTGAATTGATTATGAGTATGTGTTCCTCTGTTGTGTTCAGAATGAATATTTAAGTCAAACCTTGTGCTTCCATACCATTTGAGTATTGAAATACTGTCATTCCGTTAAAATCTAAGAATGGTTAAATCGTCACCTATAAGTGGACCATCAGGACGCCTCGGATGAGTGAACGAATGAACAAATAACTCAGCCATGATGGGTGACACAGGCCCACCTTTCACGCTCCATCCTTTGGAAACAAGCTGAGATCGTCTGAAAAAAAACTGACGGAGCACCCAGCTTACTCAGCTGTTTCTTGAGGAGTAAGGTGTACTCACATCCTTGGGTTGAGACAATATAAATCATGTGGTATAAACCTGGAGCCCATGGTCCTGAATCTCCTGAAATTATCTGCAAAATATTGTGGATAAGCATGTACATGGGAATCCTTCTGGGGAGAGTGTAAGGAGTTCATGTCTCAAAAGAGGTTACGAGTCAGTGTGTTAGAGCTGCCTCTTTACAATCAGATGAATTTTACCTGAAAATTTGTATGTAATTCTAGAATGGACAGACTGTGGTCAGCTTGATAAATCACAGAAGCTGCCAGGCGTGGGAACTCAGCACACCCAGCTTACTTTTACCCAAACTTCCATGAAGAAAAAAACTTATTTCAACATCAGGAGGAGCCTTTCAATGAAAGGACTTGCTGTTCCACCTTGGGAAAAAGAGAAACGAAACCCAGCACGTAGGCTGATGTCTCCTCTTCACTGGAAGGGAGCTGGCGTGGCTCATTTCCAGGAAGCAGGACACACCACGAGCCCTGTCCTGCCCCGGGTCAGACATGCCTTGGGGTCCGTGTGGTCATGCCACCTTCTGTCTCTGCAAATTAGAATAGTTAGCAAATGTGTCCATTTTTCAAAAGAACTTAGACTTTTATTCCCAAACCAAAATGTCAGCACAAAGGGTTCTTTGTTAGTTCTTTTCATTCCCAGAAGTATATGTATCATGTCAATGCTGTAGTTCATGTCAGTGAGCCACGAGTGGCCAGGATGCGGGCAGAGGTGTCACCAAAGCATAGGACCCTCCTGAAATTGTCAGTCTTTGGATGAACACGTTAATAGAAGCCTGATGTGGGGGTCCGCCCTTGTCAGTATCAAAGAGCTACTACCATTCAGCACCGACCGTGACCTCCGCTGGGCGAGAAGTTGTAACCAGATGGCTTAGCAGCCCCACTGCCCAGGTAAAGAACCAAGTTCGGACAGGACAGGGTCACACAGCTAGTAAGTGGCAGAGCTGGGACTTAGCCCAGGCTGCTGGATTCAGAAGGCCTCCTTCTCAGTCTAGGGGCTGGGGCGTTCTTCACACCTCTAAAGAGCGGTCCACTGTTCACCAGAACTGACCTGGCGGCAGACTTCAGCCTTCAGGGAGCAGTTCTGACGCTCGGTGCACTTCCATTTGTTCCTTGATTCACACATCGCCCACAAAATGAAGAAGTGAAATATAAAAGAGCATACTTTAAAAAAATTTTATTGAAGTATAGTTGATTTACAATGTTATGTAGTTTCGGGTGTGTGATTCAGTTTTATATAAATATCTGTATCTATTCTTTTTCAGATTCTTTTCTATTGTAGGTTATTACAAGATATTGAGTATAGTTCCCTGTGCTACATAGTAGGTCCTTATTGTTTATCTGTTTTGTATCCAGTAGCGTGTATCTGTTAATCCTAAACTCCTAATTTATCCCTCCCCTCTTTCCCCTTTGGTCACCATAATTGTTTGAAAAAAGCATCATAAGTTTAATACTCAAACTTACATCAGAATCACTTCAACTACTTAACAAATATAGTTGATCAGGATGAATAATTCAGCTGTAGGAATTTTCCTTTAAAAAAAAGATTTCCCTCCAGAATCATGTCTGCTAATTCAGGTACAGTTACTTTCTAAGCAGATGAAACATCTTTTCTCTTAACTCTTCTTCCCAGCAATATATCCTTGAGAAGGAAAAAACAAACAAATGGAAAACGTAAAGACTAAACACAGTCTTCCCTTTACCATCAAGTATTTGAGACAAAAAAATTTCTCAGACTTGGTTTTTAAAAGACTTGCAAAAATAAATCAGTGCAAACATATGGCACAGAAATGTCCTTTCCAATTCAGAGCTGAGAATGTAAAGAAATTGGTGTTTCTCCTTTTATTCTCTCCCTCATTAAGAACTAGGTTTCAGCCATTAACAAGAAGCTGCCCAGAAAAGTCATGTATTTTTTTCTTATTTCTTTTTCAACAGGGGACTTATTACCTTTGAAAATAACACCTATATTTTGGAGCCAATGAAAAATGCAACCAACAGATACAAACTCTTCCCCGTGGAGAACCTGCAGGGCGCCTGGGGATCGTGCGGCTCCCACCCCAACGTGTCCGGCCTCGCCGCGCACAGCAGGCTCCTGTCGCCCTCCCGGATGCAGACAAGGAGGGTAGGAGGGAAACCCCCTGTTGTGTCTCTGGGGAGCCGGGGGCTCCGGCTGGGGGGCTCACTGCTAAGACGTCTGGAGAAGTTTTGCCGTCTGTGTCTGAGGGGTGGAGTCACCCACTTGATCAGGAGGTGGTTGATGTTACATGGGCAGAACGTAATCAAATCCCAAAACCTCCATCCTTGCACTGCAAACGTCAGCCTCGGGCTCACTGACCTATGCCGGGCGAAGCCGGGCGCAGAGGACAGTACACCGCCGTACCTTGTCTCCGGTGAGAACCTGCCGGGCCTGGCCCCAGGACTCTGCCCCGCTGTGGCGTCCCACCCTGGCACGGACCCTCCCCGAAAACATTGTGGAGGTTTCCCCGTCGCACGTCTGTTTGAGAATTAGGGTCTTCGTAGGATTTGTACAGCACCCCCCACCCTTGCCCACTCGCCTGTGCAGGTAAACGGAGTCCTGGTCCAGGCAGTGTGGCTAAGGAGGGTTGTTCACCCCCAGTCCTGCTGCGTGGGGCTGTCCCACGTCCCTCCCGGGCTCTCTGCCTTCTGGCCACCTGCCCGGTCTGCTCACCCCGGGCCTTCCCTTCTGCTGTGTAACTGGAGACAGTCATTACCTAGTGGAGTTTGGGCCCCAGCTCTCCCTCCGGGAACCCTCCACCCCAAACGGCTGCCTGACCCTCTCGTCAGTGTTACGTGGGCTCCCCCAGCCACTGCAGAACACTCTTAAAAAGGAGTCAGGGTAACCGCATGCGGCTGGAGGCCCTGAATTCAGATGAGCACAACCCAATAGGAAATTATCAACAACCTCCTGAATTTTCATCTCTTTCTTTCCTCTGTTGACAAGAAATCCAGAATTCCTAGATGTGACGTCTCACGTGCTGCCGGTTGATGGTCCGGGGACATGTTCTCAAGGTTCCATGGAACACCCCTGGTCCTTCCCGGCTTTGACTTGAGGGTTACCAGTGCTTAGCACGCCACACGTTGTGAATATTGTGCCTCTTTGATTCCCGATCGTTTTCCCAAAGTCAAACAGTAAACATTGTCCTAAACCACCGCTTCTCGTTCTTAGAATTTCCGTCCGACCCATGGAGAGGTGCGTGTTCCCCTCACCTGCCCTTACCTGCACCACTTCAGGGCCCTTCATTCTAATTGTACACCCCTTCTTCCCATCCTGATTCCTCCGCCTGCGTGGCCCTCTCTTCCCTGTTTGTTAACATACTCCTGAGATTTTGTGCAGCAGGTGCTTACGAACTCTTTTGTCTAGTCCTTGCCCATCACGCCCGTCAGGCACTGTAACACTGCTGCCCTGTGGCGGGGTGAATCTCAACCCAGGGAGCAGGGCTGCAGAAGTGCCCCCCACCACCACTGGCAGCCTCTGGAGAGCCTCTTCATCCCGCCCTCCTCCCCCCGCCCCCCTAGCGGGACAGAGTTAAGAGATGGACTCAGAAGCCAGCCTCTGTGGTCCCAGGGCCCGTTTTATGCTCCAAACGCTCTGGCCTTTGATTCCAGGCCTCGGATAAGATGTGATGAAGCTGTAGCTTTTGCAGTCATAAACAAGCAGAACATCTGCATTTTGTTTTCGAGGCTCCTGGCTTGGAATGCCTTGTTGAACACACGTTATCCACCTGCTGAGATTTATAACCTGACACTTTAAACGACACTCAAATACGTTTGCCGTTTCATTTATAAGCCCGTGCCTGGTCTGTCCTTGCGAGCCATATTTTAATTCTTTAACTAAGCTTACAGCTCCATAGAACCGTGATGGGCACAGTAATTTCTGGTCATTTTGACTTGGAGCAAAATGGGGAAAACCCTGAATGCCAGTGCTGTTTTGTTAATCATGTATGCGGAAGTGTAAACGAGCCTTTAAATTGGAAAGGGGAGGCACCTCCTGGAGTCCAACTCCATTCTCGATATTTCTCTCTAGAAATAGTTGTGATTGTTTTTAGGAAAGAGAAAATGTCTTTGACGTAAGGTTCATCTGTACAATCAAAATGATACAAAAAAATCATTTTCAAGTAAGTGGAATACGTGGGACTCAGAATTATACCCAAGACAGTTTGGAGCAGCCCCTACGGTAAATACGAAGGGACATAGGTTCTCCGCCGCGTACCTGCCTGCCTGACACCACCTTTATTTTATACTCAAAAATCAGTGTCGCTGCAGGGAAGTCTCCCTGTTTATGCACTGCGGCAACTGCATTCGCTTTTCCCCAGCATTTTTCTGCCTCTACTAAATGTTAACTATTGCAAAGATTGGCTTTGCAGACTGAGATTTTTCTGCAGATGCGTGCGTTTTTCTTCAAGGGGCCACAGGAATAAATCTGCACTCGGGGTAGGCACTGGCTATAATCGAAGCTTGAGCTATTGTTTGCCATTTCTACAAGGCTCTACGTCTGATTTTCACGAGAACCCAAGTTGCTTCTGGAAGGGCGCCTGCAGTCAGAAGGCTTCACCACCACTTCCCTCCTCTGCAGCCTTTTCAGTCCAGCCTGAAGAGGAGAGTCCTTGTCACTCAGCCTTCCCGTGAATACCCCCTCCCTCTCCATCAGAAATTCATTCAAAAGTGCAAACTAACTTTAGCCAAGCCCGCCCGAGCAGGCTGTGCGCCAGGTGAAGGCGGTGAATCTGCTGGTGGAGAAAATCACGCCATACGTCTTGAAGGCAAACATAAATTATTTTTGAATTAGCCTCTCTTTGGGGATTATCTGTGCTACTGTTCCCCTCCACTCGTATGGACAATTGTGAGTCAGATGTAGAAGTCAATGCCTTCTCCAGAAGGCAGTGCTTGCTGGGGCTACTGGGTATAGACAGAACACCCGGTTAATCAAAGAGACCCTGTGGTGTACCCTCAAGCGCAGCCATTCTGAAGTGGACCAGGGCTGTGGCTGTTGGGTGTCCAGACACCCAGTCCTCTTGGCTTAATCAAGCAGTGGTAGTGGGGGCAGCAGTAACAGTGCATTATCTGTAGGGACTGTAATAGGTGAGTACCAGGAACTGGCCAGAGCCATTAGAAAACTTGTTAATCACAGCAGGCATGTTTAATTTCTCTCTAACATAACCTCTGTACCTCCTCTAAGATGCCATCCCAAGTTCCCTCAGCCTGGGTGACTTTTGTTTTTTGATTGGCATATAGCTGATTTGCAATGTTGTGTTAGTTTCTGGTGTACAGCATAGCGATTTGGTTATACATACATATATATATATATATTCTTTTTCATATTCTTTGTCATAGGTTATTACAAGATACTGAACATAGTTCTCTGTGCTATACAGTGGGACGCTGTTTATCTGTTTTATGTATAGTAGTGTGTCTGCAAATCCCAAACTCCTGATTTATCCCCCGCCCTTTTCCCCTTTGGTAACCGTAAGTTTGTATTTTGTATCTGTGAGTCTGTCTCTGTTTTGTAAACAGTTCATTTGTGTCATCTTTTTAGATTCCACATATAAGTGATACCATAGATTTGTCTTTCTCTGTCTGACTTACTTCACTTAGGATGAGAATGTCTAAGTCCATCCATGGTGCTGCAAATGGCATTATTTTATTCCTTTTTATGACTGAGTAGTATTTCATTTTGTGTGTGTGTGTGTGTGTGTGTGTACCACAACTTCTTTATCCAGTCGTCTGTCAGTGGGCATTTAGGTTGCTTCCAAGTCTTGGCTACTGTAAATAGCACTGCTATGAACATTGGGATGCATGTGTCTTTTCAAATTTGAATTTTGTCTGAATATATGCCCAGGAGTGGGATTGCTGGATCATGTGGTAAGTCTGTTTTTAGTGTTTTAAGGAATCTCCATACTGTTTTGCATAGTGGCTGCACCAAACTACCTCCCCACCAACAGGGTAGGAGGGCTCCCTCTCCAGCATTTATTGTTTGTGGACTTTTTAATGATGGCCGTTCTGACCGGTGCGAGGCGATACCTCACTGTAGTTTTGATTTGCGTTTCTCTGATTGCCTTAGCTGTTCTTAAAGCTGGGTGGTGGATAGCAGAGCCAGCACTACCCTTCCTTGCTTGTTTCTGAGCTCTGAGCATCTATCAGTGTGAACCAAGGCTTCAAAATCTCCAGGTGTGGGATCCTTCTGAGTCTTGAATCAATTGAAACTCTGGATAAATCAATACCAGCCCTCACTGGGGCCACTGGCATTTTGGACTCTGCCTCAATACTTTGCGTTTGTCCCTGTAACATTCAGTTCATCGGATTCAGCGCATTCGTCCAGCATTTTGCCTCCTTTGCCCATCGGTTCAGCAGCCCATGTAATATCAGCCAGGCCTCAGAGGCTGTGTCCCACACAGACGTCATCGGTGAGGATGGTAGAGATGCCCTTCACGGCAGAGACCAGGGCTCAGTTGATAAATATGCATTAGGTGGCCTTAGAGTCAAGGCATAGAGCCTTGCTTGAGCCCACAAGGTCTTTCTTTACTCAGAGGAAGATAAACCAAGCTTTCAATTAATGGAATTTGCTGATCTTGAACAGCTCTAGTTCCATTGTTATTGTTCTGTTGTTGTTGTTTGATAAAACACCCAACTTGAATCTGTTTGCCTGTCTCCATCCTTCCTGCCTCAAATGGTCAGCAGCTCCCCGCTGCACCCTGCACTTCCACTGTCTTCTGCCTGCATCCATCCTCCCAGCAGCCGGAGTGATATTTTAAAAGTGTCACATTCAAGGATTCCCCACTGCTCTTGGATAATTTGTTTGCCAATCAGCCTCCTTGCCATGGCCCTGTCCCCTGTCCCCTGTCCCCATCTTCAGCCACATCTCATCCTCACTCTTCCCTTGCTCCCTGAATGGTAGCCATTCCGCCCACCGCTGTCAGCACCCGTGCTGCTGCCGTCCTGTCTCCGCCAGGCCGTAGGGGGGCTGGCCCACAGGAAGAGAGAGATGTAATGAGAATCTATTGTCAGCCTAATCTCAGCTTGTTTTTCTGACTCGGGTTGGATTGAATTCCCAACACCAGAGTTCCTGTAGCATGTGTGGGAGCAGTTCTCTCTGGGAACTTGGCCGTGATGACTCCGAGAGGTCCAGGAACTGGTTCCTTCTTGAGCAGGACTCAAAAACCGCCTCGGTCTCCACCTTGGAGCAGAGACTGCTGGGCCATTCGCAGAGGCGTACGCCCCTATCTGCTTGGGGAAGGGCTTTTGTTTATAACCCCCGAAATGAAAATTCAGTCGAGCAACCAGTCTCAAATGTTGCTCTGCAGATCAAAACTTTTAAACATGATTTTTTTTTTTATAGCCGGATCGCCCAGATAGGTGGAAATCATGTGGAGGTAATTTAAGCCTCTCTGTGTGTGCAGCTGATGGAGGAATGAACCTTCGTGGCCATGAGCCGGCCACTCCCCCATGGCTTTTTATTATTATGTGGTTAGACTTCTCTCTGAGCTAGCAATTCTCTGAATTCATGAGAAAATGTGGACTTCTCTGAAAACTGCAGAGACAGGAAAATTGGGTTCATGTGTTTGTTTTCATTATCTGGAATTATGTATTTTCTAAATGATGATCCAAGGCCACTTGGAAATAGACCCTGGTCGTTTATTTCACCCCTTCACAGCCTGAAAGGTGTAAACGTCTAAACACCCAGGGCCCTTTATTTGAGTTTTGCAATGGAAGATTAATTTATTTTTTTCTTTAATAGAGCCGTATTTTCTTCTGTATGATTAGCTGGTAAATCAGGGAATTAGGGAGAAAAAAAGAGATTTTTGCTTCTTTTTCACCTCAGTAAGGAAAAGGGGCACGATCTCTACACTTTGAGGTGTCTCATTTTGCATACCCCAGTGGGTACCACTGGAGCTAATCTTTTTTCCTTTGTGAGTACATAGTTATCACCATAATGCATGCCTACAACATACAATTACAAAGTTTAACTTTTTTTTTCCTTTGTAACGTTGTAAAAGTATGAGAAATTATACCTTTCATGGCGTTTTATTTTTCCTTCCTCCATAAGGTTTCCAGATTTCTTTAGGGATACCTAAATTCATGAATCAGCACAGCTGGGCGGTAAGGAGGAACACCGCTATGAGACAAACATTTTTCTTGTAAAAATCTGTTTGGAAGATCCCGGACTGATGGGGATTTGTTTTATAAAAGATGTTTCCCTCAGGACTGTGTGACTGTGAAGCTGATTCAAAGCATGCCTTGGTCATCTTTGCTTTTGTCTGAAAGCGTGGTTATAACATGCGAGTTTTAAACATTAAGCGGCGTGTGTAGTTAATTCATAAACCAGCAATATCGGTCCGAAAGACCAAGACCAGTTCAACCCCCATTTCCTCCAACTGCATTTTATTGCAGAAACAGAAGGCTTTGTTTTTTGTTTTTAATGTTTGCTTTTTGAGACCACCCTCCATGAATTGCCCTTTTTCTCCTAGAAGTGCCTCTGGGATTCTCCCAGAAATTCATGGAAGAGTGCGAATGTTTTCTGAGGAAACTTGATTCAAATGTAACCCACTTCAGAGACTGCCTTTATGTGAGAAGGAGTTCGTTCATGGGCTGCCCACGTCTCTGTCAGCCCTGCCCCGATCCACAGTTTCCCAGCTATTTCAGTCTTACCAAATCCCTTTTCTCCAGTGGTGTATTTCAGGCTTTTTTTTTTTTTTCTTGACTCTCTTTCTTTCTATTCTCTTTCTTTTGTTCTTTTCTGGTTTTCCCCCTAACCCCTCCTTCTTGCCCGACTTTTCCCCGTTTATGGGCCTGGCTGTTCCCCATTCTTCCTTTGCTTCTAACTCGATTTTTAAATGATCCGCCACAAGAAATCAGCTCCCTGGAACGGACTACTCACTGTTTCCCCAGAAGGATTGTGCAGTTCCTGCTCAAATAGATTCTCCTCCACTTTTCTCAAATCACAGAACTGGACCACGGAGGCAAAGGGAACACCCATGAGACCCTGAATTCCATCATCTTCTGTAATGATCTGGAAATGTACTACATCCCGCCCAAAATGAACGGCCATTGACTGGTTCCCGTTCCAGAGAGAGCTTTGGTCTTGCTTGTCTGTGTGTGTGTTTTGTGCAATAATGAGCTCAGCTTGTTCTATCCCATAATCAGTGATCCGGCAGAAAGGTTGGATTTCTTTTCATGGATTTCCGGGTAGAAATGGAAAACTGGTCACTCATGTTGAGAAGCTTTTACAGAGGTTGCTGGGATTGGGCGAACTTCCAGATGGAGGGGAGGCATGGGAGCCAGGGTTTGCCGAGGATGGTGTCACCTTAGTCCCAGTGCTTATAGCATGAGATATTGATGAAGCTCCAGAGGGGCATTGAGGGAAATTAAATCCATGTTTACTTTTTGCAGCATAAAAGAGAGACCCTCAAGATGACCAAGTATGTAGAGCTGGTTATCGTAGCAGACAACCGAGAGGTAAGAACTTTCTGAAATTTCTAAGTACGGTTGGTTTAAAAAAAAAAAAAACAAGAAAAAGAAAATATTTAGCAAGTTATTTACTGGCTTTAATTAATCTCATTTTCTATGAGGCCTTAAAAGCATTGTAAACAACTCATTAAAAAATGCCTTTCTGCTATTATAAAGTATAAAATATTAAAAATGTATCTGGGATTACAAATATTGGCAAGGACTTCAGAGTTGCTCTATAGCTGAGATCGCCAAACAGGGAGAATTATTTGAGGGAAATGCAGATGGTTTTAGAATGTATTCTAAAACGTTTTGGGGGAAAGTGTAGTTTTAAAAATGTCCGCTATGTTCTAAACTAACATGAATGAATGAAGGAAAGCTGTCAAGACACAACAGAAAAACCCTACCTTCCAAAGTAGGGTTTTACGCTGTGTTAATTTTTTCTTTTAATTTTTTTTTGAGAGGAGAGGTAATTAAGTTAGTTTGTTTATTTACACTAATTAATTAATTTACATTTATTTTTAATGGAGATACTGGAGATTGAACCCAGACCTTGTGCATGCTAAGCATGCGCTGTACCACTCAGCTATACCCTACCCCCCACTTTTAATTAGTTTTTAATTAGTTTTTTTTTAGATTAGCTTCTCTGTGTTCATTTCTCACCTCTGCTATATATGCTGAGTGAGGTGGCATTTTCTCACAAACCAGTTCCACGTATTTAAATGAAGCAGGCTTGACAATTTCTCAGGCAACTGTTCCCACTCTAGAAGTTCTGATTAGAGGGGAGAAGGGGGAATTTTTTCATTTTTTATCCATTCTCTGTATTGTTTGACTTGTTGCCATGAGCTTCTATTACTTTTACTCTTTAATTTTTAAAAGCAAATATCAAGGAAATTTCAGAGGAAGTTAAAATCAAGTTGCTGATATGAAGAATAGCTTTGGGCTGCCTTCTGGTCGTCTGTCTGCTCTTTGCCAAAGCATGTCACTGCCTCCATCATTTATGAGGCTGGAAAAAGCACAAAAGTCACTGTCTTATGAGTATTTGGCTTGGGCGAATTTCAGGGAGTTTCAGAAAGTCCCCGGACAGGGAATTACTCGGCAGAATGGGCGCTCACTTGGCCATAAGCTAGGGAGGGGCTGCGGGATTTGCAAAGCCCAAGACTTCACATTTCCAGGAGCTGGGAGGATGAGATTTGATGGCTACTCTTGCTGTTATTAATGCTGACATTTAAAATTATTAAGTTTCAGAGGCAAGGAAAAGATCTGGAAAAAGTTAAGCAGCGATTAATAGAGATCGCTAATCACGTTGACAAGGTAAGTTCTTTGGGGGTAATTAAATCACTCAAATCATGTAAATGTTTGGAAATGATGTGGAGGGAATGGAACACCTCATCTGACTTAGGGAGGCCGGGTTCTGCCTCTGGTCCTGGGCTGGAACCCAACTTCTTCACCTGAGCTCCAAATTCCCGGGGCCGGGAGCAGCTACAGAAGATGCCATCCCATGCTGTCCAGACGGCAGTGGCCTTGGCCTACAACCCCCTCCAGACTCTCTTCTGGCCAGGCAGAGTCCCAGTCTGAGAGCATCTTGTTCTCCCCCGTTAGATCCAGAGCTCTGATAAGGTGCATCTGACCATCTTGAGAGCTCCAGGTGGACCTCTTCCCAGGGCTCCTGGGAGGGTCCCACAGGCCCGCTGAGGGTGATCTGTCATTGATAAAGGACACAAGGACTCCTGGGACACAGAAATTGGCTATTGGCTCAATCAGCTGTTGGAAAGCTTTAGCAAAGATGACTTGAGAGCTGTTAGAGACCCTGGAACTCTGGTCTAACCCGAGGATATTTGCTCACCAGTGCTCCTTACACTCCCTGTTTGCAAGATGAAACCATCTCAGCCACCTGCTTCAGCAACAGACCCTGCAGGGAGGGCGTCCGACTGTTTGGTGCCAAGGGCTCTCAGCCCAAACCCTGTCGGAGCTGCCAGGACACTTCCAAAGGCCTTCCTGCCCGGGTGTCTGGGTGGGGCCTGGACCTCAGAATTTTCAGGCGCTCCCCGGTGGTTCTCCTGTGCTACACGGCTGGCAGCCACCGTCCTGATGCAACCGCAGTTCTCAGCAACAGCCCGCCTCCTGCCCAGGAGGACACTGGAAGCGGGAAAAGGGATCCAGCTCATTGCTGAACCTCTCATGGCCAGGATTCTCTGAAATGGCCACATTTCACCCATCGCAGTTTGAGGATGCCTCACAGTAGCTATGTTTGCAAACAATCCCATCATATTGAAATTGAGTTTTCCAAGTTTTCAGGAAGACAAAAGTAAGAGCCTTTCCAGAAGTTCAGCTCCATCCTGCGAGGCCTTCGGGGCAGCACCAAGCGCTGTGCATCGAGGATTCAGGATGCACCACACCTGGAGGAGGAGGCCACAGCTTCATAGAGACACAGGCCCCCAACCCGCTTAGCGTGGCTTAACGTGATAGGAACTAGGCTGACGCTATGAATCAGGTGCTGTAGGGAGGCAGAAGAGAATCAATTCCTTCCTTCCTCCTGCGGGTCAGGGAGTCTTTGCAGGGAAGTGATTTTGAGAGGTGAGTACAGTTCCACCAGGCGCACAGCAAGGGAGGGCCTGGCTTGCTCCTCACAAGTAACTCCATCTAACTAAGCAGGGTGTGTATGTGCACCAGTGCATACACACATGTGTGCACGTGTGTGTATGTGTGTGCATAGCTAGGGCAGGAGGAGGTGAAGCTGCAGGAGATTTCGTGGCCAGGGCCCTAAGTGTCCTGCAAAGCTGTCTAGACCCCATCGTGATTTTATTCTGCTGTCCATGGGGAGCCAGGTGAGTGTTTTTAAGCAGGGACGACATACAGGGTCACACATAGCTGTGCCTGCAGTCAGTGTGGAGGATGGAGACACCAAAGACAAATAGGGCTGGTAGGAGTCTATCAAGACAGAAGTCATAAAGATTTGACCCATGGCTGGGGAAGTGGGGATGTGAGAAAGACGAAGATTTGGGGGCATTTAAAGAGTCATGGTTCCTGATCAGTTTCTTAAGTAGTTGCTACATTCCAGACGCTAAGCGCGCTGTGCAGACCCTCCCAGGTGGACACCAGTATTCCCACTGTTACAGCAGACGAAGCTGGGGTTTGCAGAGGCTAGTCAAGCAGTCAGCACACGTTCAAGTAGCATTCGAAGGCAGGATCAGGGATGAGCCCTGGTCTCCTCTGCAGGAGCCCCTGGCCTCGACTCCACCCACTCACAGTGGCTCCCAGCAGAAGCAGAGGCTGAGAAGAGCAGGGGCCCAAATGAGCACAAGTTTGGGAAGACAGGTGGACAGGGCTTCAGACCCAAGGAAGCAAGAGCAGGAGTCTCATGGGGCACCCTGAACAGTCGGAGATCGGGGCTTGGTGTGCAGAGAGAGGCTGTGGTTGGATGGGACTTCTTTAGTTTGTAATGGAGGTGCTGGGATTGAACCCAGGACCTCGCACATGCTAAGCACGTGCTCTACCACTGAGCTGTACCCACCCCCCACAGAACTTTCTGAAAGTGGGGAAAATGCAGGTGGTTGTTGGCATCCTAGGACGCACCATCATGGTCCCCCAGAACTTTTAGGCATGTCAGACTCCCAGGCAGCCCATCCTTGCTGCTGTGCTTTGACAGCTACTTTTTGAAAGTTAAACTTTATCCCTAAGTCAAAGAGACGCAGGAGAGTGTTTGTAAATGGCGATGCTTCCGGCTGGGGGTGGGTGGTGACGACGGCTCCCAGAGCGTATGCCAGAAACCATGAGGAGTCAGACCTGGTTCTCAGGCTGGGTGAGCAGTGGAATCCCCTGGAAAGGTTTGTTTGTTTGTCTGTATGTTTGCCTTTAAAATACTGATTCCAAGTCTCAATCCACAGACTCTGGTTTGACTGGCCTGGGTGGAGCCTGGGGCAGATACGTTCCGGACACCTCCAGGGATGTGAGCATGGGGTGGGACCAAGAAGCAAAGGATTCGAGCGCTTGCTAGGGCTTGGAAGTGAAAGGAAACCATGAGCAGTGTTAAATTCGAGCTGGTAGTTGCTGAAATCCCGTTTTAAAGTGATGTCCTGGGTCCTCCCTGTTTGTATTTCTTTACACGTCACTCTCTACTATATCTTGCTTCAGTTTGCAAAACCAAAACTGAGCAACTGGGGGTTGGTGAATAACTTGCCCTGGTCAGAGAAGTCCTGACCGACTCGATGACGTTCACCAGCCTGCCTGTCCCTGTGTCTCCGGCAGGGAGCACTGAACTGCTGAGTGCACGTGTGCATCTGCCCCTAGCAGACCCTGAAGACCCAGGGGGGCACCCAGGCTCCTTCGGATGCTCCGTGCACCCAAGTCTACTAACGGATGGCCCTGAGCTCTAGTGAGTGTTCCAAGGTTTAGTTCTGCAGCTACAAGTGCAAGCATCTCGGGTTAAAAAACAATGTTCCAGTGGCCACTTCCTCATTTGCAGAAATCTTGGCTCTTAATTAATAACCGCTTGGCCGGCTGCGTTGGCATGAAGGGAAGAGGACAGCCTGGACTGAGAGTCTGAGAAGTGATTTAGGGACAAGGGTGACGTTCAGAAACATTCATGAAATTCCTCTGCGCATGAAACACAGAAAGCAAGTCTGATGCTCGTACTTGTAGGCAGACCTCTACACGGGCGCCAACAGGCTTTGCCCGGGGTCCCGATTACATGGCGGGGCTGGACCGCCGGGGCGGGAGCAGCGGGCTGTGTGGCCGCCCAGTGAAGTGATCGCCTCTTGAATCTCTCCCATCCAGTCAGTCCGCCTCCTTACTCATTAGGAAGTTAACACCAGCTGTAGATTCGTTCAGGGGCAGCTCTGCACCTACTTCTAAAGGACTCCTCTTGTGTGCATTTAACTTCTTTTGGTCTTTTCCCTTTTGTGTGAGTCCTCGCCCGTCCTCTCCCAAGCCAGTGGCCTGAGGAACGCCACGTTTTGGACTCCAGCAGACTGCCCTATAATTCCACCCTTGTTCTTTCAGATGTCCTTTGAGCCCTCAAGCACAGCATCCCCTAAACTTCCTGTTTGCACCCCTTCTTGGCAGTTCACTCGATTGGCGTTTACTGTGATTGTGCCCCAGCGTCCCACGCCTTGAGCCTCTCGCTGACCTCTGAGCCTTGGGGAGTCAAGGGCAAGGGTATCTTAAGCCTTGTTCTTTGTGCCAGTGCCAAGCCTAGCACAGAGCCAAGCAAGAGCCTGTCGCTGTTGTGTTAATGGGTGAACCAATTCAGCTGGTCTCGGACCGTGTCCACACGCCCTCTGGGACTCACAGGCCAAGCAGGCAACTGCCAAGCCCCGGTTTTGCTTGTCTCTGGACGTGGGGTCACGGTGGATTACCCTGGAAGGGAATCACCGCTCTTGCACTTGCCCAGCTGTGTTGCTCCGTGGTTTAAAACCTGGGCGCCAGCCGGCCTGTGTTGATACCCAGCTGCGCCACTCACACCTTGAGTGTTTACCTGGTCGCTCCACGTCTGTGTCCTTGACCATAACGTGGAAATCATAATAGTTCTTAATCACACGGTGTTGCGGGCTAACTAAGAGAGCTAAGGCATGGAAAGCACTGAACCCTGTGCCTCGGACATAGTAAGTGCTCATTAAGTGTTAGCTGTGGTCACTGTTGTTAGGAAGAACCAGAAGGAAGCCAGCAGCAGCCTGCGAAGCGCATCCCCACAGGCAGCGGAGGGCCTGTGTGTGATGACTGGATGTGAGTTTAGCATCGAAGACAGTTAATCAGTAGCGCCGGTTTTGGAGAGGAAGGGCTGTATTACGTCCTTCCACAAATGACATCTGGACGTGTTCTAAGGATGTGACTTGAGAGGCCTGAAAGGTGGAAATTACAGTCCGTCCCTGAGGACGTCACTGAGCAGGCTGGTGTGGATGTCGGCGCTGGATCGCCAGCGTTTCCGCCTTCTGATCGCTGGTACCTTTGTGTCTAATACTGCCGAACGTGGAATCGCTCCATCAGAAGGCAGCAGCCAGACATGTGCGCTGAGTTCCAGAGGAGGCCGGGAACTTCATTTTGCCTGGGAAGCCTGGGCTGGGAGCTTGCAAGTGGAGAACACAGGCCAAGCAATTCTTGATTAAAAACAAGCTGTTGGGCAGCATTTCGGTCGTATAATTGTCTCATTAACGTATTAATATAATGCCCGTAATTGTTATCTGCCTCAAACCAAGTTGGGCTGCTGCAGTCAGTTTATATTCTGTTATGGACTCCGTGTCCCAGTCACATTCTTCTGCTCACCTAATGCTTACCAGATGGCAGTAGGGAGACTGGCCAGGGAGAGGATGATCTGCCTCATGTGGGTCAGAACCCGGGTCAGTGCTCAGCCCCGTGGAGCCCATTGCCCTTGCGCTCACCACATTGGAATGGCGTTGCACTAGCAAATGCAGAGCTTCTGTGATTTTTGTTACTTGTTGGTCCAAGATGCTTCCAACAACTAAGAATAGGACCTGGTCCCGTCTGGAGCTTGGCTTGGGCTGGATCACTCGCCACATCTTTCTCTTTGGCTCCCCGGAGTATGGGAAGATGAGGACTTTCTCACTGGGTATTGCCTCACAGTGCCTCACACGCTGCAGATATTGAAAGATTTTCCAGCCAGCCAGGTGAGCCCGTGTTCCTACCCCCGGGCCCTGAGCCAAGAGCCACCTCCTGTCTGCATGATGCCCATGGGGGTAGCAAGGTAGTGGAGGCAATGAACAGTTCTTACCCCTACCCTGACCGCTCATCCTGTGCCAATAAGCTCGTCTGGGATCAAACTATTCCTTAGCCATCAAAAGAGTTGCTCTTCCGACCTCTGACCCAGGATGATCTGCTTACGGAGGAAGGGCTATAGGTTGAAGTCAGGATGCATAAAGATAGGGGAGAGACAGGCAGGAAGACTGGATGTGAGTGGTGTATCTGAAGAAAAGAAGAACTCCCTTTACCAGATCTTTCCCACAACACCATTGATGAGCTAACATCTGGCTGCGAGGAGAATGGTCCTCAACCTTCCTGAAGGAGGTCTCGGTGTATGCCTTTATTATCCTTAAAGATATTGCTCTCTCCATTTATTTGAAACCTTCTAGGTCAATTACAGATGACAGAATCTGATCATGCCAGCCAAGTGTTAGTCTTTGCTGAAAAATTAATATAGACTCATTTTCAGTAACTCATAGGTAGAACATTTTGCTTAAAAATGAACAAATTACTGCCCTTGGCAGAGTGTCTGAAAGATCCTAATTCACTTTTTGTTTTTGTTGCAATAGACATTCACTGGCCATCTTTAGCTGTAGTGTAACTGCTTTAGCTGTGCTATGCATCTGTATGCCCACTTCACATCACCAATGAATCGGCTGAAATGTGTGCTTCTGTACAGATAAGGACAGACGTCAAAAGGGCTGGTAACTCTAACATCTGATTGGCCAACAGGACTTGACAATCCAGTTAACACATCACTTTGCATCAGACGTTGAACATATTTCTTAAATTCTAATGCCAGGGAAAGTAGGGAGCACAGAGATATTTTTCATGTCACATCTATGAAGGGCAGAAGGTGCAAATCAGAATCAGTTCTACTCGGCATTTTAAGTTCTCATTAACGTGATCCCCGAAGGATGCCTGTCTTCTGTCTTCCTCAGTTTTACAGACCACTGAACATTCGAATCGTGTTGGTCGGTGTGGAAGTGTGGAATGACATTGACAAATGCTCTGTAAGTCAGGACCCATTCACGAGCCTCCACGAGTTTCTGGACTGGAGAAAGATGAAGCTTCTACCTCGCAAGTCCCATGACAATGCACAGCTTATCAGGTAAGGCGTCTGTTGTCTCTCCTTTGCTTAAAAAAAAAAAGTGACTTCAGCACATCTGCCTTCCCCTTAGCCTCACCTGCACTGTCCCCGAATCTGCACCTGTCCTGCAGAACACTGGACAAGGGGCAAGGGGGCGTCTCAGCCCACACCAGGTAGGGGAGGCCATCTCGATTGACATTTGGAATCTGCCAGGTAAAACCTTCCTTTAGGGACCCTGGAAAACATGCCCTTCTAGCTGGTGGCTAACTTCCTTCTTCCAATACCCAGACATTTTCCCCCATGCAGCTTTCCCTAGGTTTAGTCTTGATGCAAAGTTGTCCTGAATAGTGTATTTTTTAAAAGCTCATTTTCTGTCATAATTAGCAAAAAATGTTTATCCAACATCTGAAAACAGTACCTGTGGGTGATCATTGACAGCTGCCTGGAGAAAGAAAACCATCATTCCTTCTGTTTTGCTGTTACTCTTGGTTTTCTAGATCAGAGGACACAGCAGTAGAGCAGATCAACCTTGTGTTCCATCGTTCAGTCGATGTGGTCGAGCACCTGTTAGGAACCAAACATGTTTTAAGGGCTTTGAACGTAATGGTGAGCAACACTGTAAACCTCCCTGCTCTGGGGAGTCTCCAGTCTGCTGGGAGGAGACAAAAATCAACAAGGACATTTCAGAGTGTGATGAGTGTCATGAAGATAGTAAAGTGAATGAAAGCACACTTGTAATTTAGCATGATACGCTGGTAACATATTACAGACACTTTTATATTTAAACAAAAAACAAACAAAGCCTGTCACAGTCGAAGCTGGAACGGTGTAGATGTTTCCTGACGTGACAAGCTTTTTATTAAAGTCCCTAACCAGTGTCCTCGTGCTCCCTTGTATTTCGTATCGCTGAATTGGAAGCTTTGGGGTCGCAGACACTTCCTTAGACAAACTGAATCTGGGGAAGACAAACTGACCACTTTGGGGAAGTTAAAAAGCACCCCTTCCCCATCCTCACTTTAGAAAACGCCTGCCTCTGAACTGAAGTTGTTGGCATCCCCTGATGATTTGCTTTGGCGATTTCGCAGGGTTGTTTTTTTTTTTTCTCCCCACCCTGGATATTTGTGGTTGCCTCATATTTTATGCACTGATTAATCCTGAATTACCAAAAGTGGAGTCAGAGTGTTTTGTTTTGATTTCTTTCCCCAGAGGGAGTCTGTCCAACTTGAACATCTGGGAATAAATTAGCCTCTTATATAACCTTATTGTTTATATATGTATAATTGTATCTGTTAAAATGGTCTATACAGATGTAAATATAAAAGTTACAATTCCTGCTGCTGTACATGTGAGTGTAACAGGATGGATGGATGGTCGGATACATACGTATGTACATAGATGAGGTTATATTTTGTATACATTTACCCCATTTCGTCCCGCTGAGAACTGCCAAAATATATAACTTTTCAAATAATATGTGTGCCATCTAGATAAGTAAATGGCCAAGATTACATGGGCAAGTCGTCGGTGTCTCTTAAAGGAGATTCAGCAAATCCAAACAATGTTTAAGTTTTATTCCTTGAGGTTGGAATTAACAGCATTGCATTATGGACTCGATGTCATTAGCCTCCTTGATGAAGGTTCCATGTACGGGAAAAGCCTGCACCTAACTCCTGAGGTCCCCTTCCAGAAGCTTCCTCCTGGGGTGCCAAGGCTTTGTGCGTATTTACCTCCACACTGAGTCCAGAGGATCAATCTTTTGTTGTTGTTGTTGTTGCAGATTTCGCTTTTTCAGGCTACATTAGCAGGACATCTTGGAAGAGTTTGGGGTTCTGACCTAACTGTTATGTTACACAGGAAAGCAACATTCAGCTGCAGTAGGAAATCTAGTACAGCATCTAATGCATTTCATGTGTTAACAGTGATTCATTGGGACTCTCTGCAGCCCTTCCATCCGCAGACATTGTTTCAAAGGGCAGCTCCCCGCAGTTCATTAGGAAACAGGCAAGATACAATATAAATCCACGAGTCATGACTGGTTGTTGTCCGAGTCTTGAAAACAACAAAAATCTGAAAGGATTACGGGAGCATGATGCGACTGGAAAATAAATTTTAGCAGTAAAGACAGAAATCACCTGTCAACATATTTTCATGCTGCTATTTTTGTCTTTGCATATGCTTTTTCAGTCGTTGTTAGGAATGCAGGAATGTCCAACAGAATTTCAAAATATTAGAAAATGTCCTTATGCTCCATTCATTTAAGAAAGCCATTTCTTTTATTTTCTAGTGGAGTCTATTTCCAGGGGACCACCATCGGCATGGCACCCATCATGAGCATGTGCACCGCGGAACAGTCAGGAGGAATCGTCATGGTAAGCCAGGAGCGCCGAGAAGCTGACGGCAACGTCCAGACCTAGCTCCTTCAGCGATTTCTCAGGAAATCTCTCCTTTTATGAGACTTCGTAAAGTTAGGTCCTCTTCTGTCATGCTTCCTAGATCTAATTCTACCCTGGTTCTAGCTCTGTTTGTGGTCTTCCGTATCCCACAGTATTCTAGGGACTGTTTATAAAACACACCAAGCTGCACACAGGAAAGGTGAGGGTGTACACACAGCTCAGTGGAAGCCAGCCTGCACCTTTTATGGAGAAAAATTTCAACTGAGATTTCAGCCAAAGCATTTCCATCCAGGAATTCCTCCCAGCAATGGGATGAGCCAGGGCCCTGGGGTTGCCCTCATCATTCAGGTTCTGGGATGGACTGTGTTCTCACCAAACATTACTATTAGGACGGCTTTCTGATGGTTTTGCCTCCAGGCCCAATCGCCGAAAGTCTGAGGTTTTTAACTATTTACCACTGCAAATGCTTGACATGCCTCCTAGCCAGTGCCCGATCTGTCTTTATAATAACCTTATTCTTGGAAGGCAGAGACCTAGGTTTGTTGCTTTACAAGGATAATTTTGTCCTATAAGGGCTATCTATGTGTGTAAAAGGAAGTAAAAGGGGGCGAGTATTTGGGACTTGTTTCTTATGAATTTAAGAGGAAGGTAGCTTTGATAGGCTCCCCTTCACCAGATAATTAAAGGAAAGGTTTTCACCCCGTGCTGTTCCTGTCCCTACTAGGAAGATGCTGTGTCCTCTCTGCAGCAGCTTTCCGGCCGGGAGGACCCTCAAAGACCATTCCGCCATGTGCGTTAAACAAACAGAACCTTGCTCTTCCAAGAAACCCTGCATTCCTCCACATTTTTCAAATAGGACGTTTGTGAACATTCTGTTGTTGTCTTAGAGGGTCAAAGGAGTAATGTTCCGCCAACTATTGTTTTCTCTCCACATACCACCCAACCTCATCTTCTCAGCGAATTTCCACAAAGAACGGCTTCCTCTTCTCTGGGTGGCGCTGGTAATTAACGGAAATGTGCACTAAATGCACAGGCTGAGCGGACTGTTTGGAGGGACCGCACCCACGCAGTGGATGTCTGGCTTAAATGGGCTACCCTCTGGTTTCCTTTGAACCTGGAAGCCCTGTGTGTGACCTCCACTATGGAAGTCATTGGAAAGTTTGGTTTTGGTTGGTGCCCGGTTAATTTCAAGTCAGATCCAAACCGTATTTTTATAGAACAGCCTGTGAAGTTTTAAGAGGGACTGATTTTCTGTTTCACAGGTCCATGGTCAGTTGTGACTTTGTGACTTCAAATTGACGTAAATATTTTTAGAGATGAAACTGAATTCCTTTTAAGCATGGCAAGTTCTGCTCGCTGGGGAGTGTTTAAATGTTCCGTAACCGGTGTGGTCACATTAAGTGGCTTTCTTAAGTTCATATCCTTTATTCTCTTTCTGTATAAGCATTTGATAAGATTCCTTCTTTGAAAGCAAACAGGGAATCCTGATTTTTTTAAATGGATGAAAATTAATGTGGGAAATATAAGCAGATACAGGTGCTGTGGGAAGAATCAGGTCAGGACCAAAGTTGGTCAATAGGAAGTATGTTTGATGGACTTGGCAGCAGTGAAGGGCGTTCTCAGCCACCCTCCTTGTTGACTCCACATAAAAGAGAAGCGTGGAGTGGGGTGAAAGTCCACGACTCCTTTAATTCCAGTGAAATTCATGAAATAAGCAAGATCCGCGTCTTGACCAGATCTAGACTCTCTCCCGTTGTCTCTCAAGTTAATTCGTGACCATGCCTCTTGCAAGACTCACAAATCTAAGAGGAAGGGGACTGTGTAGCAAGGAAGCAGGAATCCGACTCACATTGAAAATACAAGTGCTGGTACCGTTTCTCTATTTTTCCAAGATAGAGCACATCATTAATTTTAGTAACTGAAAGCCATGCCTATCTATCTAATGGGACTAAAATAGTCTTGGTTTGGAGATGATGCCAGAAAGAAAGAAATCAGGTTTTGCCTTATTCGACATGTAAGCTGTTCATCAGGGTCTCTCAAGAGACATTCTGTTTATAACCACCTATGCGTGAAAGACTGTAAGACAATCTGGCAATTAAAAACAAAACCAAGGTATTCAGTGGTACAAAAGAATCTGACGAAGAGTGATTTTTTTAAAGGATGAATTCCTTGAATTTTGTGCTAAAGCATGCTAAATTCAGCCCCCAACATTCTTAGATTGAAGAAAACCGATTTCCTGAAACATATTTGTGAAGCTTCCTACAACAGGAAACTGTAAAACCTAAACAAAGTAATTTATTAGGAATTTCATCTATTCTAGGAATAACTTGGGTTTTTGGCATGCCACCCTCTTCTTAGACCGAGGGCTGGTGAGAGAGGCAGCCACAGCTGGAGCCACCAACAAACCTATAAAATCTTACTCGAACTCACCTTTACCAAGAAGCCACAAACATCGTCCGTATCAAGAATAACGCTTTCTCTAAAACCTTCCGAGGTGTATCACTGAAGTATTTTAGAATGTAGTGTTTCCAGAAATTTCTAAATAAAATGAATTGGGGAAAAATTAAAACAAACAAAATGCTTTCTCTAAAGCAGGGTAGCGCTATTTCTTGGAAGCTTTTTTTTTAAGTATAGTTAATTTACAGCATTAGTTTCTAGTGCACAGCAGAGTGATTCAGTTTTATATATATATATATTTTTCATAACCTTTTTTAGGGTAACCTATCTCCTGGGTAGCATAAAGCAGGGTTCAAATAAGGTACCTTCATTACTGTGTGGTGTCCAGGCCTTTTCAGACATACCAATCACGGGCTCGATTTCAGCAAATCACATTCACTGATAAATTCATTTTAGTTTGTTAAAGTTAAGTAGTAATATTTTAAAATTAATTTCTAGTATCTATTTAGCCAAGCCACGCATGCCCTCCATGAAGTTCAGGGTGGCCAAGTAGTGCTTGCTGGATGGAGTACGCGCCTCCCAAAACCAAGCAAAAGGTTGAACAAATTCCCAGCATCAGAAGTCAGAGAATCAGGGTCCCTCCAGCCATTTCCAAAGTCAACTTGACAAAATAAAGGGCCAGCAAGAGTGAGGCATAACCGCGTTATATCTTAATTCAGTGAGTCTTCAAACAGATGCCTCAGTGTGGTTAGCTTTTCTGGTGAATTATTGTGAATTTCCCAAGAATCCTTCTCTACCCAGTGGACAGGAAGAGGCATACTCAGCGACAGTTGCTCAGATCCTATTTAGACTGTACAAAGTGTGCGTCCCCTTCCAACTTTTCGTCAGCAGCTTCTCAAAGATAAAATGGTCCTTTTACTACACGGGAAGGAATGACCTGCTTTTTCCTATGATGCGGGATGACTTTTTGCTTCATTCAATAGAACAATGTCTTGTGAGAGATTGTAGGAAGCAGGAGGGAGATGACTGCCTTGATTATTTCATGTCAAGACACACGGAATCCTACGTGTGTTCCTGAGGTGTGCATTCCTCAGCAGAGGGGACCCCAGGCTGGCTTAATAGGTCGAATCTATTTGTAAGTTTGAACTAAACAATGGGGCTCTATGTTGTTTCCTTCCAAGAGATTGGATTCCTTTAAATGTTAATGAAAGATCAGTGTCTGGGGGGCAGCACTGGGGGCGGAAGGGACTGGGAAAGAGGCCAAAAAGCACCAACTATACTTGGTGCTCTTGTGTTTTCTTTGAGGACCATTCAGACAGTCCCCTGGGCGCGGCCGTGACCCTGGCACACGAGCTGGGCCACAATTTCGGCATGAACCACGACACGCTGGAGAGGGGCTGTAGCTGCAAAACGGCTGCCGACAAAGGAGGCTGCATCATGAACCCTTCAACCGGGCAAGTACCAGCGCTCTCGGCTGCTCTTAGCGTTGGGCTGCAACGTGAAAGGCATATTAGGAAACAGCTGAGCAAAAAGCACCTTGGTTTTCTGGCCAGATCACCCACAGAAGTTTCTAGAAAGAAACTCCATCCCACGTCATGAGAGTGGGCTGTGCTCCTCTGAGAGAGTCACGAGGCACCCGGGCTGCTGTGCACGTGGCGGGGGCCTGAGCTCTTGGCTGAGAGGTGATGGGCGTGGATGCTGTCTTGGTTTAGAGATCGCAGATTAGCCCACAGCCCCAGCGTGGGGTTTTGATTTGCTCCATCTGGGCCCAGCAAAGCCACGGGGCAAAGGGGGCGAGGTCACATGGGTCACATGCTAGGAGGTGCGTCTGCCCCCGGGGGTTGGCCCCAGGGCGTATCTGAACCGTGTTAGTAGCTTGGGGATTTGCAGCATCCACGTCAGATACCACATCCCTGTATCACATCTTAAAGGTTTAAATTAAGTGACTTTTTTCTATACTGGTAAATTATATCATTCTTCCTTATTTAATGCCTTTCTGAAACTCTAGGCGTGGAGGGAAAAAAAGACAGTTTCATCATTGGAACCTTCCAGCGAGGTGGAAATAGGTGCCACTTGGAGGGATCACAGATCCTGATGTGTTCCTGTTCCTCCCAGGGTCCATCCCAAACTAGACTGTTGTGCTAATATAGGGAGATTTTCATTCTTGAAGGAAAACATGAGCCTGTTATGACATTTTTGTACCTTGAGACCTTCCCAGTGCTTATACTTAAGGCGCTTCCTAGACCAAGCCTGCTCCTGGGTTTGCTGAAAGGAACCGCTTGGAGCAAGAAGCCAGAGCCGGTGTGCAGCCTGAAGGCTGGCCTCCGTGTAGCCGTGCCGGCAGGGCCGTCGTGGTGTGAGGGGGGGCGCCTGCTGAAGGAGATTTGGAAGTCCCAGAAGAGGAGTGGGTTGTTACGGAACCGTGGCTGTGCTTCGGCAGGCAGTCGCCCCGTGGCCTCCTCCCAGGCGGCTCGTGGGGCAGAGCTGCGCAGCGCTCATCGCGGGCGTCCTCCCTTCCCGGGAGCTGTCCTGCCGAGAGGCACCTTCTCACAGCCAGGTACCACTTCCGTCCGTTGCCACCAGGTGCACTGAGCCTTCCGAGGTACATCGTTTTTGCTTGTGGTTCTGTCTTAAGCACAATTCAGGCGAGTCACCGAGAGCTAGCAGAGGGACTTGCTCTCTGAGTCTGTGATGGCAGAGGCCAAGAAGCTGAGCCCGAAGGGAAGGCATCTTAGGGCAACACCAGCCGCAGCTGAAATGCTGCACTTACTGGATCCTGGCGAGGAGAGTTCGCCCAAGGGCGGCAGGTCCCTCTGAGGAGCGGTGGACTCCTTGTCACTCAGACTCCCCGGACAGAGGTAGAGTCACTGTTCGTAGGGTATTTGGGGCAAGAATTCCTTCTTAGGAGGTGCGGTTGGGCCAGGGCCTGTGGACGTCTTCTGTTTCCCACGTTCCACTGACCCAGGTAGAGGCCGGCATCAGCGGCCAACGTGCTGCGTGAATCCCAGAGGATGCGATGGGCAGGAAGCTGACGTTGATCAGTCTTTGTACTTTCTCATTCCTGATGAGCTCAACGTGGCCACAGAAAAGCTGCTCTCTGCTTAATTTCCCTGATTATCAGATAGGCACAAACGCGTCAGCCTCTGTGCCTCCAAAAGTGGTTCCCAATGACTAAGAAGGTTATATTGTTGATCAATATTGTTAATCTTTCAGAACTCTTGATAAAAGAGACAAATAAATGGAAGAGAGGAAAATCGAGGCTGGGAACACTGGGCCGGGATTGAAGACCCCTGGTAGCCTCAATTCTGACGCCAATTTTTTTTTATAGTACAGGCGAATTAGTAACCCCTCTGGCCCTCATGTTTTCAATCAGTAGAATGAGTAAGTTAGTCTTTGTCTTTTCTTCCTTTCTTTTTTCCTTTCTTACTTCCTTCCATCAATCTATTCATTATTTGTTCCATCCATCCATCCATCCACCCACCCATCCACCCATCCATCCATCCATCCCTCCCTCCCTCATTTCACCTGCTTGTTCACACATTAAACAAATACTTCTGACCCCTGTGTTTATTACTGTGGAGAACGCACAGATAAGGAAGACCCAACAGCCCTAAAAATTACACGATTCTCAAGGCACAACAGCAAGGCACTGCTTTCTGGTACACTCTGTGATTCTGTGTAAAGCACTTCAAATTGGACAGTCGTCACGGGACTTTTTAAGGATATGAGCTGAATTACCCTGGAGATATTTGAAGATCGTAGGTAGAAATGGTATTGTTAAGAGTTTGGCAAATTGCTTAAAAGGCCTTTTTTTTCTTACCAGGAGTTTGCTAATAGCCTTTGTTGATTTATACCTTATTAGCGATTTCTAAGTTTTCTCTTTTGCTGAGCTTGTGCTTTTGCGTAAATCTTTTCTATTTGGTTCTCATTTATGATCCCACATTCCTGTCCAGAGAGTGGTGTTTTTAATTTTCTCCAATGGAAAGAAACTTCCTCAGCAAGTGGGTGAATTAATCACAAAAACCCACAGAAAGCGGGAAGTCAAGCCATCCAGGCGACCTCTGTCATCCATCACCCACTGTGGAACTTCCAGGCTGCTTCTGCTCTCCAGTGTTATCTCAGTGTGGCCCTTCTCTTACCGCACAGGGTCCCCACGAGAGTGGGAGAGCGGATTAAATGAGGTCATATGTCTTTATAAATTGTGCATCACTCCACACACATATGCTCGTATTAGTATTACTGTTGTTTAGCTCACAGGGACGTTGGAACCATTGAAAAGTTCACGGCCTTTTTCAGAATTCCTGCTCAGAGTTGCTGGAGAGCACTGCTGGTGCCACACGGGCAGCCACGGTTTCTGGGTGAGTGGCTCATTCTAAACCGGTCCACGTCCAACGCCAGCCTTCATCCTGACTTCCTCCCCGCTGCTGACTCAGACAGGAGCGGTAAATGGTGAAACTGTTACTTCGGTCTCAGCCCCAAAGGTGACTTGCAAAGAGGTGGATCAGTGACTGTTTTAATGCTAGGAAAGGCTCCCAGAATCAACGAGAACCGAGTATTTCAGGCAGTTTAGAGGGGAAAACCGCATCCCTTAATGCCCCTTGTTTATTTTTTATCAAACCGTTCCAGAACCCTAACTCTGGTTTCACCAACTGCCGTCATTGACAAATTGGACCCAAAGGCCTGAAAATCCCGGGTAGAGCGGAGATCCCTTAAACACGGGTGTCATGGCTTCAGTCGCCTGTTACAGGAAGAGCTGGCGGGGGCCTCCTCACGGGCTATAACATCAATGACTGCGAGTCTTTGCGTGTGTGTGACAGGGCGTGTTGTATGTCTTTGGATAGTTAACGTTCAGACCTGTCTTGGAAATTATGCTTTGGCAAAAGCAGTGTCTGGGGGTAGGGGGAATCGTGTGGGAGTTTAAATTCGGTTGAGTTCATGCATTAATGAACTTCTTGGAGCATTTGGTCTTAAGGGGTTGGAGGAGTAAGTATTCCACATTTACAGGAGTAAGACAGTGTGAATAATTTGAGCACTTTTGGAAAGGAATATTTAGTATAATAGTAAATGCCCCTTCCTAGAGCAGGAAGAGCAGCATTAGCATTCAAAAATTATTCTCAGAAGAGGGGGAGGGTGTAGCTCGGTGGTACTGTGTGCTCAGCCCACGCGAGGTCCGGAGTTCAGTCCCCAGGACCCCCATATAAATAAATAAATCCTGATTACCTACTGCCTGAAAATTTTTTTTAAATTTTTTAAAACTTACTCTCAGAACCTCCTTTTATTTTTTGTGGAAAATTTTCTGTTAAAATGAGAATTGGAGTAGGAAAGCCATGTGATGGCTGCAGCTGACTCTGAAACACACAGTAACTCGGCGCCTGCAATGTATGATGCGCTCTGACAGCTGCTGGGGTTACTGCAGCCATGAACAGGGTGGACGCTTTTTGCCTTCATGGAACTTGCACTCTCGTGGGGAAGACGGTCTTGAAAAACAGTAAATAAAAAACTTTAGGTTGGAAGGAGTGCTACGAAGGAAACAAACGAAGAGAAAAGAAAGGAGACACCCGGCGTTGGGGGACCCGGCGTTGATCAGTGGTTTGGGGAAGACCTATCTGTGGAGGTGACGTGTAAGCTAGGACCAAGAGGGAGAGAGGGATGGAGAGCCTGCAAAGATAGCAGAAGGGAGGAAGGACATGCATTTGGGCAGAGGGGACGCCGTGCACAGGGGCTCTGAAGGGGGAAAGCATTGTTGACAGGGAAGCCAGTTGCTTGTAGGGTGGGATCTGAATGGGGCAGGGGTGGGGGAAGTGATGCTGGGGCCAGAGCCAGCAAAGCCCCGCTGGCCACAGCAGGAACATGCTTTTGTCTCCAGGGCAGGGAGAAGTCATTGGAAGGCTTTAGGCTGGGCAGCTATATGGCCTGACTTATCTTTAAAATTTTTTTCACTTCTAAGAGGATCACGTAGCATCTGAATGATTGGAGTTTGCCAAATTAAGGGGTTCACTGTCTATTAAAAAAAAGTGACGAGGGAACAAAAAAAGCAATAGTATATAAACTCTCGTTTTATTTTAGTGTGATTAACAGGCATTTGGAGCCCATTGAGAAGGCTCCTGTTAACACACCGGGTGGCGCACCGCTCCGCGCCCTCCCCCACCCACCTCTCCAGTCTCTTCTCCTTGATGTAAAAGATTCTTCTCTGTTTAGAATTTCACTTTGCTTTTCTATACTCTAAGCATTCTTTCAGGGCTCTACTTTGAAGAGCCACAGAAGAGAACCTCCACACTCTACGTGTGTGTATCTGAAAGGAATGACTGCCCAAGTTTTTAGTCTGATGCTAAGATTCGGGGTTTGGGTCTGGGTGGATTTTGTCTAATGCAGACTGGCAAATGGGTCTCAAGCAGAGAATATGACCCCGACAGTGGCGGGCAGTGCGCTGATGGCCCGGGATGATGTGGGCTGAGCAAACAAGCCAGTGAGGGCTCCCGCCTGCCGGCCGGGGGTGTGGCTAGTTTGCAGGGAGCTGAGGCTGGGCGTTGAGGGATACCATCTACAACTAGATGGAACAACCACGGTGAAGGGGAAAGCGCCGCCCTCCACCTCCTCAGAAGTGCGTGTGATCGACTCACTCGATTCCGTTTAATTCATCTCCAGAAACCCTCATTGCCTACCTCCTTGCTACACAGCTGTCTGGACGTGGAGCCCGTCTGGATGGCCTCTGCCCAGCTTCCACCTTCTCTCATGAAAACGGAGCGGACCCGGGCCCCGTCTCCCATCAGGACAAGCCGGCTGCAGGCGACGGGGCCAGGCGCCCAGTCATAGCAGAGCCACTCATGTGCACACGTGCGTGCTGATCCAGGACGCAAGTGGGGCCTCGAACCTTGACTTCGAGGCGCTCGTACTGTGGCAAGGATGACCAGCAAGTGACCTGGCGGTTACAGACCGGAAGCTCGGGGCTCCGATAGGGGACATTTTGGGGTGCCGTGGGGCTCATGGCAGGGGCACCTGATCTACTTACACAATCCTGAGTATCATAACATCTCATCTGTAGGTATTTCGGTTGTGCCTCTAAAAGATAAGGAGACATTTTTTGACGTTACCATAATACCATTTCACACCTTTTACAAAATGACCAATAATTCATTGTGAACAAGGAGAAAAGGTTGGAAGGGGTGGTGGCCAGGGAACATTCTGGAATAAAGTTCAGTGGGAACCAACCCCTGAAGAGGTGAATAAGGTTAGGCAGACCCTTGAGAATGCCTGGCTCGTGTTAAAATTGGATTTCTTTTTGAGGAGGCCTCTATCTGAAATGTCCTTCAAGAAATTAAAATCAACTGTACTTTTCAGTGAAAAATTCCCAGGTTTCGCATGTGGTTGGAATCAATGGAAATTTGATGTATCTGGAAAGTCTACACCCTTTGAAGAACTTGCTTTCTTGAAAATCAGTGCAGAATATATGTAATTAAAACTCACCCCCTTCTGAAGTTTGAGGATCTATCTGAGGTCATGAAATACATTCATCATAAAGGGATTTCACGAGAACGGGCTTGGAGGAAATTACTGCCCCATATCAGCTCTTCGTCTGATGAGATTTTTTTTTCTCCTCAAATGAAAATTTTAGGAAAGTCTTCACTTCTTCAAAGGGCAGGGGGAGAAGAGGGAACCTTGATCCAAGGAGTTAAAAACAGAAAGAAAAAGGAAAGAAACAGCAACAAAATGAGGAGCTCTAGTAACGGCAAAAACACTGCGGGTCAGAATCCGTTTAATTACCCAGCCGGAGTGACTGAGTCGGCTACTCCCGACGTGGTCCAAAGGGGGAAATGACCTGGCAGGAGATGCTCCTGACAGCAGTTCAAGAGGGCTCGTCAGTTCAGAGCGCGTTACTTCCTCTCCGTAGAGTTAGATATTGCTCACTGGAAAATCAAGGAATTTGCCTGCAGTTAATGCAGAGTGGGGATTGTAAAAGTCACTGCCCACGGGCATGGTAGCATGTCTCTTCTCTAAAGCTGGATGCAGACCCGGGGTCACGTTAGGGAGACTGGTCCACATGGCCACTCCTCCTTGAGTATCCAGTTTCGAGGAAATGAATGGAGACAGACTTGATTTTGACCCAAAAGATTGCACTGGGGACATCCTCTTTTATCGGCAAACTGTGTGAGGTGGGTGTGGTTATGCCCATTTTAAAGGTGAGGGAGCTGGAGCCCAGGAAGTTCAATGAATTGCTTATGTTTTCAAAACTGCCCAAATGGAAGCCCCAGGGCATAAGGCTGAGTCCCTGACTCAGGTGGATTTCCACCTTCCTATTATCACAAATAAAAATTTGCAGCAGCTGTAAACCTCAGGAAGCAGAGAAAGGCGTCCACCCTGGAGTACCAGTCAGAGAAAGATGTGCTCACCTCCCACCGCGGGCTCCGAGGGAGCTCTGAGATTCAGCCTGAGCCTGAGACCTGGGCAGCATGCAGTCCCACCTCCCAGGGTCCGTACCACTTGGAGGTTGCCTCGGCTGTGTGGGCCATGTTCAGGCTTCATGAGGGGCGGAAGCCCTCTCAGTACAGAGCCTTGTCCCCATGTGACTTCTGGGAAGCAGGAAGGCTGGCCCATTTTTAAGCCATTTAGTTCTGCAAATCTCCTTCAACTTATGTTACAACAGCAGAGAATTATTTCCTGTCATTGTTTGTTAGTCCAGCATTTTATTTGTGGTAGAACATGTGTGAAAACATTGCCACTGAAATTCTGCCAATCCCTCCTCCACCTTTCACACACACACACACACACACACACACTCTCTCACACTCATGGCCTCCTCCTCTCCCTAGGATATGTGGCACAGAGGCTGCAGTGTGAGGTCAAGAGTAAATTCTGGGCCTCTCTGCAACCAATAATATCCAGAAGGACCCACTTGAAGCTCTACCGGCTCAGAAATTTTGTCTGTTTTGTTCACTGCTGAATCCCCAGCACATAGAACAGTTCCTGGTACATAGTAGATTTCAATAAATACTTCTAGACTAGAAAGATGGATGTATGGATGGATAGATGAATGTCATGGCTAGAAGGGTGGATGGGAGGATGGTTGAATGGATGAATTGATGGATGGGAGGGTGGATGAATGTATGAATGGATGGATCATAATGGATAGATGGTTGGATGATGGATGGAAGGGTGGATGGAAGAGTGGATGGAAGATGGATGTGTAGATGAGTGGATGGGTAGATGACTGAGTGGGTTGATAGCAGATGGATAAATGATGGTGGGCAGGTGGGTGGATGGACAGACAGATGGTGACTCCTGCACAATCAGATGTGTGCAGGGTGAAGTCACATTTCACCTTTTGTGTAATGGCCAAACTTCTGGGGAGAAGACTCTGAGGCCATTGCCTTTTATACTCTAGCATGTGCTGCAGCCCTGCCATTTCCTTACTGTACATTCCACATCTTCTACAGTGGAGTTATGATAATTCACAAGAATAGATACAATACAATAAACAGAAGAACAAAAACAAGATAAAAAAGAGTAAGGACTGAGAAACCCCAAGTAATAGGAAGCTGAGTCCATTGCTATTTTTTTTTAACTCCATGGGAACCCGGGTGACAGGAGCAATTTGCTTTCAAAAGTGAAGTTCTTCCAGAAGTAGCTTCTTCTGAAAGACTTTACTTAATTTAGCTGAAGGAGGAGGGTTAAAAATATAAAAACTAAAAGTAGTTGTAAGAATAAGACCCTGTAGACCTCACAGACCATTCCCCAGTTTACAAAGAACACTCACATCTCCTTTCTCATTTAATTGGCACAGCTCTAAGGAAACGGCAGGTACAATCACCCCCATTTTACAGATGGGAAAACTGAGGTTCGGGAAGGCCAGAAGCCCCCTAGTTGGTCGGGGTCAGACTCAAGATGTCAGCCCTCAGCTTCTGGCCCCTCACCAGGTGTCTGTAAGCAAAGGAAGCTCTGGGTCCCAACCCTGGGGGCGGGAGGGGGCCAGTCTTCACCGTTCTGAGTTCCGGTAGCCCTCATGGCAATCCCAGTATCAGGAGCTCAGTGAGGCAAGAGCAAGGCCTGTGCAGACCTCGGCCCTCATTGGGTGGCTTGGAAGTATCTCCCACTATCACTTTATCTACCATTTTTGATTAGAAGCATCTTCCCTGTTACAGACCTGCAGTCAGCGGAAGCCACTGGCGTGATCTGTACAGGTCCGTCTGCTGGGGTAGGAGGAAAGGGCGGAGTTAACCTCGACGTGCGAACCGCTGTCTGTTAACCTCTGGATCTGTGCATGTCTGCCCCGTCCCCGACTAGGCCCACGCAGAGACAGCAGCCTTTTCTTGTAATGAAGCTGAGAAGCCTAAAAGAGCCTGTCTCTGATGAGCTGGGTGCTTGTAATGTCCTGCTGGTCCCCTGCCCTGAGTCCCCTGCCTTCCAGAACTGGGTTCGGGAGGAACCAGCCAGCAGAGCCCAGAAGTGAGGTCTACTTTCTGCTAACGCCTCGAGGCCCCCGCGCACCCTCAACTGACCAGAGCTTAGTTGGTCTCCTTCTTTATTAAAAATCCTGGGAAATTACATTTACGCTTTAATTGGTTTCCGGGGAGGAGGAGCAGAGGTCAAAGCTTACGTGTTAAAAACATGAATTATAGAGTGCCGCAGATGGCTCCATTCTGGGCCCCAGGTGTTTGCTATTAACAACGGGCCTGTCCTACTAAGGACATTTTTGATCCTTTGCTCCCAGTCCGGTGGCTTCCTTCGCCGTCTGTGGCCCATCTGGCGGGCCCACGGGCTCCAGCGTGTGGTCCCAAGGCAGTCGGTCCCTTTCCGTTCCTGGACTCGGTGTGAGGATGAAGTCTTCCTGTGGCTCTGCCAGGGTTCCCTTCTGTCCTGTGAGCCAGCATCTTCCGCGTCACACCGGGGACCCTCAGCCGGGCAGAATGTGGACTCAGGACATGCCAGGAAAGTCCTCTGGCACGTCACACTGCTTTCTAGTGGGGTGGGTGATGGTTTCCTCTGCCCACATCTTGTTGAGACTCGCACAGGGCTCACAACCTCCCTCCGGTGTGTGCTCGGCCTCAGGTGTGCTGCATCCATCCTGAGCCCCGCCCTCGTTCTCTGCTCCACAAAAGGCATCCACAGAGGCGCTCGAAGGTGCTCTTGGAGAAGCTGCAGGACCAAGGAGGGGGTCCCTTTTACCTACGGCTGACTCCGGGGAGCCCCTGGCGCCTGGGCGGCTGTCTATCTCCTGGGTGCGGACGCTGGCTCCTGGCCATTTGTACCAGGTCAGGCCTGAGGCTGCCCTGGGGCCCCTGGCCTGGAGAGGCCTCCTGACGGCGCCGGAGGCAGTGTGTTTGCCGAGGAAGATCACAGGCCTTCAGGTCAGCAAGCTGTGTTTTCAGTCCTGACTCCGGACCCACATGACTGTGGTGACCTGTCTAACCTCACTGAGCCTCAGTTTCCTCGTCTGTAAAGTGGGGATGATCCAGTCTGACTCGCAGGGCGGTCAGTGAGCAAGAGTGCCCACCCTCCTGGTTCAGCAGGGCTGAAGAATAGTGAGAGCTGGCAGTATTCGCACTCACTCTCCGGGCTGTGCGGGCGGGAGGAAGCCCGAGGCCCTGAAGTGGGACGGCCTTGAGCTGCCCCGCCAAGCTGCTGGCGGCCGGGCCAGTCACTGCAGGTGTGGGCCCCGCCGCCCGCCCCAGCCGGGCGTGCTTCTCAGTCACTCCTAAATTCTGGGCCTGCTGATGGCAAGTTCTTATTCCCGAGTATAACTGTGAAAACCCTAAAGATTTCTCTGAAGACGGCCCTGGAACTTTGGGGTTGAAAGCTGGCTGAGCAAAGCCTATGCCAAGCAAGATCTCTCACACCTGCTCGATGCAGGCGGGCCCTCCGGGAAGAGGCCCTGGGAACGGCGTGGGGCCTGTGCTCCTGGAGGGTCTAGGAATGCGTGGTGCTGGCCCTGAACTCTGAGCTGTTGTCTGTTTTTGGAAGAGCTCCAGAGGCTGGTTGTGGAATGGGGGCTAAAGGTCGTTAGGCCCTGTTCTCAGAGAGCAGAGGGCAGGCCCGGTCTGCCTGTGGCCACATGCCACTCCCAGCTCCTGCCTGGCCTGGGCCGTGGAGGGAAAGGTCGGCCGAACGCATGGAGGGAGCTCACGCCACACGAGCTTTAGGAAAGACGTTTGGAAAAAGTTCCGGGAACCGAGAGCCACCCCAGCCACGTGGCAGGTCACAGCCATCTAAACGGTGCCTTTGCTTTTGTGGGTTGGTTGTTCGGTGGGTTGTTTATGCTCCTAAGCCCGTGTTCTGGTTGAGCTGGAGGCAGCCCGGCCCTTCCAGAACGAGCAGAGCCTTCAACACCATATATGTGTTAAACTGAGGGCTCACATTTAACTGCTTGATCGTTCCTTTGCCTGAATCATTCTCCTCTCAAGTTTACTTGTACTTGTGGTTTTAAAGTTTGCTACATTGTGGCTTCAATTGTAGTCAATTCTGCGCGTATTGGAAAAATATTTCTAAGCCCTAGAACGCACAAGGTGCTGGCGTCAATAATTTGAAACAGCCAAAGCCGCACTTCTAAGTGAGGAAAAGAAAGACCTCTTTTTCATGGACAAACTAGCAACTAGCATCTCCCAGTGCTGTGAAGTTAACCATAAGCGTCCACATTTTTGTTTGAAGTTCATTTGTCCTCTCTCTCGGCATGGGAGGTAGTTATTCCCAGTCTGCAGATGGGAACACTGAGGCTCAACTTTAAATAGAACTTTAGTTTATTAGATGGGGTGCACAGACTTGTTTCTTCCAGCTTCAACTCTTCTCCACCTCCTCTGTGCCCAGATAGAGAATTGCTTCCCAGGCCTCCTGCATCTGTCACTTCCACTGTCAGGAGAAAATAAAACTCCATTCCAGTCTGCAAGAAGAAATCCGTGGGAAGCAAATTGTCAGCACCATCTTTTCCAAAACCAGTTATCCCTATACCGTCTAATCATTTATCAACTGTGGAAGATGTGAGGGGTTTTTTTTTTCCTTCTTTTTTTTTTCCAATCAATTTAAACGAGAAATCTGGATGGCTTCCATCCCCGGTTTCCTGCGATGTTGGCTTTTCCTGTCGCAGTTTTGTCAGCTCCAAGCTGTTCTCAGCAGCTGCTCCAGCTGTGCCATCCTTCTTCCTCCGGTCACTTGCACGTCTCCTGCGGTCCGCATGCGGACTGTGTCACCCCACGGCTTGGAGCTGGGGAACCCGGATTCTCTGGCACCCAACACACGTCTATTAATGAGGCAACAAATCAAAGGAAAGATGGAGAACAGAGACCTGCAGCCTTGGGGAATCCAGCCTGATTGCAGCCGCTTTCCCTGGCTGCCTAATTTCCACCAAGAAGGAAGCATTCCCAGAGAGCTTTTACAGGGCAGATAACTCCCAGCTTCTACTGTCAAGATTGATAAATTGGCTTAGTAACGATTCACCCCCAAGAATCCAGCGGTGATATGCACAATGGGCTCCTACAAGAAAAGAATTTTCTGACTGCAGATTTGTCGAAGTAAAAGTAACCCCTGATCATGTTTTACTTGGCAGCTTTGTGACGGCTGAAATGTTAAGCTGTGACTGCGCCGATGGTAGGAAGCCGTAAGTGGCGCTCCTCTTTTGAAAAGTGGGTTTTGTGTGTGTGTGTGCGTGTTTTCCCAAAATCACCTAGCTGTCTACTTCATCCCCTTTTTATTTCTAACCTTGCATTCAACATGGTAAAATTTCCCCCAAGTGTCCTTAGTAGTTAAATATTAGGGGGAAAAGGCAGGTGTGTCTCACTAAAGAGCAGGAGCCAGTCACCCTGGCGCGGTATCGGAGAAAAATTCTCTGCCTGTGAGCCGCAAGCACTTTTTGGATCCTAGAAATAATCATTTTAAAGCATTCTTGTGCCAAGGGAAAGTATCCTGCAAAAGGGCTCATTTTCTGAATAATTCTCCAATTTTACTGCTTTGCACCAGTCTACCACGGCTGTATGTCAGATTCAGTTAGACGCTGTCCTGACATGTTTGGTATAATTTATGAAAAACCTTAAAAAGCACATTGTGATGAGTTTGCCAAAAGCTATGGAAGAAACGGAGGCTTGTCCTTTTAAACCACTGACCACGGGCTGCATGAGATCTCAGTGTCACGAGTAACTCTACGGCCCAATTCAACGTTCTTCTCACTCCCACTGCAGGGAATAAAGCTGCCATAAGAAAGCAGCACAGTGCGCCAAAGGAAGGCAGAGCCTCCATACTTTGGAGTTTGAAGCGAGTGGAGGGAACTTGCTCAGAACAGACACCCTGTTATGTTCACAGTCAGACCCTTTCATGGCTCCTAATTAGTGTAGCATCTGATGATTAATAGTCAACCTGCTGTAATACTTAAAGATAACTTGAATTTATTTGTGATCTGAATTTGGCCTTAAGAGACAGATGCTCATGGAATTTCAAGCACATGCCTAAAATCACACGAGGTTTCAAAATGCTGTGCACTGAGCTTGTCTTAGAAAATGGAACCCCAGTGTAAAACAGGACTAGTTCTAACTGAAGTGCAAGAAAGGTGGCCTCTAATCTGCCCAGTTTGTGTTTGTTTTTTTATTCTAATAGGTATGGATTTGCGCATGCATTATCAGCATTTGAATTTGAAACTTAGATCGGTTGCTCCAGACTTTAATTTTGATGCATCACGTGGGTCATCAACTGATGACTAGCTAAGCAAACTGCGGTATAGTCTTACTTACAGTGGAATATTATTCAGTCATTTAACAAAATGAAGTACTCACAGTGCTACAGCAGGGAGGAACCTTAAACACAGGCTGAGTGAAAGAAGGTCCCATGTTGGATGATTCCATTTACACAAAATGTCCAGAATAGGCAGATCCAGAGAGGCAGAAAGCAGATTCGTGGCTGCCAGGGACTGGTGGGGACGGGGGAAGGAGGAGTGACTTCTTAATGGGCTGGTATTTGTTTTGGGAATAAGGAAAATGTTCTGGAATTCTCGGGGATGGTTGCACAACATTGTGAATGGACTAAAAGCTACTGGGTTATAGACTTTTTAATGGTGAATTTTATGTTTAAGGGAATTGTACCTAAATTTGAGATAAAATCACCTGGAGAGCTTGTTAAAGCACAGGCCCCCGCCCTGAGATCCTCCGAGGCAGCACGTCCAGGTGGGGTCTGAGTATCTGCCTTTCTGGCTGGTTGCCGAGTGATGCTGAGGTGAGGACCACACTTTGAGCAGCTCCGAGCCAGGCGTGTGCTGAGTCACAGGAGGATGCGTCCTTCGTATCTAACTCAGCACATCCAGGGTGCATGGATCACGGTCTTGTTTCAGCAATTTGCTGCAGGTGATCCAACGCTGAGCTGACATCAGCAATGGAGAAAAGGAGTCTCTTAAGGAACTGAACTTGAAATTGAATCGAGTCTCTGCCATCCCCTAACCATGACGTCTTAAACAAGCTCCTTGACTTCATTTGCAAAATGGGAATTCATAACACCCAGCTCGCTGGGTTGTTTTAAAAATTTACATTTAAAAATAAAGTAGAAAGAAGCAGCAAATATGACTGTGAGAAAGTACCCGCCGTATCATCTGGCTTCAAGCAGGTTCTCAATAGTTATTCCAAAACTACATGTATAATATGTAAGTATATATCAATTCAATATAATTCTGTACGTTATAATTATGCATGTTTATATGTTTTATATAATTTCCATATGGAGAAGTACACGTGAAGTGTTGATATATATAAATGTATTTCTAATCTTTTATTTACGTGGATGGAGAGGCAGAGCGGGGAGCAGGCATGTCCAACAGTTCTCTTGGCAAAGGTCCGGCAAGGGGACAGTGGGAAGGGCTGGGGCCTTTTTTTTTTTTCCCCAATCATCTTGGGAGCCTCCTCAGAGCTTTAAATATAATAACTACTTCTCCAGTGAGTGAGTGGATGAATGGCTAAATGAAGGAGTATTGAGCATACTATCCAAAAGGTTTGATTCTGCTGTCATCAAAAGTTCAGAAGTAGGGTCGAGGGTATAGGGTGTAGATATAGCTCAAGTGGTAGAGCGCATGCTCAGCATGCATGAGGTCCGGGGTTCAACCCCCAGTCCCTCCTCTAAAGAAATAAACATGATTACCTACCCCCTTACTTAAATAATATAATAATAAATTAACTATTTTAAAAGTTCAGGAGCAGAGTTGGCATCTGGGAAGCAGGGTAATGTTCTTGGCTGTGCCATGCAATTGCCTGGACTCGTTCATTTGTGTGGCCAAATTGGAGGCGCAGCGGTCTTAGTAATCACTGTGCGGCTAGATCCTGTCCTTGGATTCCGGATGCTGTGCTGGGGCGTGGATTCCGTGTGTTGTTCATGGTCCACTGGCATCTTTTTCATGCAAACCAACGCACTGTTCTTTGACCCCTTAAGCCAACAGTCAGTGACATCTCTTGTGTGCTAGCTACTGTGCAACCAGTGACTCCTTGGATGTAAAAGATGCTCGAATATGTATAAATTAGGATCCTATTGTAATTCGAGGAGGAATCTAATATTTAGTAGCTTCAGATTCCCTTATCACTTGAAATTTGAAATAATTTTAGACAACTGAATTCTGTTTATCAAGGGAGGGCCACTGGGTTAGATACAATTTTTAGGTTTTCTCTTATTTCTTCCTACACACCAGTCACCCGAGAGGATCCCAGTAGGAGAAGAGAGATGATGAATAACCCTTGCTTGTCAATCAAAAATAGTTTGTGAAAAAAAGGTGGGGGAGAAATAAGAGTTTGAAATGCTAATGAAAAATGCCTTCAGCTGTTATCAGTGCTTGGCCCACGCAGGGGAAATTCCCCTCCCCTATTTAATGATTCTCCGTGGTCGTCATCCTGCCATCGACATGACCTCAAGGGACTCAGGGGTCTTCTCTGGGGAAGGGTCGCCTCTCTGGGCATGTGTTACCGTAGGAGGATCCTGCTGCTTTCTGTGGAACAAAGTCCGCTAGGCCAGTTACTCCTGTCCGGGCGCCTGCGCGCTGGCTCCTGCCTCTGCCTGGAGCATTCTTCCTCCAGGTGTGCCCACAACTATTCCTTCATATCCTGCTAGTGAGAACCTCCTCTGCCCTCCCCTTCAGTGAGACTCTCCCTGACCACCCTCCTGAAAGTCCAGGACCTCCCACCTCTTCCCCCACCTTGCCTGTCTTATTTTTTTCCTTAACGTTCATTCCTTTCTAACACATGCAACTTACTCCTTTATCTTCTGTGTGATCTGCCTGCCTCGCTGGAATGCAAGCTCCAGAATGGCCAGGATTTTTGTATGTTTTGTTCATCCCTGGGTCCCCAACACCTAGAAGCATTCCTGTCGAAAAAATGTTTGCAGAATAATTGAATGAGGAGTGACAGGTTCCTCTGCTTTCTCTCCTCTAAAGCCTGATTTCTCTAAATGCCCAAATAGGGTTCAGGAATGTTCTGTGAGAGAGAAAGTCACCTGTTCTCCATGGTGAGAAGTCGTGAAAGGGTAAGCCAGCAAAGACATTCTGCAGGTACCAAGTACGCCTTGGCCACATTGCCACATCATCAAAAGAGAGTTCTTGGAGGTTGGCAGAGGCGCGTCTCCATCCTCACGTAAAGGCAGGCATGCTGGCTGGTCCAGTCCACGCAGAAGACAGGAAGGTGGAGGGAAGGGTCGCTGGCCTTCCCGAGGGGCCTCACTGGGCTCTGAGCAAGTTAGAAAGGCTCAGGTTGGAGAGAGAGAGGACTGGCTGGACATGTGCGTGGGGCAGGTGCTCTGAGCCCTAGGCAGCAGCTTCTGGAGGCTTTAATTGTACCACCTTGGAAGGCAGGCGGTGCACTGGTGAAATCAGGTGTATGGTGTGAGGCTGGGCTCTGTGCTGCCTGCACACGACCGTGAAAGAGGACCAGTTTCAGTGTCAGTGAGCTCAACACCTCGTTTGGCATCTGACGAGCACATGGCCACTTTGTTGTTAAAACAGAGGCACCCTGAAGAATTAATGCCTGGACGCAGTTCCTCGTAGCAAAGTTGGAAACCTGTGAATTGGGTGGATGTTACTTATCCATGATTCCAAACAAGAGAGATTTTAAAAGCATTTGGGGCTTATTCTTCAACAGAAGAGGAGAAAACTAAGAGAATTAGCAATGTTTTATTACGCAGATAACTCGACTTCTCTCTGACAGCATCCAGCTCAGACACAGGGAAGTCTTTTTTGCCAACAATGATCTGCTCTGTTCTCCTCTCCCAAACACTCTGAATTTTAAATCCTGGACTTAAGCTGATCTCATCTTGTTTCTATCCCTTTTTTAAACGTCAACCTCCCCCCCCACAAAATGTATTTGTTATTTTGAAAGACGATGAGATGCGAGGACTTGTGGGACCTGGGATTGGAGGTGGTCTCAGAGTGCCCTGGTCCCCAGGTGTTGGCGGACAATCTCAGCTCACTTGGGGCGTGGAGTGACGGATACCACTCTTTCACTGGGCTTCCCTCAACTACGGTTAACCTTGCTATAAACCCTTCCTGAGGCTTACAATTCATCCTCGTGTCTTTCCTAACTAACTGTTAACATTTTCTAGAAGTCAGTTCCCTTCCGGAACAAATGAGTAAGAGTTCATGAGAACACCTGGTTGCATGTCACTGGGCGAGAACGATGCTGAGTCTCCTGACTCAGGCCCTGGGAGAAGCTGACACAGAAGTTTCAGTCTGTGCCTTTGCAAAGAGAATTACTGCTCTCCAGGTTCCCTCTGTGATGTACTGTTGTCTTACAACACAAAACCCTTCCTAAATGGACAGAATTATAGTTTTTCTTGTGGCTCATGATTCGAAGCTCTTCAGCATCACTTTGATATCAGGAATAATCAATCTGCCTGCTGAGGACAGTTATAAAGATCTCAAAAGGAACCTCATAACGGCATTACAGATACATCTTGGTTTATTCCCTTTGATTCCAAGAGCAAGACTTGCATGTACGAGTTTCTTTGTAGATGAGAATTATACTTCAGAGTTAATAACCTGAGATTGATAGAAAACACTTGGGGAGATGGCGCAGTGTTACCAGTTTGGCCCTGGAAATCATCATGATCTTGAAATATTGCCAAACTCAATCGTTCAGTGCTAGCTGGTCTGCCATTTTCAGGGAAACACAGCAACACGCATTGGTTTGGCCAGTTGGTTGGGGATCCAGTTATAATGTCATCCTGTAAACGTCTGCAGGGAAGAGGGTGCTAGGGCTTGCGGGTCAGCAGGCAGGCCTTCCTTCCTCTCTAAGTCATAAACCTTCTGGGTTTCCGATCCGCTTGTCCGTCATGGTAATTGCTGCCTAAGACACGGGAAAGCACATTTGTAATAGAGAGTCAGACACTCTGTGTATGTTAGGGAACCCTAGCCGTAGGAAAACCCCCAATTTTCAGTGGCTTATCCTAATAGATGGAGATATTTCCCTTCCGTGTGACAGCATGGGGCTCTGTGTTGTGCCACTGGTGACTCAGGACCAGGTGCTGGGTCCTCCTCCTAGGACTCGAGCCCAGATGGCAGCAGAGGATAGAAAGGACGAGAGAAAGGAGCAGTCATTTAACTACCTTCAACCCGAAGTGACCCTTATCCCTTCGTCTGCTAATTCCATCACCAAGAATGATCACACAGCCCACCGAGGTGCAAGAGGCTGGTACAGCCCCTCTGGGCCATGGAGACAGGAGCGTGAACTTTGCAGGGAAGTTGGCCCACTCTGCCACATCTCTTTGCAGCCCTGGTTTTTCGAGGCGGGAGCAGGACCTGCCTTCTGACCGCCTCTGTGCCCGTAGAGCTGTGCTTGGGGAAGACAGTGATTTGCCCTTCACGGGCCCGAATAGCAGCGTCGGCCAGCCCCGACCGCTGGCGAGGATCGTGTCTATGAAGCCCTGGAATTGATAAGCTCGGTCATTTGTACTTTTTTCTTCTCTGTACTTTCCAATACGACATCGGGGTGTGTTCACATTGCAAGCTACAGACCCTAAGAATTCACATTCCACTGTATCATTTCACACAAAACTATGAATGATGTCTGTAATGAGACTGAACTTGCTGATTAGAAAACTATCCAAAAGTCATTTCTTGTTTTTTTAATTTATTAGTTTTCATCTGTTCTCTTTATTTTACTGTGTATGTATGTTTGTATTGAAGTACAGTCAGTTTACGCTGTTGTGTCGGTTTCTGGCGTACAGCACAACGCTTCATTTCTGTTTTGATCGAGCACTTCTGTGTCAACGGCGTGGGAACCGTGTAGGGACGGACCTCAGAGTGTAGCTCAAGTGCCTCACTTTCCACCATTCGAGCTTTGTTCACTGAGACGAGCAGGGGCCCCCCGGGCGGGGGCTGCACGGGGCGGGCGCCTGACTGTCCGGGTCTCGCCCGCAGGTACCCGTTCCCCGTGCTGTTCAGCAGCTGCAGCAGGAGGGACCTGGAGGCCAGCCTGGAGAAGGGCGTGGGCATGTGCCTCTTTAACCTGCCGGAAGTGAAGCAGGCTTTCGGGGGCCGGAAGTGCGGGAACGGATACGTGGAAGAAGGAGAGGAGTGTGACTGCGGGGAGCCGGAGGTAAGAGAGACGTTTCCGGAACGTTCACCTTGTGTGCGCGGCTGGGCCGAGAGGCGAGAACGGGAAGGGACTGCGCAGCAGGACACAAGTGCTAGAAATTCAGGCTGGAAAGGCCCTACGTGGCCGCCTAAGCCGGGGTGGCCTTCTGGAATCTTAAGCATTGCATAGAATAAGTTGTATCACTGGTCAGAGAGAGAATCTTCTCTGTCGAAGGACGGGGTAGTTCCGGCAAGATGAGGACAAAAACAGTGAAGAAGCGCTTAGCTCTGAGTTTGGCAGAGAAGAAAGCCTGGAATGGCAGCTTCAGATGCTCATAAGCACCATGTCTTTCCCTCTGTGAAGTGTGCGACCAGAGGGGAATTTGAACGAGCAGCAATCGGCTTTAACCAAGCGCCTCTTCCCAAGCTGAAATTCCGCTCTCGCTGCCCCGGCCTCCTCTGTATGCAGGACCCACACTCCTGCCTCTCTGCCTGTTAGCTTTCAGAAGCAATGAGAGAATGCAGGGAATATTTTTATCCAACAAAGGGCTTATTTAACCCTGGTTTTCAGCCAATGTCAGGAAATTTTCTTGTTTCTGTAGGGACCAAGATAAAGTTAATCAGCATAAAAATTATAACAGTCATTTTTTAATCTCTGAGTAATCTTGGGGAGGAAAGAGAAGAGGAGGAGGATCCAGAGAGATCGCCCAGTAAAACAAGCCCCCCCACCCCAGGGTTTGGAGGAGGTTGTGCTTAGAATAAATCAAAGCAAGTCACCCATACAGCAGGCTGTCTACATGTGGGGCTCCGGCCCTGAGAGCTTATGCAAGCTGCGGGGGTAGACAAGCTAAAGGAAGGCTCAGCTGAATTCACAAATGGGCTTCCTGAGCGCTTAGGAAGAGCGTGTCTAGGAGGGCTGCTCTGAAAGGGGGATTCGAGGATGCGAGGGACGTCCCTGGAATTCCTGTGTGCATCAGACAAATAGCTGGTTACAGAATCTTCATCACATCCCAGCCTCCAAGCCGTTGAGCTTTCCCCCATCAGCAGAAATGATCTGAGTCTCAGTCTGACCGTTTCTGTAAGAAAGTTGGGACTGTAAGTTCTAGGGGTTGAGGACTGAAGAGGTGGTTGGATCAAATGTTTCTGTGCCCCTGCCAAAATCTGGATCCATTGGTGGTGACAGCACTGTCCAGAGCGGTGCTTAATTTAGCTCACAAAGCATGGAGAATGGTTACTGTGCAAAAACAAGTCCTAATTATGGTGCTCCAGAAACCTTTTAAGATTAGTGGAGGAAAACTTGAAACTGTCACAGGATGGGTGACGCAAAGGGGAAATTGCCTCGGCTCTTTCTAATTACTCAAAGAAAACAAAATTAGTTTAAATTACCCATATTTCTCAGGAATGGTCATTTGACTTAAAGTGGTTTATCTATTATTTAAACTCCTTGTAATTGTTTATTAATCTAAATAAATTTGACAGCTCTTCACGGAGCCGTGAACTCTCAGGTTTGGAACGACTCAGTTAGCAATCACTTGTGCTGTATACCAGCACCACCCCTGGCATTGCCGCCAGCCTCCCATCACCACTGTCAGCATTACCACTGTTACCACTTCCACCGTCATCACCGTTGTCGTTACCACCACCACCCCATCACCACCGCCACCATCATGTCAGCAAATGCTTGAGTCCCTGAGATTTGCCACCTCGGTGTTGTGATCGTCTCTCACCTCCATCAAGGACTCATTTGGCTGTGACGGGGGTGGGGTGGGGGCAGGGGGTTACTCTCTGCAGGCAGTGCATTGCACTGCAGGACAGCTTTGATTAAATCCAACTGCTTGCTTCTGTAGGGCCATATTCTCCCTGCGTGTAATTCCCAACTGTGTACTTCTGTACTTAGGGTCCTTACTCAGTGGGGTAAGTTCTTGGTATTTGAAGAGAACCCTCATTCTCCTCATCCCAAGTTCTTTCTTCCAAGAAACCTTTCAAAGTCATAGGCAGGCCTTGTGCTTTGATGTTTAGTTTTCTTTTTTTTTTTTTTTTTTTTTTTGCTTTTCAAGGTTTCAGCTCAAACTGTGTCTGATATTCTGAAAGCCCACTTCCAGTTTTCAAACTGACCCCAAACTGTTAATCAGACCTGTGCACCTGGATTCTTTACCCCCGTACCAAGTGCTCAGGCCCTGGAAATACTCATCACGCCTCTGCTCCATATTGGTCCCTGGCCACATGGGTCCCCTGGCCCATAAAGGACTTCATGTGTCCCCACACCCATGAGTAAATGGAGTCAGAACAGTTCCCCGGCTCACAGCTGGAACCACCTTCTGCTCCTGCGCTCCCAGAAATAATCCCCACTATTTTCAAGAAGATGCTTTCCAGTCTCATCCCGGTTCATTGTGATTAAGAATCTATGTCTCCTCCCGACAGCACAAGAATGACAATTAGGGCATTTGCTGACGACTCTCTAATGGCTCCATTACTCTTTCTTCTTTGGAGACTTCGTGCTCACTGGCTCCGTTGGACTTCTCTGTTGAGCACTAAAATAGTAAACGCAGCAACAGATGAAGAATTTGCCTCTTCTGATAAATATAGCCTTGTAGAAGAAATAGATTCTGGGTAGTTAAAAGGCAAGTGATTGCTGAAGCGTTCCGTACAGGGCATTGGATTTACATCAACCATAAGGATACCCTGACAACTCTTCCAAGCTAATAGGGTTGGGAAAGCAGCCTTATCTACTTGTTTAAAGTCAATAGGATGCCAGTAGCTTGCAAATATCTTTTAAACTTAGTTATCTTTCTCACATTATCAATCGCCTTTGAAGTCAAAACCATTCTACTTGGCTGCGTTTCCACTTAAACTGCTGCTTATATTATTTAGTGATATGGTGGGGGGTGGCGTGGGAGGGAGTTCTTAAAGGCTCTTAGGACCCAGTGGTAGGATGGCTGAGCTAACTTGGAATCTCAAGGAAACCTGTAATTTGGTTAATGTGTTATTAGTAGAGCCAGTTAGACCATAGTGTGCAGGACAGCATTGCTGTGCACATGATGGCCCGGATCAGGAATGGAATCGATGGACTCTGTTAAAAACAACAAAACAGCCCTAAATGTTTTAGGTTTATAAGTCCATGAGCTAGAAACCCTTACTGTCATGAAAGTTACAGCTATGCCTTCTGGTTGGCAGTTTTATCTTATTGTGTGCACTATGCACTCCGGATGTTTACGAAGTCCTTGAACAAATTAAAAATATAATAACTTTGGATATATGTATAATAGGGGCAAAGAGTAAACACTAAATGAGAGCATAATTCATTGAGTGTTGCACAGCGTACAGGTTAGCCATAAATCTTCTGGATTATCGACAAAATTTTATTAATAGCATTTGTGATACTAAAGATAAATTCCTTCACAGGAGATGGTTTTCAGGAGTAAATTATTACAGTATTAAAATAGTACGTGATTGGCGTCACTCTAGCCAATGATGTATTGGCTTCAGCACACATATATTAACTAAGAGGACGTTGATAAAGTCAATACTGAAGACTCTACTGAACTCTTCTTTCTAAAGATAATTCAGTTTCTTCCAAGTTATTGGAATGTTCTAAAGCACAAGGATGTCAAAAATACACTGGATAGGTTTGTGTAGACTTTGTTGAGAGCCAAGTGAAAGGTGTCAACCTCCTGCTTTTTGTTAGAAAAAATTGGATATTTGCGAAGCAGAGCATAACAAAGACGTTTACTTCCACTCTGACTTTAATTCAGAGGGGACAGTCCACCTGATATTTGATCTATCAGTTTAAGTCCCTTTCAAATCAATGGGACAGCCCACTGACCTTCTTCCGGCCTCCTGCTCATCCTACGATGCATTTCCGGCCTGAAGGGAGCCTCGCCAGGTGAGCCAGGCCGCCTGTGCTGAGCGAGAGTCCATCTACGGCTTTCGGTGGGATTTCAGGGAACTGTGGTTCAAACACGATTGATTTGACTTCATTTCCTGACAGCAGGCTCTCACTGAATGCCTGGATCAGTCTTTGGAAAGTAAAGTGTGTATTCATCTCTTTATACTTAAGTAGGTTCAGAGGACTCCAGCGATCCTGATACAGACGTCAGAGACCCCCGCTGCCAGCCTTCCCGTCCAGGTCCCTTACCCCATATTGAAAGGCAGTCGAGAGTTGCTGACTCTTCGCAGGGACTCACACTCCGGGTCAGCTCATACACACGTACCAGGAGCTTGGCTTTCTTACAGGTCCTCCTGAGTCAGGCTGCTTTCCAGCTTAAGAACCAGGCTGTCTGGGTCTTTCTTCCCTTTTCAGTGACTTCAGGTACAACCTCTGCTTTCGGTGAGTAGTTGCCCCACATGACCCTGTCGCACCCTCCCATCCCCCCTCCAGGAGTGTCTGAATTCCTGCTGCAACGCCACCACCTGCACGCTGAAGCCAGACGCCGTCTGCGCGCACGGGCTGTGCTGCGACGCCTGCCGGGTGAGTGAGTCCTGTCACCCCGCGGCCGCCCGCACGTGTCCCGGGCCCAGCGCGGGCACGGGGCGAGCGGCGGGGCCGGACGGTTTCTGAGCGCTCACGGCCGGGGAGGTGAACGCTCTTCCCTCAAGCTGGTATCGACATCCGCCGCCTGTGTTTATGACCTTCCGATCTCCGTGTGAAATGCGCACCTTCATCCTGGACCATCTGCAATCAATTATTTATTTATGGACCCACAAGTATTGGATTAAAATACTCAAGCACCACATTAAATGTCCCGGGTTGTGCAATTGGAGGAACATTTCGAAAACCAGTCCCAACTCATGTCCCCCAGCCTCACGCCGGGTCCCTCTGCTCGACCCCAAAAACTTCTGCCGGCTGGTGAGGAGCCGTGTGGGCTGTTCCGGGGATTTTGTGTCGGGGTCTTGATTGGGCTGTGCCCCCAACAGAAGGTGCCGGTCGACCCAGCCCAGCCAAGCGGGGCAGTTTTATCCTTTGGCCATTTCTGCCTCCTTGACTGCATTTGTCCTGGCAATTCCATTGTTTGTCTCATTCTTCAGAGCCGGGATCTGACAGGGGAAAAGCCTGAGCTTTTGATTCAGAGGTTCTGAGGGCAGAGTTTTGCAATTAAGCCATTGATCTTGGCACTCTGTTTGCAGGAAATTTCCCCTTAGTGACCCAGCTGGAGTGCAGTGTTTCAGAACTGCGTTACCATGTCTTACATTCAACTTAAACTAGCCTTCCTCCCCTTCCTACCTGCAGTTAACTTATGGGGAATGTTAAAAGGAACTGGCACCCCTGGCACCCCCGCCGCTCGTGGTGGAAGGTGCCTGTGTGACCTCAGGCCTGCCATTCTGAGCTCAGTTCTAGAACCACAGAAAGATGAAGCTCTGTCGGATGGTTCCTAACATCCCATACGACTTGATTTCTTCTCTACCTGCCCCTATGGGGACAGCTTTCCAGCTCTGTGATTTGATGAAAAAGTACAGTTGCTGTCGTGAGTGTGCTCTTGGAGTTACTTTTGTCAGCTTGCCCACAGAGGCTAACACTGTGAGTGCAGACATCATCCTAAGGCACGCGATGGTGTTGGTGACCAGAGACCTTGTTCTTAAGGATCAGTGACTCCATCGGGCAGCAAGCACTCCCCTCCCTACCTCCTCTGAGGTGACAGGTGCCAGCCACCAGCTTGAACACTCACCAGAAAGCCCTAATGGTGCATGAAATTAAAAAGAAGTTGCTCTTGGTTGTCCCCCATAATGGAAAAGTGAACCCCAGAGTCCAGAGCGAGAATCCGTTTATCTAATGAGCTCTCTCTGCGGCAAAGGGAACTCCTTTGAAGCCCTCGCCCTCTACGTGAGACTGTATGGGGACGGGCCTGCGCCCCTCCACCCCCGGGGGCGTTGCCGAGCCCCTGCTTCCCCCCGCCCCGCAGTCACGTGTGATAAACGGCCCTCTCCTTTCAGCTGAAACCTGCGGGAACAGCCTGCAGGGAGCCCAGCAACTCCTGCGACCTCCCGGAGTTCTGCACGGGGGCCAGTCCTCACTGCCCGGCCAACGTGTATCTGCACGACGGGCACCCGTGTCAGGGGGTGGACGGCTACTGCTACAACGGCATCTGCCAGACCCACGAGCAGCAGTGCGTCACCCTCTGGGGACCAGGTACGTGGCCACCAGCACCTCGGTGGAGAGGGCTGGGCCCGGGGAGCTCTCTGTCTCTGTAAGCATCTCCGTAAGCCTCCCTCCCGGCGCTTGCTGTCTGAAAACCTTCTTCTGTTCATTTGGAGCGACGGGCTCCCTGATAGGGCTGGGGCTGTGCTGGGCAATGAGCACACAGAAGTGGGTGCTGCCTGGAGCCCACCCTGACTCATTCACTGTGGTCCAGTGAGAGATATGTGAGCACCTACTGTGTACACATGGGGTAACAGGGACCAATCAGCCAGGACCCCTACCCCCGGACAGCTTAGAAGCTAGTTAGGCAGACAGACAGCAGAACTTCCCACCAGCACCCTCATTATGTACATACTTCTTAGCGCCCAAGTGAGGACCCCAACCAAGGGCCCAGAGAGAACGCCACTGCAGCTGGAGGGCCAAATCGGGAAGGCCCGGAGCAGACATGATGCATGAGTTGTGGTGGGGAGGGCCGGCTGGCATGGGAGGCCTGGGCACCGGAGCCCCGGGGAGGAACACGGAGACAGGTGTTTAAGGGCGTTGAGTGCCTTTTGGGTTCTGAGGGCCGAGTGACAGACGTGTGTCCCAGAAAAAGCGCGCAGGCGGGAAGGTGGGCGGGAAGCGGCTGCTGCATGGCTGGGTCACTCAGAGGGCGCTCACCACTTCCTGCGTGTGGGCTGCTGGGCCCGGGGCTCGGGACGGTTTGGCCCTTCTAAGCCTCCCACGACCCCTGAGGTAGAGACAACAACTTGAGCTTCGGGAAGCGAAGCTCAGACTCAGAGGCCGGAAGTTATTTCCCAAGGTCGTGAGTCTGGGAGTTGAGCCTAGGTGGTTGTGACCCCAAGCCCACGTGTAATTGCCACCCTGTGCCGACACCCCATAGAGTCAGGTCTTGAACGAAAGTCCCACGGGAGCTCTGGAGTTAAATGGATACTCAGATGTGAAAGGGGAGAGAATCAGTGCCTGTGTGCCTCTGTCCTGCGTTGTCCCATCTCCTGGGGCCAGAGACCCGCGGCCTGGGGGGCAGCCCAGGGCGTGCGCGCACCACCCCAGGACTCGCTGCTAGTCTCCTGCGTCGGGATTCAGGCTGTGACTCGCACGGAGAGTCTTTTCCAAGACCGTGGCCCAAACTATCTTGTCGTCCTTCTCCCTCCTCCTGCCGGCTGCTGGGTGACCTCAGTTCTGGCCCAAGGCCCCAGCTGTGGCAAGGCCCCCGTGGCCAGCCAGGCCCAGACAGAGGGCCAGGCAAGCGCAGGCTCTGTGGGGGAGAGAAATCCATTACGGGCCTTTGTCAGACTTTTATGGTAAGGTTTTGGTTTTAGGAGTGAGGAGGGAAGGAAATGAGGGCAGAAAACAATGACTAACCGTCAGAGCTCCGGCTTTCAGTGCGATCAGCGGAGGCAGCGGCCCAGGCGCGGGGAGCGAGGCAGCTGTCTCTTGGGGCTGGGCCCCGCCAAGCCCACTGCCCTCTCCGCCGCGAGCCCGAGTGCCCGTGTGCTTGGACCTGCTGAGGGAGAAGACCGACGGGCTGGGACGCGGCCACAAGCGGCTCCCGTGGGCTCCGTTCATCTCGCTCTCCGAGGAGCTTTCTTCCGACGCCGCAGGCTTCACTGATGGGCTTGGGCAGGTGGAAAGAGGGGGCCTTCGGTCCTCAGTGCTTCCTCTTTGGACCCTGCCCAGCCCCCAGCCCTGGCCTCTTCCCTCTGCGGGCAGGAGGGCCCCCAGGCCCGGTGGGGCTTGTGGCTTCAAGTCAGGCAGATGCCTTACGATGACAAACACGAAGTAGGCACTCGCTATACACGTGTCACGTGAGTGTATGGGCTTGGAATGGTTTAGTGACTTCAGAGACCTTTTAGCCAAGTGGGGTCACTTTGGGACAGTGGCTATTGCTGAAAGCCAGATCTTCATGGCCGAACGCATCCCTAGTGACCATCGCTTCCCAGCCTTCCTCCGGACTCGGTAATCTCCCCTTCTTGCGTTACAAGAGACGTTATAAGCCTCCCGTCCAAGAGTGTTCTGTGGCCAGAGCACACACAGCACTCGGAGCTTTTGGAGTGAAATGCGGCCCTCAGTGCCCTGCTGTATTATGCCGCCTGGCCCCAGTTCCAGAGTGAGGTCAGATGGAGCCCCACAGCTCTCTCTGAGCCACCGCCATTGAGTGACTCAGCTGGCTGTGAGCCTCTGATTCATGATGACCAAGGCTGGTATTTATTATCTCATCGGATTATTCCTTCTCGAGCTGCCTGACCAGAAAGAGGGCCAGACAGGCGGACAAACTGACAGCATGACTCACAGGCTGAGCGTTTCAAAAGGAAGAGCAGGAACAGTTACTTGCTTGGAACCCTCAACATCCTTGTGAGCAAGAGTGGGGACCTGAGGCCTAACTTCTGGGGACCAGCACCACCTCCTGAGCAAGGCTGCCTCCCCGGGGCTCCTGGCCTGCTAGTCTCTCTCCTCCCACCCTCACCCGGTGACTGAGGAGGCCTTTGTCCAGGCAATGGCGGTCTTGGCCTGAGGAGGGCACTGCACAGAGATATCAGGGATGCTCAGGGCTTCTGGCAATGACAAGCTTGGGGACCAAGTTTAGGGAGCCCCCCCCCAGGCTCATGACTTCCTGGGGTCAGTCTAACACAGACGTCCTCAGGAGAGCAGAGAGCTGTGGGCCAGAACCAGCCGTGGCCCTCTGTATGGGGTGCTTCTTAGCAGGCCTTCGATCGCCCCCTTGGCAAATACGGTGTGTCCCTTTCCTTCCAAATCCGTGTGGCTGCCTCGCTGCCCGGTTCCAGGGCACTGCAGGAGTCTCCTGGGGCTGCTCTAGCAGCACCACAAACTCAGTGGCTTACACCACACGTTTATCATCTTACAGTTCCTGGGGTCAGAAGTCCTAAAATCAAGATGCTAACAGGGAGCATTACCTTTGGAGGCTCTGGGGAGAACCTGCTTCCTTGCCTCTCCCAGCTTGGAGAGGCTGCCTGCAGTTCCTTGGCTCGTGGCCTCTGCCTTCTGCTTCTGTAGTCAAATCTCCTTCTCTGGCCCTGACCCTCCTGCCTGCCTCTTATAAGGACCCTTGTGACTATATTGGACCTGCTCAGCTCTTCCAGGACCATCTCCCCACCTCAAGGTCCTTAGTGGCATCTTCGAAGTCCCTTTTGCTGTGTAAGGTCACATATTCACAGGTTCCAAGGATTAGGACATAGACTTTTGGGGGGCTACTTTGTGCCTCCTGCAGGCAATGAACAGACCATTTACTAGCAGGATGACCTTCAGCAGATTACTCAACTTTGTGCCTCATCTGCAAAGTGGAGACAGTCCTGTGCCCACCGCATGGGTGTACGTTGTCCTCCAGCAGAGCCAATTAGCAGGTCCGTGTAATATGTCACGTGCAGTAGCATGCTGCTTGTGCAGTGCCTGGGCTGTGTAAGGCCTAGGATGTGGTGGAGAATGTTGGGGAAGGCTCACCTGGGGGTGGGGTGGAGCCAACCAGGAAGGCATCCGGGATGCGGCTGCCCTGGAATGGTCCTTACCAGGGGTGGAAGAGGAAGGGCATTTCCTCCATACAGAACAGCAGGGGTCAAGGTGCACAGGAAGAGGAGGGGGCCATTCCAGGGAGCTGCCGGCAGTTCTGCTCGTCTAGAGCTCGGGCTGTGCCCTGGAGAGCGGAGGTCCTCATCTGCCCCCCAATTCTCTCATCTACAAAGTATTCAACGATGTCCTGCTATTGTGAGGTGCTGACTCAAGAGCCCTGGTTCTGCCGGACTGACATACTTCCCACAGCCCCAGTGCACTCCTGCCTGGACCTGGCTCAGAGTCAGGATGGGAGCGTCCCCATCCCGGGAGGGCAGAGGTCACTTCCCCAGCCAGGCCCCGGCTGGCTAGATGCAGCCGGCTCAGAGCCTTTTATTGCTGCGTTGCAGTGGTTGGTTTGAGTTAGTTTTTCATGATTCAGAAGAGGAAAATGTTTTGTCAAGGACACATTTGCAATATTTCATTTCCCATCCAGAGTAAAATGCTCTGGGATCTGGACCACATTTGCTGGGGTCATAGGCCCCCTGTGAAGAAATCTAGGAGTCTCTGAGCTCTTGCTCCGCTGGCCTCTGCCATCTGCAGCCCAGTGACCTGGCCAGAGTCCTCCAGTTACGTTCAGGAAGTCAGCTACTCACTCCCCAGATCGGGCTACCCAGACCACTGACCGGATGAAACCCTTTTCTCCCAGCTAACTATTCCCTTTTGAAGTGGACTTTTCTCAACCCAGCATTATATTTCAATAGGATAATCCTGTTTCCAAATCTTTCTACAAATAAAATGGTAGAAAATTCAAAACATATGCCTGCAGCGCCTAACTGGCAAAGGAATATATTTTTCGAATACCTTTTGGGAGTTCTGTTCATTCATTTGCTCTCCTAATTATTACTGTGGCCGATACTCTTGTTGGCTTGGAGTTGAAATTTTTTCCTCACTGATGTTTCTCCCACAAATCTTGCAAGACTTTATCTGTTGAAGTCAAACATATCAGTGTTATCTGCAGTTCAAACTGTAACTTGTACTTAGCTCTCTGTCCTCTTGAGTCTTAATAGCCACAAAGATTTTCTGTCAGTGTGACATGACCTTTACTCCTGAAATACAGCTCGGTAGGTTTCTTCAGGCAGCAAATTTACTTTTGCCCACGTTGTTTAGCTGAACCACTGGCATGATCGCTGAAAATGTTACTCAGAAATTAATCTTACTGGTAACTGTGTGTCTAGAACCACACATGATTTGCATCAAGGAAGTCCAGAAGTATCTTAGGTTTTTTTTTTCTGTTTTATCACTCACCAGAAAGTAGTGTCACCTGATTTATGCAGTGGGCTGGCCAGCCGGTTTTTATGGGCAGGTACGTATTAAGCGTTCATCCGCAGGGCTGGTTTAAGTGCGTTTGCTTTATTGTGACACACCTGGGGCAGGGCATTTACTAACCGTCCACAACGCGGGTGGCTCCAGATGGGAAGAAAAGTTACTTTTGCCGAGAATTGTATTGTTCAGGAGTCAGGAACATCCCCTTTCTGTCCCACTGTGTGAGAAGGAAGTGATACGTGTTTATTGGGCTTCATTCGCCAATGAACACAGAAGTCAATTTGGAGCAGAGAGACAAGGGGAGAAATTTGAGAAGAACAAGCAGGCTCCAGCGGTCTGTGAACACGCTTCTGTCTGTGGACATTGGTGACAGGGGTCAGGGGAATTAGTGACAGGAGGAGGAGCCGATGTGACTGAATTAGAGAAGCGTATTTGCATGATGGAGTCACTTTAGGGAAAAGATTAGATCCAGTAAATTGTGGGCTGAGTGCAAAATGTCATCATCTCTCTTTCAAGCGACATAATGACATTGGGAACTTCCAAATGACAATTCCAGGTATGAGTTGTATAACTCTGAAGGTAAACCTGGTAATTAAATGCCATCACTTCTTCTGTAAGTATAAAATGCAGTATAATGTCAGAATTCCCTCTGAAAGGCTAAATTTCATCTTTTGATAAGGGCAGAACATCAAAATGCTCCATTATTAAGAATTCAAAGGCTGAAAATTAATATAATACAGTTGCAATAAGAAAAGTGGTGTCTTTTTTTTTTCATGAGACAGACATGAAATACCTTGTCTTCATGAAAACACGAAGACAGACATTTTTAAGCACAGAAACTTTGAAGCCAAATCTGTACCTCGATTAACATCTGACTAGTGGATAGAAGTCATTTACACCTTTTAAATGACCCCCCATTCTGTCTCTGAGATAAACACCAAGTGGCTGTTTACACACAAAAGCCTGGGAAGCACTTTGCTGGAGCCTCACACTCTGTCCTGCCGGATGTGGACCAGCCCCCCAAAGCCAGGGCGCTCAGGAAGCCGCTCTGAGTTTGGGTCTTCCAGTCTGTTTCCTTTAATGGTGTTTTCTTTTAGTGCAAGAGCGGCATCTGCTCCCGAGGTTGGCCCAGAGTCCTCTTTCTGGTTACCCGGCTTATAAGATTTCTTACTTTGTCTAAACTTTGAGAAAATATAGTTTTTCTTTCCAGGAAGCAAAATGTCTGTCTTTTCATGACTTTATATCTTTTTTCCTCATAATACTTCAAGGAAAAAGGGAAAACCCAGAGTCACAGGAAAGATAGACCAGGAGACAGTGTTCATCTACCCAAGGCGCTTTGCTCTGCGGAAACCACCCCTGACTTCCTCGGGGGAGGGCAGCTGAGACGTCATGGGCTTTCCCTGAATTGCTTTCCCTGTGGTTTCCACGCACTCATTTTTGGTACGCACCTGCTCTGTGCAGCCTGAGGCACCGTCCTGGTCCACAGGGCTTTTTACAGTGAGACAGGAGCCTTGAGACATCCCAGGAGGTAAAAGCAAGTGTGATAAGGGCAAGGAGGGGATGGCCCAAGGGGACAAGGAAGAAGGAAGGACCGCAGCCTCAGAGGAAGGTGGTGTTGGAGGGAGGTGCTGAAGGACACAGCAGCCCAGGACCCTCATCCAACCGGCTCCAGCTGTCGGGTTCCAGGGAAGACGCTGAGGTACATGGCGGTGGGCAGTCACGTAGCCATCACTGACCCAAACTTACGAGTTGTGGCATGGAGCACACTGATTGGCCAGAACTGAGTCTCACACCTCTCCCTTTGGCGTTGGTTGGGGAAGTTAGCCCCACCTGAACCATAGAAAATAGGTTTCCCATAAGAAAAAGGGTTTTATTCCTAGAAAAGGGATATGGGAGAGATGCTAGGCAGCAGAATTGAACAATCATAAGTCTCCTACTCTGCAATTCGTTTCCACAAATCACTATGGTTGCCCTAAAGCACCAGAGAAAAACTCCTCCCCCTGCAGGTCTCGTATACAGAGAGATTACCTTCCAGGAGGGCCATGGCCAGCGTGCCGCTGGTAATGCAGGGTGGTGCTGAGCAGGGCCCCGCCTCTAGCTGGGACCTTGCTGGCCCCAGGGGTGGCCTGAAACCTCGTGTGACCCTGTCCTACAGCCTGAAATTGGAGGGGAGGCAGCAGTAGGGCATTTTGTGATCTGGATCAAGTTTCAACTGTTCATAGATGTCTAAAAATACATTTCTTTCATTTTAAACCTCTTAGCCTTGAAACATCCATGTTTCTCATGCGAGATTTCTCATCCCCACGTGAAGACCTCAGGTAGGAAGTGTCAGTCAGCTGGATGAGAATGAGCGTTGTAAGTGGAGTTCTGCCCCACCCTCCTCTCACCTCTGTCTCTCACCCCCCATCCCCTCCCCACAGTGGAAACAGCAGCCGTTTCAGAGTATTGATGAAGGTTGAAAGTTTTCAGTCCCTAAGTGTTTGAGGATGGAAACGGAAAAGACCGTTCCATCAAGGCTGACCCTGGATCACCCATCATAGTGTACTTTCCTTTAATCCTCCAGATCAGAGAATGAAGAAAGTATGTGACAAGGGATCAGGTGTGCATTCTGGGCTTTGATTTCACAGAGAGAGATCTATCTGGCCTCTCCCCAAGTGTATGCAGCCGATGAAATCATGACCCTCTACTCATCCAAATGTGAGTTTCCCTTACCATTGTCATTGCTCTGCTCCGCCGGTAACACGACCAGCCAATGCACAAACACTGAAGTGTGATGTGGCATCTCTTGCTCCCTCGAGCTTTGGATGAGAGCAGAAATGAATAAAACTCTTGGAAATAGACAGGCATTTGTTGCTTGCAAGAGACAGAAAGTTAACCTTTAGAACTCTGCATTGTTAAAGCCACTGGGCGAATTAGTATCAGAGTGGAGTAAATTTTACCAGTCAAACCCCAGCCAGCATTGTTTCTTTATGGACTGACTTCTGCTGCATGCTGTCCCCAGTGCAATACCTAATAGTGAGGGTGCCAACAGGGGGCGTGTCGGTGATCCAAAACCTACCTAGTAATTTTAATTGTGTCTATTGGTTTAAGGATGAGGAAAGAAATTATAGGGAAGACGCTCTTGGTTCCCAGGGAGTCAAACTCAAGTGTCTTTACTTGAAGTCTCCCTCAGCCTCTTTCGAAATGGTGCTCAGCACCTGTGCAGTGAGATGAGGCCAGCTGGGAGGGCGTCCAGGATGAGCACAGGACACGGGGCATTAAAATGGGTAAGGAGGAGATGGAACACGGAAGCAGAAATCCTTGAGTTATGACTATACCTTTTTTTATTGAAGTATAGTCAGTTTACAATGTGTTAATTTCTGGTTTACAGCACAGTGATTCAGTTTTATATATAAATATATATATATATTCCTTTTTATATTCTTTATCATTAGGCCATTACAAAGTATTGAATATAGTTCCCTGTGCTATACAGTGGGAACTTGCTGTTTATCTGTTTTATACTAGTAGTTAGTATCTGCAAATCCTGAACTCCCAGTTTAGCCCTCCACCCCACCCGTCCCCCACTTTCCCCACTGATGACCACAAGTTTGTTTTCTATGTCTGTAAATCTGTTTCTGATTTGTAAATAAGTTCATTTGTCTCATTTTTTTAGATTCCACATATAAGTAATATCATATATTTTTCTTTCTCTTTCTGGCTTAGTTCACTTAGTATGACAATCTCCAGGTCCATCCATGTTGCTGCAGATGGCATTTATTCCATTCTTTTTTATGGCTGAATAGTATTCCTGTATGTATATATAATATATATATAGACATACATCCCACAACCTCTTTATCCAGTCATCTGTTGATGGACACTTAGGTTCCTTCCATGTTTGGGCTATTGTAAATAGTGCTGCTATGAACACTGGGGTGCATGTATCTTTCCAAATTAGAGTTCCTCTGGATATACGCCCAGGAGGGGGATTGCTGGATCATATGGTAAGTCTATTTTTAGTTTTTAAGGGATCACGTTACTGTTTTCCACAGTGGCTGCACCAAACTACATTCCCACCAACAGTGTAGGATGGTCCCCTTTTCTCCACACCCTCTCCAGCATTTATCATTTGTGGACTTTTGAATGATGGCCATTCTGACTGGTGTGAGGTGATACCTCGTTGTGGTTTTGATTTGCATTTCTCTGGTAATTAGCAGAATGGACCCTTTTTCATGTGCCTATTGGCCATTTGTGTGTCTTCTTTGGAGAAATGTTTGTTTAGGTCTTCTGCCCGTTGTTTGATTGGGTTGTTTATTTTTTGTTGTTGTTGTTATTGAGTTGTATGAGCTGTTTGTATTTTTTGGAAATTAAGCCCTTGTTGGTCATGTGGTTTGCAAATATTTTCTCCATTCCGTAGGCTTTTGTTGTGTTTATAGTTTCCTTTGCTCTGCAAAAGCTTGTAAGTTTAATTGGTCCCACTTGTTTATTTTTGCTTTTATTTCTATTGCCTGGGTAGACTGCCCTCGGAGAGCATTGCTGAGATTTATGTCAGGCGATGTTTTGCCTATGTTTTTTCCTAGAGGGTTTATAGTGTCTTGTCTTATGTTTAAGCCTTTAAGCCACTTTGAGTTTATTTTTGTGTATGGTGTGAGGGAGTGTTCTGACTTCATTGATTCACATGCAGCTGTCCAGCTTCCCCTGCACCACTTACTGAAGAGACTGTCTTTTCTCCCTTGTATATTCTTGCCTCCTTCGTCAAAGAGTGACTGTAAGTGTGTAGGTTTATTTCTGGGCTCTCTGTTCTGTTCTGGTGGTCCACATGTCTGCTTTTGTGCCAGCACCCCCTGTTCTGATGACTGCAGCTCTGCAATGTGGTCTGAGGTCTTGGAGGAGGGTTAGTCCTCCAGCCTCATTCTTTTTCTTCAGTGTTGCTTTGTCAATTTGGGGTCTTTTGTGATTCCATATAAATTTTAGGATTATTTGTTCTAGTTCTATGAAGAATGTCCTGGGTAATTTGATAGGGATCGCATTAAATCTGTAGATTGCTTTGGGTAGTATGGCCATTTTAACAATATTAATTCTTCCAATCCATGGGATATCTTTCCATTTCTTGAAAGCATCTTTAATTTCCTTAATCAAAATAAAATTCTTAGGAATAAAACTGGCCAAGGAGATGAAAGACTTACACACAGGTGACTGTACTTCTTATTTAATACACAAAGTGTACACAAAACCTCCCAGGGCTTCCGACAGGAGATTCTCTTTCTTCCCTCTCATTTCCCGAGGTGGGTCCAGGAATGACTTATCCAGTCATTCAGTAGTCTGCATCGATTTCCTACGATGGGCTAGGCACTGGGGAGGATCCTTTGTGAAGGAAACAGGTGTAAAGCCCCTACTGGCACAATTAGGAATGATTATAAACAGGGTAAGTGTTGCAAACAAGGTCAGCTACCAGGAGTTCTCCTCTCCCTCACACATTCTGCCATCCTTAATGTCCAGGGGCCAAGCCATCCCTTTCCCCATAATCAGTGGCAGTCTTCAGTATAATTTAGGTTTCCTGAGAGCCTGGGGGACCCCCTGAGCCTCACAGCACCTTTAGGTCAGGTGATGTCCTTGTCCCACAACTTGACCAGGACCCTGTGGTGTGTGGGGTTGACACCAGATCAGCCCACGTTATTCTGAGTCCTTCTCTTCCAGCTCTACAGCACAGCCACGGATCCTCGAGATCAAGCAGGAGGCGGCTTTCCAAAAGGAACTGAGATTGGATGAGCATCTGTTCTTGTTTTTCTTAGATCCCATACATGCACAGATAGTAAACACAGTTTTCCCAAGAAAAGAATGTTTTACTCCTGACCTCTTAGTTTCTCACGCATCTCTTTTGAATATCACAGTCCAGTCTGGGAAGGCACACTGGCCCTTGGGAGCCTCTACCAGTGCTGGTTTAGGAGGCCCATCGAGGTCAGTGACAAAACTGGGTTTGAGAAAAGACGAGGACATTTATCACATGCTAATTATTTTTCCTAGGCTGTGACTTTATGCCTCCACTTGTTTTATTCTGGTAGAAGAGCTTTTAAAAAGTCACCTTGATGAGCAACAGAATGGGTGATTGGGTCATGGAGTTCGTGAATATACACCCACTGAGCAAATAGGGAAAAACCAAAATTTAAAGATACACTGTTGGGTGAGTGGGGACTTGTGCTTAAAAAAATAAGATTTCCAATGACAGCATCACAACAGAATAAAAAGGTCAGCATCCAAGCAAGCTAGAAATGGAGGGGATGTGCTGTGGAAGACCACTTTATTGAGGCATGGTTGACATACAAAAAGCGATGCATCTTTAATGTCTAGAACTTGATGAATCTGGTGATAAGGATACACCTGCGAAACCATCCACACGATCAAGCCAAAAATATAGCCATAACCTCCAAAATATTCCTCCCACCCTCTTTATTCACTGTTGTTCATGTGTGTGATGAGAACAGGGAGCATAAGATTTATCCTCTTAGAAAGTTTTTAAGTGTATATACAGTATTATGAGCTGTAGGCGCTGTGCTGCACAGTAGATCTGTAGAATTTATTCATTTTGCATAACTGAAACTTTGTCCCCTTTGACCAATACCTCCCCCTTCCTCCTCCTCCCAGCCCCTGGCAACCAGCATCCTACTTTCTGCTTCTGTGAGTTCAACTTTTTCAGATTCCATGATCAGGCTGTATTTGTCTTTCTGTATCTGACTTCTTTCACTCAGCATAACCTCCAGGTTCATCCACGTTGTCGCAAATGGCAGGAATTCCTTCTTTCTAAAGGCTGAATGATACTCAGTTGTATACGTGTACTGCGTTTTCTTTATTCATTCATCCATCAGCACACACTTAGGTGGCGTCTATGGCTACTGTGAATAGTGCTGCAATGAACATGAGAGTTCAGATATCTCTTCGAGACCCTGATTTAAATTCCTTTGGATATTTACGCAGAAATGGGACTGCTGATCATATGATAGTTCTATTTTTAATTTTTGGAAAACCCTGCATCCTGTCTTCTGTAGTGGCTGTGTCAGTTTATAGTCTCCCCAACAATCGACAAGGGTCCCGTTTCCTCCACATCCTCACACTTGTTATCTTTTGCTGTTTTGATAGTAGCGACCGTCATTGACATGAGGCCACAGCTCATTGTGGTCTTGGATTTGTGCTTCCCTAATGTTCAGTGAGGTTGAGAACCTTTCCCGATACCTGTTGTCCGTTTGAATGTCCTCTTTGGAGAAATGTCTTTTCAGTTCTGTGGCCCATTTTTTAACCTGGTTACCTGTTGTTGAGTTGTAGGCATTCCCACATTCCCTGTGTGTTTTGGATGCGAGCCCTTTGTCCAGTATATGGTCTGCAAATATTTTCTCCGAGTTGCCTTTCATTTTGTTGATTTGTTTCCTTTGCTGTTTAGTTTGATGTAGCACCACTTGTCTGTTCTCGCCTTTGTTATCTGTGCTTTTGGTGTCTCCCATCAAAGAAGTCATTGCCAAGACCAACGTCAAGGAGCTTTTTCCCTACGTATTCTTCTTATTACTGTTTACAGTTTCAGTTCTCACTCTTAAGGCATTACTCCATCTTAAGTCACTCTTGGTCTATGGTATTATAAGAGTTCACTTTCATTATTTTGCAGGTGGACATACAGTTTTCCCAGAATCACTTTTTGAAGACTATCCTTTCCCCGTTGTATATTCTTGGTCCCTTTGTCAAAGAGCAGTTGACTGAAGAATTTGAGACCAAAGAAACTGAGTAATTTTGTTTCATGATATTGGAGAGTTAAAAAAAAAAACATTAACTAGTTAATTGACATGTGACTTTTCAGTATTTCTCATCATTAAGTTAGTTGAGAGCCTCGTATAAGGCTCTTGACTGTGTCATCCACATTGCTAAAAATTCACGTATTCAAGTTGGCAACCAGCCTTTCTGTGGGATTTTTCTCTTTAAGAAAATGGCAGCTCTTCTTAAACGTGGGGTGGCCTTCTACTTGGGCATGCACAGTATTTCAGAGTTAGAAGACCCAGTGTGTTCTGGGTTGGGAATCCCAAGCAGTGATCCAGCATTTGTTTTCTCTTCCAAGATGCTTTTTTTTTCCATTGAAATATAGTCAGTTTACAAGGTGTTAATTTCTGGTGTACAGAATAGTAATTCAGTTATACATACATATATATATATTCATTTTCGTATTATTTTTCATGGTAGGTTATTGCAGGCTATTGAATACAGTCCCCTGTGCTCTACAGTAGGACCTTGCTGTTTATCTATTTTATATATAGTCATTTGTATCTGAAAATCCCTATCTCCCAATTTATCCCTCCACCCCCAACCTTTTCCCCCACTGGTAACCACAAGTTTGTTTTCTATGTCTGTGAATCAGTTTCTGTTTTATAAATAAGTTCATTTGTCTCATTTTTTTAAGATTCCACATATAAGTGATATCATATGGGGTTTTTTTTTCTCTTTCTGGCTCAGTTCGCTTAGTATGACAATTTCCAGGTCCATCCATGTTGCTACAAATGGCATTATTTTATTCTTTTTTATGGCTAAGTAATATTCCATTGTAAAAATATACCACATCTTTATCCAGTCATCTGTGGATGGACATTTAGGTTGTTCCCACGTCTTGGCTACTGTAAGTAGTTCTGCTGTGAACAGTGGGGTGTGCATATTAAGATGCTTTATACTTGTCTAATACTATTTATATTCCTTTGCTTGATTTCCTGTTGTGTTTCAGCCCCTTTGTTCAGTATTCCTGGATCAGGCTCCCCCCCTATCATAAATCCCCATGGAAGCCAGCTTCTTCCTCCCCTTCCTTCCCTACTGCTCATCCTCTCCTGCGCAGCCCAGGCCAGTGCTCGTCCAGTCCTGCCTTTGAGCTGCTTTTCATGCCCCCATGTCTAAAACCTCTGAGAAATATCTCTTTATCGTTCCCTATAAGGAAAACAAAATTCCCAGTTAACAATTTGAATTGCAGAGGGTTTGTTTTTTTTAAGTGGTCACATTGCCCAGGAGAGAAATTCCTTGACCACAGTAAGAGTGACCATCTCTATTGCATCAGCGTAGCATCATGGTCACTGAGAGGGTGGTATCAGCACTGCCTGCCCAGTTCCAGGAGCTTAGCATCCACTGGAACCTGCTGGCGTTCCTTCACCCTGGTCATCTGAAGTGGGGAAAGGAGGCAAGAAGGGCTCATTTAACCAGCCCTTCCGTGTGTGACCGGACACTGCGTCCCACATTCCCCAGAAGCCAGTCTCCCTCGGGCTGCGTGCTGGCCAGCGTCGTCGCTCTTGCTCTGTTCCCTGTGTGCATCCTGTGGTGCAGGGCGGGCCACTCACCTGCCAGGCCCCCCACTCAGCAGCAGGGCAGGGCCAGCGCGGGCTCTCCATCCCCATGGCTCACGCACGGCCCAGCACATATGGGGCCTCGATAAACCTTGGAGTCCCAGAGGAAACAGGCTGGACTTGACCCTCAGATGGACCTGCCCTTCATAGCTGTGTGACTTTAAGTAACACTTTTAACCTCTTAAATCCTAGTTTTCTTGTTCATAAAATGGGACAGTAAGACCTCCCTTGACGGATTCATTACCCAGCGTTAAATACTATTCATAGTCCTTTGCTTAACTTGTCATAATCTTTGGTTTTTATTTGATATTCATATATCAGGCCTCCCTTTGCTTTGCCATTATATTTACATGGTAAATGCAGGATCACCACGTTCACCTGCGAAGACTAAGGGTGATAAGATTCAGCTTGTGGCCCCTCCTCGAAGAGGTCCTCCCTGACCTCTTCTGGCCTCCCGGAACCAGCCCCCACCAGGACCTCTTCCTCAGCTGTCCTTCATGGCACTCCCCGCCCCTGGGCTGCAGAGGAACATATTCTGTTTCTCCTCGCAATTTTCAAGCAAGCAGTAGTTTTGTCCAAATCGGTCACCGTGATCCCCCCAGAGCCAGCAGATAGCAAGTGCTGGATAAGTCCATGTATATAATTGAAGTGCCACATGATGGAAGGGCGGGTGGGTGGATGGATGGATGGATGGATGGATAGATGGGAGGGAGGGAGGAGAGACAAGCAAAGCCAGACAGGGTCTGTGCAAACACACAGCCAACCATGGAGTTGGTATTCAATGCCGCTTTGATCAGTTGGATCCAGGTACTTTGATCAAAGTACCATCAAAGAGGATTAATTAAGTACAAAGTGCAGGCTCAGTACTGGCTTAGTACTGGGACTCACCCCACCTGTCCCCCCTCCAGTGGGCAGATGAAGAAGAAGAGGCAGAGCTCACAAGAAATGGTCCATAAGAGCTGGAGGCTGGCCTATCCCCAGGGTGGAGCAGGCACATGAATCTGGGCGAAATGAGGGGGTAATACTGAAGAGCCAGAGACCTCGCCTTTTCCTAGGACCGAGAATTGTGTCCCGTTCTGGGCAGCACCCTCAGGAAGGAGTTTGGGAGATCTCTGTTAGATAATTTTTTGAAAGAGAGAACGGGAACGTGAGTGGTCCAGGATGGGGGTGGCTTAGGGCAGAGGTCAGTGGCTGAGCCCATGACTGGTCTCAACGGTCGCAACAGGGTGTTTGGTTTGATTTGTCTGCTTGTTTGTTTGTTTTAATGAGATGCTGGTCGTGTCTGACGAGGAGGAATCAGGCTGAAGAAAGATGGGCATTTTTAGTCGTAAAAGCATCTTCTCTTCCCTGGGAGGAAGGGCGTGCTGCCCATCATTAGATTGTCACCTTGGAAGATGAACGGGCCTCCCCAGAGTGGGGCGCAGAGAAGGGCGGGGGGCAGAGCTGGGCTCTGGGGCGTTGGCATCCCGGCAGATGTGAGAGGAAGCACCCAGACGGGCCAGCGGTGGGGGCAGAAAGGCAGGCCCGGATCAGAGCACAGGGCACGGCTTATTCTGAAGACTGTGGAGCATTTCCCTGAATCTCTCACACAGCCTTCAACAGATACCACGAAGCAGGATTTGAGAGCCCTCCAGAGCTTTGGCAGCACCAACCCCAGTTCTGAGTTCTGTTTCCTTGGCCAGAAGATGTGCTACAAAGGGCCATTTCCTGAGCTCTCTGGCTCCCATGTCCCCCTCTGCTGGGCACCGTCATGCTGTGGAAAGTGCCTTTGGGATTTTATGCCTACATGGCTGCTGAGAGCAGTCTCTGCCTTGCAAACACAGGCATTCACTGAAGCCCATGCTTGCCCTGGTAGTGAGCTTTGCGGAACTGGAAATGTCGTGTAAGTCCCCTGCGATGCTCATTTCTTCTCTGTCTCTCGTTGCTCCCTCGTATTAGTCATCATTATTCCTTGGCGCTGCTTTAGCTTGCATTTTCTCACCGGAATTGTGTGGGAGTTGTGAACGACAGCCAGCCTCCCCCTATTCCCCGCAGCCAGCCAGCCACCTCCTTTGGTGCTGGATCGGGTCTGGCCCCAGAGCCAGGCCTCATCTCCCGAGAGGCTGCGCATGCCGTGGGGCCCGGAGAGCAGCCCTCACGGAGAGTGAGTGATGAAATGCATGCTCTGCTACGAGCTGAGCCCGGACAGGCTGCCGGACTTCCCCTGGCCAGCTCACATCAGGAGTCAGCTGAGACGGCAGGCGTGATTTATCTGGACACTTGAGTACATCTCCCCCTAACCTGAAAGCCCCATGCTATTCAAAGAAAAATATTAGAAACACTTGCAGAAGGTGAGAGTGCTGCTCTGCTTCTGTTTCAGGTGCTAAACCTGCCCCTGGGATCTGCTTTGAGAGAGTCAACTCTGCAGGTGACCCTTATGGCAACTGTGGCAAAAACTCCAAGAGTTCCTTTGCCAAGTGCGAGCTGAGGTATGGGAGCCGCATCCTGACCACGCCGTGGCTTTGAGCCTCCCACACTGCCAAACTTTCCCTCTCTGAAGACTGTCTGTTCCTACCCTTCCAGAGATGCTAAATGTGGAAAAATCCAGTGTCAAGGAGGTGCCAGCAGGCCAGTCATTGGTACCAATGCCGTTTCCATAGAGACGAATATCCCGCTGCAGGAAGGCGGTCGGATTCTGTGCCGTGGGACCCACGTGTATTTGGGCGATGACATGCCGGACCCTGGGCTCGTGCTTGCCGGCACAAAGTGTGCGGATGGAAAAGTAAGACTCAAATGCTCCCTCACGTCACAAATGTAAGTCTGGAAGGGGGCCCGCTGAGAAACGTCCTGTTCGAGAACTGAGTTACAAGGTTGGTTTGTTTTCCTAAATCCACATCTCAGAACTGTGTCTCTGGAATCCAGTTTTTTGCACCTAGAAGAAAAAGTCAATAAATCCTGGATCCTGGTTTGACCATTGAGATGCAGATTTGGGAAAATCAAGCTTGTTTTCTCAGCCCTTTAGTGTTAATAAGTCATTTCTACACTCTGGGTGTTATGAGGGTTTCCAGCCAGGAAATTACTTTGGAAGGAAACTCTGCAGCGTATTATATTGTTTTTGGAAAGGTGGCCTTGGCTTTTGGCACAGTGGGGACTTGTTGTCACCTGGACAGAATGGGAAGTCATATGTAGTCTGAGCCCCCGTAGAGGGACTAGCAGAGGGGAAAGGAAAGGATAAGATTAAAGCCAAAGGGGCTCTTGGAGACCAGGGGTAAAGGTAGACTGAGATATTTGGGGCTTAGAAATAAAGTCCAAAACAAAAAAAAAAAAAAGAAGAAAAATGTCAGAGTTTTACATTCTGCCGCGTTGATTTTTCCTACCAAGCTTTCTCATCAGACTAAATAACAGCAAGTTAATAAAATGTTTTAGGAAGGAAGATGAATCAGCCCCCACATGCTTTTTTTAGACCCCATTTTCAATGATGTGAATTATAAAAACATTATGAAAACCTTCACTGATGTGGAAGTCACGGGGAAGAAAGGAAAGTTACAGATTCCACTCCGGTAGCAGAGTCCCAGGGGGATGAGAGTTCCCCCCACTTCACGTCCCCACGTCCCCCGTGCACCCTGAGCACCATGCTTTATCCTTAAGGAAATAGGATGCTAACGTGAGACATGTTATGTGTTCCAGGTGTCTCCTTAACCATGCACATTAGCTTGTACTCAAGCCTAGACATTAGAACGGCACCCGTTTAAACTGCGGTCTGAACAGCCAGAGCCGGGTGCATCTGCACACTGAAATTCCAAGGACTCAATTTATCAGTGAGCTTTTTCCCTCCTGTGTAGGATTAAATGTGCTTTGATCTCTTTGCTGCAGAATGCTGGTTCTTTGAAAGCCATCTTTAGCCTTGTCCGTGGGTTGGTGGGGAGCAGCACCCATACGCTGTGATTCTGACTGGGGTCCTGCTGTGTTCAGTGCAGTCCCAGACCTTGTCTTTTATCAGCCGGAATGTGACAGTCCCCTTGGCCAAGATTCCCACCAGCCCTGAGAGCTGCTGGGGCCAGCACTTTTTTCAAAGGGCGTTAGATAAACTGCTGGGGTCAGATGGTGACTGTCCCATAGGAAGGTCCTACTTGATTAAAAATGCTTCTGTAATCTAAAAATTAGACTTTTCTTTCCTTTGACTCCATAAATTTGTGGTATCTTATGGGAGATAAAGGGCCTGATCCCTTGAGTCTGGAGTGTGTTTTGCACCCTTGAAATGCAACTGAACTCTTCCAACCAGCCTAGTATCATTTAGCAAATCACTGCCTCTGCAGAGGCTGGATAAACACAGAGAAGCATCTGTTTTCTTCTCTGGAGCATTTCTGTTGATGGTTTATGTCATCGATGATAGTCTTTGTCAGCCAGTGTTTTGGAAAGTTCCCATATTTTAATATCTCCCTTAAAACATTCTCGGACCCTGTGTTCTTGGAGTCTGAGTCTGCATCGGCTCAGGCTTTACTCTCTCCTACGTCTTTTAATGGAGGGAGGACAATGCTATAATATGTAGATTTCATTGCAAGCTCTAAACAAAAATCATGAAAAAATCAGTTACCGTAATTTCCGGATTGACAGAAACCATATAAAATGCCATGAAGTATAAAAGGCTTCCACAGTGTCCACATGGATCTGAGTCTTGAAGCGTGCAGAGTTTGGAGGCAAGACAGGGTGCACACCCAGGTCAGAGTTAAAATGCATCATCGTGCCACGTCCGTATGAACTGAGGGAAGATGGTCTTCCTCCGGCGAACCTTTGCTTCTTCTTCCTGGATCCACAGATCCGTGCATGTGCGTGTGGTTGTAGAGGTGCTGAGATGTTCGCTGTGTTTCCCTCCTCCTCCAGATCTGCCTCAACCGCCGCTGTCAGAACGTCAGCGTCTTCGGGGTCCACGAGTGTGCGGTGCAGTGCCACAGCCGAGGGGTAAGCCTGCGTTCAGCGGGCCGGTGACAGGTCCGGCACTAAACCCTTCCTTTGTCAAGAATTTTGCAGCCCATGACTCTGTGAAACTTCAGCCGTCAGTGTCGCCCCAGTATTTTCTCCTAAAGGTGCTCACTTGCTTTGACCTTTACACAGCGTAAGAAATGTGATTTTTATTCAACAAAGAAAATCAAATTGAGTGGTAATTAGCTTTTAAATGAATAGTCTGGGTTTGTTTTGTTTTTTTTAAAGGACTTTGTCATCTTCAAAGTAATTATAACACTAACTTCCTTCATGAAGAGTTTTTCATTAACGTTTCAAACAAAGCTGTCCCTCTCACAACCAAGATTCAGAATATGTGTTGGAACTGGAATATTTCCCAAAGGAATTAAAACAAAGAAGGCAGGACACACTGACCACATCTTCTTGAAGTCACATACAACGGGTTTCAACTAAGGGAGTCTATTATTTTCGTTCAGAGGATTTTTTTAGGGGCGAAGAGGATTCTAATTGTTTAAAACATAATTTATTTTTCCTCTGGGCTTGATTATTTCCAGTGGAATCATATTAATCTTGATTAGCTATGCCAGTGGTTCATTTGTTTTTCTGAAACCTTTTCTACAGCAACTGTGCCCCAAATTCTATTTTTAAAACTTGCAGACTCTCACCAATGATTCTAACATAGAATGATGGAGGTTTTCATAAAATTACTGTTGTGCTGTAACCATAAAGGATTTCAGTGCCACCTCAGATGGGTTTGTTGATGGTGAGTGTAGCTGACTGTCAATATTAGATGGAATCTTTTTATGTCCTTATTGGATCGTAGATTCCTTTCTGATGGCTGCAGAAATGATCTAGTGCAGCCTTATTATTTGACCGGTGACGAAGCCCAGACCCAAGTTGGGGTGGCGACCCCATCCAAGGTTGCAAGACCAGGTCGGTAGCGATGCTGGGTCAGGGACCTGGGACTCCTCAGCGTCCAACATCCCTGGGGTCCCATCCACACGTTGGAGAGGAAAGGCCCACATCTTCTTGGTAGAGAGAGCAGTTGGTAACAAGTCACAGCTTGACCACGGTCCTCCCCTAGTGAGACCAGGCTTACCAGCAGCACCTCCAAGAGGGGATTGGGCTGTGCCCCGTGACTGTGATTGGCGATGGGAGACCACACAGAACGGTGTGGGCGGGACAGCGCCTGCATCCTCTGGAGGGCCCCGTCAGCAGCAGCATCTCTGAGGAGACAGGCAGGACTTCCAGACCCGGCACAGGCTCTGCTACCCAGTAATGAATTCTGCTTAGTTTTAGCCTCATGGAAACATACCTCCCCACTAGGCACAGGCCATCCTGACTGTCGGCCTTCTTGTTTGAAGCCTTTGGGGCAGGTGGTTGATTCATTGAAAACAAAAAAAAAAAGGCCAGTGAAAGCAGAGAAACATCACAAATGAGACACATCCCCCAGTATTTATTTTGCCTTAAAATATAAAATTGTGTATTTGGCCCCATCCAGCAATATCTTGATGTGGGGCTGGAGCCTGTGAGACGGGTGTACTGACCGTGGCTCTGCCCTGACTTCTGTAAACCACCCAAAGTGCATCATCTGCGACATGTAGCTTGTTTCCTTAGGTGGAAGGGAAACCAAGGCTCATGAGCAGCCCGAGTGCAGAACCTTCCCGTCTTGTGCAGTTCTGCACGATCATTTTGCTGTTGTCCCGCCCATTCCAAATTTGTCACAAATTCTTTTCAGTGCCTTGCATTTATCCAGCATTCCCAAAGCACTCGGCCTCATTGTCATGGAAATAATCCCCTGGTTTTCGTGCTCATGTTCCATTGGCTCCTGTCATCATTCAGTACGGCACGTGTGTGACGACAGGCTCTAAGAACAAGTGGAACCGGGCATCACAGGCTGGGGAGCAGACTCCATCCGTCACCCTTGGTGACCAGGGGAGCCCCACCTGGCTCCTTAGTGCAGTGCTCAGGGCTCAGCAAGAGCAAAGCCAGCCCCCTCCTGCCTTCGTGGGCAGCCCTTTCCCATCAGACCAGAGCCATCCTCTTATTTCATTAGGACACAGGTCACAGACTCCGTTGGGAGGAAGAGGGCGTCAGGCCCGAGGTGTGGCAGCCGGCTTAGAGGGAGCGGCACCTTGTGGACATCGGGAAACAGGAGGCCGGGCTGTGGTCCTGCTGTGGGGACCCAGCCTCCCAAGCCTCCTGTCTGAAGGGGCCCAGGGTGGTCAGGTCCATGACGCTCGAGGGCTCAGCCGTGTCCCTGAAGCAGGGTCCCTCCTCACACTGAGAGGGCCTCTCATCACAGCCAGGTGGGAAGGGCTTCCTGGATTTAAGGCGAGGGACGTGGAGATCGACTGAGACAAGAAAGGGGTGCAAGGAGCTGGGTGAGCCCTGACGACCTCCGCACCATCTCAGCAGCCGCGGCCAGGCGCGTCATGCTACCCCGCAGCCGCGGGCTCTGGGCTCACCGGTGTGGGGCTGGGTGCGGGGCTTATCCTCCCGGCAGCACGTACAGAGTCTGGCTGCATCTGTATGGATGTGACGGGGCTCTGACCACAGGACCTTTGCTTTGCTCTGGGGCTCAACTAAGGCTCAGAGACGTAGCTCCACGCCAGGCAGAGGCGTGTCCTGACACTGCTTCCTTCTTGGTGTCTTCCTTCCCGGCCGCCCGAAAGGTGTGTAACAACAGGAAGAACTGCCACTGCGAGGCCCACTGGGCACCTCCCTTCTGTGACAAGTTTGGCTTTGGAGGAAGCACAGATAGCGGCCCCGTCCGGCAAGCAGGTGAGTGGGGGCCGCACGTCCTGGGAGTGGACTGAGCAGGAGGGAATGGGACCCCAGGTGGGGTCCTGCCGAGCAAGACGGAAGCCTCACCAACCATCAGTGTGGGTGCACAGCCAGAAACGCAGTGGGGACCCCACTGGGACCTGACACAGCCTGAGACCTTCTCTCGTCCTCACGGGAGCTTTGCAGGCTCCTCCCCCTGCTTTCCTTTGAGGCCAAGTTCACCACTTTTCAGCCCGTGACGCTCCCTTAGCTGAGGTCATCCTGCGGCAAACTGCCAAGTGGGTATGAACTTCATTGTCGGATCAAAGGACTCTGTGAAGGCCAGCCTCTGTGTACTGGCGCCAAGAGATGTGAAGTCGAATGCCTTTTTTGTTTGTTTTTGTTTTGTTTTTGTTTTTGCTTTTTCATGGAGGTGCTGGGGATTGAACCCAGGATCTCATACATACTAAGCACGTGCTCTACTGCTGAGCCATACCCTCCCCTGACAAGAGCTGCTGTGCTGGGACCGTTGGTTCATTTCTCCTCAAAGATGTTGAGAAGCGGTCTCCTCGTACAGTACCATCTTCTCTGAGCTCTTGTCAGGCAGTGCCGGGGCAGGTCCGAGGGGTGCCCCCGCTAATATGAAAGGAGCAAGGCTTATGGTGCAGAGAGCAGACAGCCAGCACTGTGGGGTGGGGGTGGGGGGTGGCAGTTTCCCCAGCACACTGTGGGCCACCTTGGTGCCCACCTGAGCCCCAGCGATACTCAGACGGTGGCTGATGTCGCTGCAGGGGACGTCACGCAGCCCAAGTCCCGCTGTGACTGGTGGCGGTTGATTCTGTGGCTTGGCCACCGTTCCCATGACAACAGACACAACACTGCTCAGCAGGGCCAGGCCGGGGACGCAGGGCCAGGAGGGAGAGACCCTCGGAGGCAGGCACATCTGGAGAAACAGTGTCGTTAGGAAGGAAAGTGAGTTCCTGGTCATCCTTCTGCTTGAAGATGGACGTGTCTCAACGTGGCTGCTGAGAGCGCCCCAGGCCCTGCTCTCCCCGGCCCAGCCCCATGGCAAGAGGGAAAAGGGCCACGATGTCTTACCTCTTCAGGGGTGTCCATCCCAGTGGGTAGGAAGCAAGGCCTGGACCGGTGTCCCCATTCCTTACTGTCATCTCTGCCTCGATGCCTGGCCTCTTGCTCCAACTTAGTTAACTTTCCAATTGGCCATTGGGTTTAAGAGTTTATTGTACAGAACCAGCAGTTTCAGTTTTTAATGCACCAGGGACCCTGCCACCCACCCCATCAGTTTAAGACTTAGGGATCTGATTTTAAGGAATGAGAAACTATGGTTCAGGATGCTTCTGCTCACTTTTAAATTAGCTTTGTTAAGAGACGGCAGAACTCTAGCCAGAGTCCCCTGTGACTGCCAGCTCACAGTCTTAAAAGAATGACACTTTGGCCAGGAAGCCAGAGCAGTGCTTTTCCAGTGACACTTACAAGTCAGTCAAGACTGTCGTATGCTGCTTGTCTTACTTAGACTAAGAGCTGTCCCTGTTAGGACTTGTCAGTTGGGGATGAAGTCCAGAAATATGGGGTGTGAAGGCACCCCTCCAGAGTGGGAGCCACTGGTTCCCAGCCAGTAGGACATCCAGGTCAGAGGCGGGGAGGGGCGAGCCCGGGTGACAGAAGCCACCTCCACAGCTGGGAGCAGCCTGAAAGGGCTGCTGGGCACCTACCACGTGAAGCATAAACTGATGGTTGCCGGCAGGAAGACAGAGACAAATGAATTGAGATCTGTGCTCTCAGAGAACCCACGGCCCAGGTGAAATTCCACGTACAATGCCTCTGAATCCTGGCATTGAGGACCCTCCCCAGGCAGCCCTCGGCCACAGCCGCAGTCAGAAACCGTGCGATGGTGTGATTTTCCACCCCTTTCCACGCCCCTGAGGAGCCTTAGGGTTCTCTGTACTAAACAAAATGGGATCAAATCCCAGAGAAGGGGAAGTTTCCTCAGAGGTAATAAGCAGCATTCTCCCCGAGAAAGGGCTCTGCCCCCACGGGCTGCGCTGCAAGCCCCTGGCATGACAAAACAAAACCCGGGGGCCCTGCCTTTAAGCTGAGTTTTCTTTTTCTTTTTCACCTAATTTGACGACATCCAGAAATAAAGTCTTAGTCTGAAAAAATACAAAAAAACAAAAATGAAAACAAACCCCAATACAGAAAAAGGACAGAAGGAAGAGCCTGCAGGAGGGTGTTTGCAGTGGGGCGGGGAAGATTTTAGCTGGGGGACCACTTTAAGTCTGATGGGACTGTAGTGATGGCTCCCTGTTAGCCTCCATGGCCACCATTCCCCGGCTGTCATCACGCCTGGAGGGGGGCCTGGGTGGCCAGGGCTGCGGTCCCACCTACCAGCCTGCATCCCTGCTTAGCAACTTCCAGAATTGTCAGAAGTGACAGGTGGCAAGCTAGCTTGCACCTCGAACAGGACCTTTGAAGTAAGACTAATTTCTCAGTACACCATTCAGGGATTTACACACTCTGTTTCTGTTCCTTCCTTCCAAGTTTGTTTTGCTGTAAATGTCACAGTTTAACGCTTCCTGTATTTCACTGTAACTGCCTTCTTCCCTGTGTCAAACGTGCTTTGTTTCAGATAACCAAGGTTTAACTATAGGAATTCTGGTGACCATCCTCTGTCTTCTTGCTGCTGGATTTGTGGTTTATCTCAAAAGGAAGACGTTGATACAACTGCTATTTACAGATAAAAAAACCACCATCGAAAAGCTAAGGTACCGTGGCTGGGAGGTCACCTTTCCAAGAAACAGCGTTTGAAAGACAGTGTAGCCACCTGCTTCTCGCTTTGTTTCCTCAGCAAAGAAGCCGTCAGATTTTCTGTCGATTTGGTTTTTTTCAATTCTTGCCAGACCTATCTGCCCCCTTTACTTTCCCTGCAAACTGTTTGCTGCGTATTACATAAATAAGCAGCGTGTGGACAAACTCCACCGATGTATTTTTTCCCACCCTTACATTAGTAATTTTTGTAAGACATGCTGAATAGTAAGATATTCATATCAGAAGGGGTAGCTTTTGATCCAAATATATTCAAAGACATCATTGCTGAAATGCCAGCTTTATACAAAATGTGTCTCAGTGTCCCAGAGCTGTGTTTCTGCGGCTTGCAAGAACAAATTTAACAGAATAGTGGCTTTGGGGAAAAGAAATCAATGTTTATCTTTTAATCTTGTAAGAAGGGTGTTAGATAATTTTGCTGTCGCATGTTTACACACTAAGTGAAAACAAGAGAATCCTGTTCGGAGCGTTACTGAGAACAAAATAGAAAAGGGCAAGCCAGGGGGGACTGCGCCCTCGGTCAGCGTGCCCGGGGTTGCGTTGCAGGTGTGCGCGCCCTCCCCGGCCATCCAGCGGCCCCCAGCCCGGGCAGGCTCGCCTCGCCCACCTCAGCAAAGGCCTGCCGACGAAACCGCCACCCTCCAGCACGTCGAAGGTGAGTTTTAAACCAGCGCCAGAAGCCAGTGCGGCTTCTTCCTCCCAGAGGCTGTTCGTGTGACGTGCTGGGCCAGCACAAGGCGGTCCAGCAGGGTCTTCCTGAGGGGCCGGTTGGGGCGGGAAGAGGCTCGCGGGGCCCCACAGATGCGCTACTGGATTCCATTGAGGGAACGTCCCCTGCAGGACCCCGCGCGTGGTCCACGGCGAGCCGTGGCCCCTGCAGGCACCCGGATGGCCCAGTTCCCAGGAGGCCCACTGGGTCCGCCACCCAAGCAGGCTCCCGATGCCGGACCCCTCCTGTGACTTGAAAATGCCACCGACTGGGTTTGGGAGAACGTCTACAGCCCACGGTTACCCCCAGGGTATTTCTAAGAGTGACACGGAACCCTTGCTTGGGCCCATTTTGCTCCAGCCCTGGGCTCTGGAAGCTCTGTCCAGCCTGTGGTTTCCAAGAGCTGGATCCTTAAACCAGAGTACCTCCTGGCTCCCTGCTGTCTCCTAACTTTCCTGCTACCCTGGTGAATTATGATTAGAGTTCACGCTAGTATGTAGTTTCCCCTACCAAGTGTTTCTGGTGTATCTACAAGAATTCCTGAATGTTGAACTCACTCAACAGGAGTCCAGATTGTAGCAGTGAACAGTGTTGGTGTCAAGAAATGACAAATGATATTTAAAATCATTATCAGGTATTCAGCAAGCAAAATAGATAGATAGATTTTGTATATATATTTTTTATCTCCCGTAATCCAAAAAGTGTAGACTGTTCTAAAGAGGAGACAGCCATTCCTGGTAAGCATTACCACCTTTCACCCCCAACCGTGGGACTGTGGGCAAAACAGCTCCATTTGTGAGAGCCAAAAATGCAGCTCTATTTTGAAGAGCCCAAAACCGGAAATGACCCACATATCAATCAACAGGTAAAGGGATAAACAAACTGTGGTATATTTACACAGTGGAATTCTATTTAGAGTAAAGAAAAAAATGAACTTACTGGTGTACACGAAGTCGCAGATAAATCTCAAAATAATTATGCCAAGTGAAAGAAGCCAGATTCCCCCCACCCAAAAAAAGATTCCACTTGTATGAAATTCTAGAAAATGCAAACCAATTTATAGTGACAGAAGTAGGATCAATAGTTGCTGGGATAAAGAGGAGGGAAGGATGGGACGGAAGGATGACCAGGGGATGGAGATGCTAATTATCTTGCTTATTGTGATGGTTTCAGGGGGATGAACTTATGTCAAAATGTATGAAATTAAACCTCAGTAGAGTTTGTAGAGAGGAAGGAAGGAAAGAGGGAGGGAGGGACAGAGGGCACGAGGCCACCACGCAGGAGAGGGTCCTTCGGGCGCAAGCCCTAAATCCTGATGCTGCTTCCCCAGGAATTTTCCTCATTTCTCATCAAGCCTCGTGCACATTGAGCTACATGGCATTTTCACAAGTCCTTAATTTCCTTAAGCTCTGGCCCGTGTCTTCACACAGGCTGGCACATCCACGGGGGTCTTGCACCTACTTGTTAGTGAATTAAACCAGTTTTTAAAATTTCAAATAGAAATCGACCTCTCTACTACAGGGTTGGGGGGGTTCTGTTAGAATTTTGAAGTTCACATAAGTAACAATAGACCCCCTCTCCTGGAGCGCCTTGATTTCTTTCCTTTCCTCCGGCCCACCTCTCCCTCCAGCCCTGCTTTCCCCTCAGTAACGAGACGGTGATCACCACAGTGACTCTCGGCTCTGACCCCGCAGGACACCACCAGGAGATCGCCGCAGTGTCCGAGCGTGGACGTCAGCAGACCCCTCAAAGCCCTGGACGTTCCTCAGCCCAGTTCCCCTCAGCGGGTGCTCCCGCCCCTGCACCAGGCTCCTCCTGTGCCCTGCGTCCCCACCAGACCCCTGCCGGCCAACCCTGCGCTCAGACAGGCCCAGGTATGCCTTCAGCGGTTACTCTGACGGAGGTAATTCAAATCCAGACTCTGCTGCTTGCTGATGTCTGCACTTGGACAAGTTGCTTGACTTCTCAGCACCTCTATAAAACGGAGATCATTCAGCTCCTCAGATGGTTCAAAGAGATACTCCAGGTAACGCATTTAGTCCAGTGCTTGGTAGATAGTTATGGTGTAGTATGTTTCACTTATTATTAGTAACACCTTTAAATTTGATATTCAGAAGAGTGAGGGAGCCCATTCAACGTGACATCTGCACCGTGACCCTTTGGAGAATGACAGGGAGTACTGTGAATAATTATTAAGTCCTGGGCAGTAAAACAGAGATGACTGCTTTAGGGAGAGCAATGGGATACTTTCTTACCATTTTTCACTCTCAGAATTATTTACAAAAACTTTACCACCGATTTAGTTTCTCCATACCCGATGCAAGAGTGCATAAGACACTTTGTGTTTTTGGAAGTCACACTTTCTGTTTGTTATGACCATGAACATGACAGTATTTCATAATAGGCAACTTGAAGTGGGGAAAAAAGTAAAAACAACCAAATGAAAACACAAAGATACAATCACTGGTGATCTTTCATTCCTCTCATCACGATATTTTTTCTTCTATTAACTTCTGCATATTTAAAATTAAATGTATATTTCTAACATAACTTAGATTATTCTGTGTATATGTTGCTTTACATACTACTTTTTTGCCTTAAAGTCATTCCCGTTTATCATGGCATTAAAGGTTCTTTACAATGTGATTTTATTGATAACACTATATATGTATATAGAATACTTTTTTAAGTACTTGCCAATCAGTGGACATGTTCGGGTTTTTCCAGTTTTTGCTGTTATGAATAGCTCTGTTACGAAGGTCCAGACAGATAAATTTTGGACCACTTTATTATTTCTTTGGAGAGATTTCTAAAAGTGAAAATACTGGGTTGAAAATGATATAATCATTTTAAGTCTCTTAATACATAAATTAAACATTTTTTCAGGACTGACATGCACTTACGCTCCCCTGTTGTCACTAGGCACCTTCTTCTTCTTCTTGGTGAATTGACCCTTTTCTCATTGTGTAACGTCCCTCTTTACCGCCGGTGACTCTGTGGTCAAATCCACTTGATCTCACATCCACGTCAGTTTTCTCTTGCTTAGCTTAGCATTTGCAAGGTATGTGTTTTTCCACCTTTTTACTTTTAACCTACCTACGTCATTTTGCTTGAAACGAGCTTCTCAGAGACAGCATATAGTTGAGTTGTGTATTTCTTCATCCATTCAGTCAGTCACTGGCTTTTAATAGGTGTATATAGACCATTTACTTTTAATGCAATTATTGATATGTTAGAATTTAAGTCTACCATCTTAATCTTGTGTTTGTTCCCTCTGATTTTTGTTTCATCATGCTCCTCTTCCCTGACTTCCTGTGGGGTTTGTTGAACATTTTTCGGTACTCCGTGACGATTCATCTACGGTATTTTTGAGATATGTCTGTGTGCACTTTTTTATATGGCTGCTCTAGGACAGGGTTCCTCAGCCTCAGCATTATTGACGTTTCAGGCTGGGGAACTCTTTGTTGTGTGTGCGACTTTCCAGTGTCTTGTCATGTTTAGCAGCATCTTGGTTTCTACCAACTGTAGATGGCAGTAGACGTGTAGTCGTGACTCCAAACATTGCCAGATGTCCCCTGGGAGACAAAACTGCCCTGACTGAAACTGCTGCTGTGAAGATTACAATATACGTATATAATTTATCACAGTCTATTCGTATCAATATTTTATCACTTTCAGTGGAATGTAAAACCTTTACAACCTTTTAGGTCCCTTTAAGATAGAGACGCCCTAAGTGTTCCCTTTATGTATAATGACAACCACTTCAGATGTTGTCATTTCTGCCTTCAAACATAATTTTTGACACTAGAGAATAGTCTCCTACATCTGCTCATGTATCCACCCTTCCCATTCTTTCTTCACTTCTGATGATCCCGTTTTCTTTCTGTTATCGTTTTCTGTCTGAAAAACTTCCTTCAGCTGTTTGGTTAAGGCACATCTGCTGGTGACAAATTCTGTTAGTTTTCCTTCATCTGAAAATGTCTGTGTCACCTGTATTCCCGAAGTGTATTTTCAGTAGATATAGAACTCTGGATGGATTGTTTTCTTCTTTCAACATTTGAAAAACGTTCTCCTTCCTTCTGGTCTTTCTGGTGTTGAGAAATCCAGTGAAAATTTCCACCCACAGCCTCTGCTCCAGGCACTAGATGAGACCTGTTATCACAGGGAGGGATGGAAAGCAGGGCCCTGCCGTCTCCAGGATGCGGTGCCCAGTGGGGAGAGCAGGGCATGGCTCTCTCCTGGTATTCACCTGGAGGTAGAGTAAGGTCAGACATGGTCAAGACGTTTACTGGGTCACCCTTTTCCTGTTCTTTTAGCTGAAGATAGCAGGCTTTTCTCGGGACTTTTCCTTGTCCGGTGCTATTGGTGTTTGCAGACTGGGGGCCTCTCCAGAGCCCAGGCCAACATATAAAGAAGACAAACACGAAAAACCAGGATTCGCCGCCGGGTAGTCCCTTGGGTTCTGAGGTCCCTAGCCAGTTCACTGACTTTTCTCCAACTTTTAGAGCACCTGTTAGGTACGTGATGAATTTTCTCCAGACTTTTTGTTGTAGTTTGCAGGAAGAATAGAGTCACAGGCACTTACTCCGTCTTGTTCCGACCTCATTTCTTTCTGTATTTCTGTGATTGCTGGTACACTTGAGCTCCTTTTTGTGCATCTGTTAACCAAAGGTACATTGGTAAATTGGCTGTCCAAAAAATTTCAAAAACCTTGATTTGTAGGTAATTTCTCTGCTGTAAAAACTCCACCATGGTCAGTTTGAAGTTATTAACGTGGTGTCACTGAACGAGAAACAGAGGATGGGTTGACATGAGCGAGTACCAGCGGGCTGCAGCACAGAGCTGCTGTTAACACTTGTTCTGTGAGTTATCTGTTCTCATCTCCTGCTTATTTCCTTTTGCTTTTTGAAAGATAGAGCTCATTTTCTTTAATAGGTTAAGAATATTTACCCTTTTCCAGTAATTTATCATAAACATTTCCCCAATTTGTTCTTCAATTTTATTTATGCTACTTTTTGATATGAAAGGAGCTCTAGTTTTGTATATTAAATTTATTAATCTTTGGTGAATTCTCCCATACCTTTTGTGTTTACAATGTCCTCTCCTGTTTTAATCAGTTAAGATGTATCTCTAACTTCTTCTGCTTATTTTGTTGGCTGTTGACAGTTCTGTCTTTCTCGTTTGTTTTTCTAATCTGTCTTGGGTTTACACTGGTGGAAGGGGATGGGCATTTTCTAAACTTTTCTGGGCTTATGGACTTACTCAAGAATCTGATGAAGGCTACGAGAATTCATTTCCTTGATCAGTGTTGAGGAGTTAGTTTGAGAAGCTTGGCTCATTCTACCAAGAAAGAAATGAAACCCCAGAAAGGCCCATCTATGGACAATAGAAGGAGTTGCACCAATACTCGATGTTTTGTGTGCAAAGTTCAGATACTCCCGGAGCCCATAAGCCTCGTCCCCATGGGTTCCCTTGTCCTGAGCCTTTCCATGTCTCCCTTTAAGCAACTCACCTGTGGAACCTGGGAAACGAGACTCTCTAATAGAGCACGTGATCTGAGGAAAGCCATTTCTACTTGGTGTTGCCTTTTTTCCTACCAGAGGTGAATGCTTTCCAAAGCCATTCCTTCAAGATTTCCTGTAAAGCAGGCTCCCCCCAAAGCCCTTCATTCTGTTTTATGAAACTACTGAAATGTTAGCCTTTAAACATTAGTAACTGAAAAACCCACATTCTCACTTCAGGCTCGTGTCCGTCTGCAGCTTTCCCGAGACATACGATGCAGACTAAGCACGCCCTTCCTCTCGCATCCCACAGAGGGGAGTGGGATTAATTCCATGCGGGTGTGGGGCGTATTTGGCGGTGGCTCTGGTTGGAGGCACGGACAGAATCCACTGACTTTTTGTGCCTTAGAGCTCTTGTGCGCTGTCCCCCATGACATGAAGTCACACGACTACACGGCCAGCCCCGCTCCATTCATTCAAACTCACCATCTACCCTTTCCGGAAAGAAAACCCTTATAAACACGGCAACAGTGGCCGACCTCACGTCTAAAGGGTAAGTTAGTTCTTTATAGAAGACGTCTGACCTTTCCATCAAATGTTCTGTTTGATTTTCAAAAGTCAAGGACAGTTGAATCAACTCCTCTTGTCCACAGACTGGCCTTTCTGGGGTACCCTTTCCTTCTCGGTGGAATGAGCCTTGGAACTCAAGTTTCTCCAACTAACTCCTCAGCCTCAATCAAGGAAACGAACTGTCATTTCCTTTTCATTCTGTCAGCTCTTTTAGAGGAAAATAATTCACTGTATTCGTCTAGCTTTTAGCTGACGGCTGCCAAGTTCTCCCGAACCACAACCTAAGCATGAAAGGCAAAGTGTGGGCTTGAGAAAAGGCTAGAAAAATGATGGAAAAAATAAGAGGTCACGGGGGTGGGTGATCCCCTACAATTGTGTGCATAGGCAGGGAGGATGATGGAACATCTCTGCCATGCTTGGCATTGAATTGGCCCGGCCCTAAGTTGGATGTTAGGTTTGCAAACAAGGAACAGGCACTTAAATGAGACCAGGCAAACCAGCATCCATCCCCACCTCACTGCTGGAGAGAGAGTTCATCTCAGACCCTGGAAGGGAAAGAGGAGGAAAGCAAAACAGGGCAAGTCACAGGAATGGGTACAGAAGGATCCCAGAGGGTTTTGAGAGACTTCCTGGTAACGGTTCACCTTAGGTTGTTTTTCTCTGATTACAAAAGCATTAAAAAAAATCATCTAGCTTTGCACCACCCCACCAAAAGTCAGTTTTACCATATGATCATTTTTTAAAAGAGTAATGTGCATTAAGGAGAGAAAGCACGCATGCATACCGAGCATGTGTCTTGAGCAGAATCCTGAAAGGGCTTCTCCAGGCAGCAGGCTTGCACTCTGACACCAAGGCAGGCGGGGAGGGAGACACGGGGCACAGGAGTTCAGGAGCTGTGCTGTGTAGAGGAAGAGGGCCACTTCCCCTGACCTCAGACATCGTTTGTTAAGTCAACAGACTTGACTTCCAGGAGGGAAGGGGGCCCGAGAAACACTGGACGAGCCGGCGACTGTAGGAGGAGTAACATCCTTCCTTTTCTGCGTGCTGGTTGCCTTAAGGCATCCTCACACCTCAGTGCAGTGTGCTGACCGCTGCAGCCCAGGGTCGGGCATGAGCTGGTTGGCAAATGGAAGAGGGGCTGAAATCACACAAGGGGCTCGTGTGCAGGGGGAGGACAGCATCTTCCCAGGGTGGGAGGTGGTGGGCACAGCCCCAACGCAGACCCCATCTAGGTATCTCCAGCAAGCTTTGGACGCAGATGGAGTGTCCTGCCGTCACACAAGAGAGGGTCTCAAGTTACTATGAATTTAAAAATCAGCAAAACTTGAAAGACTAGGGACCACGAAGACACTCAGGTGCTATTCTTAACTGCCAAACACCAGTGTGACTAAGTTTATTCCCGGAAGAGGAAAGGAAAGGAACAGGGGCAAACTTGGGGAGTTTCGTGCAATTTCTAGGACATAGCCAACTGGAATCCTCTGTACGGCTTATGATGGTCCATAGGCTTCGTTCATTTTAAAGTTTGAATAAAAACACGTTCAGTGTCACATCTGAGAAATAAATTTCCCTACTCAGAAAGAATTGTGTCTAGAGAAGGCTGTGCTAAGAAGTAGGAGATAGAACCACAATTTTCTGCTGTCGGGCTGAAGTGCACCGCGATTCTAATGGGCGTATAAGTGGCGCCTTCAATGCATGGATGGGTCATTTTTCTCAAAGGTAAAAACCTCACAAAAATGTCACTCACTTAGCATTTCTCTGTATTATTTTGAAAGTTTGCCCCATAAAATGGCATTGAACTGTATGTGCTGGCGTGTGGTCCTAGTTGGTCTGGATTGTTTTGGTTTTTTAAGCCCTTAGTTTCCAGGAAAATTTTAGGAAATGGTTCTTCACAGAATCTAATCAGTGAATTATAACTGTGAACTAACTGGCAAAGATCACTTTTCCAGTCAGATTAGCTTCTTTAGTAGAATAATAGGAAGCAAAAAAGGACACCTGAATCTGTCTCTTAGACTGATTTTTGCTGAATCAAAGTCCTTTCCTGAAACAGTGGACTGGCCCAGGAGAATGTTTATCAGCCCTGTTTCTGGCACTACTTGTCTGTGCTGTAGACATTTCAGCAATGGAAGGATTAATTTTTGTTTTCACTCTGACAGACAAATGGTCTACAAATGTGTGTGTGTGTGTGTGTGTGTGTGTGTGTATTTGAGTTACTTTATTATGTTTTGGGTATAAGGAGCCTCTAGTTGTGTTTCGAATTGTGAAAGAGCAGGCACTTACTGAGCACCAATGATGTGGCCAGTACCCCTGGGCTAGCACTTTGCAGGCATGTCTCACCCTCTCAGGGAGCCTAGGGGGCAGATACCACCCATAGCTCCATTTTACAGAGGAGGAAGCAAGTGAGGACAAATAGCTTCTAGAGTAAGGTCCCCGAAGGCAGAGAGCCAGGGTTCAAAACCAAGGTCTCTACCTGCCGTCTTAAAATGGGTGCACGCACAGATGGATGGATAGATGGGAGGGAGGAGGACACTGCAGTGAAGACCATGATTGTGAGCATCTTTTAGATCACTGACTGCCTCCACCATCTTTAATTCACTTCCTCCATGTTTGCCACAGAGATAAAAGCGATGGGGGTTGGTACGGGAGAGGGAACCTTCCGACATCGTGCGGAACCTCAGTCTGTAACAAGAGAGTCTTGCCTTTCTCTTTTCTTTTGCTTGTAACACTATCATGCTCCTGTCATTCTTGTCGTAATTGGTCTTTCTTGGAACCAGCCCTTGTTCAGAACCACAGCAGCCGTTTGTTGCATTTCACATATCTGTAGCATCTTCAATGAAGACTCCTCCGTGCATTTTTTTTTTTTGTAGAGGTGGAGATTTTCAGTTCAGTGTTTCTGACAGACACGACATTTCTCCTAGTCCACATCTTCTCTCTGTCTGTAGAACATACAACACACCGTATTTTGTCAAATAAGACTGGACAGCCTGGTACATCTCTTCATTAGTGGGGGAGAGGCGTAAGGGCCCTCCCTCCCCGACCCACAGGAAGACTGAGGAACGATTAACACGGGCTTATTAATAAGCAGCAGCTACTCATTCATAAATGCTTTGTAAGGATGCAAATACGAGCAACACCAATTAATTCTAGACCACGGTTTTGGAATAGTCAGATGAAAGCTGGTCACTCTGAGGTTGAGCCCAGACTTTGAAAAGTCATCTTCAACAGAATGAATTCAGCATTTGGATAAGGACTTGTACCCTTCTGGCCTGAGTGGGCGTCTGATACTTAAACCAGTGCTCACAGAGTCTGGAAACCGGATGATGGAGGCCCTTGCTCATCGGAAATGCCAGTACGTAACAAGGAAAGGAAATCCGTTTGTCAAGATGTTCTCCCGAGGAAGTGGGGTGAAATACGAGAAAAGTGAAATCGTTATAAAAGCCTTCATGACTGCAGGCAAACCAAAAGCTAGTAACCAAGAAAACGTGCTGGAAAGCATCCTCTGTGCTTGCTCTCTGCTCCAGGCTTTCACCCTTTCGCCCAGACATCCTCTAAGACCCCCCCCCCTCCTTGAGCCGTTATGTGGTCCTCCCGTGGGTCTCTCTGCTCACCTCCTCCCCTGGCCTGCCTTGCGGTTACCCGGACACCTGCTCTGCTCCCTTCCAGAAGGCACAGGACTGAGTCATTCATCTCCAGGCACACCTAAGTCCAGTCCTTTGAACTCAGTAGACACGTGGGAAGTGTGCTGAACTGATGTGAATTTTCAGTAGTAAACAGTAAGCCTTGTCACAGTATCCGTGATTCCCCAGGGAGCCATCACATCGATGAGTCATAGGTGTATAAACATTTGTGTCACTTCCTCCTGTAAATCTGAAGTGTAGCTACCAAGGTCTTGGGCTCCCACTAATCTCTCCCTGCTGCCTGCCCAGTACTTCCAGAAGCTTCAGCTAAAACCTTTTCTGGTTTCAGATCATACACTAATATTCAGGTGACAAACCCATCTGCTGCCTCTAAATGTATTACAGCTGGAGGCATCCACATCTCCCTGGACTGAAATAACTTCAAAGGGGAGGCATTCACCTGATCACGGCACCCAAAGGAGTGTTGTTTTCCACTCACTTCTGTTACTATAAATACCCAAACTGTATGTGAAAAAAAACAGGGATGTCTGATATTTTACCTTTATATTTTGTAATAGGCAATGTGCGCCTGTAAGTAAAAATACCAACAGTGGAAAGGGTTATTCAGAAAACAGTCTCCCTCCTGCCTCTGTCACCAGACTTCCTTCCCAGAGGTAACCATCATTACTAGCCTTTGTAAAATACAGTGTAGGAGACGGTGAAAAGTCTTGGTTCCACCTGTCTCTCTCTGCAGCGTGAGAGACTATTGAAAACTGGGAATTTTCAAACAGTCAAAATTAGAGCGAGACAATGAAACCTGTCTGCCTGTCACCCATCTTCAGCCCCCGTCACCTCACCACCATTCTTATTTCACCTTAGATCCTTATTCTGAATTCAAACAGCAGCCCCCTGCCTGCTTCTTTCCATGCTGGTTATTCGGGATCCACCTCATCCTTTTCACTGGCTGCGTAGTATTTCATTATAGAGCCACACCATTAATTCTTTAACCTGCCCCTTACAGGGGTGGCTTCCAAGCATTTGCTCCTTCAAACAGGCGTATTCTTGCCCGAGTACCTTGGGCCCATGCACGATGATGGATGTAGGATAAATTCCTGGGAGCACAATTGCTGATCAAAGGCCACATGCATTTAGAAATTTGGTAGATTAGGCAGAAATGCCTCAAAAGGAGTCATCCCAATTTCTGTTCCCCAAATCTTCACCAATACAGTGTGTTCAGAGATTTCTCTCATCTTTGCCGATAAGCTAGGTTTAAAAAGTTATCTCCATTTCTCTTCCTAAAAATGAGATAGAGGGTCTTTTCACAGATTTAAGATCCATGTTGATTTCTTCCATTTTCATAAACTGCTTGTTCATCTTCTTTGCCCCTTTTTATTGTCATGTTTAGAAAGGTTTGTCTACCCAAAGATTACAGATGTGTTTTTCTGTTTCTTCTACCTTCATGACCTTCTTTTCACATTTACATATTTGATCCATCTGCTGTTATTTTTGTGTATAAAATTAAGTAGGAATCTAGCTTTATTTTTCTAGATGACACGTAAGTAATCCTCAACACCATTCATTGCATTTCTGGACTTATTTGTCCTTAATTGGCTTATATTTTCTTTGTTAGGCTTCTCTGGTGTCTCCTCAACTCCACCCACCCCCAAAGAACCAGCTCTAGGGCTTATATATGATTTTCCTCTTACTACCATTAGACCACAGAAGCGTTACTTTAATCTCCCCTCTACAAATTTGAAATCATACCTACCTCTTTGGACTTTGTGACAATTAAATGAAAATATCTAGAATGTCTGTAATGTCTTTGCTAAATGATAGAAATTAATTTTTATTTTACTAGTTACTTTCGGCTTTTATCTTTATCCCTTCCATTTTTCTTTTGCATGTAGGTCTATTTTATTTCCTTAACTTCTTGGACCATTATTTCATTTTTTTCATACTTTTATTCTTGCTTGATTAACAGAAGCATGTGAGTCTAGGGATTTCCCAAACACAGCATTATCTGTGCTTATTCTAATTTGTGGCATTTTCAATATTTATCTTTTTAAAACAGTTCATGTTTTCTCTTTTGTTTTCTTCTTTGGCCCAAAGATTGAAATTAATGTTGTTGGTAAGTTTTTAAACACAGATTTCCCCTACTATCTGAAAGCTGAGCTTTCATTCCTACGAAACCTTCCGTGTAACGCAAAGAAGCAGTTCCCTTAGGGCACGTCTTGCTAAGGGATGCACAAAATAAGTCGGGATCAAGCACAGATGCTCAAGGACAAGTTCAGCGCTCTGGCGGCGGGATGCGGAGATGTGAGTGTGGCTCCCGGGGAAGGAGCTTGGCGGGGCCGCGCCCTCTGCTTGGGGCGCATGCTGCCCCACCGGCAGCCGCTGCAAAACCAACGCTGAAACCCCTTTTCCCTTTCTGCCTGTTTTTGTAAAAGCGTAGAACCTCTTCGGACTTCCTTTGGTTAGTACTGATGTAGCTCTTTTGTAAAAGGGACGTAAAGTGAACTTGTGAAAATTGGAGAATATCTATATTTAAATATAGAAAAGTAAGAATGATCTAAAATCACCCATATTTATACTACACAGAAATGACTATTATAATCTCTGTTTTTCTATGTACGCACCTATTTAAGTTTCAGATATGTAATATGCATACGTTTCTTTTTTTAAAAAAGGAAAAACTGATACAGACCAGACACAGTTTGGTGCTGATTTTCTGTAGCACTTTTCAAACATTTTTACATAAATAAGTATCCATGAATAACATACAGTATTTTGTGTTTTTCAGTTTACAAAATGGTATCAAACTAAGCGTAACAAGATGTGTCCTTATGCTCAACTTTTTTTATTTTTACTTTTTTATTTCTTGACATTCTGTTTGGTTCTTATGCAGATGTATGTCTTGTCTTTTATTTCGTTAAACGCAGTAAGAAAATTTGTCCCAATAATTCCCAAATCCAGTGTCTTTGGGTTTGTTCCCGCTGAAGTTTCTACTGCTCTCTGACTCACAATTCCCTGCTGCTTTGGGTGCTCGGTCATTTACTGGGAGCTGCTCCCTTTTCTGGAAGAGTCTCTGGGAGCCTTTGGTGTCCAGGACGCAGGTGGTTCCTCTGGAGAGGATGATACTTTGCCTCTGCCAGGTGCCCAGGGCAGCACCAGCTCGAGGCCCCTTGAAATGGCTCAGGGTTACTGAGCAACGCAGGTGATGTGACGTCAGCTTCAGGTCCTCTGGGGCGATTTGTGGTTGCAGGTCATTGTCCTGCATTGGTCCGCCCAGCACCCAGGGGCTCCTTGCAGTCAGCTAGGGATGGGCAGTGGTATGCATTTACTTCTGGAACATTCTTACCCAGAGGGATAGCCGTTCACAGAGCCCAGACTTACTGGGGAGAAGTCAGGAAGAGAATGGTCTCCTATTAAACTGGGACTGGCGCTGACCTGTGACTCCTGCATCCCTCACCATAAAAGGGTATCAGAACCAAAACCCAGGTTTCCCTAATTTAGCAAATGCCTACAGCTTCCGTGCACGCCTTACCTCTCTGGGTTTCTCCTTTCAGTTAGGTGTTGGCCTGATGACATCTTGCTATCTTGTAGCTCTTTGATGCTTTTAAGAAAAAAATTTAAATACATTTTATCCAATAATGTTAGTGGTTTTAGAGAGAAGGTAGGTCAGAATAACCCAGCCTGCCGTGTATCTGGAAGTGGAAGATCCACCCCCCAACTTCAGGCAGTTCTGTACTGCCTGTGTTATCATGGCTTGTAATAGTGTCTTTCTTTCTGTGGCCGTAATTCCCACAGTTTTGTCAGCCTTGGGTCTACACCGAAGGGATTCAGTGCTCAGCGTTTTTGTCACTGAGCCATTCGTTTTGCAGCTGGCTGACGTCCATTCTGTTCGACTTCCAGAATTCCTTTCAGAAGAGCTCTTAGGAAGCCTATTCCCTGAATTTTGCATGTTCAAAGACATCTGGCAGTTGCTTTGTTTTTTCAATGACAGTTTAGGCATAAAATTAACGGATCACACTTTCCTTCCCCGAAACTCACACGCATGCTCCCTCTATCTGCTCTGAAGAGGTCAGAAGGTGACTTATTTTCCCTTGTAAGTGACATGACTCCATAGCCTTGAATTCCAGCAGCTTTGACAGGTTATGTCTTAATTCTGAGTCTGACTTGTTTTCCCCACAGAAACAGTGTGCACTTTCGATCCATGGACTTGACTATTTCAGAAAAGTTTTTACCAATTAAGTCTGAGTATTTTTTCTCTCTTTACTGTTTGCTCAAACCCCTTAAGTGACACCATTTGTGAGTGTATCACCTTTGTGCTCTTCATCTGTCATTTACCCTTGAACTTTTCCCCATTTCCGTCAAGCTGGACCCTCACAGCCCTGACTGTGTTCAGTACAGGCTTACAACGTTGTGTTAGCTTCAGGTGTACAGGGGTGTGTGTGTGTGTGTATGTATATGTGTATATATATATGTATGTGTATGTATATGTATATATATATTTTTTTCTTTCTCAGCTGCTTTTCCATTATAGGTTATTATAGGATATTGAATGTGGGTCCTTGTGCTAGGCAGTATGTCCGTGCTGGCTTCCTTTCAGTAGTTCTGTTTAGTGTGTCTAAACTCCTCTTCAAAGGGAAGGAGTCCTTCCAGAAAGAAGGACCAGTTGCAGGACACTGGGGGAAAGGTCAGGTCAGCGCTCAGGGCCAGCTCCAAATCGCCCACCTCATGAGGGACTGTGGGACCAGAGGGCTCTGAGGGATGATGGGTGGGTTGGCCTCCCCTACTTTCATCTAGACCCTGCCAAGTCCACCCCCAGCTTCCTCTTCCCAGGAGAAAGCTGGTGTATACGTGTTCTTTAAAAGACCCCTGCTGCTTCTGATTAGAGAAGAAGAAGAAATGGAGGCATCTTCCTGAGAACCAGCTGACCTTGGTGTTATCATAAAGGGTCTATTCCCACAGGGCCGGGATGGGCCAGACAGTGAGCGGCGTTTGTGCTGCCCCGGCCCTGCGCGAGCAACCCAGGGACGGCTGCGCACCCCCGGCATCTTCCTGTGATAACATCCAGTCTTCCCAGGGAGATCTCTCTAGATAAGCAGGATGCATTTACTCTTGCTTATCATGCAGAAGTAGATAACAGTTGAGAATTTATGATGGTCAAGGCCAAGGGCTATATTTGGATTTAAATATTTGTCTTTAACCCTCTAAAAAATTTGAAATATGTAACTATTGTGAGAACATAAGCAGAACAGGGAGAAATAGGACAACTCTCTTTAGTATCAGATCTCCATTTTTCTCTGATACGTAGAGGTTGAAAAGGAAGAGAAATGGGGGTGGGGGTGGGGGGAGGTGTCCTGAACTCATCTCCTTGTTTAAAATTAAAATCAAGCAAAAGGAGTGTGTGAGTGTGCGCTGTCCCTCGGCTCCGCTCCGATGCCTCTCTGCGGCCGGGCTGGACTGGACTTCTTTGGGGGAAGCCCAGGTTCAGGTTTTGCCCGGGCAGCATGAAGCGTGGTGCCTCAACGGGAGGGCGGCGCTCCCACCCGCTTCTCCAAGGTCAGAGCGCGTGCAGCTGGCACGTCTCCCCAAGTGGCTCCTGGGCTCCGCGTCGCCACGTCCGATCTGTGAGAGGGGGAAACATCATCTTTGGACTAACTCGGACTTGGCGCTGGTCTGTCCCAGCTGGGCCTGGTGGGAAGCTGGCATCTTACCGAGGCAAATACCTGTTTCATGTCTCCATCAAAATCACGTCCTGGGCATGGCAGGAAGACAGCGGACGGGTGCCTCTGCTGGCCCCAGGTTTGAATCAGAACTTTCCACCAACATCCCAGCTGTTTGGGCTTTTATCACTATGGTGACCATATAACTTGCCCTCTACACCAGGACACATGAGAGAGACTGCGATTAATAATCAAACAAGGGCAGCCACTGGGACTGTCACAGGCAAACCAGAATGAACGGCCAACCTAATTGTCTCCTAAGTTTCCGTGATAAATCCAGGTCTATTGTGATACACTAACACGTATCTCACTTTGTCTTCGGACGTTGCAGTAAAAACCTGAGGTTATCTTTGCTGCCAAGACTAGATACTTAGTGGCAAAACTAGTGTCATTAGGGAATGAAGTATTTAATCCTCAAAGTCTGAATTTCGTGGCTGCGTTCATGCCTACATGACCCACTAATATCTTGCTCATCTGGAACTTGCTTCAAATGGAGCTTGAGCTATTGTGAGAGTTTATCATCCAAAGTTTGTCGGGACCTGGGAAATTCACAGTGGTTGTGAGGCGGTCACAGCGACCTCACTGGCCAGCTGAGTGCCAGGCCCTGTGTGCTAACAGATTTACAGAGGATCTCTCCCTTAATCCTCACGTCATCCCGTCTCCGCGACCTGTGCGCCCGCGACTTGGTAAGCGCAGAAGCCGGCGGGCGGACGGGCAGCCTGGCTCCGTGCTGGTGCGCGCGGTGTGGCCTCTGTTCCTGGTTAGGGCCGTGTTCTGTTTTCTACTCCACGGCCGGCTGATGTTTCCTTTGAGGAGAACTGATGGAACCGTGTCACTTTTCAGTCTGTCCCTCCGTCAGGCACTCTTTCCTATCCCAACCAGCCCGTTGTTTCAACTTGGCGCGTTTTCCGCGCAGCTGTGGCTGACAGACTTCTGCGTTAGCTTCCCTGGCTTTTCAGAGATACCCTAAGTGGTGAGTATGTTGTCGCGTTCTTTGCACTGAGCGCCAGGGACTGAGGAGATGCAATTTTAGTGGGATGAGGACCGTGAGAAATTCAACTCAGACGTTTTTAAATCACCTTGAGTGTTCCTGGCTGTGTGGAATACTGAGCCCCGTGACAGTGGGTTAGGTCACGTTTGTTAGGATGTCCTTGAGATTCCAGCACCATTTCCTACAGACTCTCTGTACATTTATGAGGGCCTCTTGGCTCCAAGGACCAGAACAGGTGGTGTCTTGGTGCCTGTCTTCACCCCCGACCCGAAAGAGCGCTGTCAATGCCGACTTCCCAGCCCAGCCCCAGAGAACCCCCTCTCCCGGTGGCCAAGAAAGGGGCCCTGGGGAAACAAGGGATTTGAATAATTGTTATCTATACTTTGGGGGCTCCCTGTGCATTATTTAAGACACTATGAAATAGGTCTGGTGTTCTCCCATTTTATAGATGGAGAAATTGAGGTGGAAGGAGGTCAAGTGAATGGCACAAGTCCCAGAGTATTGGTCTTTGCATAAAAGCCAGAGTGGAACACACAGGCCCACGCTCTGCGCCCTTCTATTGCCAGCTCCCTCGCTGGCCTCTGGTCGGCAGGGCGCCTCCCCATTCACTTCCTTACAGAATCGTATCCGTCCCTCAAACCACTATGTCTTCGGTTTTCCTTCTGGGTGTCATTTTTCTGGTGAGTTTATGATTCTTTGAATTAATTATTAGAAAGCATTTGGACAGAAGAACCGAGGTGCACCTCGTGGAGCAATCTGGATCGACCTTCCCGGCCCCACGCTGACGGAGGGCGGTGATCACCTTCGCCATCCGGTCCGTCCACAGCCGAGCGGGTTCTCTTACAGGACTCTGGCAAATTTGAAGAAATGAATGTGTTTGAAAAGATTTTCACCAACTTACCATTTTAGGCCTTTCAAAATTGAGAGGAAGCCTAAAAGCGCAGGAAAGTGGACGTCCCCTGGGTCCACTGTCTCAGAGACACCAGCCTCAACCATACTCCCGAGGTCTGTGAGCAGCGTGGCATCTGAACACCCACATTTGGCTGCTTGTAACCAAATGCCGCTCTGGATCAATCTCTAACAGAGGCCCCCTCACACACACACGCACACGCACCCCACCACACCCGCACGGTCAGAGGGTTTCACTCCATTCACAGGAAGTCCAGCCTGTGCCGTGCAGCGACCTAGCTGCTGTCCACAGCCTGCCCTTCAGGGCACACTGATGGCTCCTGAGGTCAATGTCTTGTCCAAGTTCGCAGGAATGGTGACCACACACGCTCTTCTGGTTTATTACAGGGAACTCGTAAGCCAAACCCTCCCCAGAAGCCTCTGCCTGCAGACCCTTTGAGCAAGACGACCCGGCTGAGTGGTGCCTCTGCCCGGCCCCTGGGCCAGCGGGAGTCCGGGCTCCGCCTGGCGCCCATCAGGTGAGTGCGGTGTGGCCACGCCCCCTCCTCCCCCTCCAGACCATGTGGGGCGGCTGCACCCAGCCCTGCTTCCCAAGGCACCTGAGGCCGTGGCGGGGGTGGGGGGTTATGCACTCCCTGCACCTGTGAACAATACAGAACAGATGCAAGGGTAGATCTGAAAATAAGCAGGAGGCAGCCGTGAGCTTACAAGCACAGGCACCCCAGGTGGCTCTTAGCAATGATTCCACGGTACCTATGAGGTCAAATCGAGATCGAGTAGGACAGATCCCTGGGAAAGCTGCGGCTGATGATACGGGCCGGGCCGCATCCCACAAAGAGGCACAGAAGTAAAGGCACTAAAAGGGGGGATGTGATGACAGCTGGATACCCACCTCCAAAAATCTCACTTAGGCCTTAATAGCCTCTGCCTGAGAGACAAGGTGGGGCTGGAGGGTCATGGCTGAAACAAGGCGTGAAAGAAGTCAGGCCCAGGCAGCTGCTAGGCAGGAGGGGGCCCGGGGGACTGGGAGCTTCCCCACCCAACGTGCGGGAGTCTCTCTGATGACTCGGCTGCAGCTGTGGTCCTCTGATGCCCTCCCCCAGGGGACTAGGCAGGCACAGCCCTGGATCCTGGCTTGTGCCGGGAGGTGACCCCAGCGGTGGGCTGGAGCCAGTCACACCGGTTTGCAAGGGCTATGAAATTTACAGGAATTTTGCAAGGTAGGTGGTAACCCTAGCCGTTCTGAAGAATAAGATTATATAAACAGAAACGATAGCTCTTAGATTAAAAACAAAAGGAACAAATGCCCCAAACTCCTCACTTCCATTTTCTTTTTATCTTATTTGTAATCCACGTTCTTGAGGTTACCCACATCTGTCATTTCCATGTGATGGACGTACCGTGCCCCGGTGGCTCGCGTACGTCTCGTCCGTGCTCAGTCACGTGGCACAGGTAGCATGAGTGCTCGTGCAGGGAAGCCCGCAAGCGCTACGGATCAGGCCACCGCCTCCCACTGCGGGGGGCAGTTAAACCTTCACCAGCACACAGATGGGTGAAATCCCCAGCCAAAACACACTTCTGACACACGTGCCCCCCTCCTTGGCAGGCAGCTTGCTTTATGAGCTCAAAAGAACCAAAGGTAGGGTGTCGGCCAGGCCCTGCATTCAATAACTCAGTACCTCGGAGCGGTAAGGCCCACGTTAGTGATTTCATTACAGCTCTTGGGAAAAATGTTTGGCCTGCAAAAGAGACAGCTGCCTAATACATCTCAGAGATAAAGCCGGTCAAGGGGTCAGGACGATGGTTTAACTCCCGGCTCCACAAAGAGAGGAAAGCTGCCGGGCAGCCTGGTTATTTCACTGTGGTTTGTAGGCTGATCTTGAAGTCCCTTCTCTTGTTCTAAAGGGAAAGCACCGCTTTACATGGACGGGAAGCGGGCAGGACCCTCTTTTTAAATGACCTCAGGCAGTGGCCTGTCTCACCGCTGCCAGATGCTGACACCAGTGCAGCCGGTTTGGGTCTCGTCCTGGAAAGAGGATGCCCTGTACGTTCCTCTTTGAGGGACCTCACAGGCCCAGCTTTGCTCCGTCCTCTGGAACCACAGTAATACTGCTGGGCACAACGCGGCTGGTTAAAAAAAAAAAAAAAAAAAAAAAAAACAGAGATTGCTGGCAGTGAGAATACACACTGGATGTTGAAGAGTCAGTCCCCCCGAAATGTCGGTCACCCCATTAATAATTTTCTATGTTGATTACATATTGAAATTCTACTACTCTGGACATACTGGGTTAAGTGAAATCTCTGACTGAAGTTAGCTTTATCTCTTTTTACTCTTCGTGAGCCTACTGGGAAATTTGAAGTTACACAGGAGGCTCACCGTTGCGGCCTGCACTATTTTTCTGCTGAGTGGCCCTCCCCTGGAGTCACCTTGCAGATGGACGGGAGGGTCATAAACCACTGAAGACCCAGCAGCCCCCCAGTGAGGTCCCTTTCGTGATCTGCAACCCCTGCCAAAAACAACAGTGTCCAGCCCCCAGCATGGGGGTGGGGTCTGATCCTGGAAACACATCCTAGTGCAGGAGAAGTCATCGCCCACCCGGGCGTCTGTATCTGCAGAAGTGGCTCTCAGGGCCTCTCACTGCGGCTTTTTCTTCTCCCCTCTCGAGGCAGACCGGCTCCCAAGCAGCCGCCTCAAGTGCCCAGACCGCCCCCACATCGCCTATGCTGAGTGAGAAGCAAGCCGACACCTTTTCTCAACAGTGAAGACAAGTTTGCACTACCCTTCAGCTCCAGTTGGAGTTCTTTTTTGTACCAACTTTTAGAATGTTTTTTAATGTTTCAAACACCACGATCTGAAGAACTCTGAGCTACTGCCGTCGGTGCTGTGCTGTGCTAAGGTGCTCTGTACTTCCTCAGGTACTGTAAATTATTAATTTATGCAGAATGCTCGTTGCAGCGCGGTGCGCTGGACGGGGCGTTTTTACCATCACTGAGTTTTCCATGGAAGGAAGGCTTGTTGTGCTTTTAATAGTTTAGTGAACTTGAAATATCGTGCTTTATGGGATTCCAGACAGGATGTTTACTTTTTGATGGAGGCTTTACTGGAGACCAGATCCCCAGCGACCCATGGCTGTGGTGATGGTGCCCGACACAGCTCAAGAGACCCCAGGTAGAACCTTGAGTGATTTCCTGGAACCCCTGATCCCAGGTCACAGCCTGGCTCCTGGTCCCGGCTGTGCCTGGCTTTCAGGGATAACCTGGGCCCTGTCACAGCAGACGGGCTGGCCCACCACGCCTACCCCCTTGAAGCTCCAGGAGAGCCGGGAAGGAGGCTTCTGGCCAGGAAGTTTTGGAGAGAACCTGGGTTGCAGAAAGGAATTTTGAGGTGTGGCCACACCAGCATAGACAGAGACCAAACATGAGGCCAGGTAAAAACTTGACCTTGAGCTCACAAGCCGAGAGCACTTTGGGAGAGCAGGCAGCAAAGTCTGCTCTACAGAAACACCAAGAACGCCTTTTCCTGGCTACCCTCTGCAGAGCGCTGGCATCAGCACCTCATTTCAGTCGGGAAAGGGGCTGTTTCTACAGGAAAGCTACTGCCCAGGCGCTGCAGACTCCATCTCCCTGGACTGTTTGGAGCTAAACAAATTACCACTTTGTCTTCTTGACTCTAATACAATGATTCTGTGTTCAGACAGACAGATGAGGCTTTCCACGGGACCATAACTACTTTCAGATGTGAACCAGTAACCAGATCTAGTGAATCAAATCCATAGATAAAAATCTCCTTCTATTGCAAGGCTCAGCCTATTCAAAATTCGGCAGAATCCCTATGCTTGCAGAAACTACAACCAAAAGCAATGCTGTGTTCCTTGGGGTAGGTTATGCCTGCTCTCCTTGCCAGCACAGGTGGGATGAAGAACCATTAAGTTACTAGTGAGTTCTCTTTGGGCCATCCTATTTTGCCAGCTGGGCTGCAGGAACCTTTAAAAGATGTTTTTAGCAGAAAGTTTGAATCTGTTTTTTAAGTACTGACAGCCTACCTGTTACTCGAATATCATAGATTGTGATGAGGAAATCCAATTCCTCATCCTACATATTCATGAAATGCAGCCCCTTCAGCTTTCCCTCTTCAAATGCCTGACTGGGGAGCCGTTTTCACAAGGAGATCGTGGCGATGCCTGGACCTAATGGTGTGAGATTTACAAAACTACTCAGACGAGGTAAAATGCCTTTGTGCCTCTGTCTTCTAGTGGGGCCAGACGTGACTAGTTTTCACATTAGAAGGCAACTGACAGCAGTTCCATAATTCACTCTGTTTTATGATAGAGCCTTCATCTGGGGTCATTTCAATGGCTTTTCTATGCCTTGAAGCAGAAAGACAAAACGTACCGAGAACCTTGGTTTGCCTTCCAGAAAGCAGGAGTGCATCTAACTCTCCCCGTGTTCCGTCTCTAGGTAACACAGCATTCATGGCTGCGGAGAAACTAAGTAAAGCCATGTCACAAACACACAGGAAAGGGAACCCAGCTCTGAAACATTCCAGCTCTTACAGCACGCAGCTGTTCATTACACAGTGATCAATCTCTTAAAACGACAAAGCCATGTTAGGAAATGTTACTGCTGATGAGCATGTACAGAATTACTGTAACTGGGATAATTTTGGTAATGGTATTAAGGCCAAAACAGCTTGAAAAGTTTACAGAATTTTTATGGTGCATCATGTGGGTGTTACCTTTGTGGATACCCAAGCCTTAGATCTGGCGTTTTAGTCCCTTCTCCCAGTGCAAGTAAGAGGATGTGAACTTTTTTTTTTTTGTCTGTCCTTAACTACAATTCCTGTGTTTCCATTTCAGAGAACCAGGAATAGTTTGATATTAAAGGAGGTTAACACTGTGATCTTACACCATGTCATCTACTGGCCACTGAGGGGCCACGGCAGATGACACATTCTTCTCTCTAGAGTGCTAATTGCTTTTATAGAGCCATGCAATTTATTTCTGGACAAGAACATATTTCAAACCAGTATCTCCTTGCAATACCCAGATAATATTATTAAAGGGGCAATACTTCCAAGTGCAGAATTTAGCAAGTGAAGCGTATTTAGCCGTAACTTTCACTGTAAGATAACTTAGGAAGGGAACCAATAGCCAGGTTGTTGGGGGAGGGGGGTAGTCCTCCCCCTTTTAATATCCTCAGAGATGATGGAAACAAAACTCAATAGTTGTATTTCAATGGCAGTCTATTTTTCATATTTTTAAAAATCGTATAGGCTGAATAACAGAGTTGAGGTGGGGTGAGAAGGGCCTCCCTCGCTCAGAGTGGGCTCTGAGGGTGGTACCCCTTCTGTGCCTCCGTCTTGTGGGAGCTGTAGGTTACATGACCCCACTTTATTGAGAAGTTTATCTCCCGAAGTTTTGTGTCAGTTTGTTTTCCCGACACGTGGGATCGGATGGGTAGCAACCAAGAGGAACAATGCATAACATTTTCCATTGTCAGAATGTGCACTCGGAGACTCTGCGTCCCAGTGTGAGTTTTTCCAGCCTACACATGTGGGATGACATCACAGAAACCACAACAGCAACGAATTAAACTACATGAGAATAAATACCCCTGACTAGTCTCAAAGGGGACATCTTTATGCCTTCTTAACTTTATTAGGAATTCTCAGGCTGAAACCAGAGGCCATTGTTCTCTGGCAAATCAATGCAACACATCAGGGTAGCCCCGCAAAGAAAATCAGGAAGAACTCTGCTCTGTGTCAGACTGTTCTCAGGAGCCTGTCATCCCTGGTGGTGCTAAAAAAGAGCCTGTGCCGGGCCAGCTCGAGCGTCTCCCCGCCATCTCTCCACTGCTGTTTACTAAGCATCTGAGCCACTGAGACCCCGAAAACCAACCAGGAGGGCCGGGCACCTGGCAGCCGCCTGCCCCCTTCGCCGGCTTTCCTCGTCCGGGAAGCTTACATCACTTACCACTTTCGCTCCCAAGAGCGCCCCTGGGTGTTTGGGGAGCGGGAAGCCTGGGGCAGGCTCAGCCTGGGGCCCCGTCCTCAAGGCTGTCAAAATGACCCCAGCCCCACACGAGTAACCGGGAGAAACACTCCACCCAGGGGTCTCCCAGGGCCGGGACTGACCCCCAGACGTGACCCCCGGGCTGGGGCCGGCCGGTGGGGCACGTGGCAGGGGCGTCCTTTCTCCCCGCCACTTGCACAGGGCCAGCCCGAGGCTGCACCGCGACTCCCCACGGCTCACAATGAGGCCGCAAACACATCTGGACCCAGGCAGCCTGGGCCACTGCACCCCTGTGCCTCTCCGGCGTCTCCTCATCCCCCAGTGCTGACGGCTGCAGGTGCAGCTGCCCCCCTCCCCAGGCCCACCCCCGGGACACCCAAAGCCCTTCTCCAGAGCTGCAGCACAGAGCGACCCCACCCACTCCCCCACCAGCCTGGAGTCCAGAAAAATCCCTTCTGCAAGCACTTCCCACCTAAAGACTTAGTCTAATTATTAACTAATAATTAATACTTCTAATTATTCTAATTAGAAGGGGGTGGCCACAGGCAATCAGGTTACCTATGATTCGAAAAGTCTCTCGACGCACTCTCCAGTCCTACAGACAGCGGTTTCTTTTAAACCTATTTGGAAACCCAGATAGTGATACCAGTAACAAACGCTCAGCCAGGTTCACGCGCCCCAGGCTGAGAATCATTTCTGTGCAGTGAGGCTTCCCGAAGCCGTTTACCTGCGCGTGAACGGACTTTCCCGGCCTTTCATAAAGAAAACCCCCTCTTTACTTTTGAGACATTCGTGGCAGCTTGTAGTCCAGCCATTGAAAGCCTGTTTCATATGAGAAAAACAAGAAGAAACACCACATACAAAATTGTTAAAATGTTCAGTAATGGGTCCTGGTGGCCAGATTTCACACACAGCTAAAGGAATTCCCGGCGGGATTCGGCCCTTCCAGGTTCCAATCCTCTGTAACCAACCCTGATTTTCCACATCATCTTCAGAACACATGTCTTGTGTTCGCTCTGTGATTCTCCTTCCATAAGATAACTTTTTAGTCCTCAACGTAGCACATTTTAAATCCAGACAAAAGAGTAAGTATCACGTGATGGTTTGAGTTTTATGAAGACGACAAATGATGTCTCTGTTCATGGCCTATAAGCAAGTACTTAAGTAGGATAGTGATAGAAAAAAATACATCCAACTAGAAAGAGAAACTCCTCTGAGTGCAGGGCAGGACCAGTGTTAGTTGCAAAGCTCGTTTCCCTCCTGCCCCTCCGTCAGGTCAGATTGGGAGGTCGTAGGAGGGTCCGCGGTTGGAGTGTGTGGCACAGAAAGTATCACTCTTTAAAACTTGGCTGCAGCCTATCCAGCACAGTACAAAGTCACAGCTACTAAACCAGTACATTGTTTTTATAGTGCTTCGTCCATGTATAACGCTTTGGTTTGCTAAGGTTTCCTCTCATACCTTCTTATGTTACAGTCTGTTACTTTTGTACAAGTTTCTCCTGTTGGGAGTCCACAGGTAACACAACCTGCTATTGTCATAGGAAAAGTCATTGTTACAGATATTATAGCCAATAAATGGTATCCAGGTAAATATCAAGAAATGTCTCATTCATTCCTGAGAATGTTACAAAAAGGGGGAGGGGGAACTCTCGTGTGGATAAACGTATCTATCTGTAGTCTCACTCATGTATAGATGCATAAGGAAATTTTGGAACAGCACATAAGAATCCAGGAAGAAGGGTGAGCTGATGAGTCAGGAGATGCAGGCTGCGACCCCCACGAGCCAGTCGGATGGTGGGGTGAGGAGGGGAGATGCCTTCTCACATGCACACTGTTGGGGAGGGGACTTAATACATATTTCTTTTTAACAATGTGACATAAAACCTATCAAAGTTTTAAAAACTCACCTTATTTATAGAAGAGATAGATTTAAAAAGCAAGCAGGAATAAAACCATTGACACCAGACATATCCAGAATAACAGTCTAAACGTAATGGAAATCTATGGCAAGAGTATTTAATGGCATCCAATTTCCTAAAGAACAGAAAAGACAAAGAAAAATAAATTTACAGAATGGTAACCAAATGATCTTTGTTCCTACCACCCTCTCCCCATGACAAAGCAAGTAAGCAAAAAATAAGTACATAGAAGAGCTCAGACATGGTTAATAATGATCAACTTTATACACACACACACACACACACACACACACACACACACACACACACACCTCTCAAATGGAATACTTAAACATACTGAATATACTTCTTTCAAAGTGCCTCTGGAAAAAAATTTATAGTTGTGTATATTAAAGCACAAAGTAAAACTCAAATCCTAATGGTACAAATTCCCACTATAATGCACTAAAAGTAGGAAAACAATCTTTGGCCTAGAAATGCAATGATTCTTGAGTCAAAGATCAACAGCAGATTATCTGGCAGACAGCAAATGGAACCACTGGGGACGGCACACTGTGGCCATGCTCCTGACACTCTGCGTTATCAGAACGCACCTGGATGCTTGTTACAATCCACTGCGCATGCCCTTTCCCTGGAGACTCCAATTCAAAGGGAATTCCCATTCAGAAATAAAAAGTATGAATTAATTGGCAGAAATGAAATTAAGAAAACCAAGGGTGGGTTCTTTGGGATAATTAAAGACACAAGATAAGCCACTACCTAATCTTATTAAGGAAAAAGATTAAAAAGCAAACATACAGAGTACATGAGGATAAAGAATCCAGCATCCCAGTGTAACCCAGTAAGGGTACCTCAGGAGTAGAAGGTTGGCTCAATATTTTAAAAGCTAGTAATCCAAGTTAACAAATTGATAGCTTGTAGGGAAATATGCCATATGATGATTATCAGAGATGCTAAAAAGACATTTGAGATGCTTCAGTGGAAAATTAACTTCACAGATCTATGCTAAGACCTCACAAGCAGTCGTTTTGGGCTAAGTTACGCTGTGATGACAAGCCACTCGTAAATTTCAGTGACTGACTACATGGCAGGACCCTCCCTCACTCACATGTCACGTCCACCCCGGGTGAGCTCTGGCTCTCGCCTCGGGGCCCTGGGGTGGCAGAGCACCTCCGTCCAAGAAACAGCTGGTCTTGTGGCAGAAGGAAGGGGGACATGGGGATTCACAGAACTTCTGTGCAGAGGGACAAGAGCTATTTCCACTCCCATTTCATTGACCAGAGTCAGCGCCGTTACACGGCCCAGCTTGCTGTCCGCAAGAAGGGACGTGCCCCCCTCCCATAGCGGAGGCTGGGGTGTTACCTACAACTGGCCGAGACACGGAATCGAGGGGAGCGTCAACATTGACCATGGCGGGAAGGAGGAGCCCTGCGAAGTTGTGACTGTGCTCTGGCTGTTAGAGAGATTTTTAAAAATCTATTCCAGCAAACTGAAAGGAGTAAGTATTTGTATAAAAGGTAAAATGCTAGTGAAAGATCTAAGGAGAAGACTGCACGTGACCCCCAGACGCAGTGCCCGACGTGGATCTTCTGTAGACTGGAATAAAGCTGAGACCTGCCAACGTCAGTGAAATGGGCGGTGTTTTCCCCCTGCCAGGGCTTTGGTTACCTTTTAATCACCTGCAGAGAGAATGCCAGTCCCGGGCAGACCACTGCGGCTGGTCTTCTCGCGGGGCGGAGGGCGTGTCTCTGCAGACACGACGTGCACGGGGCCGGCTGGCTCACCGCCCCGCGGGCCTTTAAGTGCGCCTGCGGAGTCACGGCTCCCGCACGTCTGCGTCTGAGCTCCCGCCCGGCCGACCTGCTCCTTCCCGCTTGTCTCTGAACTGCGTGCTGGGCATCCAAACCCCTCCTGCTCTGAGGACTGAATGCGAGGCACTCCTCTCTGGCAAAGTCGTCGGCCGGCCAGCAGGCCGCGTCTTTCATTGCCGAGGCCTAAGTGCACACGCACGCAGCCTCAGGTACAGGTCCGTTCCACGATGACTGACCCTCCACCAGGCTCCTCCAACAGAGCGGAATCGGAGTCTTGAAATGCGTCTCTTGCGCTTTGATGTGAGGCCAACAGCCAGGAGAAAGCTCTTCACGTGGCCTCCTGGGCTTGCGGGAGGAGTGTCCCTCCAGGAGGGAATCACCCTGACAACACGGCCTGGAAAGCCTCGAGTCCGGAGGGAGGGATGTAATTGAAAACACATGGGGGAAGGAATTTCCACCGGGCCCTGGAGTGGCTCAGAGGATGGCTTGGAGGGCAGGAGTGGGAAGTGGGGGACCGTGTATGTTTGTGCAGCTCCAGGACATAAATATTTTGCTTCATGGCTCACTCCAAAAGGCCGAGCGCAGGAAAACCTCCCTGCCTGCGGACGCCCAGTGACGACACCACTGCACAAGCTTAGGTAAAGAGATGTATTTCAAAGTGGGGACACGTGTATGTCACAAAAGTCACTGTGCATCTTCAGCTAAATAAATAATCAAATGTATCGCCCTCTCTCTAGTTCAAGTCCCGTTCTGCTTTGCTTCACTTGGCTTTCAGAGATAAGAGGCCCCCAGGTCAGCAAACAGATGACTTCTTCGGCATTTGCTTTTTTTTCCTTTCTTCTAATAAGAAGATGACATTCTGGATAAACAAAAACAGGTGCATGTAATCCACAGTTTTGGGGTTTCTTTAAATTTTTTCTAAAGCGCTACAAGATTAGCCTTAAAGGGATAAAGAACATTCCCAACCTGTCTGTCAAAAACTCTGGCCATTTCTAGGACACCTTTGCCGAACTGGAAGAGAAAACAACAAAAATGCTTTTATACATGTGGTCTTTCCTCCCCTCCAGGGAAAATCTTTAGATGAAGACTGAGTTCTGTACCTCATTTTTAACACTTGCATCTGCCCCTCTGTCAAGAAGTAACTGGACTAGCTCTTCATGATTGTTTAGCACGGCCACCTAGAAAATCAAACACCAGTGGGGTGTGAGTGGGCTCCGCCCTCCCTGCATTGGGCATGGGCTGCAGGAATGGGGTGCCTGGTGCAGGCAGGTCTGGTGACTCCAGGCAGCATCCTCTGAAGGCAGAGAGCCAGCAGGGCTGCAGTGGCTCTGCACACAGGGATGTGTACCTCACTCCCCAGCTGTGGCAAGGAAAAGGGAATGAAATCCACCTTTCTCCACTGTAAAATCGCTCGACGGGGCTGGGCCAGACCAGCGCAGAAGGCAGCATGTTCTTTGTTTTAACAGATCTGTTTTGATCCTAAAATGGCCCCGGGGACTGAGGTTGATAATCCTTAAAGAAATAGTTGTAAAAAGACAACAAAAATGCTACAGGAATACTACAGAGCTACAGTAATCAAAACAGCATGGCATTGGCATAAAAACAGACATATAGATCAATAGAATAGAATAGAATAGAGAGCCCAGAAATAAACCCACAGACCTACGGTCAATTAATCTTCAACAAAGGAGGCAAGAATATACAATGGAGAAAAGATAGTCTCTTCAGCAAGTGGTGTTAGGAAAACTGGATAGCAGCATGTAAATTAATGAAGTCAGAACATTCCCTCACACCATACACAAAAATAAACTCAAAATGGCTGACAGACTTAAATATAAGAAAAGACACAATAAACCTCCTAGAAGAAAACATAGGCAAAATATTCTCTGACATAAATCTTAGCTATGTTCTAGGGCAGTCTACCCAGGCAAGAGAATTAAAAGCAAAAGTTAATAAACGGGACCTAATTAAACTTACAAGCTTTTGCACAGCAAAGGAAACTATAAGCAAAACAAAATGACAACCTATGGAATGGGAGAAAATATTTGCAAATGATGCAACTAACAAAGGTTTAATTTCCAGAATATATAAACAGCTCATACAACTTAATAACAATGACAACAACAAAAAAAACCCAATCCAAAAATGGGCAACCAGTTCTCCAATGAAGACATACAAATGGCCAATAAGCACATGAAAAAATGCTCAATTTCACTAATTATCAGAGAAATGTAAGTCAAAACTATAATGAGGTATCACCTCACACCAGTCAGAATGGCCATCATTCAAAAGTCCACAAATGACAAATGCTGGAGAGGGTGTGGAGAAAAGGGAACCATCCTGCACTACTGGTGGGAATGTAGTTTGGTGCAGCCATTATGGAAAACAGTATGGAGATTCCTCAAAAAACTAAAAACAGACTTATCATATGATGCAGCAGTCCCACCCCTGGGTATGAATCTGAAGGAACTCAAATGCACCCCAATGTTCATAGCAGCACTATATACAATAGCCAAGACATGGAAGCAACCTAAACGTCCACCAACAGATAACTGGATAAAGAAGCTGTGGCATGGCAATGGAATACTATGCAGCCATAAAAAAGAATAAAATAATGCCATTTGCAACAACATAGATGGACCTAGAGATCATCATTCTAAGTGAAGTAAGACAGAAAGAGAAAGAAAAATACTGTATGATACCACTTATATGCGGAATCTAAAAAAGGGGGAAACAGGACACTATGAACTCATCTACAAAACAGAAATAGACTTGCAGACATAGTAAACGTTCTTATGGTTACCAGGGAAAAAGGGTGAGGGTGGGAAGGGATAAATTTGGGAGGCTGAGATTTGCAAATGTTAGCCACTATATATAAAAATAGATTTTAAAAAAACAACTTTCTTCTGTATAGCACAGGGAACTATATTCAATATCTTGTAATAATCTTTAATGAAAAATAATATGAAAATGAATATATGTATGTAGATGCATGACTGGGACATTGTGCTGTACACCTGAAATTGACACATTGCAACTGACTATATTTCGATTGAAAAAAAAAAATACAAGGATGAAAAAAATGCTATGGTGACACTGCCAGGCCTTAATTAAGCAGCCAATATGGAAGACACACACAACCATCATTCAGGGGTGGTCATATGTGGCTGAGCTTACAAGAACTGCCTAGTTGCAGAAGCTCTGACCTTAGTCCCACATGTGAAGCCAGACTGTCTTGTGAAGAGAGACATACCATTAGAGGTGTCTTTCCGTCTTTATCTTTCACGTTCACGTCTGCTCCTGCATCGATCAGCAGAGAGGCGACCTTCTGGTTCCCCGAGACCGCGGAGACCCTCATGAGCGGGGTCCACCCTGAGCCGGCATCCACCACGTCCACCTGTCGTGCCACAGGGAGAGCAGCTCTTAGCCCAGTTCTTTTCCATAAAGTCACTCATCGGAAACCTATAGAGGAATGTCTGCTTGCCCAAATTCCCCCGATGTAGATCGTCTCTCTAGACCTGGTGACGGTTGGTTGGACTATGCTGATTTAATTCACATTTATGCAGTGAGAAGCTGCTTTTTGGGTCACTTCAGAGGGTGCTGAGAGGCCCCAAGAGCCCCCCTTCCCACCCACTGGCATCTTCATTTACATTTTGTTCAAATGGAAAAGAGATGGGATGGAAAAATGAAACATCATCACCTTCCTCTTGGCTCCGTGTGAGCCCCTGCCTTATTTTCTCACGCCTAACTTTCCTGAGCGCTTTTTAAAATAGAGTTTCTGCTGCTTACTTTTAGGCATCTCTGTAAGCAGCTTTAAATCCCTTCTGGAACAAGATGGTGATGTAAGCACCCACCCTTATATTTACCAACACGTACTCATTTTAAGCAGGAGAACTACAGGCAGGTTAAATACAAAGATCTCTTACACGAAATCTAATCTGAAAACTTAGCCAACCTAAGTCCTTCTCCAAAACATAGTTTGCCTGATAATAAGATGGGCCATTTCCCAATCATCTGCCCTACGTTAAGATCCTTCAATTTAGTGCTTTAAAAGACGTATTTTAGAATAAGAGAGTGTAAGTGTTGCCTCCTTCAATTGCAACAAAGACCTCATCAGTCCAGGAAGAGTGGTACTGAAGTCAACAGAGACACGTGTGTGCAGACGGACTTGTGCACGCACACATCTAATTCTCTTACAGAAGAATCACTCAAAGAAATCTATAGCTTTAGTAAAACATTGGACCAGAATAACAAGAAACTGCCAGTAGGTCCTTAGGACATTTCCGGTTATTTGTATGTATGAGATTATCCACTGCCACACTGTTAAGATTTGCAGCTCTTCCTCATGCAAATAACAAACAACCTTTGGGCAGCGAGCTTCATTATATTTAAATAATAATAAAATAATCCCCTCATATTACAGGGTGCTCTATGCGGTTTTCAATGCACTTCCACGCACGTTTCCTCTTTTGGTCCTAAAGGTTAAACACCGGTAGGTGTTTTTTATTCCTGGTTTACAGATGATGAAGCCAAATCTCAGAGGACGTGATGTCTCCCCGGAGGTCACGTGGCTCATTAAATGTAGAAATGGCTCCCCATTCAAGCAAGTCAGTCCAGTGTAGATCCTTAGATTCAAGAAGAAGGTGGCAGTGTCCCCACTTTGCTCCCAGATCCGTCTCACCATCTCCCAAAGCATCGGGTCAACCGCCTGCCAAGAACAGAGAGGGACTCACGCTGACATCATCTACCCACCACCTGCCAGCCACGCAGAAATCCTGGTGGACAGTCACGTATCTCCAGGGCTATAGAAAAGGATGGGATTTACCCCAAATGGATGCGTTTGTAACTGAAGCCCAGAGAGCCTACACTTCCAAAAATCTGGTACTTAAATGTTGATGGCAGAGACTTGCCCTTCTTTCAGCAAAGTCAACCTTCATTTTCAACTCCAGATTTTCACTGGGTCCAATGCATGAGCAGAATTTGCCATAAAGCAAACAAGGGGGATGTGGCTGTGACAACCGCACAAGGCAGGTGTGGCCAGCCCCGACCACCAGGGCGAACGGGCTAATCCCTCTGACCTTTTGTGCTTGTTTCTAAAACAAAGAAAACAAGAAATGTAACAAAAGGGAATTATCTTAACAACTGAGGTTTTTCCTTCAAGGAGCCCTCTTTTCAGCCCTCTAAAAGCAACATTAGGAACCAGTGAGATCCCACGACTTAAGTCTTGCTTTCCCTCAGTCACACTTCAGAGACAAACCAGCACAAATCTACAAACATCTTCCAGGAGTCATAACTCTTCTCCATGTGAGTTTATTTTCCAGGTCATCAATTTAACTTCTCCACACTCTACACCATCTGGCAGTCACCGTTAGGACAGCATTTTGTTCGTTGCTCCTTATTTCCATGCCTTGAAATTTTTATTTAACTTCTTTGAAGTCTTGAACTTTTTTTTCCAAGTTATCAGCAATTACCATTATTGAGCTAATTCTATTTGCCTATCTTCAAATATCTCTAGAAGTCCAAACAACGCTACTTCTAAGTCGAATTTGTACTTTCTAATGACATGAACCAAAACCAGACCAACACACCTGCTTCAAGCTAAAGACACTAGAGCTGAAATTCTCTATTCTTGATATAGTCTGTTTGCTCTTTGGAAGTTTTGTGTAATGACTAATCTTTAAAGCAAACCAAGAATAAAAGGAATCTAATTCCAAAAGCAATAAGCAGCACTGTGGCTATAAGTTAACATCCTTGTGTGTCCAGCACCTAAGACAGTATCAAGAATATGAAAATTGTGGGGTGGGGGGTTTAGCTCAGATGGTAGAGCACATGCTTAGCATGCAAGAGGCCTTGGGTTCAGTTCCCAGTACCTCTATCAAATAAATAAATAAAACTTAATTATCTCCAACCCCCTTACAAAAAAAACTAACAAGAAAAAGGAAAAAATAAATACTTATTTTAAAAAAAGAATATGAAAACAAATACATGTATGTATATACATGACTGGGACGTTGCGCTGTACATCAGAAATTGACACATTGTAACTGACTGTACTTCAATTTTTTAAAAAAGCCAAAAAATAAAATTTAATTAAGAGAGAAAGAAAAAGACGGTATCGGGGCAGGTGGAAGCTCCATCGAGCCCTGCTGGCAGGTTGAAAGGAGAGATCACTGAGGGATGAGCGAAGGAACAAGCAAGGTGGAAGCAGCACCAGGTCCAGCTCTGGACGCAGCGTTGCTCCCTTTTCCTACACAAGATGAACGTCCTTGATCACCTGAAGCCTCTCTATCATAACAATTCCACAAGGGTCTTTTTTCCCAAGGCTTCAAGGACCATCTTGCTTGTAAGTTAGAGGACTTCCTCCAGCATTTCTAGGCTCAGCTAGTCCAAGGCGTCCACAAAAGGCCCTGCTTCTCCTGAAACCCATGGACCAGCAGTTAGGTTCTTAACTAGGCGTGTGTGGTTAAGAAGGGAGACCCATACCTCACAGCCGTCCTGGATCATCCACTCAATCACACCGCAGTGGCCCCCGTCCACAGCCCAGTGCAGGGCTGTGCAGCCACCAAGGTCTCTGGTGTCCCAGGAAGCGCCATGTCTTCGGAGATACTTCACCACATCGAGGTGCCCCGCGTAGCACGCAAGCATGAGACTGCAACACACAGAAGCAGCAGTCTGGCTGTGTGGTCCCTACACTCAGGTCCGCGTTTGCCCTCCCTGGCCCAAACCTGAGACAGAAATCCTAATGTGAGTGGAAAAGTCATGAAAATTATTTATATAAAATGTATGTGGCCCATCCACTGATAGACAGATAGACAGAATGTGGTATATCCATACAGTGGAACATTATTTGGCCATAAAAAGGACATGAAGTACTGATATCTGCCACCATATGGATGAACCTATGCTAAGTAAAAGGGGCCACACGTAAAAGTCTACAGGGTATATGATTTCATTTCTAGGAAATGTCCAGAACTGACAAATCTAGAGACACAGAACTGGCAGATTAGCAGGGCTGGGAGGGAGGAAATGGGGAGGGACTGCTAACGAACACAGAGCTTCTCTCTGGGCTGATGAACACCTGGAATTAGACATTGGTGGTTGCACAACTTTGTTCATATATTTTAAAATCCTGAACTGTACATGTCATTTTTTTTAATTTTTAAAAAAATGTTATTGAAGGTACTGGGGGTTGAACCCAGGACCCCATGCAAGCTAAGCACACACACGACCACTTGAGCTGGCCCCTACCCCTGAACTGGACATTTTAAAGGAATGAATTTTGTGATATGTGAATCTCTCTCTCAGGAAAAAAAATGAATAATCACTGTCATTGAGTAAAATGTTGGATTTTAAAAACATATACCAGTCTCTGATGATATTCAAAAAAGAAAAAGAGAAGAAACACTCATTGGACATTATTACAGATAATTAAACCAATTCCTTACTCTAAATATTGGTATTTAAAGAAGATAAACATTTATGTTGCCTTTGTAGGATGAAAGGCAGTCCGTCCCCAGTTGATAAGGGAAAGTTCCTTTTGATGGAAGACTGCCAGCTAATAAATGTAGAAGGAATCATGGAAGGAGAAAACCACTCTCTGGCGAGTCCCAGTTAAATACCTGGTTCAGGCCAGGATCATGGTGGATGCTACAGTTATTGGATGAAAGGCTAGTGGATGTCCACACTGTGCTGAATCACTAACCCATCGATTATTTCCTAATTGCAGTGGGAAGCTATATATTTACCAAGGAGAGATCTAGCTCTTCCACCCCAGTGATCAAACCGGGAATCGCCAGCTACGGGGCAACCTGCATGACAGGCCTGCGGACGCAAACTGAAGCCGCAACACCAGCTCTCAGGTGTTCTTGCTAAAAATGTCAACCTGAATCCAGTCAAGCCTGTAAACCTAATTTTAACTTTACTGGGTATAAAGAGACGAATGAACAAGTTAAATGCCTCCCTCGCACCTAGGAGACAAGCAAATCGAGAGCACGAGGCATTCTGTAAGATAAGTGGTCTGGACTCCTCAAAAAGTCATTGCTATAACAAAATTTTAATTAAAAAAAATGGATAGAGGGCCAGACCAGAATGAGAGAGACAAGAGCGACAGAAAAACCAGATGCAGTGTGTGAGCCTTGACTGGTTCATGGCCGTAGCCCACGCCCCCGAGTAAAGCACGGGAGACCCTGTGAGGGACAAGTGGGGAGGCCCGCGTGGGTGGTCGGGCATCAGCAATATTAGGGGGCTAGTGGGCAAATGAATAAGCCAGCGTTTGTCATCACATTGCTCCTGTGAGACCTACTCACCTCTCAGTACTGTCAAAAGAAACAAGAAAATACTGGAATCAAATCAAAGATCGTCTGGGCACAAGCTTAGTATCACAAGTCTGGGAACGTTTTAGGGAACGCGCCACACCCACCTGTCCTTGCCACTTCCATTCCTCAGATTCACGTCTGTGCCGTTAGAAACGAGGATTTTCACAAGCCTAAACGAGACAAATTTCAGCGTTGCTGGATGTGCAGCTTTGATGAGCAGGGGCCCACGATAACCCAGTAAAAATGAACAACGCTCTATTTCAGACACGTCTTGGTACCACCTCTCCATCTTCAGAGGTGGCTGGCTTTAAAGACAGGGCATTATTAAACCAGGAAACTGCCTCTCCACACCAAATAAATGGGTTTTCACTCTTTATGTGAGCCGTTCATTGAAACACACAACTCCACCCCATGAAGCAAGCTGGACGATCGGACTAACTCATTGTCACTTCCGTGACCATTTTAGATACGTTTTCAAACAGTAGCATTTAATGGAGATACCCTCCAATGTCTCTCAAATGGCATTTTAATAGTTAAAATATCACTATTATGGAAAAATAAGCTATTAGTATTTATGCTTATCTCTGTGTGGAGGAGAGATTACAGAGTAGTTATCAGCGAAAACTGTCTGAGCAAGCCATCAGGGAAGTTTGCTTTTCAGAATTAATATCCCTCCCCTTTCTTTTTCTAAAGAAATTCAAATTCCAATGACCAGTTTTCCCAGGACGCATATACGACCTTGCAAGATATAATTAAAATGGCTACCTCTCTTCCTTACCATGTGATTATGTTTTTCTAGCCTCCTCTGCATGTTGTATGACTTTATGGTAAAAGCAGCTGAGTTTCTGTTCAGCCCCTACCTGGCACAGTTTGGGAAAGAGAACAGAAGCCAGGTTCCCCACACACAGCCCCTCCCCTCCCACCCCTGTCCAGACCGGAGCCTTTGGGAGAACGAGGGGCTCAGCCCGTCACTGGGGGATGAGGAAGGAAGAGCCCTACCTGGTGTGCCCTCTCTGTGCAGCGACCATCAGAGCGGTAAAGCCAAGCTTATTGGGAACATCCACCTTCACGTTGCTTGGGGGAAACACAGAGAAAAGGGATTAACGTGCCGGCGCGGCTCCCTGTGGATTCGCAGCTGACATCTCTTGTGGGGAACAGGTGGCTAAAACGGTTCATTTTCCCAAGAACCCCAATTCCTTCTGGACCATTAAGTTTTTGTTGTCTTAGGCTGCTGCCCTGCCTCATATTTTAAAGGATTCAAATTCACAAGAAAAGAAAATTACTGTAATTTCACTTAAAATAGGCATTTCCTTCCCCTGGAAACCATTACGAGATCTGATAAAACACACCATGAAGAGCACTGCTCCTTTAAACCAGCAGGGGACACGATGCCTTGGCAGCAGACTCTCAGCTCCACCGGACACAAGCGCAGAGTGATGGAGACCCTCATCTCTCCCCTGACTCCCAGCCCACCTCCTGGGCAGGAAGCTCTGCTGCTCGAAGAAGAAAGCCACACTCTTAAATAGCCGCTTAGAGGCTGTGGCTTTTTGCAGGAACCTTCTCTTCCCCAACTTACAGAGCCTCAATTCACAGGTGACTTGCCTTCTAAGGCGCTCAGAACTACTGATTCAAAAAATCTAGATTCCATTGCCCCTTTCTCATTTGGGAGCAGCTTCAAATCTCCCATCTGCAGCAACTGCATTCGCCATTTTTTCCTCTTGTGTATTATCAGCCTTTGAATTAGAAACAGCTGATCTAGTGATGCCTTCATTTCATCAGGAATTAGACGTGGGCATTTGGGGGCGAAATCTGCCAAAATGCATATGAGCAAGAGTCATAAGTTATTTCTGGGATGAAAATGACACCCAAACTCGTCATTTCCGGTTTCAATTTTCATTAAGTACAAAACATAACATTGGCATGGGACTTTCTTAGGCTCATCTTTATGAACTATGCGGAACTCACACCAGTCACCTGAGATCAATTTTGAGCCAATCTTGGAGCCAGTTTGAAAGCCATGGGAAATTTCAGGAAAACCAAATAAAGCTGCATGAAAGCATTTCTATGCACTTGCTTGGGCATTAAAAATAAAAAAAAAAATTTAAGGGTTTTAAAAGGCAGAGTCCTCTTACCCTCCTTGAAGTATTTGAACCAGCAAATCTTCATCATTCACATTGACAGCTCTATGAAAGTGCTCGCTACTTATGGGCTCCCCTGAAGAAATAAGACAGAAACCAGTCATCCAAAGTATAATGAAAGAAGTCTCATTCCAACTCTGTTCCTCCTGTGGCCTTGAGTGGATGCTCACGATCACGTCCAAGAAGGCACTTGGCTGTTCCAGTGAGTATCTCATACAGTACATACTTCATTCCTCCTTCTACTGAAAAAGACCTTGTTTTCACATATTAAGAGGAGAACACTGAGATTGTCCTAAAGGCTTGGGATGTTGTCAAGTTTTAAAAGTACTGCTGTGTGGATGTTATTTTGATATTTGAAAATAATCCTTTCAGATTTCCTAAGACTTAATAAATGCCTCTTACAGGCAATGAGAAGCTCCACAATTGTCATAATGTGCTGCTTTTGTTTGCCAAGGAGTCACTAAACTATTTGAACCACAAACAAAACAAAACAAAACAAAACAAAACAAAACAAAACAAAACAAAACAAAACAAAACAAAACACACAGACTGCTTTAACGTTGGAAATGCACAAGTCCAGTTCTTCCCAGGAACAGGACATCGACGCCGGCCTCGCCCCCTCCGAGCTTGTCGGGCCAGAAGGGCTCCTACCCAGAGAGGTGGGGCTTTGCGAGAAACCCCGATTATGGGAGAGAGCCTGCCAAGGGGAGGAGAGCCGGTGAAGGGGCCTGAGAAGCAGTAAAGGAACGGGAAGAGGGGTGGCCCCTTGGCAGGGGTGGGACCTTTAACTCCTTGCAGAAAAGAATGGAGCAGAAGTTTAAAAATGTGCAGGGTGAGAAGGAAGGGCCAAGTGAAAAAAGCCCGCTGGTCAAGACGTTTATTTCATGGCTTTATCTCACCTTCCATGACTTCCTGACTTTTAAAAAATAATTATGATTAAGTTGAAGTGGAATAACATAAGTGAGGCACTAAAACAGCAGCTGCCCGGCAGGGGTAAGTACCTGTTGTGATGGTAACAGTAACTGTAGGGGCAGCTGCCTCATCCGAGACAGCCCACCCCTCCCCTCTGCCCTGTGCCCAGCCCCTCCCACACTTAGTGCCCTGCCTGCCCCCATGGGCATTGAGTTTATAAGCCCTGGTTTTAGTCATCTCATTCATTCGACAAATGTTTATTAAGTAACTTACATGCCAAGTCTTGACACTAGGGGAAGTGGGGGGGTCCCAGAGAAAATGAGACCCACATGCGCTCCCCCTGCCCTTTACACGGCAGCATCAATTTCAGCTGAAATCTGAGCAGGGTTACTGTTATCACCCCCGCCCCTCCCCTCCCACCCGCACCGCACCCCAGACCGTCCCCGGGACCCACCACCACTCAACCTCCCTGTTTACAGTCTGGCCTGCACAGGGCCCCCACCATCTCTGCCAGATGGGGAGTAAAATTCTTATTCCTGCTCCTTATGGTGGCAAACCTTTCTGGTACATCCGCTCCCGGGCACGGACGCCTCTGTCCTCCCGGTTTCCTTGGAGGGTTCAGCGGGGAAAGGCACCAGCTGGGAAGCAGTGGGGCAGCAAAATGAAGGGTCCCTATCAGGGTGACCTTCTGCTGACACCCTTCCTTCTGTTCTGGTAAGAATAAATTTAAGCCAAGTTAAAGCTGTTTTGCAATCACAATTTTGTCTGCTGGAGCCTGCCAACCTCCTAAAGACGTCTTTAGCTACATTGTACTTCCTTTTCATCATTCCACACATAGTTTTAGACCAAAAGCCTCAAATAAAAGTATCATGATAAACGACCAGAGGGCAAGGCTCACGGCCGTCCCCAGCCTTCCGAGGGAGGTCACGTCTAGCCCTGTGTTTCCCTGAGGGGCTGCGGGAGGGGGTGGCGTTTTGCCCCCCAACCCACTCACCCAGAGGGCATTTGGTAAAGTCTGGTGACATTTTTGGTTGTCACAACTTAAGGGTTGGTGCTACTGGCATCTGGAGGCCAGAGATGCCACTGAACATCCACAGACATGGGATGAGCCTCACATCCCTAATTATCCAGCCCTGGACGCCAGTAGCAGGGAGAATCCCTGAGAATCCCTGCACTGGCACCGTGCAGACTTAAAATGACCTACAAGGTGACCTGCCCGTACTTTACTGGACTAAACTAAAACCATACAAACTAAACCCATGGCAAGTTTCCCTTCCCCCCTACTTCTCAGAAAAGAGGGGGAGGACAGTGTGGTGGGAAAGGCTCTGTTATCCCACCAAACGGCCCCACTGCTGTGACTCTCAGACTTCAACTGCCACTAAAATTACCCACACAAGGAATTTGCATAGAATCACCTAGAACATATGCTAACTGAAAAATGGCACTAGCCACGTGCCTCTACAAGGACTGGATCGCCTTGGCACTGGCCGGCTACCTCTGCTTGGATTAAATCACGAGCCGCTGTAGCCGCTGACCTCCAACACGCCCTGCAAGGAGTTTGGGGGGAGGTCAGGAAGGAGGCGCTCTGTGCTCTGGGAAAACTGGCAGAAAAGGTCTTCACAGAGAGATTTTCAGGAAATTTTATGACCCCAATTCTTGAATCTCCTCATGCAGAAAAGCACTAAAATCATTAACAGTGACATCTGCTCCTCATGACTAGCAGCAGCCTCTGCCCAGGTGTGTGCTTGACTGCACGTCCCCACTTCGCTGAGATCGTATCTAATACTGAGATCGCCCCTGCCTCTTTGGAGCAGTTCCTCAGAGCTCTCTGGGATGCTGTCTCCCGGGCTATAGTCCTCACTTTGCCGCAAATAAACCTTAACCCACAACTCTCATGCTGTGTGGTTTTATTTCAGTCGACAATAGGAAGCTCCTCCTATTTCTACTGAATTTTAAAGTGTGGCACTCTAACCAGATCCTGTTCACTAAGCTGCACCCAGGACTTCACATGCTGCTTCCTGATTCTCCTTCGGTCCACAGAATGGGGCGGAAAGGCTGAGTGACGTGCCCAAGGTCACCCGGGTGGGAGGGGGCGACATGGGAGCTCAGAGCCAGGTCTTTCCTGAGGCCGCCCTCCTTCCCTCCTCTGGGCTGGTCACACACGTTGAGGCAGTGGAGCAGTTCACTCTAGGCTTCCATCCTTATGAAATTTGGAATACAAGCAGACATCTGAAATAAACCAACACGGACCCCAAATCCTGCCTCGTGTGAAGCGAAAGAGGCCAAAAGCCTAGAGAGCTTTGGGAAAGTGCTCGCTTCCTGGGGTTTAAAAGGGAAACTCTAGACGCACACCCAGCGCCCAGCACGTCGCCCTGACCACCTCCATCCTCCTCACCATCTCACCTGCGCGCCACAGCCCTCCCTCCCGGTGGGGGCCCTTCCCAGGGCTTCCCACCCAGGAAGCTCGTCAGCGCACAAACATCAGAAAATGTTTTTGTGCTTAGAAGCTTGAGGACCGTGTGTAGCAAAGACCGGGGTGTTTTGATATTGGAACATCACTTAAATAAACGTATCGCCTCTTCCAGCTTCTGCGAGAGGTCGTCAGTGCTCTCATGACTTACTCTGAGAACAAAGGGACTTCTCACAGAAGAGAAAGGAAAACAGCATAATTGTTCGTCCTCCCCAGCTTGCTGAGTTTCGGCAAAAGGAAGCAGTAACTATCATGGCAGTAACTCCTTAACCCTCTCAGACCCGTGCCAAGGCACAGAGGGTTAGCACCAGCCCAGACAGGGATCAACCAAGGCACAAAAGTGCCCCAGTTTACAGGCATTTGACAGGGAAGCAGAAGAGATGAAAAGGCTCTTGTTTGCAAGGCAGGGCAGTCCCGTCTACTCCCACCACAGGCAGGAGTCAGAAAACAGAGAGGAAATTCCAGGGTGAGCAGGACGTTCCAGTCCTCCCGCCCCCGAATCTGTCAAGACGTTATGGGCCTGGCCCAAGGGGTTGCCATCAGCGAGCGCAAAGGGATATAAAAAAGGGCAGACTTCGCCTTTGTGGGTTTGGTTTCTAGTGCTTATGCCGAGCATCGCAATTACAGATGTTGAACTGATCCTGCCCGTGGTGAGGACATCCGTGAGCGCCCGCCCTGCGCGGCTGCGTGGCACTCATGGGGCTGGACCACACAGGGGCTTGCCTGACCCAGGAGGGGGAGGGAGCGGGGCAGAGAGGTCTTTGGGAAGCCATCCCTCATGCTCTGTAAGAGGGTCATTTAGCTGAAGATGTGCCGACAGATATTAAAATGCGGTGCTAACACCTTTCTTGGTGGAATTTAAGTCTCTATTAAAAGCAGTGAATAAATGATGAGCTCATTGGAGAAAATATTTGCCAATTAACAAGCCGCAGCTGTTTTTCTTTCTTTTTAAGGGCCCAACTGATTAAAACTGCATGCCTCATTTAAGCAAGAGTCTCGTGTACTTTACCTGAGGAGGAAAAAAAAAGGTTAAGCATCCTTTCTTTAAACAAAGTACATGCTTTTGTGATTCATTAAAACACTTTCAAACCACATGCAAATGATCAGCCCACAGAAGCATTTTCACTTGTCGTATATAATGTGCACATTTTTAATTCTTTGTTTAGCATGATCTGCCTCCTTAAGGGAGGCTGCTTTGGATATTAGAATAACAACAGCCTATGGGAGCTGCAGCCTGGCAGGCGGAAGGTGCCTGCTCCTTACCACCCAGCAGAGGGGCACCCGGCTGCCAGCACATGTGCAGTGGCCTGACAGGGAAAAGTGCAGGAGGGTCAGCGCCAGGAGCCACGTCTCCGCCACACCCTCATCCCTGCAGGAGGTCTTATCTAATTACCCTGGAAGCCATGGGCTGCAGTGACAAATGCCTTGGACCACTGAACCAGTTACCCACAGCTGCCTCTCGGAAGCCAGCTCCGCAAGGAGAGGGCACAGCTGGCGGACAGGCACAACCCGTGTCAGCTGATAGAGTGCTATGATGGCTTCTGCCTTCCTGCAAGAGCTCCAAATGGTGCACTGACTCCCTGTAAACTCCGGCCAGGAGGCCCAGGAGCCCCTGCCCTGGCAGTGATGCGGTAGTAAGAAGGATGCCAGCGGCCACTGGAGGGCCCCCGTGGTTGGTCCTGCACCCAGTGTGCCCTCGCCTGGCAGGTTCAGTGGACTCTCCCAGCCAGTGGGAACTAGACCCATTTCCCAAGAGACAAGAGAGCAAGCTGAGATCGGTGCTCCCCGCATCCCCAGTTCTGCCTCAGGACTTCTCTTTCAGCATCCGCCCACCTGTTTATTAAGGCCCTTCTGCAAACTAGACCTGACGGACCTGTCACCTGGGCCCTGCAGGGAGACAAAGAAGATAAACGAACACCTAAAACAAGAGGCGAGAAGTGGTACTGGAGGTGGTAAGACACTGCTGAGTGCCTGGCAGACAAGGGGACCCACACCAGGGACACCCCTGAGCAGAGCTCTGCCTGGGAGGGGAGCAGGCTGGGCAGGCCCGGGAGTGAAGGGGGCTCGGAGGGCACCCGAGTGCAGGGGCAGGCCACTGGGAAGGGGCCTGGGGGGGGCCAGGGAGGGCGGGAGGGAGCTGAAAGGCGGCGTGGGGGGCCTCCTGCCCCATGGTCCCCCCCAAATCTCCTGTCACATGATGGGCCTCCTCTGCCAACTTTCTCTCCTCCCTGCGCTGCTCCTTCCCTCAGCACACAAAGTGCTAAGGCCCCCATCTGCTGCTCCGTCTTCTTCCTTTTCGCCTAAAAACTCCAGGAGCTCAGCACCTTCCACAGAAAAGCAAACGCCTTCGCCCTGGCCAGAGTCAGGGCCAAGCCCTCTTTCCTGCCCAGCATCTCCCTAACGGACCGTCTCACTTCAGAAGTCCCCTCCGAAACTCTGCTTCCTCCCGGCTAGCTGAACACCGTCCGGGTAGCACACAGCTCGCCAGCCTCCGCTCTAACCCCATTCTCAACCCCCTAGTGCCTTGTTTGCCACCAAAGATGTCATGAACCAACTCAAAATTTGAATATTCAGCCACACAAAAACGTCCTTGAATAAATGCCTAAAGGACACAATTGAAAGTCGAAGAAAAAAATATATATATATACACACACACATATATATACAAGCTAAATAGTACATTGAATAAAATGTTTGAATAACTTTTCACAAGATTCCCTTGGTGCAACCAAAAAAAAAAATCCGTGTTTTCAGTGGGTTGACCATGAGAAGCATTTCTGGCCATTTTAATCTTCACAACATTCCAGGTCAAAGGTGGCACTGCATTCACACACACCTTTAAAATGTTTTAAAATGCCGATCGCAGAGATCATGTGCACCCTTAACACGTGCCCTGGGCGAACGAAGTGGCCGCGCGCCCACCCTGCGTGGGGCTCTCTCCCGCTGTCCTGTGGTCAGAAGCAGCCCTGCTCATTCTTCCTCGCCCACAGCATCTCCAGTACTCAGATTGTTGTGTCAAGTCATAGCACACACACTGAAGTTTCCCACAAGGGGACAAAACGCTGAGTGGACCCCTCACTGGAGGTCGCCTGAGTGGGCAGCCTGTTTCTCCTCGTGGGAACACGAGCTCGGCCCACACCCCTCTGGCCTGTTTTCGAAGAAAGGTGACTCCAGGCTTTTTTCTGAATGTACGTCCCTGGGGCAGGGCTGGCCCCAAACCAGCTCTCCCGTTTGTTAAAGCATAAACAGACTTCCCTTATGCTGCGGCCAGGCCCAGCCCGTGAACAATGTTATCACCGTGTCAGAAATGGAACCGGTTCTGCTTCCGGTGAGGCCGAGCAAAGGGCAGACCACCTTCCCCTTCCCACTGCTTGTGGTCTCTAGAGCAGCGAGTCTGCCCCAGTACCTCCAAAGAAAAAATAACAAAATAAAAACAAAAAAGAATTCTAAAAGGGGGAGGGTATAGGTCAGTGGTAGAGCGTGTGCTTAGCATGCACGAGGTCCTGGGCTCAATCCCCGGCCCCTCCATTAAAAAATAAAAATAAGCCTAATTACTTCCTCCCCACCAAAAAAACATTTTAAATGGGTTCCGAGTGACTGTATACTCACTGGTCGTAGACACGGCGACCACTGGGCTGTACTCAAACTCTCCGGAGGGGCTGGTGACCTTCAGTCGAAACCGATACGGCGTCCGGGGCTCCAGACCTTCCACAACGTGCTTGGTCGCGTATCCCCTAGACGGAGGGGACACAGGTGCTGAGGGCGGCGGGGCAGTGAGTCAGGGCTGCCCGAGTCGCTGGAAGAGCCGATGAAGGCGATTTTAAACGCTAGCTACTTCCAGTTCAGATCTGGCCTTGGTGGTGGCCGGTCCCTCCCAGCAGGCTGAGCACAAAGGCCAAGTGAGGCCCCCACCCCGCCCGCTATTCCACAGCCACCCACCCCCCACCAGTGCTGACACCCAGCTGTCCCTCAATTGTGTACTTAGGGGAAATGATCACGTTAACCCATGATATTTGTTCGTCCTCAAAGTTTCACATCTGAAAGCTAAGCCAGGCAGGCCACAGCACACACATGCTTTCTGAGCGGGGGTCTTTGCACGGGCGAGGCTGTCCAGTCGGCGGCGGTGCAGCTACCGCAGGCAAAGCCCTCCTGCGGGGAGAGGTTGTGAAACAGAGGGGGCAGGTGCTCGGAGCCCCCAAGCAGCCCCGAGTGGCGGGGGGGTGGGAGGGGCTCGGGCAGCGCATGAGGGGCCACCCGCACATCACGCCGCATGGTCAGGTTCATCCAGGGGAATGCCTAGGGGAGGAGGTGCTGCGCGCACAGAACGGAGCTGATCGGAGGCTGCGAGGGAAATCCAGAGGCCAGGAGCACGCCGACCGTCTGGGGCCTGCGGTCAGCACCGGGAGCCGCGGGCACACGGTGAGCTCCCAGCCGCGGAGACGCCAGGACCCAGCGGAGGGGCCGAGGCCCCGGCCCTCTGCTCCTGAGGCAGGGCCCAGGGGCCTGGCTCTGACTGGCCCAATTTCCGGGACACCAGGTCTCCACAAGTCCACGGAGTTGTATGTATCTCCCAGTATCGCCCCAAACCTCAGCTCGTCTTTGCCGCCAGGAGCTTTTACCAGCATCTAAGTAAATTCCATGTACTTCTTTTCAAAGCCTTTATCTAAACCTTTCTTTCCTCACACCCAGACTGGGTCTGCGAGGGTGCACGAGGACGTGCCAGTTCCAGCTCTTTCTCCTCTCCTGCTCTCACACCCGGCCCAGGTCGTGCTCTCCTCCCTCCAGAGCACTCCATAGCTCCCTGGACTCCATATGCACCATTGTTTTCTCCATTTTCTGTCTCTAGTTTGTCTTTCCTTCTCAGAGGCCCGTACGGAGGTCCGGACCACACTTCAGGATTCACAATTAATTTTTCAAAACTGTTCAGGTGCTACCGAAATACTCATACATCAATCCCATTCCATGCAACCCAGCAAACCTGTCTAGTGCCCATCACTTGTGAGACAGTGGGCCGGGGTGGGACGTGGCCCTGGACCGGCTCGAGGATGAGAATCTGTCAAATTCTGCTGATGGGTGCAAGAGGACACGCAGTCCAGGGCAGTGAGGAGTGGCGCTGGGGCAGGCTGGAGTGACAGTGCTAGAGCGGGCACGCGGCTGCCAAAGGCTCACGTGGAAGCCCAGCTTTCAGTCTGGGCCAGGGCGGGTGGTCTGACACCTCACCCATCAGTTAAACGGCCTCCCCTCCTCCCCACCCACCGGCCCCACCGGCCCCCCCGCCCCGGGAGCAGCAGCCTCTCCTCACAGATGCAGGCACAGCGCCAAGGGCACAGCCAGAGCACCATCCCAGCACTTGCTCCAGAGGGAGGGGACCCTCTGGAATAGTTTAAGGAGACCCAGGAAGCTCCCTAAGTTCTACCTCCCAAACCCATCCATCAGGTGAGTCACTCCTCTGCCGTGGTGGTGGCGGGGGGAGCCGAAGCCTCTCCTCTAGTGACGAGGCCTCTGATGCAAAGTGAGACGTGGGCAGAGCGACTTCCAGGACAGACAGGCAGACAGGCCGGGGAGGACGGCCCCAGGCAGTGTGAGAAAGGAACGTGGGATAGAGGACACAGAATCCCAGGGGACTGAAGCGTGTGGGAGCGAAGGACAAGGGCCAGAAGGACCCAGCAGGGGTCAGACTGGTCTAGATGTGCTCTCCCCGGGGGACCTCGGCTCAGAGACCTGGAGAACCAAGTTTGAAAACTAGAAAAGAATCACAAAGACCCTCTGCCCTTTCTGTTTCTCTCCCTTCATTGTTTATCCAAAATACAACATTTTAAGCTGAAATGAAATCCTGAATACTCAGAGTCCCTTTTTCCATCACAAGTTCAGGCACCAAAATCTAAGTGACCTCTGGGGCAGAGCTCGCCTAGAGGCGAGAAAGAGACAAGGGTGTTCAGGCCCTTCTGACCCTTGTCTGTGCCCCCCCCCCGCCCTTGGCGAGGCGGTGCAGCCCTCCTAACTGATACAATCTTTACTTGAAGCACATTTGTCTTCACCAAAGAAGTCACGCCAGTCAAGGTGGCCTTCAACCATCCCTTCCGTCTGGCAGGTGAGTCCCTTAAATATTCCTCTCCCCTTAAATAGGATGGGATGAGGCAAAGGGATGCTGCACAGTTCTGGGTCCCAGGACTTAAGACACTGTCACCTTCTGCTCTTGCCCCCTTGGGAACCAGCCACTCTGAGCAAGCGTGTGATTATTTTACACTTTAAACAAAACCACTAAGTTTGGGGTGGCTTGTTACACAGCAATAGAGAACCGATACATCATGTATCAACAAAGGAGAAACTATAATAAAGACAAGGAAGAAATGATACCAACAGCATTAGGACAAACATCTGAATTAAGCAGCCAAAAAAGACAAACATTGAAAACTGATATAAATATATTTACCATAAAAGAAAAAGCTCTAAAACCAAGAATAAATATTCAGAAAAACTGTATGGTCTAAAAAAAAATAACAACAACAAACTAAAATATACGAGCTTGGCACAAAGTACGCTTACGAGTAGGTGGGTTTTACCGTTACATGAGCACAGGTCTGTACCTGAAGATACCGGAATCACAGAAACTGAGCCCTCAGTTTGCAGCATCTGAAAAGATCTTTAGGCGCTCACTGAGAATAGAATGCCCAATTGGGTGCTGAGTGTCAAAGACTCAACACAGTTTTAGACCAAAATAAAAACCAAAGGTGCCCCCCCATTAAAATACAATATTGCTAAATATCAGAAGATCACCATGAAGCTAACAGCACGTTCCTAACCCCTGGAAAGAGAAAAGACAGAATTGTCTAGAAAACAGATGCCACTGGGCACACTGATGGGAGGCTGGAGGTTCTCACGACATCAGTAGAGACGGCCCCACGGGGAGGACCAGAGACACAGCTGCCCACGGCGTCCTGCACGGTGACAACAGCACAGACATGGGGTGACACGGACTGCAGCACAGACGCTGGGGTGTCCGACAGAAGCAGTTCTTCCAGCCTCACACGGTCCAGGCACAATAGCTTAAAAGATGAAACAAGCTTAGAGCTTTTCCACAGCGGAGAAAACACGTCAGAGTATAAAGTGTACCCTTATTTCTGTTGTCAGTCAAAGCGAGTATCTGATGCAGGTGCTGAGCAGACAGTAAGTGCTGGGCTGCCCCCGACGCCGCCGCCAGACTTCCCTTCTCTCCTCTCGCTATGCCCCCACTCCCAGCGCTCCTATCCTGTCCCCTGCTGGTGACTCTGAAATTCGCTTCTCCAGCCCAGACTCTCCCCTGGCCCTTTCCTCCCCAAGTGCCTCCTTGACGCCCCTACTTGGATGACTGAGAGTCCCAAAACGGGCTTCTGCTCCACCGCTAGACTTGGTTGCTCGAGTTGGCCAAAACCCTCAGTGCCCCGCGGGAGACTGGCCGCCAGGGACCCGATACCCCAGCGCTGCTGAACTCAGACCTGGCCCTGGGACTTGCTTTGAGCAACAGAGTATAAACAGAAGTGAAGTGTACCATTCTGGGTGGAAGCTTCAAGAAACAGGGTGCCATGCTCTCTCCACCCACTGTCTTCCTCATCCTGAGGGAGGGATTTTTGTCTGTTCGTCCAGCACCGTACCCCCAGCACCCACAACAGTGACTGGCACATAGGAGATGCTAACTGAATGAATGACATGCGTCGCATGGGCACCGGTTATCACAGGAGTTTCGAAGGGTAGACAACAGAGTTGTGAAGGGAGCTTCTCCGTCAAGGTAGAATCTGACTTGGGTGAAAGAAAGGATGGAGAAGGGGGAGACTTAAACAGGGAAAACAGCTGGGCCACACGTGCGGGAAAAGTCAGGGCTCAGTCCGAGGGCGGTAAGCGGATCGTGTTGAAAGGTTCACGCTCAGAAATCAGAGGCAGCAAGAAAGGCAGGTTGTGGGCAAGCTGTGAAGAACACCCCATGTCACTCTAAGGACTGTGACCTTCACCTTTAAGCAGCGGACACTCATTGAAGGCAATCTGACAAAAGGAAGATTACAAAGAAAATTAACCTAGCAAGATAGAAGGGAGGGTGGAGGGCGAGGCAAGAGGGACACGGCCAATCCGTTCAGTCGGCCAGTGAGCGGGACAGCTGGAGGACCTGGGGATGCAGCGGCGAATTGTCAGAACGTGGATCCTACTCACATCCTCGCCGGGGAAACGCCACAGCCTAACGAGGGAAAGCAGAGAAGGGATTTGCAAAGGGAAAACTCGCAAAACTAGCTGCGGTGAGGAGAGCCCACGTCAGAGACGACACCGCTGATTCCAGACTGGCTGGTGGTGAAGGTGGACCGGCACTGACAAGCCGAAAAGAGGTTCTTAAATCCACAGCCCCAGGGTCAGATCGTCTGCAGAATGGCTTTTTTAAAGAAAGGCATCTGCTGGTTTTAACCAAACCAAGGGAAAGTGGTGCAGCAGAGAAAGGAGGTCAGGACTAGCACAGTCTAATCCTGCCACCCAGTGGTCAGGGCTGGTGCTAGCTCTCCGAGCATCTCACAGCCGCACCGCCAGCCGGGGGTCTGGAGGCCTGGCTGCTGGGATGCCGGGCAGCCACCCGGGTGAACTCCCGGGCCAGACAGCACCCAGGTCTCTGGAGGAAACACAGCACACGCACCAGTGGGTGTGGCTGTCCACCTGGTCGCCCAGCGAAGGGGAGATGCAGACAGAAGCAAAGGAGCGCCCGGGACAGCCCCCTGACACATACGTGGCCCAGCACGGCTGGTGGTACGAAGGAAATGGGGAAAGAAGCTATATCTTTTTCTCACTTGGTAGAAATACTTCTTACATCATAATTCATGCTTTTTGATGGAAACTACCTACCAGAGAATAACACATGACAAGACATGATTAAAACACCATTTCAAGTAGGCAGGCCAGGAATTATTCTCATATGGCAATGACATTCCAGACAAATGCATATTTTCTCCAGGTACAAAGAACAGTTCATCAAATCTCGGGGATCTTGTCGCTCAGGTAACAGCTGACGCCTTCGTAGGCACCCTCACATCAGCACCCATATATCACAATGCCAGCTTGGGACGGGACCAGCGAAGCGCTGGCACGGCTCTGTACCCTGACCGCATCACTCCTGACATGCCAGCGGTGATGCCACACTGGTCTTCCACAATGTCACCACTGGGGACATGGCAAAAGGTACGTGCAATCTCTCTGTATTATTTTTTACAGCCAGATATGAATTATCTCAAATTCAAAAGATAATAAATTATCTTAAGTTTAAAAGATAATTGCAATTACCTCAAAATTAAAAGCTTAATTTAAAACCATATCAGCATCTCGTTTTTGGTATTCCTGAAACCCAAAGTCATTTTGCAAGCAGTTACAGCTGTCAAAGGCAGAAATAAGGGTTGAAATGATGACTAAGAAGAAAAATGGCTTCTTGACTATTCCTGTTGCATTCATGTATTCATCCACGCAGCAGATATTTTGAGGGCCGCCAAACGTGTCGACATTGTCTAGGAGGGAGCTGGAGATCGGGCATGGAGCAGGCAGGAAGCTTATCTGCCTCTCGTGGACTTAAGGCAGTGGTGGGGAGACAGAAAATGAGCAGGCAAATGGTAAAATGACTCCAGCAGAGCTAACTGTCACGAAGCAAATGAAACAGGGTCATGACAGAGGGGACAGCTGGGTGGAAGGATGGCCACTTCAAGTGGCCTTCAGAGGAGGGGCCGATATTTGATCTGGTATTTGTGTGGTGTGAAGGAACCAGCTTTATAAAGACAGAAGAAAACACATTCAAGGGAAAGGCAAAAAGAAAGTCCCTGATGGAGGCCAAGAGAGAGGTGGTCGGTTGGTTGGAAAGAGTTAACAAGGGAACAGTGGTGTGATGTGAGGTCGAGGAGTTGTCACATCTGTAGTTTGGTGCAGCCGTCATGGAAAACAGTATGGAGATTTCTCAAAAGACTGAAAATAGACTTACTATATGATCCAGCAATCCCACTCCTGGGGCATATATCCAGAGGGAACTCTAGGTCAAAAAGATCATGCACCCCAGTGTTCATAGCAGCACTATTTACAATAGCCAAGACATGGAAGCAACCTAAATGCCCATTGACAGATGACCGGATAAAGAAGTTCTGGTATATTTATATAATGGAATACTACTAGGCCATTAAAAATAATAAAACAATGCCATTTGCAGCAACATAGATGGACCTGGAGAACGTCATTCTAAGTGAAGTAAGCAGACATAGAAAGAAAAATAGCGTATGTTATCACTTATATGTGGAATCTGGAAAAAAAAAAGGACAAACAAATTTATTTATAAAACAGAAACAGACTCATGGACATAGAAAACAAACTTACAGTTACTAGAGGGGAAGGGGGGGTTAGGGATAAACTGGGAGTTTGAGATTTGCAGATACTAACTACTATATATATAAAATAGATAAACAAGTTTATACTGTATAGCACAGGAAAGTATATTCAATATCTTGTAGTAACTTGTGGTGGAAAAGAATATGCAAATATATGTATGTTCCTCTGTGACTGAAGTATTGTGCTATACACCAGAAATTGACACAACATTGTCAACTAATACGTCAATAAAAATACATATTAAAAAAGGAAGTTGTCACATCTGTGAACAGAACAGCCTGATGGAAACCCCAACTGATATCACCCAACTCTCTGTTGCATCTGTATCTGCATCTTGCATTTTATTAAATATACCATTAGTATATTTCAGAAGCCTGAGAAGCTCTCAAATGTATAGGAGGTTTGATTTCAACGTTACTGCTAACTCTTATTTTCCAAAAATCATTTTTCATAAAAAGTATGCATGCAAATGATGCTGACTCATTCTTTTCTTTAATTTCAAAATGAGTCCTCTCAGAGACAATAGAAACCATTCCAGCTAATCAAGAAATCAAAGTGTTAAGCAATGCAACATTGCACCTACGTATAAATGATACCGTAAGTGTGCATTTTGGGGTCTTCCTCTTCAATGGAAAACCTGAACCACCGCTCCTGAGGTCCTTGCCGCTTAGCTTTCTGCTCCAGATCCCAATACAATTCAATGCTGTGATGAGTCACTTTGCCCACAACAGGTGGATGAGGTTTTGAGGATGGTGTGATTTCTATTTAAAAAAAAAAAAAGGAGAGAGAGAGACAGTATTTCAGGGTTCCATCTTCATAAGGCAAAGAGATCAGCTGAGGGCATGACAGCTGCTCACAGATCAAACTGTGTTTTCCTCCACATCAGGCATCCACGTAAGGATTCCTCCCTGTTGCTGGAAGAACACTGAAAAAGCTTAAGTGATGGAAACCCCAGCTGATGCAGTGAGCTACCACATTCTTCAACGAGCAGACTGTACCTTTCCTGTCAACGTCACACTTCATTCATGGACCCTCCCAAAAGGCTGGTTAACTTATCAAACTCATTAGGTTATTCTCTGAGCTGATGAAACTCAGTTTTCTGCTATATTCTTCAGTGAACTGACTGGTAAACAAAGCCAACAAATGATAGAATTTGTCTAAATATTTGTAACACAGATGACAAAGGATTGGTGTCTGTTCTACGTAAACAGCTCTTACAGATCAACCAAGGGAAAAACCCAGAGGCTAATAATAACAAATCAGGCAAGAGGTGAGGAGTGCACCAAACAGCAAAAATAAACAGCCACCGTGATGTCCAAAAAGACGTTCGTATTCCCGAGTGGCTGCAGAAATTGATCACAGTGGACACAACATTGTAAAATGATTATAAATCAATAAAAAATGTTAAAAAAAAAAAGAGAGAAATTGATCACAATGGGGTATAACTTTATATCCAGTCAGATACTTAAAAAAAAGGTATCATAACTGTTAGAAATAACAATGCAGGGAGAGGATGCGCATGCACTGGTGGTGGGGACATACGAATTCCTGCCTTTTTAGACAGCAGTATGGCGGTATCTATTAAAATTAAAAATGCGTACACCCTTCCTGTCCAGCCATCCCACTCTTGGCAGTCTGTCCCGCAGAAATCTAAGCACACAGGGACATACACATGAGGATGGTGACTGCTACAGTTCTTAGCCATTTACAGCAAAAAGGAGATGACCGATTAATAAGAGAATGGTCAAATAAATAACATGTCCATATCATGGAATATTATGCAACCTTTAAAAATGAATTAGTTCTATGCTAGATGCCTTGAAAGGATCTCAGGATGGTATTGTTGAGGGAAAAATCAAGATGCAGAGAAAAAGGCTACTGCTGTGAAAGATGACGGGCTCGCACCGCATACACTGAGCTGGTCTGCATCCAGTGGTTCTGTTTCATCTTAGATTCATCTCCCCTGCTAGGATTTTAAGTTCTTTGAGGGCTCGGTCCAGGTCTTAGGCTTCTTTTAAACCTCTCCATGCCCCTCGAGGTTTTTCAGGCCTCAAAAATGTCACTGATTTACCACATTCGTTATCCAGTGAGAAAGGGTCCTGTGCTTCCCTCGAGTGAATATCTCAGGCGGCTGACCCGCTGCTCCCGCAGACCCCGGGGCCCCCTGCAGGGCAGCCCTACCCCACCCCACCTCCCAGGAAGACAGGGCTGCCCTCATCTTGCCTACTCCAGGCCAGGAGGAATGGCCACCACCAATTCCCTTTACACTCAGATTCCAGAGATACACTAGGGGGCAGCCTGCCAGCTCATTCTTCTCAACTTTATTTTCTTTATATTTATTGAAAGCGTGGCTTAATGGGATTGGAGAAACCTAAGTTTGAGTGCATGCTCTGAAACCGAGTGGAAAAAACTCACCTCACAGTGCTTCGTGATGAGTAAAAAAGGTATACGAGGTATCTAAGTTACAGTCCATTGCTCTCCTACACACCAGCTAAGAGGAAGTAGTTCTAAATGCAACTCAAATCCCAAAGGAGTGAGTTGAAAGCACGCACTGTGTTACTATACTGCTTACATAAATTTCTAGCACACACAATGCTACATATTACTTGTGAACGGGCAGATATGTAGCAAAAGTTGAAAACACTGACGGGAAGAGCGCCCGCCGCCGGGACAGAGTTCTCCGGAAGAAGTCTGGCAAGGGAGGAGATACGGTTGGGGCGGGGAGGGTGACTCGCTGATGTATTTGCAGGGTTTCATTTCTTCAAGAATTTAAGACCCGTACAGCAAACTGTTAACCTTTGAAACCTATGTGGTACATTGGGCTGTATTATGATTTTCAAGAATTTCGGTACGTTTGAAATACGATTTTAAGAAATAACTGTAAAAACAAATGCTATATACATCGCTCTTATGGAGCTGTCGGCTTTCTTAGAGAAATCTAGTTCAGTGTTCTAAATACTAATTCACACACGTGGGGAAAGGAGCTAATGAGCACACACCATGTGTCAGGCACGGCTTTTCAACGTGTCACCTCACGTAATCCCAGCAGCTCTGGCTGGCGAATATCATGGTGACTCACATCCTTACATGATGACACTGTTGCTAAGCAACTCGTTTCTGTCTCCAGAGCCCCCTCAAACCACTCCAGGACGAGGCCTGGGAGACGGCGATGAATTACCCCCAATGTAAGTGGAAGCCGAGTAAAATCTCTCCCAAAGAAACCTAGCCTAGAATTCCACTGGCAGTCAAGACAGGCATGAAATTCCAAATGAATGCCAGGTCTCAAGAGGGACACACGAAAAGGTTCATCACAAATTTATATGAGGACTAAGAAGAGAATATTCCTGGTCATGCAGGAGTTTCTCATGCCCTGCTCCTTACTCACCATGGATGCAGGCAAGTGACGAGAGACTTCTGTCCGTTAGCTTGGCGCCAGCCACAGAGGGTCCACTCTGCCACCAGACCTGGCAACGTGCCCACCTGTACCTGCCGGCTCAGGGCAGAGTTGGAGCCCTCCCTGCTAGTCATCACCCTGTCCAGATCTGGTACACTGGAAAACGGTGGTGTCTGGAAAGTTGATTTATTGTTACTTTTATTTTTTTTTTAAGTGATCCAAGTTTCACCGCCCCACAGCCTCTCTGAGGTTCAGCGCTCATAATGAAAACTTATGGAAGGCATGGCCATGGTAGCAGCTGCCTGGCTGATACCGAGACAGCGCTTGGCACCACACTTCACTTCCCAGGACCCGAAGGTGAGTGCAGGGACCAGCAATGATGTTCTACGTCTTCCTTACTTTGAAACGCAACTCGTCAAGGTGCAAATCTCCAGCGAGGCAAGAGCCGCTTTTGGCAGAAAACAAATAGAGCCAGACAGGACCCAGATGGTCAGCCCATGATTGGATGTCCTCAGCAGGTAAGAGTGATGGTTTTTTAGGCGTCCAAACGCTAATGAGGCGGATGAGATCAAAGTTGTTTTGTTTCGAGTCTCAGCTGACCTACAGCCATGTGACATGTGTTTTAATCCTTACAACATTGTACCCTGTACTGCAGTGTGTGTTTTCTCTTTGGTAATAATTCTGGTATTTTTTACAGGACAGAAATAGACTCATGGACAGAGAATACAGACTTGTGGTTACCGGCGGGGGGGGGGTAGAGGGTGGGAAGGGATAGACTGGGATTTCAAAATTTTAGAATAGATAAACAAGATTACACTGTATAGCACAGGGAAATATACACAAAATGTTATGATAAATCACAGAGAAAAAAATGTGACAATGAGTGTGTATATGTCCATGAATGAGTGAAAAATTGTGCTGAACACTGGAATTTGACACAACACTGTAAAATGATTATGGATCAATAAAAAATGTAAAAAAAATAAAAAAATAAAAAATAAAATAAAATAAAATAATTCTGGTATTTTTGTCGTGATCTGCTATTACACATATTTGAGGATGTTAATATTAGGATGGATCCTAAAATATGTATACAAACAGGTCACTAGCCAAAGAGCAAACACTGCTGTGCCAAGGGATCAGAGACCAGGTCAGCTCTGAGTCTCCGGGAGAGCGGACAGAAATAAAAAGCCACAGTCCGGCTCCTGGGAGGAGGGCAGCAAGACTGTAGCACCAGTTACGAGCCGCTTAACTTTGTGCCAGTGCCGTCGTGGATGCTTTATTTATTCATTTCATTTTCACTGTAACTCTACAAAGTGGAAGGATTTTTAATATCTCTGTTATAAAAAAAACTCAGACACAGAGAGGTTAAGTAACATGCCTAAGGTCACACAGTAGCGACTGGCAGGACCAGGATCAAAACACAAGGATCTGGCACAAGAGTCCTGACTTTAACCTTGGATATCATAGGAATAGAGATGGAATGTGTAGATGTGGGATGAAAAATCAGCTATTGGTTAGATCTCCAGATTTCCTCAAGCCACTCATTTTAAATCAGGTTTAAACTGTGAACCAGCTTGAACCCCAAGGAAATTTTTAAGTGAGCCAAAGAACTTAACAAGAAAAAGGGAGACAATGAAAGCCAAGCAGTTATTGGAATGATGAAGGGTGGGGATGTCACAGGCATGAGCAGGGAGCACTGGGGCCAGGGAGTCTGCTCATCTTCAGGACCTCAGTCCATAAAAAGGAAGATGGTCTTGGAAGACAACAGGAGGCCAAGAGACTGAGAGGTTTGGGGACATTCGCCTCGACACTGTCAAGCGGGTAGGAAGACCAGCAGGTGCCTCTTACTGCTCCACATGGAATGTAGAGGAGGAAAGGTTATGGAGTGTGGGTCAAACAACGAGTGATAACGCAGAGATGAATCTGAGAAGACTGCCGGTACCAGGGCAGGGACCGTTCATCACGTCGGGAAAGTACGCTACTTTGCGTTTACTACCAATACATGAACAAGTTCCTCCGTTTTTAAATACCGTCATCCCCACGCTTCACGGTGAAGCTAGACCCGCAGGGGGAGGTAAGTGTATCTTACTCGTCTGACGACAGCCCTGACTCCCTCCACCCTGGGGCTCACCTACCAGCTGAATGACGAGGAATAACACAGCTTTCCTAAAGTGACTGAAGTCAACATTTTGGAAAACTCAAAAGCTCACCTTTTTGTTATTTATTTGTTTAGCCAGGGTGTTTATGTCCACACTTGTATTTATCTTATATAAACAGAAACACTATTTGGGAGTTGTTTCCATAACTTTCATAAAGTATATATACAACACACCCACAAACACATATTCATAGACACATTTTATTTATTTACTTTTTTGGCTAAAACCGCAGACGTTTATTTCTCACAGTTCTGGAGGTGGGAAGTCCAAGGTCAAAGTGCCAGCAGAGTAGGTTTCTTCTTTTTTTTTTTTTTTTTTTTCATAAATACAATCTAGATGCTACTTCTTACACAGAAGTTTTCAAACTCTGTTTTTTCCTGATTATAAGTATCAGATCTTTTAAAAGATGCTTTTGCTTATTTGCTTTAAGTCTAATAAACAGAATCCCACTTTAGCCAATCACATAACCTTATGTCACTAGCTCAGGCTTAAACTTTATTTTAACTTTTCTAAAGCTATCAACAAAAAGGAAAAAAAGGAGCCTTCCTTTCAATTTTGCATGTTTCCTTTAAACACTTGGTAGGCTCTTTCCATCATGGCAAATTTTTCTTATCTTAAAAGTTCTCCGACAGAGAACAGATTGGTGGCTGCCAGAAGCAGGCAGTGGTGGGGAGAGGGCAGTGCAAAATAGGTGAAGGGGGTCAAAAGGTACAAACTGCCAATAAAATAAAGAAGTTGCAGGGACACAATGCACTGCATGGTGATTACAGTTAATACTGTATTGCATATCTGAAAGTCGCTCAGAGTGTAGATCTTAAAAGTCCTCATCACAAGAAAGTAGAAAAATACTTAAGTATGTATGATGACGGACATTAACTAGACTAATTGTGGTGATCATTCTGCAAGGTACGCAAATGTCGAATCATTATGTGGTACACAAGAAACATAGTGTTAGATGTCAATTATACCTCAATAAAATAAAATAAATAAATATAGATACGTACCAAAAAAAAAAAAAAGCTTTCCAAAAAGAAAAACAGCAACAAAACTACAAGGTTGATCTCAAAAGGATGATTATATGAGAATTTATGTATGTGCTGCGTACTATAAAATCTTTTCTTAAGAAACTTCTTATGCAAATCTGACAAATAAAACAATGTTATGCCCTTCCTGCCATGCATGTGTCAAGTAATAAATAATATGAACATGAAATACAGAGGGCTTTTCACAGTTACCAGTCAGTCCCTAGGGTTACAAAGGTGGCATAAAATGTGGCTCTCAAGTACACCAGAAATCCATTTTAAAAAGCTGTCATTTACAAATTATAGGTTTAAACACAGAATGCTATAGAGTTTAAGTAAACCACTGTACAATATGAGGCCTTAGCCCTCTAACATTTTAAATACACAGATTGTAACACTATAATGCAACGTAAATGTGCCAGCCCCATTAGGGGAGACTCAGAAGATGAGTGTGCAAATACATTAGATTACTCAGCATTATTACCATAGGCAGCTGACCATACTTTAAAAGCTACAGAGAATTTGTGACCATGATCTGTATTGGAATTAGCAGTTGTGATCAGTGTCATGCAAAGCAGGAAATGGTGAAGGGAGAAAGCAAACACAGGTATGTTCGTTACAAAGACGGAGCACCAGAAAAGCACAATGGTAGTGTTCTATCCTTCCAAAGACACCTGCAAATTTACTGCAGTCAAATTTCATTGACAACAGACATCTGCAGCCTGGCCTCTGGTGCCAGGTGGTCCGTAATGAAGATGACAGCACACTGAGGGGACACTACACAAAAAACAGTGGTGGCTGTCACCTTGGGGCAATCCATCACAGCTTGACCATATATTTACAGCAACCATAAATCAAAAGCATTTTCCAAATCAATAAGACATGGAGATCATAATCATTCCTACACCCTGGATTTTAAGTTTCAAGAAACACTTTTGCCATGAGTACATATTAAAGAGGGAATTTTTCAGTGAAATGTCACAGTAGCCACATAGTGATGACAGTTTCTCCTTTCACTTAAAAATGAAATAATGACAGTTAAACTGAGTCTAATTCCACCAAACTATTATATTGCTTTAATAAAATGAATCCTATAAAATCCTCCTAGATGAAAGAACCAAGGACAGAAGTAGATCATTTAAAAATTTTCAAATGATAACCACCAGTAGCCACAACTAAGAAAATGCTCAAAGTTTCCACTAATTTTAAAAGGGGGGAGGAAACCATGAGGGACCCTTTTATTGATAAAAGTGTATAAAAAACATGAAATGATAATACCCTGTGCTTTAAAGATTGTGATAAAGCTGGCTTACTTAGCCTTTGTGGCTAGCACCATACATCAAACAATCCTTTGCTAAAGCAATTTGGCCATATTCAAAACAATGATTATGAAAGTTCCTCACCTGGTGACCCTACTCCTAGAAACATATCCAAAGAAAATAATGTCAAACTAAAAAATAAACTTAAAAGTTAAAAGGTTTTTATTGTATGTGCTTTCACTTTTATAAAAAAAAAATTCAAACATATAGAAAAGTAAGAAGAGCATTACAGGGAATTCCCCTTGTACCTGACACCCAGCTCCATCAAGCATCAGCAGGACCACACCCAATCTTATTTCATCTATGCTTCTCCCTCCATCCCTCTCCCCAAACCTGGATTATTTAATAGCTCAATTTTGATGAGCCTTCACTTTGTATCAGACTGTGTTTTAAGCAATTTACCCATGTTTTATCATTTAATCTTCACAGCAACCTTAGGAAGTATTGGAATGTCCCACATTTTAGAGATGAACTATAGATGCCACAGAGGTCACTTGACTTGCCAGGGAGGGCATCCAGGAAGCAGCGGAACAAGAATCCGAACCCAGGCAACATGACTGCAGAGCCACACCCTTAAGCACTCTAGACGCTACTGACTACCTCCTATGTTTAAACACATAGACACATAAATGATAACATAAAATAAAAACCAAGAGAATCGCTTTGGCATCACTGATGGCAACAACTGCAAACAGTGTAAATGCCCGAGAACAGAATTTATTATGCACACTGTGGTGCATCATTTAAATGCAAGAATATTTAGCCACTAAAAAGCCACACAAGAAAGAACATATACTAACGTAAGTATGCTTGATATGCTAAGGGAGGAATACAAATTTGCACAGACACTGATTATAACGATAAAATACACTGATGCATGTGGACAGAAGAACTGAAAAAGAATTTTAAAAAATGAAAGGCAACTGGAGTGATAGAAGTGCGGCTGGTATTTTGGTCAATTTTAATGTGGTGATAGTGTTGAATAAGAAAAACTGTAATAGCACAATTTCACTGATTCTTAATGAAGAAAGAGTTCAGCTAAGATAAACTACCAGTCTAGATTCTTCCTCCCTGAGCTTGTATGTGTGTAACAGACACAGGTGTGATAAAAATAAAACAAGAATAAGTCAGTGTGGATGCTTCGTAGCATGAGACATTGCACTTACTCTCCGGTTCAACTGACTGACCATTTTGGTGTCAAGCAGATATTCGGCATCACATTTATTTCCAAGGGATAAGTTTACTTCTATTCATTCAGCACGTTGGTGGGATGCCAATGGGGGGGGGAGGGGGGAAGAGCGCTAAGAGAGCAGCAGGGAACCCTGGCCCCAAATACAAAGCAGAGGCATGCCAGCACACAAACACAAAGCACTTAAGTGAGGTGCCCGAAGGTGAGGCTTGAAGGATCAGGGGGATCAGTCTAACAGGGCCTGTGGCCAGAGAGGGCATCATTTATGGAAAACATTTTAATTTACTTGGAAAATTCTCTCATGTTTTTATTCCAAAGCATCTTTCTCTTTCAAGAGAAAACAACACAAAATGCAAACTGCTCAAAGCTGCTTCTCTCTACTTTGCTAGCAAGCTCTTCGTGGGCAAAAATCTGTTTGGACATCAAAAACCACACAAAAAGCTAAACCCACAAACAGAAAGCAAAAGACAAAACCTCGTAGCGTGAGCAACAGGAACCACTGCCTCTTATCCCGGCTCCGCCACGGATTTTCCTCATCGGGAACATGGGGGTATTTAAAGAAACCTTCCCTGCCTCCCTCTCAGATTTACTGCAAAGCTAAAAAAAAAATGATTTTTAAAATACTGAAAAGTGATTTGAAACATATAACAGCTTCACAAAATGTAAGGCAGTGGTAACACTTTTGAAAATGTTCACCTGTTTTATACTCTTGGCTTCACGGAAACCCTGCTTGGAATTCTATATGGTTAATGGGTCACAGACAAAGCAGTGTTTTTCCAAGCTGCTTCTTTTGCCGGAATAGAGTAACTACGAGTTCCTGCGGGCTGGCTCTGAGCGGGCACCGTGCTGGACACTTGACAGTGCGTCTGAACCTCACGGTGAGGATGGGAGCAGAGTTGACCAAGCCTCAAAGGGGTAAAGCCGCTTGTTCACACCTTCATAACTGGCAGGTGTGGAGCCAGGCTTTTGGCCCAGGCTTCTAACTCCAGAGTCTGCACCGTGTGGAGCCTCAGAGCTCTTCGATGAAAATGAACAATGAGTCCCCGTGAAATGACAACATCTTTCACAATCAGATACGAAAAGGCACATCACTATGTGTAGTCTCTTGACACGGTGCATGTCACTGAAGTCTAAAATTTACTTATAGTGAGAAAGGGCAGGATGTGTTAACAGTGGCAACAGGGAAATGTTCACGATGCATCTGCTCAGCTCACCTACGTTCTCAAGAAAACCACACCACTTAAGTGTCCGCCCGAGCCACATAGCAGAAGTGGAATGCCGGCAGCACGCACAACAGATGCCCAGAAGGACACATGCACAGTATTGCACAATCATCCAATTTACAAAACTGAAATCTGCAGAAACGAGGGAACACTCCCTAACTGCAGGTGGGAGCACAAAGTGGGAAATCTCTTTGGAGAGCAACCTGGCAGAATGAAGTAAAATTCCTAAGTGCACATTCTCCATGGTCCAGGGAGCCCGGGCCCAGCTGCAGTCCCTGGCGCACAACGGCAACTTTGCCGCTGGGGAAAATTGAAAACCACCTAAACGGCCAGCATGAGACGACTGGGTGAATTACGGATAATCACCCATTGGAATGTTACACAGCAGTTAAGATTAAAGTTACAATTAAATATACCTAGTTCAGTAAATCGAGTGGGGAGGGGTTGGATCACAAAAGTAGGTTGTAAAACAACATATACAGAATGATACAATTTACATAAAGCTTGAGAAAACAAAACTGTATCAAAAGGGGGAGGGAGAGAAAGGAATGGAATGGCAGAAAAATCACTGTATAGGCAACATTTTGTTTCTTAAGCTGGTGGCAGCATATGTGTATTATTTTATATATTTTATGCCTGAACTATTTAATAAAAGTACAGAACAAGATACTGCATGCATGAACGTATTCATATCCTTATATTACTCATCTCCCAAGTAAATGGGTATCCAGGTAACCTGTACTTCAAAACTACCTTAAAATGTTATATAAAGGTGGTTCACTTTCAAATTCAGAAACCTTTGGGGGCTCTGTGTGTTTAATGTTTTCTACATTCCAATGACACGTTCAATCCAATGAGAGACTAAATTCTCTGAGGAGATGAGCTAGGGTCTGTTCACTTTCCACCCCCAACACCACATGCTGTTTCATCCAAGCTGATCTGACATTATTTAGATATTCAAGGGATTCTGTTTCATAGCTCCTTAAAATATGATGCAAATAATTTAACCATGAAGGAGACGTAGTGTCTCAACACACAATGTATAGCTTACCATATTTTACTTTACAGTGGTCAATGCTTATCAATACCTAGACTGCTTATTATTTACCAGTAGGTGTGAAAAAGAGAAATTCAAATACGCAATTCAAATGTCCCCGCTGCTTCTGTTTTGTGAGTCCAAATCATTACTCTGCCCACCTTCTCGTCCATCTGTGTCATCCCATAGGGTGTGACACTTGGTCTCCTGACTCAGATGTTTGTCAGTTGCCTTCCATGCAGCTTAATAAAAACTAACTCAGTCCAGATTGTAACAAATCAACCATATTGTTATGAATCTCTCTGGGTTTTTTCTTTTTTCTAATCTCTCTCATTTAAACAAATATAATGGAATGGAAATTTCTGAAACCCTACAGCTTTTTAAGCACATTTTGCAGCATAAAGGGTGACTGCATCAGGGTTGTCACCTTAAATTTCTCTCAGCTGCCATTTGCCTTCTCTGTTCCCTCTCCTGCCGGGATCTCTTTCTAGCCATTCTCTGTTCTTTGGGTCCCAGTGTCTTTTTTTTTTTTTTTTTTTGGAAAGTTACTGTGTGGCAGGCATCCTGTTCAGTACTGGGAGTAGAGGAGGACAAGACAGGCGGGTCCGAGTCTCACCGAGTCTGGTCTTGTGGCAGAAGCAAACATTCAACAAGAGACGCCCCAACATGATCACAGTCGTGGTCACTGCTCTAATGAAAAAAGACCAAGGTGCAAGAGACATCTGAGCTCACACCTCAAGGATGCAGCCCAGAAAGGCCAATGAAGACGTTACAGCAAGAAAAAGATGCATCGTCCCACTCACACTGACAGTAACATGCAGTGCAACCTTCCCTGATGTGAATCCAGACCTAAAAATGAATCAGATCATTTTCAAAGGAAGAGAGTAGTTCTGCTAATATTAAGACCTCCAGAGAAAAATTCAGCCCTCATCACCAACGTATCGGATAAATAAGAATCTTTAAGAGTTGTAACTTATTAATGAAATCACTGCCATTTTCTGTCATAAATCAGCGCATAGTATTTGCCACATACTCTGCGCTTCCAGATGAGGTTCTTCTATGACCTATAACCATGCCCCTGGTTCTCCAACAGCAAGGGTTTACAATAAAAAGGATAAACAAAAGGGTTGGGTGAACTTACCATATAAAAACAAATTTTTTAACATAAATTTCTCCACTCACTCCAAATAGGTTACAAGGGTATACACAGAAAAATAAACTGTAGTTTTGTAGCCAGTAGAGAAAGAACCAGGATTATAAATCGGGTATTAATTATAAATAATGGTCACCGTTCTTTGCATTTGTCAGAATAATGTCCTGAATAAGAAATCCCCTGCTTCTACTATGGGACTGTTTTCATATTCATCTGTTTCCTGCCTCTAAGCATATCTGAAGGGCCAAGATTCATTGTCAGACCCTTCAGTGTAAGTAGTCACTAAACCTGTTCAGCGAACAAAACTCAGAGGCAGCTAGTATGTTACAGCTCTCCTTCCAAAAAGGCTCTCCTCCAACATGTGAGTTTGACAATAGATTTACTTCCCTTGGGCTACACTAGTTACAAACGTATCGCTTTGATCTCAGCTTGAACACAAGTCTTTTTAATCTTCCCATCAGGTACTGCTTCCCTCTTCAATCTTTTCCAACTTTCTTCCTTAACCTCTTCCCACCTTTCTCATACCCACCCCTACCCTTCAACTCCTTCCTTAAGTTTCCTAAAAATGTCTAGGAGATTTCTATTTGAAATTATCTTTAACCCACAGCTTTTGTTTTCACCCACCCTATTCTACCATAGTGTGTAAATGCGTATCCCTTTCAAAACCAAAATTACAAAATGATCCTACAAATGAAAATGAGCGCATGTAAGGCACTGAAGCAGAGCCTCGGTTAACAGGGGATAAACACCATCAAGGAGGCTGCGCTCTGACGTGCATGCTGTGCTGTCGCAAAAAAGAAACAAAGCCAGTTGTTCAGATGCTAGAAACTTGGAAAAACAGCTCTCTCAGTTAAACACATTTTTTTCCAAAATGGTGACAACAGTATTTATCCTGGTATAAAAGCAGTATCTACTCATTATTTAAAAAAAAAATCAAGCAATACAAAAATATTGCAACAGGAAACAAAAGTTCTCACTAAACTCCTCCCCAGTGATGATCACCAGCAACAGGTGGATGAAAATTCAAAGGTTTCTTCAGCAAACACATATAAAGTTTTACAAAGACGGCGTTACACTTAAGGTGCTGTTTTGCACTTTGCCTTTTAAGTTAACAGGCTATTAGCTGATCTTCTTGCATGTTAATATGTATGACTTTAACTCAGTTTTTAAAAACGAACTACTTTGTGTACAATCGTTTATGACAGATGATACTTCAATAAAAATTTTTGTGCATTCAACTTCACATTGTGGTGCAAGTGTTTTTACAAGACAAAATCCTAGAAGTAAAACTGTTGAGTCTTTAGATACATCTATGTTTCATTTTGGTACATCTTTAAAGGAAGCAGAAATCAACGTACCAACTGTATCTGAGAGATTGGTTTTCTCACAGAAGAACAAATAAATAAACTGAGATTCATTTACATCACAGAACACTATACGTTTTTGTCACTCTGCTAGAAAAAGAATGGGTTCTGCTATCTAGATGCTACCTGGAACCACTGTTCTTACTTCAACCCATATTCGCTAGATTACCTTATAAAATATGCAAAATACATACATGTGTAAGAAAACTATAAACTCATACATCTATTCATCCAGTAAACACTTACTGAGAAACTGCTATGAACTACGCACTGACACGATACTGGGGATTCAGCAATAAACAAATCCAACAAAAATCCCTACCTCAAGGAGTCTGTTTTGATGGGTGGGGGGATAAGACACTAAGCAAAACAAATAAGCAAAATACACTGGATGTGAGAAGTCTTTAGCACAGCAGACCACACACAGATTTCTTACACAGGACACCAGAAAGCATTAGCCATTAAAGTGAAAAAATTGTAAGTTGAGTTTCAACAAAATTAAAAGCCTCTGCTCTTTGAAAATCACCATTAATAAAATTAAAAGGTGATACACAGAGTGGGAGAAAATATTCATGATACATATATCTAACAAAAGACTTGTGTCCAAAATATAATTATTCATATATTGCAAGGCAGTAACAGGGAGAGACATAAGTTAAAAAAACAAGCAGAAAAAGAGAAATGATACTTCACAAAAGAAGATTTACAAATGGCTGATAAGGACGGGAAAAGACGTTCAGTGTTACTAGTCATCAGGGAAATGCAAATTAAAATGACAAGGAGATGCCCAGAATGCCTAAAAATAAGATGGACTGAGGATAGCCAGTGTTGGTGAGGAGGCAGAACAATTTTAACTCGAATGTCCCTGGCAGAGATCCAAAACTGAGCCATCGCTTTAGATAACTGTTTGGCAGTTTCTAAAACACTTGAACATAGACTCATGCAGCGAGCAGGCAATTCCACCTGCAGATACTCGCCCAAAGTAAGCGAAACATATGTCCACACAAAGACTTGTCCATGAATGTTCAGAGTGGCTTTATTTGTAATCAGTAAAACCTGAAGGTACCAGATGCCAATCAGCACGTAAATGAATAAACTGTGGTATAGCCATACAATAAAATACCACTCAGCAATAAAAGTGATCAGTTAATTCGCAGTAACTAATGACTAGTTACAGCACTGTTGGCATTACTGATGCCATTATGTAGATGAAGTTCAAAAGCATTATGCTGAAGAACAGAAGCCAGACATCAGAGTTCACGCAGGCTGACTCCATTCACAAGAGGTTCTACAAAAGACAAACATCAATACTGACAGTAAGCAGATCTGTGGTTGCCCAGAGCGGGGACCAAAGCTGGCTCAGGACCTGGGGGAGTTTGGGTGATAGAAATGCCCTCTCTCTTGACTGCCGTGGTGGTTACACCGGTGAACGCATTTGTCAAAACTCATCTAACTGTGCGCCTAAAATAGGTGCATCTTATTATATGTAAATTATATCTCAATAAAGTTGATTTTTAAAGGAGAAAGTACATGGTAGGTAAGATGATATGAAGTGCTAAGGAAAGAAAATAGAGCAGGGAGTGGGAATAGGGAGGGCAGGGCTGGCTGCAGTTCTAGGTTGGGGTGGGAGAGGAGGGCTTCACTGTGGAGGTGAGTTTTGGGTCAACGGCTGACAGAGCTGAGAGGACGAGCCACACAGGTGTCTGGAGGACGGGCACCACCAAGGCAGAAGCTCTGAGGCAGGAACAAGCCCAGCACAGGCCCTGAACCACAAGGAGGCCAGGATAGCACAGGACCATGAGCGGGAGTAGTCAGGGGTGAGGGAAGAGGAGGGCGGGGGGACAGCGAGGCAGGGACAGTGCTACCGAGAGCCTTTGAGTCTCTCTAAAATATGTGACTTTGACTCTGAATGAGATGGAAAGTTATTATAAGACTCTCAGTAGAGGGGTGATACGATCTGACCTAGGTTCTGGCTGCCATATTGAAAATGGACACAAGTGAGGTGAGAGCAGGAGCAGGAGACCAGCCAGGAAGCAAGCGCAGTGATTCGGGTAGAAACAGCAATGGTGGTTAGTTAGGGCCAGGAGTCAGCAGAACAGGTCATGACGAGGCATCAGATTCAGGCACCAGATACTGTCATACTCTCTGAAGGACCCTCCACTCCACAACAATTAGAGCCAGGGTGGGACACATCCCTTGAGACATTATTGGTCTCACCAAAAGTAGAAGAACTATCCTGAGACCACTCACCTCTTCACTACCTCCTCCCATAAAAAAAATTTTAAATATAAGCAGGGTTCAGGTCAATCAGGAACCAGAGGGAGCAGTAACCTGTGCCTTGATGTCCCAAAAGTCAGTACAGGTACCCCCTCCCTCCTTCCTATCACACTTGGCTTTATTGTACTTCACAGATACTGTTTCGGTTTTTTGATTTTTTGTTTTTTTAACAAACTGAAGGTTTGTGGCAACCCCTACATTGAGCAAATCTATCGGTGTCATTTTCTCAAACAACATTGGTTCACTTCTCATCTCTGTCACATTTTGGTAATTCTTGTACTATTTCAAATGTTCACTATTATTACTATATTTGCTACGGCGATCTGTGATCAGTGATCTTTGACATTACGATGACTCTGAAGGCTCAGATGATGGTTGGCATTTTTTAGCAATGAAGTATTTTTTAATTAAGACATGTACATTGTTTTTTAGACATAATGCTATTGCACACTTCATATACTACAGTGTGGTCTACATATAACTTTTATACGCCTGGAGAAAACAAAAAAATTCACGTAACTCACTTTATCGTGATACCCGCTTTATTGCAGTAGTCTGGAACTGACCCCACAACATCTCTGAGGTCTGCCCGTGCAGGAACACCCAGAAAACAGAAACCAAGAAATCTACAGAGACAGAGAACCAGGGTCAGAGAAGCCGGGAGTCAGAGCAGTGGAGAACCAGAGCTGACCTGACCTGCAGGCAGCAGGACATAAGGGAACCACAGGGCCAGCGTAGCCCAATGTCTGCTGGGACACTGACCTTGGGGAGCAGCAGCAGCAGCTGAGCCAGAGGCTCCCGTTCTGAGTGGGCGCCCAGGGGCTCCACCCACGTGGCCGTGGTTCCAGCAAGCCCCTCGACTACCCCCAGGGCAGAGCAAATGCCACACAGGTTAGAATCAAAGATCACCAAACACAAAGGAAGGAAAGCAAGCTCATGGAGCCTGAGACACAGGCCCTCGTAGTAACCAGGGCCTTTCATTCTGATGTTTTGACATCCGGGGCCTTACTGACCCCAGGGAGACTGCCCCTCCCAGGGCTGGCCAATTCCTGGAGACACTCAATTTCCCCTCCAGTGCACCTTTCGTGTGAAAAAATAACCAATCCACAGCCCACACCCGCTCCCACCTCCTCCACTGACTCTTAAACTCCATGCCAACATCCCTGCCCTAATCACCCAGAGTCAATTACCCCACAGCCAGGAACAGCCCTGGTGCCCCAGGGCCTGGGGAAATTACTCAGACTAGCCAATCGTAAACCTGCTCACTCTGCCTGGTGTTGCCTTTCCCACAGGAACCACAACAAGGCTCCCGTCCACAGTTCCCCTGGTTCACTCTGCCTCCAAGCACCTACCTCCCTGCGGCCCCCACATCCACACCCCTCAGGGTGGGCCCCCTCCTCTCAGGAACTGTGACAGACTAGCTTTTCAACTGCTCTCGTCTCCTGGTCTGTCCACCTCATCACACCTGAGTAACCTAAATAATAATAAAGGCTACACTTAAAAACACTCTCCAAGAACTGAAGAGGTTCAAATTGTTGGATTCAGAATATCCAAGAATTATGTACAAAAGTTTTTTTAAAAAAATTCCCAAAAAACTAGGAGGGATGAACAAAGATACCTGAGGAAGAAAGCAAATAGCAACTTTAGAAATGAAAATTAAATAGTTGAAATAAAAAAACTAAGTAGGTGGGTTAAATGGCCAAGTAAGCAGAGATGAAGAGATATTATATACCTGAAGGACTTACCCGATTTATAAAGCAATCATCATATATTCATCATATAATCATCATATATTCGTGTGAAAATATGATATATTTGAATATATGAAACAAAGGTTAACAGAATGAGACGATCTAACATTTATTGAATCAGAGGGCCAGAAAGGAGGAATGAAGAGAATGGCGGAGAGGCGACACGAAAGGGCAATCCCTGGAAACGTGCCACAGCTACTTGAAAAAATGAACTCACAACTTCAGGGAGCAGAACACACTGCCAGCAGGATGAATGAAAGGAGGAACGAGCCTAGACAGAAAAACGAAGCAACAGGACATCAAAGGCGAGGACAGACCCCAAAGCGACCAGAGAGAAGGCACTTGTCCCTCACGAAGGCACATCAGGATGACGGCGGAATTCTCAGCAACAGTGGGAGCCGGAAGCAACACAGTGCCATCTCCAAAGAGAAAAGCAAAAGCAGCTGTCGGCCTAGAACTGCGTGCTCAGGAAAACTTCCCTTCAGGAGCAAGAAGGAAACAAACATATTTACCAATAAAGCAAGCAAGCATTTTGCAAATATTTATAAGACATATGCTGGATGAAGAACTTGTATCCAAAACACAGAAAGAATCCTTAAAACTCAACAATAGGGAAACAACCCAATTAAGAAATTGCCAGACGCGCTGAATGGCTAGCTCACCAAGGAGGATACGCAGACGGAAAATTAGCACGTGAAAAGATGCTGACCGTCATCCATCATCAGGGAATGGCAGATTAAAACAACGTGCCACCCCCGCACCCGATACATCAGAATGGCCGAAATCCAGACGCCTGACAACAATAAATGCCGGCCAAGACGCAGAACAGCAGGAATCCACGCTAGTTCCTGGTGGAAATACAAAGGGGCACATCCACTCTGGAAGACAGTTTGGCAGTTTTCTTCACAAAGTTGAACATAGTCTTTCCCTTTGATTCAGCAATCATGCACGGAGCTAATTACCCAGTTGATTTGAAAATGTATGTTTACCCAAAAACTTGCATGATAATGTTTACGACAGGTTTATTCAAAACTGCCAAAAACTAGAAACAATAGGCCCTTCAGTGGAGAAGAAACTGTGGTACACAGCCCTGCAATGGAATGTTATTCAGCAATCAAATGAGCTATCAAGCTGTGAAAAGACATGGAAGAATCTTAAATGCATATTGCTAAGTGAAAGAAACCAGTCTGAAAAGGATAGATCTGTATGATTCCAATTATATGATGTTCTAGAAAAAGCAGAACCATGGAGACAGTAAAAAGATAGTCGCCAGAGGTTCCAGGTGAGAGGAGGAGGGATGAATAGGTGAAACATAGAGCTTTTTTTAGGGCTGTGAAACTCTCATGGCACTAAAAGGTAGACACATGACACTATGTAGTGGTCAGAAACCATAGAAATTTATGGCATAGAGAGTGAAGCTTAATGTATGCAAATTTAAAAAAATCACTAAGGTGGTGCAGAATCCCAAGGTGGAATACAGAACAATCCAACTCCATTAAAAATGTATGAAACCACCCCTTTGAGAGGCAGGGGGAGAAGGCTCTGCCCTAAGGAACTGTGGGAATAAGCAGAGTCTCTAAAAGTAAAGGTCAAAGTAAAGGATACCCAAGCACTACACTCTAGTGGACGACGTCATTTCCCACGGGGGCACAGGTTTACATCTCTGGTACAGATGCGCCTGGATACCGGAGCTGACCGGGCGGTAAACGGATGGCAGATGGTAGGGCCAGATTTCTCACTGTTGGAGTGGGCGTTGACAGAGAGCAAGCAGGGAGAGGAGGCTAGAAAGAGCCACGTGTTAATGACTCACAGGTAGGGACATCCATATAAATGCGTGTTTAGGTTAAATGACACACACAAATATTTATTAGGTGTAAGTGTGTACCCTCACATATTTCCTTGCCCTGTCAGCTGAGGGGGTCTAAAAGCAAAGACACGCCAACAGCAGCAAGCTTACCTAGCGCTGAGATCTTGGTTTCTAAGACCACTCTTCAATTAAAGAGAAGAGGACTCCTTAGGGAAAGGGTTGATTCTAAAAGTGGGGCAGGAAACAGGTAAGAATGAGATGTCTGAGATACAGTGCCAGAAAACAAGTTAATGCTTCTAAAAAACAAACAGAAAGCCCACCGTCATGAGGATGCCAAAGGGACACAGGAGTCAAAAATCTGAAGGAAAAAAAAATCCCAATTGTCAAAGCTGGCACATTCAAGCAACGAAGTAAATTCAGCACTGGACTATAACTCAAAGTATAACATATATATCCATGAGCCCATACTAACATAAATAAAGAGGTAAATAAATAAGAAATGTGGGGGAAGAGGAAAATCTATGCAGGAGAATCACAAATAATTTATGGAGATACTCTGCCCTTGAGGAGGTAGAACATAACTCCTCTCTCTATGTGGGCTGCACGCAGAACTCAGTCAGGAAACGGGGGGAAGAGTAACTTTACCACGGAGAAACCTGACAGCACAACCGCACCCAGGCAACTGAAATGTTTGCATCCATAGCACTCAGTCATGCTGACAGTATGTATCCTGAATTCAGTGTAATGAGTACGGCATTTTCACCTCTGTGGTCTTCGGTCCAAAAACCCATGAACTCAACCTAATCATGAGAAAAACATCAGACTAATCTCAATTGAAAGTCATTCTACAAAACACCTGACCAGCCTCCTCTAAACTGCCGAGGTCATCAAAAACAGGAGAAGTCTGAGAAACTGTCACAGCCAAGAGAAACTCGAGGAGGTGTGAAAACTAAGTGTGACAGGGTACTCTGGATGGCATCGTGGGACAGAACAAGGGCATTAGGCAAAAAGGAAATCTGAATCAAGTATGGGCTTTCGTTGATGATAACATATCAATATTGGTTCATTATTTGTAACAATTGTACATATTCATGTAAGATGTTAACAACAGGGGAAACTGGTGTGGGTTATGTGGGAACATGTACTATTTTGTGATTTATTTTGTAAATCTAAACTGTGATTAAAAAAGTAAATTTTATTTTAGGAAAGACATCACCAATATGCAAAGAAACAAAAAATAAGGCCTATAATGGAAAAAAATCAGTGGAAATGAACCCAGAAATGACAGAGGTGATGGAATTCATAAACCAGCACATTACCTACCATAACTATGTTCTGTGTGTCTGAGAAGATAAACAAAAACATGAGCATGATGAGGACAGAGCAGGAGACATAAAAACAGCTAATTGGAACTGCTTGAAGTGAAAGATTCAATCTAAAATGAAAAACTGAGTAGAATTAACAGCAGATTATACGTGGCAGAAAAATGTATCAATAAACTAGAAGACACAGCAATAAAGAAAATCGATAAAATAAAGCATAGAGAGAAAAAAAACTAGAATTAACGGTTGAAGAACAACAGTCTGACACAAGTGTAATTGCAGTTCAAGAAGGAGAGGAGAAAAGGGAGACAGAAAATTATTTAAAGAAATAATAGCCATGCTTTTAAGACCTGCTCAGAGATGTGAGGGTCATTATTGGCTCGACAGTTTAATCTCACTTCTGCATCTTCATGGCCAGGTCGTGCTGACCAGTAGCAGCACACTTATTTGAACTCACATGTTTAACATAATGTTCTAAAACAGAACATATTCATCCAATCTTTCATTTCTTATTTCCCCAAATTGATATAATCACAACAATTTTGTGTAGGAAACTCCTTATCACTCTTGTTTCCACTACTGGTGATGTTCATTATTGTAAATCCTTAGAAATGCAGCAGAAATAAGCACACACAGGCAGCGCATCACCACCACAGCAGCTGGTGAAAAAAGGGGCTTGTGGAAAGAGTTCCTAAATGTCGGGAAATAAGCTGGAAATACAAAGCACTAAACCTGACCGTCACATGCCACTTAATTCTGCTCATTTCTATTTTTCTTATAGGAAACTAAACTCAGGATTCTCTTTGACCTACGTCTTCAATTCTCTCCCTGTTACAAGTTGAGTCGCGTACCCTCATGGGAGGTACATTGAAGTCCTAAGCCCCCAGGGACTCAGAACGTGATCTTACTTGCAAATAGGATAGTTGCAGATGTAATTAGTTAAGATGAGGTCATAATGGACTAGAGTGGGACCGAAGTCCAATATGACTGATGTCCTAGTAAGATGAGACTCAGACAGACAAAGGGACAATGCCACCTGGCAACCGAGGCAGAGATTCAAGTGCTGCATCTCCAAGCCAAGGGGCCCAAGGTGCCAGAAAACACCTGAGACTGGAAGGGGCAAGGAAGGACCCTCCCCTACGGCTGCAGGGGCAGCAAAGCCCCCAGGACTGTGAGGCAATAAATTTCCGTTGTTTTAGGCCAAAACAAAAAAAAAGCCAAAAGTTTCCTAAATTTGATGAAGGGTATAAACCCACAGATCTAGAACTGCAAGAACCCCAAACAGAATAAATTTAAGAAAACCCTGCCAAATAGCGTTTTAATCTGATTGTTGAAATTCAGTGAAAAATCTCTAAAGCAGCCGTAGGACAAAAAAGAATTAAGTACAGAAGGACAAAGGCAAGACTGACAGCAGACCTCTCCTCCGAAGAGCGTGAGCCCATCACGGGGCCGAGACGCCTTTGACGTAGGGATTTCTTCACCCAGTGACAGTCTCTTAAAGAAATAAAAGCAAAACAAAGGCTTCTTTAGGCACACACAGGCTGAGAGAATTCATCACCAGCAAACCCGAATTACGAAAAATGTTCAAGGAAGTTTCTCAGGCAGAAGAGAAACGACACGAGATGAAGCCCTGGGTCTGCACAAAGGAATAAAGAACGTGAAAAATGGCAGATGTGTGGGTAAATATAAACGGGACTGTCTGCCTACAGTAAAAATTGAAGAAGTGTAATAGGATGTAAAGAAGAAAAATACATGAGAACGACAGTGCCAGGGGTATGGGAGATGGGAGAACGCGAGCGCAAGGTTCTCATGCGCCATGTAAAATGGTGCGGCTTTATTTAGAGAAAGACCGCGAGACGTTCTGTCCTGCCAGGACCCACCCTTATCCAAGTGTATAGTGAGCTCACATCTCTCCATCTGAATTCTTTACTAAAATGATCTTCCCTCTAGCTTGTCAGATATTTTCTCAAGGAGCCTGAGTGAGTCCCTTCTTGGTCACTGAAACCACTAAATGAACATACCCACAGATTATCACACAGTTGTTTAACTCTTGTAATTACTAAACTATAACTTTAAATTTATTTAAAATTCCTAATCATAACTTTTAAATTATTACTGGACATAGAAAACAAACTATGGTTACCAAAGGAGAAAGGGTGGGGAGGGACAAATTAGGGGCTGGGGATTAACAGACACACATCATTTATAAAACAGATAAACAACAAGGACCTGCTGGATAACACGGGGAACTTTATTCAATTTCTTGTAATAAGCTATAATGGAAAAGATTCTGAAAAGAAAAAATATATATGTATGTATATACATAAAACTGAATCACTTCGCTGTACACCTGAACTAAGTGTAAACCAGCTACACTTTAATAAAAGTTTTTAAACTAAATCCATAATAAATAAATAAATTAGTACTTTGATTACTTTACACAATTACAAACATATACAATAAATATATCACTGTTCCTATACTCTGCTATATTTTCTGTAAACCCAACAAGAGCCTTTGGTCAAAAGTAAACTCTAACTTGATCTGAAGTGGGAAGGCAATAAAAATTAAAATTATTCATCCTCACGCATAACAGTAAATCTGACTGCTCCTTTCCATTTTCTATGCTAGCGTAACTTGCATTCGATATGGAGGCTTCATATTAGGGCACACAAGCAAGGGATATCTCCAATAAATCATATTTCCTATATAATTTTTAAGAAAGCCCATGATGTTTTTGCTTTTCTTAAAGTGAAGTCCTCAACAAACGTCACTTTGAATCCTCCTTCAAACATATTCAGTCCTCGTCTTAGCTGTTGCCTCCTTCCACCCTAAAAAAAAATGTACCATAAAGATACTGCTTTAAGCTTCAAGGGCTATTAATATGTATTCTGTATACAGTGTTTGCATTCTTGGTAAGAACAAACACCTGGTCACCAAACTGTTATTCAGCAAAGTTATTTATATCGGCCTCCATTTTCCTCCTGATTCTAACTTAAAAATGTGAGTAAATAAGAATGTGGCCTCAGATGGCATTTCGCCATATCCAGGGTGATTGGTTGTAGTTCATTTCAATAGGAAACTTTGAAAACCTTCAATTCTTTGAATTTTCGATATAGTCCCCCCACTTCACTTCTGCCTCCCAGGAACCCCATTGCTGCTGTATATTTTTTCTTCCTTCCTTCCTTCCTTCCTTCCTCCCTCCCTCCCTTCCTTCCTTCCTCCCTCCCTCCCTCCCTTTCTTTCTTTCTTTCTTTCTTTCTTTTTCTTTCTTTCTTTCTTTCTTTTCTTTTCTTTCTTTCTTTTCTTTTTTAACATTTTCTATTAATAATCATTTTACAATGTTGTGTCAAATTCCAGTGTAGAGCACAATTTTTCAGTTATACATGAACGTATATATATTCATTGTCACATTTTTTTCGCTGTGAGCTACCATAAGATCTTGTATATATTTCCCTGTGCTATACAGTATAATCTTGTTTATCTATTCTACATTTTGAAATCCCAGTCTGTCCCTTCCCACCCCCTGCCACCTTGGCAACCACAAGTTTGTATTCTATGTCAATGAGTCTGTTTCTGTTTTGTATTTATGTTTTGTTTTGTTTTATTTTGTTTTTAGATTCCACATATGAGTGATCTCATATGGTATTTTTCTTTCTCTTTCTGGCTTACTTCACTTAGAATGACATTCTCCAGGAACATCCATGTTGCTGCAAATGGTGTTATGTTGTTGGTTTTCATGGCTGAATAGTATCCCATTGTATAAATATACCACCCCTTCTTTATCCAGTCATCTGTTGATGGACATTTAGGCTGTCTTCATGTCTTGGCTACTGTAAATAGTGCTGCTATGAACATTGAGGTGCAGGTGTCATTTTGAAATAGGGTTCCTTCTGGATATATGCCCAGGAGTGGGATTCCTGGGTCATATGGTAAGTCTACTCCTAGTCTTTTGAGGAATCTCCATACTGTTTTCCACAGTGGCTGCACCAAACTGCATTCCCCCCAGCAGTGTAGGAGGGTTCTCTTTTCTCCACACCGTCTCCAGCATTTATCAACTGTAATCTTTTGGATGATGGCCATTCTGACTCATGTGAGGTGCTATTTCATGGTGGTTTTGATTTGCATTTCTCTGATAATTAGGGATATTGAGCATTTTTCGTGTGCCTATTGACCATTTGTACATCTTCCTTGGAGAATTGCTTGTTTAGGTCTGTCGTATATTTTTTCTTACTGCGAAGAAACTTGATTTTGTTTGGGAGCTAAATAATTACTTGGTATGAAGCATATAACTGGATTTTTATTAAATCATCATGAAAAATAAAATAGTTGGGATTTGGGAGGTGGGTATAGCTCTGTGGTAGAGCCCATGCTTAGCATGCACGAGGTCCTGGGTTCAAAGCCCAGTATCTCTGTTAAAAAAGAAGATAGTTGCATCAAATATGAGTATTACAAGCTTTTCACAGAAATTCTGCATCAAGCAAAGCAACTGACGAAAATAATTCCAGTGATTTCGCTAACATTATCATTCCAGGCAATTGTTCTTTTTAAACTTTTGCTCTTAGTTAAATAGATGCTCAACTAATTAGTTTTCCTTTCCCTATCTTTTTAAACTAAAAATCCATTTTTCCCAGCACAGGGGGACAAAGAATCCATTAAGTATTAAAATTCTTCTGGAATGTCAAATTATATCAATTTTATCTAAAAATTCTTGATTCCATAAGAGGAATTTTACGCTTCTCACCCCATAACAAAACCGTCGTGACAATACTGAAGTTTACATGAGCATTTATGCGGGGCCACACACTGTGCTAAGTGATTTGTGGCCACAATTTCATTTCAGGCTCACAGACACCAGAGGAGGAAGTCAGGACCCTTGCCTACATTACAGACTCGGAGAAGAGGCCTCCCAGAGCAGAAGAGAGGTCGCTTGCCCAGAGGTGGCTGAACCCAAGTTTGTCTGACTCCAGAGTTCTTAGCCACAAAGCTATGTCGGATCTTGGGGGTGTGACTCCCCATGAAATGACAAAACACAGATTAACACTAAGAGGCATTCTGGTTCTGCTGCTGCCTTGGGCTTGGATCTCAGGGCAAAGTTCAGAACTTTTAACAAGCTGCTCATTGTCCAGAACCCAGAATCCACTTTGTCACCATGAGTTTCTCCCCTGCAGTGGAACTCACTCTGCAAACAAATTCACCTATAAGATCCCAATACACAAGACAGAAACAGAGCTGATCTGGTGAAAAAGCAGGTGGTAGGAGTCTGAAGATGCCCACACAGTCTCCCAGATCCCCCAGATGGCCCCGAGGCAGCTCCCTTCTACTTAAAGGGTGTGGAGAGCAAAGTCTGAAAATCACCAAAGCCCTCAGACCAGGCCAGCATGGCCGCCTCTCCCCAGGAGACTACCCTTCAGCCAGAGAGTCTGATGCAAACCAGGAGCCCGCCCCGCAGAGCAGGGGGCCCTGGCACCCCAGTCCGAGGGGCCCTCAAAGTGGGGTTCCTGGCTCATCACCAGGACTGGTCATTAAAGGGTCTTCTCCTGTCACAGAAAATAGTTCAGCTTTGCTCCCCGAACTCAAGGCTGGGCTAAGGCACCTCGTCCACACAAACGTTTAGGCAAACTGGAGCCAAGTCCTGCAGCAGGCAGAGGCAGCCTGATGGGGAGCGCTTCCCTGGCCCCGAGGTGGCGCACAGGAGGGATCCTGGATGTGGCGTCAGCCCAAGAGATGATGTTGTCCAGCCGAACCCATATTTACTAAATATTTTGGTGGGGTGGGGGTCCCTAAGCCATGAAATAATTAGACACAGAGAGACATTTACTATAAAGCGGATGAAGCCTAAATCCTTGGGGTCTCTCACTTTAATTTAAAAAATAAATAGAAAACAAATTAAAAATTTTAAAAATCTTTGGGGTTGCTCTTTCATCTGCATGGGCGCCTTCCAAGGCTCAGCGAGGGGTCCCAGCAACGTGTCCACATGGTGAGACACTTTCTTGTCACACCTTGTTTGGACTCCAGGCTGTCAGCAGAGCCCCTCTTCCCACTGCACCCTCCCCTCCACCCACCGCCCCGGGGACGGTGTGCTGCAGGAACGGGTATTCCCAGCGCAGGACTAGAGGGATGCTGAGCCGGAAATGCACTTGGTATGTTTTGCCGAGGTACAGCTGTGCACTTTGCAGTCATTCCCGTGTGTCACTGAGGTCCTGCTAGCCCTCCCTCTGTGGCAGTCACTCCCGGGGAGACCCCTACTGTCCACTGGGCTCACGCCCCATCACGTGGGTTCTGGGTGAGAGGTCCAACTGCCATATGAACAGAACAGGAGACTGAAGTGCATAGAGCCAGTAGCTAGTCTCTGGAAAATTCTTCCAAACATCACACATTTAAAATCTTAAGCAGAGGATTTGGATCTCACTGATACCTAGTTAAGACAGAAGTTTTCACCTGTCAGAATTACAGACAATAAGCGATGCGAACCATTATAGACACAATATGCTTTCTTTTTTGCAGCAAATCGCATGAAATAAAAATTTGTCAAAGTTCTTGGTTTGTAGGACACGAAGTGTTACTGCAGATCTCAAGTATACCTGAAGACAAGGCCGTCTGATTTATGCAGTCCTTATGCACACCTTAACTTATCTTAACTTCTGCATCTTGTCCCCACAGAGTCTGACAGTTCCAGATAAAACAGCATGCGAAATTGCCACCAACACAGCAAAGCAGCCTGGAGGAGCAAATGTGCTAGTGAAAAACTCCTACACACACCTATCAGTAATTCAGTGTTTGTAGTATGAGAATAATTTGATTACATAATTCTGGGGCTCAACTTAACACAGGGGCAATTTTTAAGCGCATTTGAATTGCTCTCATGTTTGCCTTAATTTCAAATAAATTTTCCAATTTTTTCTACAATTATTGATCATTCCCAAATTCACATACAATGGAAAGTAAGGACTCTAGCAGAAACTAACAGAAGAAATTAGAAAAAGTGAAAACTGGCAGGACCTTTGAAATGTTAAAAACTCACCTGTGTAACAATAAAACTTTAAAATCCAATGGTTGAAATGGTATGCAGGACTATTTCAAAGAGACTCTGACAGCCAAGAAGGTACAGATAATAAAAAATGACAACAGAAGTGATAAGATTATGAGAATCAGAGCATTCCTAAGCACAAAACATAATTTCCAAACAGAAAACTATTTATACTGTTTGCACAGCCCCATTTCAATGAATGGGACTTCTGTAAGCACCCTGAACTTTCATACTGGTCTGTCACATACTGTGAATGCAAGTTTTTTTTCCTCCAAAATTGTGATGCTCCCAATTTACAGAGAATAAAAATGAACATATAAAGACTTTGTTAAAATGCTTCTCAAACAGGTATTATAAAACAAGTTTTAATATGAACAGATTGTTATAAGAGCTTGGCCAGTTGATTTCACAACTGATGAATGTACATACTGGTTTTTTTGATAAATGTATATATTGGGTCTTTTGTTGATCTTGTGAAATATTTTTACAAGACACACATGACTTACAAAACTTCAGTTTTCTGATGGAATTAAATATATTGAGAATTCTCAAAAATCAGGTGTTACAGACCACAAGGAGGCTGTGTTTACTTGGATTGCTCCTAAATTAATATGTGCTTGACCATTGCCTTGAAGAACAGACAAGAAAGGACATTCAGCGTTACTGGAAAGTACTAAAAAGAGCAGTCGAGGGTATTAAATGGTTAAATAAATAAGGTTTACCCATTAGATAGCACAATGAAAATTGATGCTCTTCAAATAATAGAAATTTCAGGGAACCAGACCAACAGTTAGATTTGATCAATTTTTCCATGAGTGCTTGGAAAACTGTCAAAATGAAAGCACCGATGTGACTTATTTATCCAAAACAGCTCATAAAGAAGTAATCAAAATAGGGGAAAACTTGAACTAAATGAAGCGAGAAATCAAATAAACAAACCAGACATCAAATAACACTCGATTGCTTCGGATTCTGCAATAGCGAATTGCTTTGAGTACGCCATTACGTGCGCTACGCTAAGACAGGAAACCAATTTGCTGTGCAGAAAACCAATTTCTAAGTTTCTGGCAAAACTCATCTGAAATTAAGGCACACACAAGAATAATTCAAATGCAGTTCTGGCTTCTCCACGGAGTGGATGCAGTTCCGGACAGCGTAACCTCCGCTCCACACTTGCAGTCAGTCACGGACAATATGACTGTCAGGAGCAGTGACAGTTGCAAACACTCTTTAAAAACATTAGTTGTCGGGAGGGTGTAGCTCAAGGGGTGGAGCGCGTGCTGAGCATGCACATGAGGTCCTGGGTTCAGCCCCCAGTACCTCCATTTAAAAAAACTAGCAATAAATAAAAAATACTAGTAAGTATTTAAAATATATTCTGGATGCTGTTTGTCTCCAAGTACCTGAAGTTGTTGACTACTTCAGGATTTTACAACAGTTTTATGCTTTTTTCTTGGATTTCTCTCTTAGATTAGATGTAGTATTTAAAACATCCATGTTAAACTGGGGTTTTCTTTTAAAGAGTCTAAGGGTAGTGAGATAGTTTGCCCATTATGAATAAGCAGTGAAATCTTGTCACACAACCACATCGCAAAGCACAATGACAGTTTAATGACTCTAGAACATTTTCTATGAGTGAGAAAGAAAACTTGAATGCAAACAAGGCAAAAAAAAAAGTTTATTCAAAACATTAATAACGGTGGCACAAAAGGCCACATATTGTTTAATTCTGTTTATATGAAGTGTCCCAAAGAGGCAAATCCACAGAGACAGAAAGTAAATTAATGGGTTCAAGGCGCCAGGAGGACAGGGGAGTAGGGAGTCAGTGCTAATGATATGAGATTTCCGTTGGGGGTTATGAAATGAAATTAGTGGTGATAGTTACACATCTTTATGAATATACCAAAAAACCCCACTGGATTGTATACATTTTTTAAAGGGTATATTTTATGATATACAAATTATTTTTAAATATTTTAATATTTTAGGCTAGGTCAATTAAAATATTTTAATATTTTAGATTAGTTCAGTAAAAATATTTTAAATTTCAGATTTAGACATATATATTATTAAATACAGAAGAAAATGCAGAACATTATTGAAATATGAAACAAATTGATTAAAAATGAGCAAAAGAAATTATTCTGACATCAAGAAGCAAATTGTAAGATAAAATTTTTTAGATCTCCATAAAAGCAGTAATTAAAGGGAAAGGATAAATTTCAAGAACACTCTGGATCTTTTCAGTAATCCAATTAATGGAGAGAAGTGAATCATACGAACACACTGAGAAAACACTGAAATTTCTGCAGCATTTTCCTTTAAGGAAACAAATTAAAGATAAAATGAAACTCATAACTGCCACTATCATGAAAACATTAGGGACAAGCTATTTAATAACAAGCGTCCTCGATTTAATGAGCATTTACGATGAACCTGGCCCAAGAAAATGTGCAGTGATCACACAGGAAAGAAACTTGAAAGAAGTTTCACTAAACTTGACAGCAAAATCCTAAAAATGTACATGGCGTCACCAATAATGAGTTGCAGAGATGAAACTCTCCTAAACCACTAAAAAAATTCAATCAACCAAAGAGTAAATAAATCACCCTCCTGCTTTTTCTTCCAACACCTACAACGTATGCCATTACGTGAAGGCACCATATTTAACCTGCTCCCTTTTATAGGACACGTACAATGTGTCCAGTCTTTTCTTACTATTAACAACGTGCACACACACTTTTTCACTCATGGAGGAATATACCTGAACAATAAATTCCGAGAAGTACAATTGCTAAGCCAGAGAATATATATGTTTAAATTGGATTAATGTGATGCCCCCTCCACCCCCCAGAAAAATCTACACCTGCTTCCATAGCCTCAGAGTACTGTCAAGCTTTTAGCTCATTTTTAAATGGCATCTCCTAAACATTATTTTAACATGCTTTTTTCAGTTGAACTTTTTTGTTTTTTTATATACACACATGAATTTTTACTGAGATATAGTTGATGTACAATATTATATAAGATACAGGTGTACAAGATAGAGATTCACAATTTTTAAAGGTTACACTCCATTTACAGTTATTATAAAATATTAGCTATATTCCCTGTATTGTACAATATATCCTTGCAGCTTATTTTTTTGTGGTATTACTTTTTAATTTTGTGATTTTTTTTATTTTTAATTTTTATTGAAGTGTAGTCCATTTACAATGTTAGTTTCAGGTGTACAGCAGAGCAATTCAGTTACACGTGCACATATTTTTTTTCAGATTCTTTTCCATTATAGCTTATTACAAGGAACTGAATACAGTTCCCTGTGCTACATGGTAGATGTTCGTTGTTTATCTATTTTATGTGTAGTAATGTGCCTCGCTGCAGTTTTGATTTTCATCTCTCTAATAATTAGCAATGTTGAGCATCTTTTCACGAGCTTGCTGGCCATCTCCTCTTTGGAAAGATGTCTATTAAGGTCTTCTGCTCATTTTGTGATTGGATTGCTTGTTGTTTGTTTGTTTGTTTGTTTTCTGATATTAAGCTGTATGAGCTGTTTGTATATTTTGGAAATTAGTCCCTTGTCGGTCACATCATTTACCAGTATTTTCTCCCATTCTGTAGGCTTTCTTTTCATCTTGTTGATGGTATCCTTAACTGTGTAAAAGCTTTTAAGTTTAATTAGGTCCCATTTGTTTACTTTTGTTTTTATTTCCATTACTCTAGGAGATGCTTTGAAAAAAATATTGCTGCAATTTGTATCAGTGTTCTGCCTATGTTTTCCTCTAGGAGTTTTATAGTAACTGGTGTTACATTTAGGTCTTTAATCCATCCTGAGTTTATTTTTCTGTCTGGTGTTAGAGAAGATTCTAATTTCATTCTTTCACATATAGTTGTCCAGTTTTCCCAACACTAATACACTTTTTTAAGAGCAGTTTTAGGTTCAGTGCAAAAAGGAGAAGTACAGAGAATTTACATATACCCTCACCTACCCCATGAGCAACAGCCCCCACCAGAGTGGTACATTTGTTTCAACTGATGAACCTACACTGACACATCACTACCATTCAGAGTCCACAGCTCACCTTAGGGCTCACTCTTGGTGTTGCACATCCTGTGGGTTCGGACAAATGTATAATGACACGTATCCACATGATAGTCTCATACAGAATATTTTCACTGCCCTAAACACCCTCTGTGCTCTGCCCACGCATCCCTCTTGCCCCCACTAACTTCCGGCAACCACTGTTCCTTTCACTGTCTCGATAATTTTGCCTTTTCAAATTGGCTTCTTTCCCTTAGTAATATGCATTTAATGTTCCTCCACGTCTTTTCATGGCTTGATAGCTCATTTCTTCTTGGTGCTGAATGACATTCCATTGCCTGGATGGGCCACAGATGGTCGAGACTTACTGAAGGACACCTTAGCTGGTTCCAAGTTTGGCAATTATGGATAAAGCTGCTATAGACATCTGGGTACGAGTTTCTGTGTGGACGTAAGTTTTCAACTCCTTTGGGTAAGCGTGGACCATAGGTAAGAGGAGGTTTCGTTTTGTAAGAAACCACCAAGCTGTCTTCCAAAGTGGCCACACCGTTTTGCATCCCCACCTGCCATGAGCGAGCGTTGCTGCTGCTCCACATCCCCGCCAGCATTTTGGGTTTTCACCATCCTGGCAGGTATATACTGCTATCTTGTCATTTCACTTGGCAATCCCTAACAGCATGTGATGTGGAACAGGTTTTCTTATGTCGTCAAAGAAAATATACAGATGGCAAACAAGCATGTCTGTTCAGGTCTTTCACCCATTTTTAATTGGGTTGTCTGAATCTCTTATCTGAGTTACTCCTTGTCGTTTCAATTTACATCCCCTTTACTGAGACTGAACTGTGTTTGATGTTTAAAAGCTATTTGCATTTCCTTTTAGAAAATGTATTAAATGCCTGTTTGAAAATTGCTCATTTATTGGCTAGTTGGTCTTATTTGTTGTAGAAATCCTTTAAGTACTAAGGAAATGAACTAAAATTTTCCAATTCTGTCAGATTTTTACTATTTCATACACTAACTTTGTATAGTTAAGTTTATCAATCTTCTGTGGCACTTTGTCTCATGACTAGAAAGAACAATCCCACTCCAAGGTTATTTTGACTTCTTACTTCCTTCTTTTTGTAAAATTATTTACTTCATTTTTAGCATTTAAATATTTGATCATTCTGGAATTTAGAAATGAGGTATGGATTAAACTTTTTAAAAAATATGGGTATCTCATCCCCTCAAAATCACATACTGAACGATCTCAAATTTACCACTGATTTGAAATACTATCTTTATCACATATTAATTGTAAGATGGTTTTTTCTGTACTTTGTGTCTCTTTTTATACCCATACCAGGCAGGTTTGCTAAAGCTTTATATTTGGTCTATCTAGTCTCTCGTTTTTGTTTCATAATTTCCTTACATGTTCCTACACACTTATTTTCCATGTGAATTCTAGAATTAGCTTGTCTAGACTGAGAAAACTTTAGAATTTTTATAAGAAGTTAAATTTATAGATTGAGGAAATGACATGTTTATGAAATAGACTTTTCTGAGAACAAATGATGCCTTTCCATTTTCAAGCCTCCTTTTAATGGCTCTCGGTGGCCTTTCAAAATCATCTTCACATAGCTCTTGCACATTTCCTGTGAGATTGATTCCTATCATTTCAAGTTGGAAGTTCACTTACTAGTTCTTCTAATTGGTTGTTGTCTGTATATATGAAGGCTAATTATTTCTTAGTACATTTTCATCATGATATATGCTATCACAGAAGTATGTGGAACATTCATAAAATAAAACAACCAAGCAGATACTGGAAACCAACCCCCAGCACAACTCTGAAGACCTAGAACAGCACTAACACCAGTGGTCCCACTTATGTGCTGACCCATCAAATTCCCTTAACCTGCCAAAGACACCATCAATCTGCTTATTATTCCGATGGCTTGTGAAAGTAGTCTAACATTGTAAGCATGAATATTTACTTATTGTTTAGTTTTGCTGTTACATTAACTTTACAAGAATGATATTAAGCTGTATTACCTTCTGAAACTGCCTTTTTCATTAAATGTTGTTACCAAGATTTATCAAGTTGTGAGTAGCTGTGGTTCACACTTTAACATCACTATATTACATTCCATTATGTGAGTATGCCGTGATTTATTCAGCTGTTCTCCTGACAGTGGACATGGGGTGGTTGCCAGGTTTTTGCTGCTGCAGACAGCCCAGCTATGAACACTCTTGGCCTGCTGGTATCCATACACAAGAGTTTCTCTGGAGTCTAGACCAGAGTGAAGTCTGCTTGTCTGTAAGTACTTGACCTTGTATGATTAATACCAAATTGTTTCCCGAAGCGATTATACCAACTCACATTCTCACCAGAAGTATACGAATTGACCCATCATCTACCCAACACACCATTATCAGACTTAATTACTTCCAGACCTTAAGATGCACAGTGGTATCTCATTGTGATCTTAATTTTTATTTCTGTTTACCATAGAGATTAAATGCTGTCATTTAAGTGTCTTATTTGCCAAACATGTTCCCTCCTCTGCAAAGTGTCCATTTTCTATTCATCACTTATTTTTTCATTGGGTTGTTTATATTTAATTGATTTGTAGAAATTATTTGTCCTGGAACCTAATCCTTTGTCAGATATGTTGCAAATGTTGAATTTCCACAAGACCGATGTGTTTCTTTGCTCTACGGTCTACCTTTATGAGAAAAGCTATTGCCCATCCCAAGATTAGAAATGAAGGACTAAATATGAAAGGTATAATTTTAAATGTTTGGAAAGATGTGTAGGAAAATATATTTCTAATTTGGGATGGGGATTAACTTTTTTCATAAAGGTAGACCATAGAGCAAAGAAACAAATCAGTCTGGTAATGTCACATTGCTCAGTCTACCTACCTGTGAACTTGACACTTAACAGCTATTGCACTATTTTTCAACAAAGTTGTGTAAGTGTCTGCATACAGCACTTAGATCTAACAAAATGTGAATTCTTAGGTTCCTTTTAATTTTGCATAATGATATTTTAAAATTATGCTTCCTAACAAATTGTTACTTGTGTGTAGTAATGTATCAATTAATGATTGCATGTTGATCTTCTGCTGGCCACCTTGTGAGACTTTGATAATAATTTGTCTTTAGTTTACATCATTATTATAGAAACTCTATCATTTTGGTAGATAATCATAATATCTACAGAAAAAATTTAGTCTTTGTTCTCCTTGTCCAGCAATGCTCAAACAGTTTATTTATCTTGATCCTGATTTTAAAGGGAGTACTTTTAATATCATTTTTAAAAATGTGTACAACCCCTTAATCAGGTTAAGAAAGTTCCTATCCTTGATTCCTAATTTGCAAAGCGTTTTTAATCATTTTTGAATGTTGACTTTCAAATGACTTTTCTGCTTTTATTGAAATGATCAAATGATGTTTCTCTTTTCATTTGTTAATGTAGTAAATGTGATTTATAGACTTTCTACTATTAAGCCTCTTTGTTTTTGAAATTAACACAACTTGTTTGTGACACTAACTTTAAACATTGTTATCTGAGAGCTTAAAGCTCATTGTTTCCAGTTCTCACCTTCATGGTTTGGTACTACCTTTACAGAGGCGAGCAGGTCTTGGGAAATTTCCCTCGCTTCCTATAAGTCCGGAATGCATCAACCATAGCCAGGAGCTAGCTGTTTTATAATGAGAGGCAAGGATCTTCCAAATACCTGGTTTTTCCACAGTGCTGAAAGCAGACTTGTGTTATTTTTTTTAATCTGGACATCTTAATTATATGTAATGGTTTGTTTATTCTCTCAGGTTTTCTAGCTAAATATTCGGAACCTTTTTTATCAACTCCAAACAATGAAAAATTTATCTTTCCTTTCCAAATTTTATTTTTTTCTCTTGTCTAACTGTATTAGCTACTACTATCCAATTACAAAAATGAATAGTGACAGTGGAAATTATTTTCTTGACCCAGTCTTTAATGAAACTGTGTCTAGGGGTTCCTCCCTTAAGCGGGATGCTGGCATTTAAAATGAAATATAATTTTATCACAGAAAGGAATCATCTACGTAATCCTATTTTACTTAGAGGTGGTTAACTCTGAAAAGGATGTTTACTTTCATGAAAAGCTTTCTCGCCATTCTTTTGATGTATTAATACTGTGACTTATATTAATAGATTTCCTGTTATGGAACCACCAACAACAAACTGGTAAATGAGTATTAACATAAAGAGACATGGGGATTAGTCACAGCGCAAACACACTTGAAATGCCCCGTACTAATGTTTCCCCGACTTTTTACTTCAAAAACTTTCAAACCTACAGAAAAATAGAAGAGTTTGATAAATTGTTAAATTATTGCCGTATTTGGTTTATTTCAAGATATTATGTATATATTCTTCATTTTTTGTTGAACCATTTTAAAGCAAGTTACAAAAATCATAACATTTCTCCACTAAATACTTCAGCATGTGTATCCTAAGGAGAGGAACATTCCCCTATACAAAAGTTTAACTTTGAACTAATGTTATCTAATACATGTTTCATATTCTGATTCCCCCAATTGTCCCATTTATGCTACTTTTAGCCAGGCTTTCCTCCTCAACCCACTGAGAATTCTATGGATAATCATGAACTGCATTTAGCTGCTATTTCTCCTTAATCTCCTTTGTTCTTGAACAGATTTCCTTTTTTTGTCTTTCATTACATTCACATTTTTTAAGAGTCGAGGTCAGTTGTTTTGAGAAATGTGCCACAATATGACCTTGTCTGATTACATATTCATAATTATATTCACATCGAACATGGAACATTTTCAGCAAAAGGAATGTGTAGGTGATGCTAAATGCTCCCCACCTCCCATGCATCACGTGCACGTCAGGTGGACTAACCCTGGGGTGTTTCACTGTTAGTGACGTTAAGCTGGATCATCTGGTTACAGCGGTGTGTGCCAGATCTCTCCATTGGAAAGTTACTACCATTATCCTTTTTGATGTTCAAATTGTCCCAAATTTGGCTAAGAAGAGACGCTTCACGCTGGTTCTTGTACCACTGTCACCTGTCCCCACAGATCTGTAAGCACATTCTTGCTCTCCCGGCACACTTGGATGTTTTAGGCTCAACTTGTTCTTTTTGTGCTACAATACCGCTATCATTCAATGCCGTAAGCCATTCCTCCTGCTTCCTTTTAACGGGGGAACATTTAGAAAACCAAGATCTCACACTTAAGCATGCTCATTCCTCCTGGGAAGTCACTGCTTCTAGGATTTTCAGGATTTTTTTTAACGTGTTCATACTGATAAGTGGATCAACACGACAAGACTGCTCTGCTCCCTCCAGCTTTACGTATCCCTTCTTCCCCGGCGAGAACACCGACAGCATCGACATACTCTCTCACATGCTCAGTCTCAGGAGTTACACGAGACAGTATCAAAATCGATAACCAGCTCAACAAGCCGTGTTCAACATTCCTTTAGTCTCTGTCTTTAGAAGATACACCACTAAATTTGTAGGCTCTGAGAAGTGTGTTCAAACGGGAAATGAATTCTTTTTCTGTGTGGTGTGTTAATTTGATAATGTAAATGGAAACAAATGGACCTGTTTAAGTTTTACCCATCCATGTAAATTTAACGTTTTACATATTAAAGCATAAAATTAACGCAGTTTAACAGCTAGCTGCTACCTTTATAGGAAGCTTTAAATCTCACTCACTAACCTACCCCTTCTCCACTATTCCCACTCACCTTGTGTTGTTGGTGTTTGATTTTGTGTCTGATTTATTCTTTTACATATTTTTATAAACATACGTGTGTGTGTGTGTGTGTGTGTGTATACACAGATATACACAAAAGGTAGCATACTATTGACACTCTTGTAGCTTGTTTTTTCCCACTTACAGAAATCACTCTGTGTCAATTCATGGAGACTGTACTCTCTTTTTTTTTAACAGTTTCATAGTACTCCAGTGTGTGTATGTCTCAGATTATTCATCCAGACATCTAGGGTATATAATAAAAGCTTGTTATTAAAGCTTGTGCATGAAATAAGACTGGTAGAGGTCTTTCCAAATCTGACCATTCTGAAAACCTACACACTATCAAAAGCACGTTGTGAAGAAGAATCTTTTCTAAACTGTCAATTTTTTCAAGCTGCAATGCAAATTAAAGCCATAATGAGATAACACTACACAGGTTTTAGAAAGTCTAAAATTGAAAAGAACACACCGAATGTTGGTGGAGAGGGGGAATGATCAGGACTCTCACACACTGCTGGTGAGAGTGTAAATCACAGCTTTGAACAACTCTGAGCAAGTGTTTGGCGGCATCTAGCCTGGTCACATGCAAACCCTATGACCCAGCAAATCCACTCCTAGCAATGCTACGTATGTTCACCAGGAGGCATGCAGTGTAATAGTCCTAGTAGTAGTATTCACAACAGCCAAACTATAGAAACGGTATGCCCATCAACAGTAAAACAGACATATGCATTGTGGTCTGTTCACACAAGGGACTAGCACTGAGAGTGAAGGATCTCCAACTACACACACAATATAAATGAATCTTAACCCACGTAATGTTGGGAAAAACAAGCCAGATCCAAACAAGTACAAATTGGACGGTTCTACTAACGTAATTTCAACGTCAGGCAAAACTAAGCTCTGCTATTAGAATTCAGGACAGTACTTAGCATGCCAGGAGTGGAGACAGAATGTGGAGGAGAAAGTGAGAGGGTCTCCTGGGGTAGTGGCAAGGTTCTGTCTCTTAATCTGACTTCTGGAGGTATAGGTGTGTCTGTGCCATGAAGACTCAGCAAGCCCCATGCTGATGATACATGCCTTTCTCTGTGCATACAGTGTACTTCAAGAAAAAGTATTTTTTTATGATATCACTTATATGTGGAATCTAAAAAATAACATAAATGAACTTATTTACAAAACAGAAACAGACTCGCAGACATAGAAAACAAACTTACGGTAACCAGGGGGAGAAAGGGGGAGGAAGGGATAAATTGGGAGTTTGAGATTTGCAGATGTAACTATTATATATAAAACAGATAAATTACAACTTTCTACTGTATAGCACAGGGAACTATATTCAATATCTTATAGTAACCTATAACGAAAAAGAATATGAAAAGGAGTCTATGTATGACCGAAATATTATGCTGTACCCCAAAAATTGACACATTGTAAACTGACACCACTTCAAATTTTAAAAAAAGACTAAATGAATGAATGAATAAATAAAACTTGAAAAAAAAGGAAAACTGAGCTAAAAAATTCCAATCAGGAAAATAATAAAACCAAAATGTTCTAGAACTTAGGCAATGAAAGGTTACATTTCACCCAGGAGCTAACAAACAGCTATAGATTGGAACAGGGGTCTGCGACAGAGTTTGGCCGTGACTCACTGAGAATTCTGCCCCTTGGACACACTGTTGAGAAACACAGACTTGAAAGATGGATCTAATCATAGGCAGAGTGGTTCCTCCACCTGGTGTTCTTCTACAAAAGGGCAAGGTTGCTGTTACTCACATTGTTAATATATCCCCAGGAGCAGGAAAATCAAATGGTTGAAATGAAAGGGACTTAAAAAAAAAAAGGAAAGTATGTTTTAAATTCCAGTTAAGTGATGAAGAGAATAAAATCACTAAATAATTAAATATCTATAAGTAAGTAGAAACACTGTAACAGAAACCAAGATGACTATCATAGAACCGAAAGGGTTAATACAGTAGCTCAAAATTATAGGTTCATGAAGCCTGGTGTTTGAGCTTTAAAATTAGTTTTCATTCAATTCTAGGATATTTTTAATCTTAAGTAAAATTAAGCAAGTAAAATTGATGCTCCAGGAAAAGGGACCATGTTTTCCTGTAGCTTGAAAATCTGTCATCAATTGTGCTGACTACCACCTGCACACAGAATGATGCATTCAGAGAAGATAAAGGAAGAATGCAAACCTTTCTGCTGATAGCCCCCATTAGTTTTAAAATATTGCGGGGGGGGGGGTATAGCTCAGTGGTAGAGTGCATGCCTAGCATGCAGGAGGTCCTGGGTTCAATCCCCAGTACCTCCAATAAAAAATAAGGAAATAAATCTAGTTACTCCCCCCAGAAAAAAACCAAATAAAATATTGCAGTTATTATACAATATAGCAAGAACATTATACAAGAAGTTTAGTAATTTTAGACTAATTAGTTCAATAACTCTATTAATGTAAAGACCAAGTGATCTTCCTATTCTAGTCACAAAATTATAAAATCATCATTGTATAAAAGATGATACAATAACATGAAGCTAAAATACATAGGAAAAAATATAATACAAATGTATTGAGCAATTAGTTAAAGTATTTTTCTGGATTTTTACATTTGCCATATTTGTCACTGTTTCTATTTTTAACTAGTGGTACTTTTTGTCATTGTAAATATATACCTTTATAACCAATCAAGCATTTATAATTTGCATTCTTTTTCTTTAAAGAAGGCCCCCCAAATTGCTTCAAAACTCACAAAAGCTTGATTTACCTCTGAATGGGATTTGAATTACTAGCAAGCCTTCAGTTTCTTGCCCTGCTGAACATAGTTTGGGAGACAGGGCTGTGACAACATACTACCTGGCAACTAAGAGACAATCAAAGCTAATTTAGGGCAGCCATTCATGTATTCATTCATCAAATAGTATTAAAGGCGTTCTTGGTGTCGGGCACTGTGCTCAGCTACGGGGACACCAAGGCCAGCAGACAGACGTGGGCTCTGACTTCATGTTGCTGACAGCTGTGTGGGGCAGAGGAAGCAGCATCAGACCATCCCCAGTTACAAGCCGCTGAGCAATGCCAGGAAGGAAGACTACAGAGAAGATGATCAGAGTACAACTGGGTGACTTTCAGCAAAGGAATGATCAGGACGGGAAGGGAGGAGAGGGGACGCCCCATGGCAGGGCGTCTGATAATCTGATAGAGATTATCAGAAGAGGAAGATCCTCAGACAAGAAAGCAGAGACAGAAGAGTGGCTCCACCCATCCCCCAGGTTGAGGAGACCTGGATTCCCCAGCCAGGTCTCAACCCTGCTCGACTCCAGCACTGAGCGGACCTGGAGAGGGCGCGAGCTGTCTGCTGGGACCCACTGCTCAGCGCGGCCCACGGCAACATGCCCGCAGGGCTGGCTCCACCTGCACCCAAACTGCTACAGTGGACAGTTCCAGCAAGAGACGGTCATCACCTGGTGATGAAGAGCGATAGTTACGAAAACAGTCAGACTGGAACGGAATCCTGGCTCTGCCACCTTTTGGCTACCTCTGATTTCTTTTCCTTGTTGGCTGGGGGGAGCCGAGGTATTGTGTTGATAAATTGTGAGGTGCTCTGCACAGAACTTAGCACACAGTGCTGAGTACACCGTGCAAAATAAATCGCAGCAGCCCTCATTGTGGCCCTGCCCCTCCTCTCCTCCTGTCTGTCTTGTTCCTTCCATTGGGTTCTGGGATGAGCCTTAATTCATTGAGGACTGGAATTCTGCCCACGACTCAGTCCCTGTGAATAGCCAGACATCCCTGAGGCCTTCGTCGGCTTGCCAACATTGCCACCTACCGCCCAGGCTACAGTCCCTCAGAAGCAGGTGCGTCTCAGCCCTTACCCAGCATCTGTCCAATGCTGCTGGCCGGCCTGGCTGGATCACACAGGTGACTTGCGTATGCAAGACCCACACCAGCGCTCACCCTGCCCCGCTGAGTCTGTTCACCACGTCACCTGTCCCAGCTCTACAAGAGCCCAGTTTCTTTTAGGAACGCACAGTCTTCAGCACAACCGGCTTGGGCTTCCGGTCTCCTCCCTGCAAACCAGGCTGCCAGCCGTCACCTCCCTGCCACTGATTAGCTTAGAAACAGCTATTGCTGACTTCTAATTTACTGTGGAAAAGGAAAGTAGAGAGCCATGCTTGCTAAAAAGAATGTGTTAACGAAGAGCCACACAAGGTTCTGAGCAGGAGGCGGAGGAGTAAAGCGTTGGGCTCTCTTCCAGGTAAACTGATGGCCACAACAACTTGAAGGTCTTTTTCTTCTTCTTTTTTTAAACACCTCCACATGTGACTCTATCCCAAGGTTAAACTTGCCACAAGCTCCACTTCTAAAAGTTGAATTCTCGCCACATCTCGTAAATTTAACAGATATTTCAACAAATACCTGTGAAATGCTGTGTGCAAGAAGGCACGGTGTATTAGACAGCTTCACTGGCTGTGGCCTTCGCTTTTCTCCTTGGCCACGTGCAGACTCTGTCTGTCTGTCTGTCTCTCTCCTCTGCTGCCCCAGCAGTTCTGGGTAACTGTCTCCAGCCCGGTGAGGCCCCCACCCCTGGCACCTTTGCTTAGTTTTTTGTTGATCATTTTAGCCTCGTGCACTGGCCCCAATAATCTCAAATTGGTATTCAAAATTGAACTTAACTTTGCCTCCAAGTCAGCTCCCCTCCAGAGTAGCCCTTTGCGGCCTGGGATAGATCGTCACGCTCCCATCCTCCCTCACCTGAGCTCATTGCCTCTCCCAAATGACCTGCACTTCTCCCGCATCCACAGTCACGGGTCCTGTTGGTTCTTGCTTCTTTCCTGACCATGCAACTGGAGCAAATTATGCAATCTGTTCTATTTTAGCATGGTGAAATGCATCGTGGCCTCACACTGTCACTCTGTATGGCAAATATTCCTCAAGCTTGCTCTCCTCCACGACCCTCACCTCCTGCTCTTTGGCTCTCTGCCTTCCCTTTGCTTCTGTCATGTCCCTTGACACCCACCCTCCAAGCATCACTCTTCCTGGAACTGAGGGCCCCCTCAGGATACAGCTCACAGTATTCGCACATCCACTCCTCAATCCAGAATGCTAACAAGCACCCCAGTACCCCCTTTACCTCCCCATCTGTCAGGGATGGAGACCGGACACAGGTGGTATTTAATCTTATAACCAAGAAATCTTAAATTTGTTGACATCCATCCAAATATGTACATCCTTAATAGGCACTCATGGCAGAAGAATGGCAAATCTAAGTTCCATTTCACCATTTTCACAACACTGCCTAGCGTGCTGCTGCTACTCAGCCAATGGCAACTTCCCTACAGAGCAACTCTGCCTTGGCCCCACCCAGAAGGAGACAATGATAAATCCTCCTTGCCCAGAAAGAGGCACTAGATTCTACAAGGCAGCGTTATCCAAGGGTGTCGTTCCCGTGCCACCGCAGCGTTCTGCCATGCGGCACGAATGTGGAAAGTATCTGATCACCTGTAAAACTACTGACTTCCATGTCCTTAAATTAGCTTGAAATTTTATCCCGTAAGAAATGGAAAAGAAGCATCATTTTTTATCAACTTCAGAAACCATAAAAATAACTGGAAAATGATCAGTGTTTTAAAATTTTAATGCCTCATGTCACATTATATACCATATTTTAGGAACTACTGATTTAATGGAAGCAGTTGGAACAAAATTTTTCCCATGGCCTGAAATCCATCACTAAAACATAATTGGTCTTAAAAACTTATTGAACCACAACCAAAACAGCACAGAACACATGTGGCTTGATGCCATTTTACATGAATGCCAAACAGGCCAGGCTAAGCAATGTGTGTTCAGGGATACATTTGTGTATGGTGAACTATAAAGAAAATCTAAGACGTGAAATGCAAAATAGCTTTCAGTTATGAGAACAGTCTTACTGCTGAATATCATTTCTTTACTAAAGTGAATCTTAACAGTTTAATTCTAAACTTAAATGCAGCCATGATTTTAACATTTTTTCCTTCTACATCCCATTACATTGAAGTTAGCTGTTTACTTCACTGATTCCTACATTAGACTGTAAGCACTTTAAGGAGCAGGGACTGTGTTTTATTATATTTCTTATTCTCAGAACCAAACAAAATACAAATAAACCAATGAAAGAGGTTAGAGATCAGAAAAGGGCCCATATCAGGCTATCTTATCTATGGTGCTTGATTTATAATAAAATATATACTGAAGGATGGTGAAGAAAAGATGGGCATGATGAATAGCGCAAAGTCAACAGGACAGCCATATTTTTAAAAAATCTACATCATACATAAAAACCAATTCCAGATAGATTACAGATATAAATGCAAAAGAGCTTCTAAAAGATAACATAGACTATCGTCTGACCTATGATTAGACAAAAACTTCCATAAAGAACACCAAGAATGTTATCTATAAAAGAAAAGATGGATAAATTAGACTATTACAATTATTTCTATTCATCAAGAGAAATCATGAAAAGAATGAAAAAGCAAGCCATCAAGTAGGAGAAAATATAATTGGAGGACTTTAGAATATATTTAAGAATTCCTACAAATCAACAATAAAAATGACAAGCAACTAAATAGAAAGATAAGCAGGAGACCTGAGCAGGCTCTTTCCCAAAGCGAATATCCAAGTGGCCAAAACTACAGCATCTGAAAGATGCTCAACTGATTTAGGTATCACGGAAAATCAAATCACAAACACAATGAGATACTACCACCGACCCACCAGAATGGCTAAATTAAAGTGAAAACTTCTTCAAGCTGACACCATGGTAAGTACTGGGAAGGACGGGAGGACAACTGGGACATTCACACGCAGGCAGTGGGAGTGTAACTTGGCACAAGCAGCATGGAGACCTTTCGGCAGTGTCTCCTGAAGCTGAAAGCACATGTGCTCTACGAAGCAACCCCCCTCTCCTGACACCCAATAAAAGTGCACGCGTGTGCACTAGGTGATGGGCACAGAAAGGTCACACCAACGTTTCTGTAGTTGACCCAACTGAAAACAACCCTGAAGTGATGAAGACCGTGGGGATTATTAATTTTAAAAAATTAGAAATGGCCACAACTATGAACATGAACTCACCCCTCAGGTGCATCACCAGGATGCGTCTCACAAGATCAACGTTGAGGAAAAGGAGCCAGACACAAAAATAAGATTCTCTTTCCACACGGGCAAGAACGGGCAAAACTAACCTCTAGTGTAAAAAGTCAGGACGGGAGATCTCTTTGTGGAGGAAGTGAGGGTAGCAATTGGAAGGGAATGTAAGAGAGGCTTCTGGGGGCGCTGGTAACCTTCCATGTCTTACCTGCTAACTGTGCAAAATTCATGCAGGGTTGTGTGTGTAATCTTACTTATATGTTCCTTATACCTGCATGTACTTACCTACAGTTACCTTATACCTCAATAAATTTTTTTTTCTAAAGAGAAGTATGAGAGTGAAACAAAGGCAGTTTACAGTACACCAAAATTTGCCTCGGGAGACCATTCCTAAACAAAACACAAAAGGATGTATTTCAGGCAGGAGGAAAGTGGGCCCGAGTGGAAGGTCTGAGATATAAGAAGGAACGGACAACAACAGAACAGGTGAATCTGGGGTTAAAACTAAACTAATGTTGACTGTATAGAGCAACAGAAGTAATTTCCCATGAAATATAAAATGAAAAGTGGTGAAATTAAAATATACCAAACCTTGAATGAATTTAAGAGAATTAGACTGAGTGAAAAAGTCAGTCTCTACAGATTACATACTGTATGGTTTCATGCATATAATGTTCTCAAAATGATAAAATTAAGAGAGACAGAGAATAGATTAGTGGTCTCTGGGGTGAGGGGAGAAAGCAGTGTCTGTGGCTGTAAACCAGCAACACAAGGGACCCTTCTGACGGAACTGTTCTGCATCTGGACAGTAGCAGTGGTCGCTTATGTGATAAATGCGCATGGAACTAAATACACACAAATAAGTAAACTGATCAAATCTGTGTGAGATTAACAGATGCATTAATGTCAACTTTCTGGTTGGGATACTATATTATAGTTTTGAAAGATATTAACATTGGGAGAAACTGAGTGAAGGGTATACGGGGATCTCTATTTCTTACAACCACATGTGAATCTACAATTATCTCAATTAAAAGATGAAAATAAATGTAAACATAATAATAAAACTCAAGGAGTTAAGGAAATTAAAGTATTCGAAAGCTCTGGTATCACCCAGAAGAAGGGTAAACCAACTTTAGACACTTACAACTTAAATATGAATGTTTAGGTTACTATGATTGCCACTGAAAAAAATACAAACAAAAATGTTAACTCCCAAATGACTAGAGAAGAAAAAATGCCACGCTAGTCCAACAGAAGGCAAGAAACACGGGGTGGGAGAACATAAAAGTAGGACAAATAGAAAGTATAAAAGAAAATGACACAAACACACACACACACACACACACACACACCCCCACCAGACACTCAACCATGACGTATAAAAGCCCTGTTAGGATACACAATAAATGCAAATTGACTAATTCAGCTAAAAATTGTTAAGTTGCTAAATCCAATTCCATGCTGTTTTACAAAATCGTAAAGTTACAGAGTGGTTAAAAGTTAAAAATACATGTAAATATACATGTAATACACATACAGAGAACAGTTTAACCAAAGTTATTGTAGCCATATTAATTAAAAAGCTGAGCATATGCAAATGAAAAACTATTTTGATAAAAGTTCAAATTACAAAGACACATATTTTTTGAATTGAAAGTACCCAAATATAGCCTCAAGAAAACAGCCCAAGTTGACAGAATACAAGGAGAAAGACAAATCCACAACCATGAGGGACATCTAACATACCTCTCATCAAGTAGAAAAAATAAAAATTAGGATGTTGAAGATTTTGACCAAATTATGAAAAAATATGCTCAATGGACATATTAGAACACAAGATCTAACGATTCCAGAAATGTACTTCCTTTCAAGTAAATGTGAAACAACTTCAAAAATATCAGCCATATACTTGAGTGGCAAAGCAAGTAACAAATCTCAAAGTAGAGTTAATACAAATCACAATGTCTGACGATAACGTAATTAAATTAGCAATGGGAAACAAAAGGCTAACCAGAAAATCCACATTTTAGAAATTTAGACATACACTTCTAAGTAACCCATGGACCAAAAATAAAATTATAAGAAAAATTATCATCAGTTCTACACGTCAGAAACTATAGGATACAGCTGAACCCACTTTCAAAGAGAAATTCATAATCTTAAATATGAACATTAGAAAAGAAACTTTGAAAAACATCAATAAACTAAGTATTGGTAAATAAATTAGAACAAGATAAACTCAAAGAAACAAGGAAGACATAATAGAAATGAATAAAATACAAACATATACACACATACACTAGCATCAACCAAACTAAAACTTGGTTCACATCACTTCAAATCTCATAATAAAATTCACAAACCTTTAGTAAGAGTTACTAAGAAAAAGCAATAGAAAAATAAATAATACACAGTATTTTAAAAGGCTTGCACTATAGATCTGAAGACTTTGGAAAGATAAGTTGCAATTTTGAATAACTTTATGCCAACAGACTTTATAAAGTATAGATGAAAAAAAAAATCCAGGAAAAATCAACATCAAAACTGACTCAAAGTAGAATGAAAAGTCTTCTCATATTAAATATATTGAGAATCAGTAGTCAAAAAATCTTCCTTTAAAGAAATTTCCAGGTCCAGATGTCTTCACCAAAAATTTCCATGAAACATACAAGTTAAAAAAATCTAACTAACTCTTGCAGAGAATAGAAAAACAAACACTTCCCAATTTGTTTTATGAGGTTAAAATAAAAATAACCTTGGTACCAAAATCCAACAAGGCAAATGCAAGAAAAGATATTTACAAGCCAATGTTACTCAATGTGGATTAAAAGTTATTTTCAGAATGTGTTGACAATTTGTGGTGCTACCCAAGCTAGTCATTCCCACTGATTAAAAGAACTCTCAACAAAACATAAACAGTGATCAGAGGATTTTGAAAGGTAAACAGCAGGCAGACTGGGAAAAGAAGTCAAAACTTGAAGAATGATCAGTATGGCACGGTGCCATAGACCATATTCTGGGTCATAAAACAAACCCTAACAAAACTAAAGAATTGAAATCAAATAAAGTGTGTTCTCTGACAAAAGAATTAAACTAGAAGTCAACAGAAACATTTCCAGAATAATATATAAAAAGGACAATGTAAGTTTTGTTTATACCAAGAATGCTTGATTTTAACATGGAAACACATTAATACATTAGGGGATTAAAGGAGGAAAAAGGTCATCTCAGACGCATCAAAAGTACTTAATAAAATTCAAAACTGATTTCATGATTAAAAAAAACACCAAGCAAAATCAGAATAGATAGGAACTTCTTTATTCTGATAAAGGAGACCTATCATAAATAAAAGACAACATTCTTGACATGAAAACACGGAAAGTATACTCCGAAACTGAAAAGACAAAGACGACCACTGTCAGCACTGCTGTTCAACATTTTACTGTAGGTCCTAGTCCATGGAAAATAAACGAAAAGCAAATAAAAAGGAAAGTACCTAAAAATCAAAAGAACTGGTAATGGAGGAAAAAACTCATTTACAGATAATATGATTATGTACATTGATCATCCAAAAACATCTATAAATATAGCAAGTTAGCTAGTTATACACCCAACAACTCAAAATCAAAATTTAATTATGTAATTTACAAAGCACCAAATATGCAATGAGCCTAGCAATAAATCCACAAAATGTGCAGACCTTCATAGAGAAAATCATATAATTTTAGAATGCAAAAACGTAGTAAGTAGGGTGCTAAATTCATGGATTGGAAGATTTGATACTATAAAGTTCTCACCAAATGACCTGTCATTTGAATCCCAGTGGAAATCCCAACTGTCACAAAATAAAACCTGATGATTTTACAATTTATATGTAACTGCAAAAGGCCAACAGCAACCAAGGTCAACAGAGAGAAAGCAGGGGTTAGACATAAATGTTTTCTGATTAATGAATGAAATAATTACATGGCCAGCAAAAATCCACATGTAGCACCATAAAAGAACAATACTTGGCATTTGAAAGTATTCCCCCAAATTTGTTTTATAAATGGATATTAACCTATATTAAGCATCTTTAAAAAATAAAAAAAAAGAAACCCTAGAGATTCCTTAAAAAACTAAAAATAGAGTTACCTTATAATCCAACAATCCCACTCCTGGGCATATATCCAGAAAAGACAAAAACTGTAATTCAAAAAGATACATGGTTGGGGGAGGGTCACAGCTCAGTGGTTGACTATATGCTTAGCATGCATGAGGTGCTGGATTCAATCCTAAGCACCTCCATTAAAAATTTATATATATATAAATATGCATATATATATACACACACACATACACACACATATAAACCTAATTAACTCCTCCCAAAAAACAAATAAAAACAAACAAAAAAGAATTTAAAAAATAGTTAAATGCAAGTCAAAAAAAATATGCACCCCAATGTTCATAGTGGCACTATTCACAATGTCCAAGACATAGAAACAAACTAAATGTTCATCAACAGATGAATGGATAAAAAAATGTGGTGTGTGTATATATACATACATATGTGTGTGTGCGCGTATATATATACACGCACACACACAATGGAATATTACTCAGGAGTAAAAAGGAATGAAATATTGCCATTTGCAGCAACATGGATGGACCTAAAGATTATCATACTAAATAAATCAGAGAAAGACAAATATATGATATGACTTATATATGGAATCTAAAAAAATACAAATCAAAACAGAAACAGACTCACAGACATAGAAAATAAATTTATGGTTACCAAAGTGGGAGGGGGAGGGATAAATTCAGAATTTGGGATTAGCAGATACAAACTACTATATATAAAATAGATAAACAAAAAGGTCCTCCTGTAGAGCACAGGGAACTATACTCAATTATCTTGGAATAATATATTCCACATATGATGGGAAAGAATCTGAAGCTGTACACCCGAAACTAACATAGTATTGTAAATCAACTATAGTTAAATTTTTTTTAGAAAAAGAAGAAACCCTTACCAAAATGCCTCATCTAATATCATAAAACACTGGTCTACTGGTAGATGAGTTCTGACAAGCAACCTGCAAAACCACTGCTGTAAATGTGTGCCCTCGCCGGCACACCGGTTTCCCATATTCTCTCTGGGTCGATAGCAGCCACGGTGCTGAGTCCAGACTCTGACACATTCTCTATTTATGATCATTGTTTTAACAATGTTTGTCAACCCTTCCCATAAATCACACAGAGAAATAGAAACGTTTACATGGCCTCCCGCCGAAAAAACAATCATTCCAGAGTGTTTGTCCTTATTACTAGGACTACTCCAAGAGACAGAAAATTCTCTTTATTAGAAAAAGTTTTATCAAGAAAAACACTTTCAGCCAAAAGAGAAAAGACTTCCACAAATTTCCTGCTTAATGAATCTGGTGAGTTGTGGTGAGCAGTAACAGTTCATCTGGACACCTTGTGAAAACGGCTGTAAAAGAAAACATTTACTCCAAGGTCACATCTAAAACTGAGTGCATGGACCATCACACTTCTGAAAGAATCAAAGGTCAGAAACTTCAAGACTTGGTCTCTATCTTGAATCCAGATAAATAAAAAGAAAAATGTACAGGCCAAAGGATGGTTGGTTCCTTCTTCTGTGTTCAGTGTCCTGTTTCTTCACTATAGTCTAAAACTCTGTTTTATGTTTGACAATGCTCTTCAGCAACGAGAAAAACAAATGAGGTCAAAAATAATAAAATTTTTAGAAGCCCATCACAGAGAATCCCAGAGGCAGAAGTTACCTCCTAAGTCCATGTTTGTCCCCTGTACTGTTAGATATGGTCTCAGCGTCATTTCAACTGAAGGGAACTACTATTGATTGTAGCATTAGCAAAAATCTGTACTCTTCTCATTGTGAAAAGTCACAGTACTTTAAAAACAAGTTCCAGGGGGGAGGGTACATCTCAGTTGTAGAGTGCATGCTTAGCACGCACGAGGTCCTGAGTTCAATCCCCAGCACCTCCATTAAAAACAAAAAAAGTTCCAGAAGCAGTAAAGGCAAAAACAAATAAAAATGTCATACGTTTCCTGGGTGGTGAAGCAAGGAATCAAGAATGAGCAGCCCCAAGAGAGTTCAGACAATTACAAAAGTAAAGTCACACAGCTTTGGGGTTGGTTAAAATGTCAGGTCAGAAAAGAAGAAATCAGAAAATCATCAAATCCAATGGAAAAACTCACGTGAAGGTTTATGGCCAACCTCAGAGCGCTTCATCATACATGCAGTGTAAGGACCCTACGACAGCTGTGGGCAGAGAGTGACCCAGGGTCACAAGGAAGGAAGGTGACTGGTTATTTCATTAATAATAAATTAAATATGTGACACATATTTGTATACCCAAATCAGGGTCATAATTTAACAAATATAAGGAACATCCGTGGACGAGTTTATTCTACGCTACTCAAGTATGGCCTGCGGAAGGGCAGCCTGGGCACCCCTGGGTGCTTTTGTTAGAAATGCAGAAAGTGGAGTCCCCTAGCGGAAGCATGGGGTTTCTTCAGGGGCACATTGAAGTCAGAGCCACACCAGGTCAACACACCTAACCTCATAGCCTAGGACCGGATCCACCAGCCTCACCCAATCTGGCCCAGGATTTTCCAACTGCTTCCTGCCTTCCTGGCCGCCTCTCAGCAAGCCTTCTTCTCGGAGTGGATTCAAGTTCATTGCTAGAGTTCATTGCCAGAAGATCTGTCTCATTTCACCTCCACACCTAACCCAACCCAGGAGCTGACAGACCACACATCTAATCACTGCAACACCGCCCCCTGCCCTCCTGCAGGGAATCAAAGCTTCAGGAAGTGGAAGCGAGCTCACAAAGGCAGACCCAAGCCTCAGCTCATCGCTTTCCACTGGGCCAGGACCCCCCAGACTTATTCCTGGCGGGGAAAGGTGGGAGTATCTTAGATCTTATCGTGGTTGTGGCCTGTCAAAGCTCAACTGTACCTGGGAAACATCTTGTTCCTTAGTATTCCATTCCTCTTGTTAGGGAGAATTTACTTTTCCTCCTTAGGGGGGAAATAGTGAAAATGGTTAAGGAACACTGTCTTGAGTGTCAGCCTTTCTTAACCATCTCTCTGTGGGGTTCCTCTAGCTTCAGGTTTTCAACACTGCCTACATCCTCAAGTCTTCCATTTTCTTAGTCAACCAATACTTGAGTGCTTACTAGGTACTGCCCTGCGAACATGCAGGGCTGGCTCCTGTTCTCGTGGAGCTTACAGTCCAGCCGAGGGTGAGTGTGGCAGCCGCCACATAGGAGCGCTACTAAGGAGGCACCCAGGCTTCACTGACTCCAGTGCCCATCGTGCCGCCTTGCCTTGCCTTACTGTGCTGTTGGCATTCTCACAATCTTGTAAATTAATTTGTTTTTACTTAAAGTTAACTTGGGGCAGGGGAGGGTATATAGCCCACTGGTAGAGCACATGCTTAGCATGTGTGGAGGCCCAGGGTTCCATCCCCAGTACTTCTACTTAAAACAATAAATAAACCTAAAAATTACCTCAAAGTAAACAGTTTGGAAGTCATGGTGGCAATGACTATGAGAGGAGAAAGGTTTAGTGCAACAGCTGTGACAAACCAGCCTGACTCACGCTAAGCTATCTGTAATCAAGTTTCCGTCTTGACAACTGATTAGTGAAGGAAGCGCCTGGAGTGCGGGACCTCAGGACAGGGTCTCCTTCACAAGTGTGCCCTCCTTCTGGCAGACACCAGTTCACGTGTCCTGTAGAATAAGTCCCGATCAAAATGTGGACGCACAACCAGAAAAGGATGGAGAACCACCCATCTCCCTTTGAAATCACTTGCTGGATATTTCTGTCAATAATCACCAATTCAGAATAGCAAAGAGATGGAAGCATGTGTTCCTCTTAAAAGGCTTCATTGTCTTATATCCTTTCCAGGAAACACAAATTTCTGATAAGTGGGCTCATTGTCAGCAGATTTTGTTTCGTTGTGTACTTCTGTGGTTTATTACATTTGATTCATTAAGCTTTGTGGTTTCTTGGAAGTTTTGAAAATCTAAAACCCGTACTCTAACATTGGTTCACACTGAAGCTCAACACTACATATTAAAGGGATAAAAATTTTAGCTAACAGCTCAAGTTATTAACCAGGATATTTCCCAGATCAGAACTTTTACTGTAACAGTTTTTATTAAATTTCAAACCAACCAGGCTACATTGTAAACAAAAGCAACTAACTTATGTCTCCAGTATTTTTAAGAGGGTGATAGCTTTTCCTTTCCCTGAAGTTTGAAGATCTCAAAAAAGTAAATTAAGATGTTGAAACTGGAAGAAAAAAAATTTTTTCTAAGACGCTGGCAATGCAAATAAAGAAGAAAACATAAGGAATGGAGGTATAGCTTAGCCCCAAGCGAAGGAAAGAGGGAGAAGATGGGAGAAATTTCTGTTTGTTTCCTTCTTCACTGGAAAAGCACTTGAGTTAGTTTCTGGTGCTGCTGTTAGTCCTTGAACAGGGTACAACAAACAGGTTTTATCTCATGTGCAAACAGTCACTAAGGATTGGCGAGGAGCCTGGATCGTGTTGACCTTAGACGGGAAGGTCTGAAGTCAGGGCAGGGCGTGGCCATGCACACACTGTGTTTGCTGACTCCACCGGATGTCCATCAGCCAGCAGGTTGATTGCCAGGCAATCCTTTCTTAACTCTTCACTCATCAGTGACTGCAAGTAGGATATTTTAGTCCAAACGTTTTGTTTCCTAAATGGAATTTGATAGATATAGAGATGGATAAAATGGATTCTACCTACTTCCCATTCTTATCCATGCCTCTGGATGGATACTGGCAACCTTTTCCCATTCTATGGGGAGAACCCACTTTGTGTAAGGTAGTGGGAGGGACACAGAGGCAAACGGTGTAAAATAAAACAGAAATAAAGACCTAATCCTAACTCTGAAGGACATTTGAAAACTGTTGTGCAGAAGAGGAAAATTTCATAATTAGGTTGTTTTAGGAAACTCGGATTTTTCACTAGCAGAATGGTAAAAATCCAAACGTTTGGCAGCACAGGTGTTGGGGAGGCCGTGGAAAAAGAGAGCTGCATATTGCTGTCGGAAGTGTAAATTAGCATAAACCCTACGGGGGTGTTAACAATTATCACACTGACACTGCCTTTGACTGAGCAATTCCACACCTAGACGTTTATCCTCCAAGTACACGAGAACAAAGGCAAAGTGCCAGATACACAAGACCCTTTACTGCAACTTTGTTTACAATGGTTTGAAATAATAGCTGTACTGGTTTCCTATGGCAGCTGTCAACCAATTCCCACAAACACAGTAGCTTAAAACAACACAAATTTATTATTTTACAGTTTTGGAGGTTAGATGTCCAAAATGTGCTTTGCCCAACTGAAGTCCAAGGCTTGTTCTTTCTGGAGGCTCTCGGGGAGAGCCTTTTCCAGATTCCGGGGCTTCCCACGTTTCTGAGCTCCTGACTCTGTGTCGCTGCAATCCCCGCTCCCATCCTCACATCACCTTCCTGACTCTGAAGCGCCTCCCTCCCTCTTGTAAGGACCCTTGTGGTTGGCTTCATCGGGCCCACCTGGACAACACAGGCTGCTCTCCTCACTTCACCATCCTTCACTTAATGCATCTGCAAAGGCCCTTTTGCTGTGGAAGGCAACATATTCACAGGTTCAAGGGATTCAGATCTAGACATCTTTTTTCAGCCTATCTCAATAGCCAAAGACTGGAAACAAACTGAATTTCCATTAGTAGTGGACTGGTTAAAGAAATGAGGCAAATTCATATAATAGAATACTATACAGTTATTTTAAAAATGAGAAAATGCATTATGGACTAAACAGAAAGCTCTCCAAAATATGTAATGTTTAAACTTGCTCTGGAATGATGGTGGCAGTTTACAGAATGAGGAGACTTCTTACTATGTACTTTCCATAACTTTTGATATTTGAAACTTGTAACTATGTTACTTATCCCAAAAGTAAAATGAACTCTAAAAAGAATGAAGAGAAAGCAAAGTGCAGAAGGGGTCACGGATGGCAGATGGAGGCCAGGGGTTACAGTAACAGATGCGAGGTGGCAGGTGATGCCAAGGATGCATAACAAATTACCCCAAAATTTAGTGGCTTAAAACAACAATGCCTATTATCTCACAGCTTTTGAAGGTCAGGAACCTGGGAATGGCTTAGCTGGGGAGATGTGGCTCACAGTCTCCCATGAGGTTGTGGTCAAGCGATCAGCCCGGGCCGCCCCCATCCGCAGGCTCAGCTGAGCCTGGAGAATCTGCCTGCAAGCTCACTCTCTGATTTGTTGGCAGGGGTCACTCCTTGCTGGTTCTTGGCCAGAGGCCTCTGTTCTTCACCATGTAGGCCATTCACAGGATGCTGAGTGTATTCATGTCATGGCAATTGGCGGATGGTCAGAAAAAGAGAAAGAGCAAGAAAGAGAGACAGAGAAGGAGACAGACTGAAGACCAGTCAGAGGCAGAAGCCCCAGCCTTCTACAACCTAATCGAGGGAGTGAGTCCCTTCTGCCGTACGCCGTGGGCCACACAGACCTACCTTGGCGTAATGAGGCAGGGGGCAAGGGTGAGGACACTGTGGGCAGGAGGGGCCGTGGGGGCCATGTTAGAGGCTGGCTACCACAGACAGTGGAGAGCGGAACACTGGTGAGTCAACATGAGTGAAGGAATAGAAACGTGAATGACTAGTGAATGAGGAAGGGAGGAAGGAGACAGGCCTGATTAGAATCATAAGAGTGTACCCAGAAGCAGTGAAAAAAAGATACTAGTTTGGCCCAGTTACAAGCCACTGATTCACAGCTCTTGCCATGATCACATCTGTGCCCTGGACCCAAGCTGAAAAATGCTGTCTTATCCCCCTGGAAAGTAATTCCACGCATGTCAGGTTCTCCTCTGCTAGGAGGGCATTCCTTAGAGCAGCGGGGATGCCCTTCATCTCCATACTTCCTGCCACCCCACACCTAGCCCACACCCCGAACGTGGGAAGCACCGAGTTGTGGCTGGAGCAATACGAATGGACCAGCCCCTGCAGCGGAGTTCTGAACGCCTTGAGAAACGAGTCTTCCTCTTCTGAACTGCGATTCCCCAGCCTGTAATTACACTGCGTTCCAGAAAATTTGTCTCTTCTTTTTCCATCATAGCAATGACACTGTATCAAAATACTGTACAGAACTGGTGTCATGTGCCTGCTGATGTGAGGCCCTGCAAAGGACACAGCATCACGGGTAACGTTACATTCCTTGTGCAGATATTTGACTTAAAACGTCTTGAGGCAACGATCAGACAAATCTAGCAGGGAACATTCTCTAAGACAATCGGCCGCTTCAAAAATGTCAGTGTCATGAAAGGGGAAAAAAAATATGGGAGACTGTTCTAGATTAAAGAATGAAAGAATATGACAATTAAATGCAAGGTGTAAACCTGGATTGGGTCCTGGTCTCTTTTTAAGAGAAAAAGGCAGCCATAAGGATGTTATTAAGGCAACTGGGAAAATACAAATGAGGAGTACACATTAGATAAGATTATCATGTCAGTGTTAACTCCGGGAGGGGCGTTAATCGTATCATGATAATCGTACCATGACTACATAGGAGAACGTCCTGGTTCTCAGGAGAAACAACTATTCAGGACTGAAGTTTGGGTTTGTTTGGCCTCTGGGCGCTTCGGGCACACAAAGTTGCGTTCGGTGAGAGTTACCGACCTAAACCAGGAAGTTTTGTCCTGAACCTTGTCACACTGGTCTTTACTGGTGAGAGAGATAAAGGTGGCTTTCAGGACGCCTGTGACTGCTCACAGGCCACCGCAGTGTAAATGCACACGTCCCGTGCTGCAGGTTCTGGTTCTTAGGTCAGCTGCATTCTTAGAATTACACGGTGAACTGAACTGCAAGTTATTTTCGCCTTATGGACCAAAAAGCAAGAATACTGTGGCTACTCCATGTCTTTAGATTTCATCATGCCTGACTAAATTCCTCCTATTAATCTGTATAAAAGATTTCTTCAAGTTCAATTTATGACCATCTTACATTGGAGGACAAGTACATAGAGTTTCCTAAAGAGCACGTCATGAGAAGTGGGAAGAAAGGAGACTTGTTAATAAATTTGTTTCAGATTTTGAGTGACTTTAGATTTAGATTGCCCTGAACAAAAGAGTAAGAGGTAATTTATTATTGATCAGCAAGACCTGGCTGTAATAATGCTTTGGTTCTTAGCAATACTCATCTTGGTCACCTTAAGCAAGATAAAGCAGTCGAGTCATTAAATTAAAAAAAAAAGAGTAGTCTGTACATCTCTGAATGGATCTTTGAAGTAACTCAATGAAAACTCAGTCCCCGCTCCTATTGTAACAGTTTTGGAGGAGATGGTCAATGAGGAACGGGCCTCCCTCCCACAGAGCACAGCAACGAGAAGACCCACAGGACACAATATAGAACCGCCGTGGTTTTGCGCAGCTGCCTTGGCTGACGGTGCCCTGACGTTCACCCAGGTCCTTACTGCTTTCCGTTCGTATGAGCTGTCATGGACTTCCCTCCCCTGCATCCTTCCACAACAGGGTGGGCATCCAACACAGCTAGCTTAATAAGACTCCTTCCCTTGGATTTTAGAATTAGAATTAAGAAAGAACATTCAGTCTCTCCTTGGGCAACTGGAACTGATGATAGTTGGGAACCAGTGGTGTCCTTATCCCAAAATACGCCCGGAGTGGAGAGGAAGCCAGTCAACAGAGAGAGAAAAGACTCCATCTGAGTGGATCCAAGGAAGCTGAAGTGACACCTTTCACCAGCTCGGAGAATATCCTGAACACATTCTAAGCCAAATTAACAAATAAAATGTTAAAGGACAGCAGAGACTGCTTTCCCCTGGAGAAATGATTCCCTTAGTCATCTTTGGCTTCACTTTATTTTTGATACATTTAATTTTTTAACCATCAAAAGTGCCTTCTATGCAATGTACATAAAATGGTTATGAGTTTCTTTTAATCTTCAAGGAATTAGCGCAGAAAAATCATCTACTGAAGTCTCAATTTATCTTTATTAACTAGGACCTATGCAATTTGATCACAAACTGGAAGACATAGATCTCATGTGTAAAATTTATTCACTTGCTAACTACATATTGAATGATTAAAAGATAGGAAATGTGGTTGGATTAATAAATTAAATTTTTTACATATGTTTTCAGACTGCAAAAAAAAAAGGCTATGAAAAAATTATTGAAAGCCCCGATTAATTCGTTTGAGTTAAATATCTTTAAGAATATTCTGTTGAAACTTTAATTACCAAGTTCGGCTTCCAGCAGGTATCACACTAATACTTCCACTAAGAACAAAAACTCGGTAATATATAAAAACAGCTGTATGAAGGCATCAGGGTCCAAAAGCATAGACAAGACTTGGTCCCAAGGTCCCAGAGAGAAGAAAAGAGCACTGAAGCTGGCCCCCATCCCCCCCACACTGGTCCTTGGGGCATCTGCTGATTCACACCTGGGGCAGGGAGCACAAATAGCAGTATCACAGAACTTTGACAGTCACACTGACCTGGGGAGACAAAAACACTGGAATTGAAGACTGCCAAAACAACCACGGCTTAAGATCCTAGAGAAAAAGCAACACAGGGAAAAGAGCACAGCAATTCCTCCTTGAGGAATCTGCTGACCACACATAAGCAGAGATTTTGGCAATATCATGGTGCTGGGAATCTAAAAAGAACCAAACACATAGAAGTACAAGGCTTCCTGAAAAGGAAGGGCACCTGTGAATATCCCAGGGTTCCAGCTAATATCCCTGAAATGGCTGGCTACATTCTAGGAAAAAGGGCAAACTGAAATAGACCACCCTCAACTAAACTAAATGCCAGCCAAAGGCTAATTAAAATCCTCTATGGATAGTATCTACCAAACCCTCTATGATTTCTCACAAAGAATGTCAGGCAATCCAAAATTACCAGGAATGCCAAGATACATGACCAAATGACTGAAAACTAACAGCAAAAACAGAGAAGACAAACAAACCTACAAGTGATTCAAGTGTTGAAACGATCACACATGAACTTTAAGGTAACTGGCAATATTACAAGAGTCAGACTTTGAAATAACAAGCGGTCGTCCATTTCTTGATCTAGCTGCTAGTAACAGAGTGTTTACTTTGTGGTTATTCATCAACCTGTAGATTTAATACTGTGTACTTTCTTGTACAAATGTCACACTTCAATAGAACTTTACCAAAAAAAAAAAAAAAAACCTTCAAGAACACAGCTAAATTTGGGCCTGGGGGAAATTCATAGTCTTAGATGCATTTATTTGAAAAAGAGGGCTGAAAGCAATGATGTAAGCACCTATCTCAAAAAAAATTTTTTTAATGAACAGCAAATTTAAATGATGGAAATAAGGATAAAACCAGAAATCAATGAAATAGAAAACAAATGCATAATGGAGAAAATATAAAAAGCCGAAAACTGGTTCTTTGAAAAGAATACTACAACTGATAATTTCTGTGATGTCCAGTCTCCAAGGTGGCCTCCAGAGATTCTCAGCCCTGCTGTCTGCACCCTCGCATAGTCTCCTCTTATACTGAACAGGGCCGACCTATGTTACTGAGACAATAATGCACCTGAGAGAGTATGATATCCTAGGCTAGACTCTACAAGACACTGCAGCTTCCACCTTGTTCTCTCTTAGACCATACACTCTGCGTGAAATAAGCTCCCATGTTGTAAAGACGCTCAAGCAACTCTATGGAGAAGTCAAGGCGCTCTGTTATTGAGGGCCCCTGCTGACAGCACCACCTTGTCAGCCGTGCTGAAGGACCCATCTTGAAGTCAGATCCTCCAGCCTCAGTCAGGCCTTCAGATGGCTGCATCCCTGGCCAGCATACTGACTACAACCCAAGACAGAACCCTTAGCTGAGGTATTCCTGAAACCTGGCCCACAGAAACTACATGAGACAATATATTAATTTTTTATTACTGCATAACAAATTACCACATGTGAACATTTTAAGAAAGCACACGTTTATTATCTCACATTTTCTGTAAGTCAGGAATTTGGGCACAACTCAAGTGGGTTCTCTGCTCAGGGCCTCATAAGGCTGCAGTTAAGGTATCAACTAAGCTAAACTCTTATCTGGAGGCATTCTGGGGAATAATTCACCTCTAAGCTCAATCCAGTTGTTGACAGAATTCATTTCCTTGTGTTTGTACAATTGAGTACCCAGGTTTTTCACTGGCCATGGACTCGATGCCAACCTCAGGTCCCAGAGGCCACCTGCCACACACACAGGTAACAACCCATCACATACACAATACTTTATTGGTTAGAAGCAAGTCATAGATCCCACCCACACTAAAAGGGAGGAGATTGTACGGGGTGTGACACTGGGACATAGAGATCATGGGGACCATCTTAGAAGTCTGTCTGCTACACATCATAAATGTTGGCTGTTTGAAGACATTAAGTTTGGAGTAATTTGTTATGTGCTGGTAGATAACTAATATAAAACTCTAGAAGGATGATTAAAAAAAAGATAAAGCACAAATTAATAATATAAGAAATGAAAAGGGTTATCACTACAAATCCTACAGATACTATAAAGACAAGAATTTATATAAGCAAACTCAAGGCAAGAAACTAGATAATTTAGATTAAAAGGGCTAAGTCTTTGAAAGACACAGCATGCCAAAGCAAAGAAACAGAAGTGTATGTACCCCAATGTGTATTAAGTAACCAGCACTCACAACTAAAAACCTGCCCACAAAGAAAACCCCAGGTACAGATGGCTTCCCTTCAACTTAAGGGAGAAATAGCATCAACATTTCAAAGATTTTTAAGAGAATAAAAACAGAAAGAAAACAAAAATAGAAGGAACACAGCCGAGCTCATTTTTTGAGATGAAAGTAAACTTGGTACTGAAACCAGACTAAGAAATCACAAAATGCAAAGAGACAGGCCAGTCACTCACATGAACACAGGCTCTCTCCAGTTCCCCAAAGTGCTGTGCCGGGCGTGCGTACGGCTCCATGGGGCAGGTCAGCAGTTTCTCTCGCAGACCATGCCCATCACTGACCTTGGAGGGGGTGAGAGACAGACGTGGGCTCCACTGTGTCCTGGCAGGTGCCAGTTTTTCTTGGTAGGCTCCCATTTTAGGTGCTTTCCCCACTTTCATACCCAGCTTTCCTTCCCAACCGCCTGCCTCGCCGACTTGAAGCCACAACAGCCCAGCATCAGTCGCAGAGGCAACAGTTTGCGCTGACTTCTCCACCAGCTCCCACGATCATACAAGGTCTAATCCCTGTTAGAGGCCCCTTATCCTGCGCCCCTCACGGTGGTTTCACTTTTCTGATTAAATCCTGGTGGATACAAACATTAATAGGAAAGTGGGGTCCAGGGAAACAGAACTTCCAGGATTCTTCTGATTCGGTACTGGGTTGTCTGGGATTGTTTCTTCGATCTGATTTGATTTTAAAGACACTGACGACTCCCAACAGTAAAGGGACACTGGTAGTGCACTGCTCATCGTGGCGAAAAAGTCACTTAAACTACAAAGCAGAAACCTGTTATCAAGTCCTGTAAAACGCAAGGCTCAGGATAACCAAATAGTTGCTGCCTTAGGACCCTTTAGTAAAAGTAATTAGCACAATAGGGCTAGTTGGTTTCTTTCCTGTCTTCCAGAGAGCTTCAGGAAGGAAAAAGATGAGCTCACAGCTTTCCCCTCACCCCAGCTTTATTAGATATAATAGACACATCATCTTGTGTAAGTTTAAGACGTACAGACTGAAGATTTGATACACCTATAAACTGTGAAATGACTACCAGCTCAGGCTGCGCAACACCTCTATCACCCCCCATAATTACCTTTTGTCTTCATGCACTGAGAACATTTATGATCTATTCTCTCAGCAACTTTCAAAAATACAATACGGAATTGTTAACCACAGTCACCAGATACGATGCCCAGAACTCATTCAGCTTCTCACTTGAAGTTTGTGTTCTTTGACTGATACCTGCCCAGTTCCTTCACCCCCCAGCCCTTGGTAACCACCATTCTGCTCTGTTTACATGAGCTCAGCTTGTTTTGCTTCTACATGTAGGTGATATCATACAGTATTTGTCTTTAACTTTTTTCACTTAGCATAATGCCCTTACGGTCCATCCATGTTGTTGCAAATGGCAGGATTTCCATCTTTCTCATGGCTGAATAATATTCCATTGTGTATCTATATCACATCTTCCTTAACCACTCATCCATAGACAGACACTTTGTTTCCATATCTTGGCTATTGTGAATAATGTTGCAATGAACAGGACTGCAGGTATCGCTGTAAGATCCTGATATAATTTCCTTTGGATACACATCCAGAAGTGGGATTGCTGAATCATTTGGTAGTTCTATTCTCTGATTTTCTAGGAAGACTCCACACTGTTCATTGTTTTCTATAGTAGCTGTTCTAATTTACATACCCACCAACAGCCGACGAGGGTTCTCTTTTCTCCACATCCTTGCCAACACTTATCTCTATCTTTTTGATAATAGCCTTTCTAACAGGTGTGAGGTGGTATCTCATTGTGGTTTTGATTTGCATGTCCCTGATGATCAGTGACGTCAAGCACCTTTTCATGTATCTGTTGGTCATTTGTATGTCTTCTTTGGAAAAATGTCTATTTAGGTATCCTGTCCATTTTTTAAGTGGATTATTTGTTTTTCTGCTTCTGAGTTTCTCATATATTTTGGATATTAACCCCTACCAATAGACGGTTTGCAAACATTTCCTCCCATTCTGCAGGTTGCCTTTCCATTCTGTTGATTGTTCCTTTTGCTGTACAGAAGCTTACTAGTTTGATGTAGTCCCACGTGTGGATATTTGCTTTCGTTGCTTGTGCTTTTAGTGTCATCTCCAAGAAACCATTGCCAAAATCAATGTCAAGGAGCGTTTTCCCTATGTTTTCCCCTAGGAGATTTTCAGTTTCAGGTCTTACATTTAAGCCCTTAATCTATTTCAAGTTGACTTCTAATAGGAGCGTTGAACATATAAGTATGTATCAATTACAACGTATTAGAATAATAAAAGTAGTAACACCTGCAGACACAGTACCTAAGATGGAGAAATTAACTCTGATTTGGGTTTGAGCAGAGTAAACAGACAGACAAAGTTTTTGAGAAATGGTCATGTCTGAGAGCTGTTTCAAAGGACAGATATGTGGATGGGTTCCAGGCAGAAACAAGGAGGCAAGAGAGTGTATCTCCCAAAAAGGCGAGGCCAGGGAAGGGTCCCTGATCATCTGGAACGGGGCAGAGTCACAGCCAAAGGAATCAGCACCTGGGGTCTAAGAGCAAGGAATGCCTCCTTTCTTTCTGCCTCTCAGGAGAGAAATGCTCCCAGAATTCCCGCAGGAGGGTCCTGAGGACAAGCATCTCCAGTTTTGCTCCTGGCTTGCCCTGGTCCTGTGAGCATGGGAATGCACAGAGCAGTGGTGTGAGCTGTTTACTTGTTAACAAGTCTGCACCACCTTCTGTACTTAATGAGTCATTCAGACCACTCTTGGATGAGGCTTAGGCACAAACCCCTCCTGTGAACTGGTTGGCTAGTTCAGTTCCTGGGCGTGTCTGGGCAAGTCCCCATAGTAAGCATGTCCCAACAGTGCTTCCTTTTACAGCAGGAGGAGGTGAAACCCAAGTTATCAGGTATACACTCAGTCTGGGGATAATGCAGAGCTCCCAGTGAGACACAACTGCACCCATCACACCATACTCACTAGTATATGAATTATAACCTGAGAGAATTAACATCCTTTACAGGCTAAGACTACTTGATAAAAAAATTGTTACACAGACTTTTAAAAATGTTCCTAGGCTTAAGCAATTTATTGCTCTTAAATTCTTACCAGCCTCTCAGATAATTAATGAACAAGTACTCCACCGCAGTGCAAAGATTTTGCTGGGTCTATGCTCTGGCAGTCCTTTGGTCCCCAAAATAAGATTACGTGCCTATTTCCTTAATTTTACTGGATAGAATGATACTTAAAACACCTCTTTTAGGCTAGTGAAGAAAAAGGACTGCCATACTTGTAACTGACCTGACAGTCATAAGCACCTGATTTAAATGGACTTGACCCAAAGCATATTCCACAAGAGGCACTTCAAATTTCACTGGTGCACAGCCATTTCTACTGTAGAGTAAAATGGCTTTCTTTTTAAGCACCCTGCAATGCTCTTAAGGAAATAAAATTAAATAAGGCAGCCAGGTGTTAACAGCAGTGCTGTCTGTTCAATAAATGCTTGTTCGGGGCTGATTCCACGTTAAGCACTAGGGAGAGAATAGCAGGGACCTCTTCTGCTACCCTACAGTGCAGTAGAGAAGCCAGCTTTTAAAAATTAACAAAAGAATTACAAATTGTCACCATGGCAGAGATAGCATAACATCAGGGAGGGGGCAGGACCCTCTTCAGGAAGTCAGGGAAGCACTCAGTGAAGAGTGACATTTAAGCTAAGACCAGAGGACAGAGTCAGACCTGCCAGAGCAGGAAGAGAAAGTAGCCCTGGCAGAGGGAAGAGCTTGTGCAAAGACCCACAGTCCTGAAAGGAGCCTGATATGTTTAAAGGACAAAAGGACCAATGGGTCTGAAGCATGATGAATCCAAGATCACGTACAATGGTGGTTTGAAGCAGTAGCTAAGTAAGAACTTTGGAGGGCTTTTGGCAGAGGAGAGATATGATCCGACGTGTACTTTGAAAAGCTCACTCTGGCTCCCAGGTGAGCACAGTTGGGGGAGGGGAAATACAGAAATCAGTAGAGCCTCCAATCATGGTTTAGGCAAGATGGTGGCCTGGAGTACCAGTGATGACAGCAGGGACGGAGAGAAGGACGCACATCTGGGGTGTACTTTGAAGGTGGAAGACACGGGCACGCTGGTGGGTGGGGTGAGTCGGAGGGGTGGTGAGTAACAGACAGGCGTTAAGGATGACTCTCAGATTTCCAGCTGGTGTAAGTGGGAAGATAGTGAAATCCTATTCATATATGTGGAAAAACAGGTTTGGAGAAAGAAGTCTTCACTCCTTTAAGGATATGCCTCAGTCTCTTAGTCATTGGAATAACTTAGATCTCCATTAAACATTTGTTTTAAAAGAAAATGTATATATCAAGAAACTGTTACTCAGCCTAAACTAGACCCAGATTTTTTTATATTGGGAAAGTTTGGGGGCAGGTGGCAATGTGGTGGTAAGTGGGGGCTGAGGGCTTCTCATGATGCTGCAATTGATAAATATATGTATTTTAAAATTCAGATTATGTGTTTGTTTAGGGTGGTTTGGTAGGCTAGGAAAGATCACGAGAGGGAGGATTAAAGACCCTGAAAGATACCTCTTGGCATTTTCACTTATTAAAAAATTAGGGAAGAAATAGTACTGTTGAACTTAAGCATTTTCTTAAAATGAAAAGAATCTGGTGTACATTGTCCATGTTATTTCATACGTGGGTTATCTTTCCAACAGTGGGTAGTTAGTTTAGGAAGAAGATAATTAAAGCCAAGAGTCAGAACCATTCTGAACAGCCCAAGGTTGTGAACTTATTTAATTTGCCCTTTCCCTGAGGAGTCATTTCTTGGATCGTTGACTTGTTATTATTCTGTAAAACGGTGGTAGCCTCTGTCATCCTCTGCCTATTGCCAGAGTACAATCCAGCTGTGGGATTTGAAGAGTTTATGTTTATTGGATTTTAATGACTCAGTTAATAAAGGTCATTCCTAAAAATAATAGAAACCTAAGTGTGTGTGGAAACAGAATGGATAAGACTGACTTGGGGGTTATTTCTAGCAGTTTCTCAGTGTTGTCCTTAGATATACACTTAATTTTTGAAAGCAATTAAGGAAGAGCCTTCCTTTTAATCAATTTACTGATGCTACATTCAACTATGCTTGTAAAATGCTATTTGAAATCCCTCAATACTAAAAGGCACCATGTACAGACCAGGCTTAACATATGTTAGACAATATTGGCATAGCAACATAATATAGTTAATATAATACTAATGACAGTATAATTGTAATATTCATTAATATCTGAGCCATAGTATTCTCCAATGTCTGAGAGAATAAAATAGTAACCTGAGTCTCAGGTGAAATCTGATTGAGTATGAATCTTGAATTTAAAAGGGACCTGAATTTATATTTATATGTAATTGAATCACTTTGCTGTATACCTGAAACTAACATACCATTGCAAATCAACTGTACTTCAATAAAAAAAGGATCTTAAAGATCATTTAATCTTGTCATTTTAAACAATTACTGTCAGAAAATAATTTAATAAATAATTACTCAAAATGGTGTTTCTTAGGCTGTGAAAGAATTCTCTAAGATACATCGTTATTTTTTGAATTATCTAAAATTAAATTGACAACAACATTTAAGAGTATGTGGGAAAGAATAAATGTATAGTTCTTCCTCAGGTATAGATTACTTAAATATTTTTCACCTCAAAAATCCAGTTAGATGAGACATAGATGTATAATTCAAGGATATAATAAATTTCTCACACAGTTTTACAAAGCCTTCATGTACCGGTTCCTACTGACTTTTCCAGCCTCGCCTCTTTTTATCCTCTTCCCCTCCACCCCGCAGTCATCTGAGTTACAGCTTTACTGATCTTTGGACTCTGAGACTCAAACCCACACTGCTCTCTCAGGCCTCAGGGCGAATGCCCAAGGGATTCCCTCTGCTTGGACTCCCTTTCCCTCATCCTTTGCTGGGTCATTCTGCAGGCTTACTGTTTCTTCCTACCGGAAGCCCCCCAAACTCAGACCCCAGGGAGGTTTCAGTAATTCTTGGACAAGTCTCTGCTTAGTTGTCCAGGGATAACCAAAGCTAACACTATCCTATTCATGGTTCAGTCCTTCACCCACTAGGACACTGTTTGGAACAAAATGAATACCATGAATGAGTGTGGGCGGATAAAGCATCTGAGCACTGAAGGACTTGAAATTCATAGCTTACACATTTAAACGGTAACATAAATCTGAAGAAATAAAGTTGCTGTTTTTAAAAGACCTATTTCACTTCAATTTATTTCTTCTCTAAAGAGAGAACACACCCTGGCATCGGTTTGACACGTGACAAAGTATTAGTTTTGTTGTCAGTTAAATTCCTTTCAATATGTTAGATAAAATGTTGAATCCAAGGAGTTGCAATGCAAGTGACAGGATACTATATAAAATCAACGCAAACTATAACTCTCAGCTTTTCAGCTTTCTCCACAGCAAGTGAGTTGAAGGTAATGAAAAAGTCTTTAAAAGCCTTCTTGGAAACTAATGGCCTCTAATAATGTCAGCACAGCCCCCAGAGAATGGATTTGGTCTGAGTACTTCCATTTCTGAAATTGTGCTAGAAAAGACGGCGTGGTTCTGAGAGTTAAACTGAATCTTCTATAAACGTTCAAGGTCTTTCTACTTCCATATAAAATACTATTCTCATTTTAAGAACAAAAGCAGCAATAAAGCATTAGCTTGGGAAAGAAAGACGGAGCACTATGTCCCTAGAGTGGTTTGAATCATCATCATCATCATCATCATCATCAATAATAACAACAAACAACAACAATAACAATATTTTTAAACATACAAGTTAAAGGTCGTATTAGATCTGTTAACTTCAGACTGCCCACTTTTTGCCAAAAAATGTGGGAAACAGGAAATGATAACATTTTTTGCATGTCCAAGCCTACTTTGTAGAACTTCTAGTAATGATTAAATACTCTTAGACAAACCTTTTTTTTTTTTTTGCTCCTTCAAATCTCCGACTTCTGGGAGGAGGAAGGGGTCTCTAATAAATACAAGACCAGCCTCGCTGCACGTTCAATTGCTGAAACTTTAGAAGGAGAATGGCTATTTACAGTCAACGACTCAAACTACCAAACTAAAAATAACAACAACGACAGTAATAGTAATAATAAACGGATTTGCTTGGGGTCATTTCAGGAAGGAACACCCTGGGGGCGCTGCATCCTTCTGCCCACACACCAAGCTCACCCGGGCCTCCGGCTCCCGGCGGACACCCTCGGCAGGGTTTAGCCCCCTTCTCTCACCAAGGGAGAAGCGCAAGGGGGAGACCGTAGTTCCAGCGTTAAAAGCCTGCGGAGCCGCGCGCCACACCCGTTCCGGGGAGGCCCGCCCGCCCCGGCCCCGGCCCCGGCCCCGGCCCCAGCCCCCTTACTCTGGGGCTCCATGGTCAGCTGCTCCCGGGCCCCCACGGGCCGAGCCCCAGCGCCGCCGCCGCCTAGCCTAACGCCTCTCCTCCCGGCCGGCGTCGCTTCGGTTGCCCTGACAACCCGGAGGGCGGGGGAGGAGGGGCAGGAGGGACGGCGAGAGGGAGGGACCAAAAGCCGCGAGGAAACGCGGGCGAGCGCGAGGTCCCGCGCGTTGCCGGGGGCACCGAGCGAGGGTGGCGGCCTGGCGGCCTGGCGGGCGGCTGAGGACTCTCTGCCCCAGAGGCCTGGTTGGGCGGTCGCGCCCTCCCTGGCGGCCCTCGCGCCCCCGGTGCGGCCAGTGGCCGGGCCTTCGGGGAGGGGGCCTGCGAGCCCTCGGTCGGCATCCCGAGGCGTCCGTCGGTCCGTCGGTCCGTCGGTCCGTGCGTCCGGCGAGCTCGGCCGGCCCCGCGGGGAAGGGCGGCCGGGCCTGGGCCTCGGCCTCCCTCCCGGGACTCGGGAGCCGCCGCTGCAGGTAAGGGCCGGGCCCCGCGGCGGGAGGCGCGGGTGGGCGGCCCCGGCGCACCTGTTGCGGCCGCCGGGGCTCGGCGCACCCCCGCCGCCTCGGGGCTCCTTGACCGCCGGCCGGCCCCGGACGACCCCGCCCCGACCCCCGAAACGCGCCCGGAGAGGCGGCCTCCGCGCCCTGCCTCCCGGAGCCGCGCCTCAGCGGGAGGAGCGAACCTGTGCGCACCCGCCCGCCAAGGGGGCGCCTCGGCCGCCGGGGGCGGCGGCCCGGGCCTCGGGAGGGTGGAATGCGGGCACTGGTGCCACATTCACGGGCGCCTCTCCTGGCGTCAGCAGCGGGCCCAGCGGGCCTCTTGAATCCTGGAACCCGGGAGGGTTCCTTTGCCGGCATTGCACTGTCATCCCAAGTATCACATTTCAGGCAGTGGGCCCGGGTCGGATCATTCCGGATGAATTAGGTTTTGCTTGCTTGTTTGTTTCAGTTCTCCCGGTTTTCGGTTGAGTTGTGGAATCAGCCCACGCACCTTGTACCAAAACTTTGTAGGGCTGTTACACAAGTGTAGCATTATCGCACGCCCTAGTCTTTCATAATACTGCTCTTCAAAACACGGGTGCGGGTAGTGCTTTAAGGAAGCTTTGAGGATCACAAGGGATTTTATCTAGTGGGTTGTAAAAATTCAAACCACAAGGAGAGAGCTATACAGAGGTTAAGGAAAACAACCGTAAGGAGGAAAGAGAAACGGAGAAGAGAGAAGAAAAAGATGACAGTGAAAGTGCAGGTGGGAGGAAAACGCACTGATTTAGGACTCACGTCTGGAGATCGTAGTCCCTCCATCAGTTCCTCCCGCTGCTCTAGACAGTACTTGAGGGGAATGAAAAGAAGAGGCTTTTTTGGGTCATGTAAGTGATTACTCATTCTTTGCCGCTAGAGAGATTTCTACTCCGCAGATGACAAGGACATCAAGGAGAATTACTTTCCTCTTAGAAAGAGAATCATCCAGAGGTTAATTGAACCTGAGAAGTGTATATTCTGTGATGGAAAGGGAGATTTATTATATTCCACCAAATTAGTCTTTTCCCTCTCAGACTCTATGGGGACTTTTTTAGATTAATTGTCAACGGAGGGAGGTTTATGTGTGGATATTGACAAGCAGTGTGATATATACAGAACCCATAATTCACAAGCCCAAAATTAAAGTAATAAATTAAGAATGGAAAGTAAATACTTCATGGTGCCTTAACTACCTGTTCCTGAAACATAGATTAAGCTTAACTCCAGGGGATGGATCTTTAGACACAAAGCATATGAGATCAACAGGACTTTCAAATTCTAGTTTTCACATCATTAGCAAACTCATGAATTGGTCTTTTCATCCAGGGAACAAACATAGTGATACTCATAGGTAATATCATAATCAAAGTGAGAAGATAGTGATACAAACCTGACCTTTATTAACAGAAAAAAAGAGGTAGAGTGAAATTTTGCCATAGAGTAAAAAATTAGGCATTTGTATTTAGAAAGAAGAAACAACATTGTAGATCTTCATGCCAAAGTAACCCAAGGGGACCCAAGAATTTAATAGTTGCATGTAGATTTTAAGCTTGGAGGTTGCTGTTGTTGAATACTTTATGGTAATATGGGAGAATGAGTATCATTCTTGGACTTGACATTGAGGAAGTCTTGCATGGAAATATTTTAGGTAATAGGTGACTTTGGCAACTGTGAAAATCAACATTTGGTTTTAGGGGGTAGCGTACCTGTGGAAGAAATGATGAGTTGGGGGATGGAAATGGCAGGAGGGAAAGGTATAAAAGTGTCTAAGGCAGGGACAATATTCAGTTTTTCTTTCTCCAGCACCTAGTACAATGTACTTGTAAATGCCTGTTGAATGAGCGAGAAGAGCTTTAGAGAAATTGCTCTAGATAAAGGGATATGTTTTATTATTGGAGGAAATACGCTGAGATCAGAAGTTTGCTAGGGGCTAAGGGTTGAGATGATCGGTAAAGGTATTGGTTGTCCCTTTTGGGGTTTTCCTACTACTGTGTTTTCTAGGTCTTTTCAGGGGCATGTTCAGGGTGTTATGTTGATGGTCAAGTTAAAAACAATGTCCTGATTTTTTTTTAAAGTTTCCAAGCTCATCAGTGGATAGAATAGTTACATTATTATTTACTTTGCTGATGCTTAGGTAAATGTAGCAAACCAAAGCCCTATCATGGTGAATAACAAGGTAGCAATTAAGAGACAGAGATAGCCTTTCTTTTTCTTATTTAAATCTCTTGTCCACATCAGAATTCAAAATAAAAATAACTCCGGCAGGAATTTAACGTTATTTCATCCAAGTAGGATGATTTTAAAAAGAAAAAGAAAGAAAATGAATGTGTTATTCTGTTTCCTAGCTCAACAATCCTAAGTCAGAGGAAGTTTCTGTTTTTGTTTTTGGATTTTTGTTTGCTGTTTTGCCAGAGTGAGGGTACTTTTTCCTCTTCCTCTGTACTTTCGGAAACTCATCAGGAGTTCAGTCAAAGGCAGAAAACAATTGTATTTCCATTTTTGCTGTTTCCTTTCTGTCCTCCAGACCTGTCATGGTCTGCACTCAAATTTTTGGACTCAAGGAATGCTCATCTCTCAGCCCTTTTAATCATTCATAGTATAATCAGGCTACAGAACCGTGCTGCCTGCTCCCCCCACCCCCATCTGGAAAGTCTTTGCGGGATAGGCGAATGCCCACTGAGTGGGTTCTCTTTCCTCCTGGGGGCAGTACACAATTTGGCACTTAGCCCTATAGTCTACTTTCTTGTACAGTTTTTTTTCTCATTTTTTGTTTATGGGTCTTGTGCCTCTGATTAGATTGAACATTTCAGGGCTAAGTCCATGACCTAGGCTGCTTCTGTATTCCTTTTAGCTCATAGTGGGTTTTTATTGTGTATCTGATAATTTAAGTAGGATAACAATAAAAAGAGGACAAACCTTTGGTCAGGGATGATTACATTAATTCTAGCTCGGCCACCTTGGGGAAGTCAGGAGCTATTATTTCCTCATTGATAACTGGGGGTACTAAAACCTGCACTGGTTGTCTAACAGTCAAGTTGTAAGAATGAAAATAAAATAAATGTGATTATAGGTATGAATAATAATACCTTGTATATTGTAAAGAACTTCAATGTAAAGGGTTGTTTCTGATTTATCAGTAGTGTGTTAGGTACTTCCTGGATTCTGGAGTTGCTATTCGTAAAGCAAACAGGAAATGACCAGATGGGTTGTATGTGAGGGTAGGAGGGCTTCCTAGGCAGAGAAGTAGCTTGGGCAGAGGCATGGAAGCTTGGGAGACCAGCTCTGGGCTGAAGTTCATTGTGGCTGGAGCAAAGAACTTGTTAGAAAGAAGTGGCAGGAAGTTAAGGCTGGAGCAGTAAATACACAGTAAATCAGAAGAACCTATGGAGTGAGATTTTTATCTTGAAGGTAATAAAAAGGACCTGAATGGTGACACGATCAGTTTTGCATTTGAAAGGGATCGCTGGCCACATGTGAATGACACACTGATGGAGAGCCAAAATTAGAGGCAAAAAACCCCCACAAAACTGGAGATTTTGCAATAGTTCCATGAAGAAATGATAGGATAACTCAGGCAGTGTAGGTGGGACTCCAGAGGAGGGGGTTGCTGGGAGACGTGGAGTTAGCAGTCTTGATGTTGTTCCGGGAGAAGCCAGGGGAGACTCCCAGCTCATGGAGGGGATTGTTCTGTTAGTTGTTGAAATCTGGAACACTAAAGAAGGAAAGAAGTCTTTCTTTTTCAGGAGTGTAAGAAATGTGGTAGATGATGAGTTCACTTTTAAATGTTAACAATGAAATTGCCTGTCCTCTAAGTTGGGATATCTTATTAGCGGTCAGACACGTGGGTCTGGAAGTAAAGAGGAAGTCTGAGGTGAAGATGGAAACTTGGGTTAAGCATTCAGTAATTGAGGTTAAAATGTGAGTGATACTCTCCAGGGAGATTATGTGCAATGAGAAGAGGGTCGAGGATAGCACTCCGGGGTACACAGATACGTTCTTTTAGAAACAGGGTGCAGTGCAAGAACCCAAGGAAACTAAAGAGGAGTGACCGGAAAAGTAAGCTGAAAATCTGGAAAGGTTGATAAAACGGGATCCCTACTGTTTGGGGGTTCATGTGTTGGCATTCCTTGAAATGATTGTATTTTCCTCTGCCTGACATAGAACACACAGTCTATTATTGTCGATCTATTATTGTTTTATTAAAGTTAATGCAAAATGGCTACCCATTACTTTATTAACAAGAAAGAAAATTTCCTTTCATTTGTGGTTTTTCGCAGTCTCCGTTTGGAGCAACAGTTCAAGTAAAATGTAAATTTAGGAGGTATGATGTCTCAAACAAATTCTGTCTCTAGGAAAAAAAGATGGATAAAAGTTCATTTTGTATATGTTGGAGGTCAAATAATTACACTGACTTTCTTGGGGAGACTAGCAATAGCCTGTCCTTTAGATTTCAGCTTTTATTAGTTCTCATCAGTTTGCTTAGGTATCTAACTAGACTGCACGAATAAGCCAAATTACTATTTTAGCATACTGTATTAACTCTGCTTCTACTCAAAATGTTAGTTTTTAGAATATTATTCAGTAAGAAAGAAAAAAATCATCAAAATTATGTTGAAAAGCACTGAGTGACTCAGCCATCTGAAATTCTAACAAAACTTGATTTACAAACTTATCTGTTGAGGGTGGTATGTTATTATGGTGCATAAGCATTGCTTGAGCGTAGAAAGCCTTTCTGTATATACAGATTACCAGTAGAATGTAGGATTCTTAAAAAAAAATTGTGCAAGATTGGTTATTCAAGCTGTATTTGATATGAACCAATATTGGGTTAAAAGTGAATCATTTTTTATTTGAGTGTTTTTAATAACTGATTAATTTGTTTACTAAAATCAAAATAAAGTCAACTTTAGGAGTCTAGAAGTAAGATTTTTTAAAATACATTCTGAATTTTTACCTTAACTTGTTGAAGAAAGGTGGCTTTAAGTATATACTAGAAACCAATAGGCCGTGCTTTTGGGGAGCTCTGAGCCAGTTAAAACAAGGACAGACAAAGGGGTAATCATCTAAAAATTCCAGTAATATTAAGTCCATTGTTTCCTTTAAAATATAACATGCCTGGGAAATAAAAGTTTACACATTAAATATTAGACTGTAACTCCATGTGGGTGAGTACAACCATGTTTTTGTTTCCATAGAAGAACTGCACATTTTTGGTTGTGTGGTATTTTTTCCAGACCACCCTGCCTGACAGCTCCCACAGTACCGCGTTTCTCCAACCCCCAGTGCTGCAGCGGGAGCCCACGTTCTTTAACGTAGCCAGGAAGCAGGTGGTGCAGCAGGGCTATGCGTATACCGTGCACTTACCTGTGGTTGAGCTGAGATCAGACTGCATGACTTCAAGCACCTGCTCTATCACAGATGAGCTGCTAGAAGCTGAATAAATTAACTGAACCTCTGAAGGCTTAAGGCTTAGATTTCCTCATTTGAAAAATGGAAATAATAAAGTAAACCCTCATGGGGTCCTTAAGAGTTTAAATGAAATAATCCACATAAAGTGCTTAATTTGAAGTACTTAGAGCATCTGGCACCCAGTAAGCACTCTGTGAAGGCTAATTGGTAGAATGATCATCATTATCATTATTGTTATCATTAGTACCAGTCCAGCTTTAGTAGTAGCAGAGAGCTATTCTTCTCAAAATGTGGTCAGCAGACCAGTGCCAGTCCACAGACTGCTACTGGTTTGCAGTGAGATTAGGAGCGTGTGCCAGAATGTGAATAGACTATGGCACTAATCATACTGTTTAATTCAGTTTAATGGCAAGACTTCTTCAACGAAGGAAGCAGTAAGTTAATTTACATGCTGGTACAAGCCCCTTATCTTGCCATAGACAAGCACTTTGAACAGAATTGGCATGGAATATGGGACTAATGATCCCGTTCTCCAAAAAAATAATAGCCCTTTATCCTGAAGACAGTTATTATTCATTCGTAATGCCTCATTAACCTTCTTTCTTCTAAACATTGTAATCATGGTTTGTAAGTATACTGTTTATTAGTTCAGCAAATATTTATTGATCATGTAATCTGCGCAAAGCCCTATATCTTCTTTTGTAGACATTGCAAAGATGGCTCACAAATAGGCCTTGACCTTAGGAAGTCTATCATAAACCTAGAGCTAGAGACAAAAAGTGAGAACCTGAGTAAATGTGAGTATATGTAGTGGGGGCTCACATTAGTGTTCCAGCTTTGTTCCAAAGGTTCCACGTAGACAGATGTCTCCTTTTGCTAAGCTGCTCCCATAAAAGGACAGAATTGATACCTTTTATTTCTTCAGCATGTATACTATCATCCTGGAGATCAGAGTTTATTTTATTAAGGTTGTGTTTCTCCTGGGAGATTCAGAAATCTGCAACACTAGGGAATATCTTAGTTTTTAAACATAAAGGACAAAAGTACAACTTTTTGAGATTAGTGTTATAGGAGATTCATCCTTAGGTTCTAGATTTTCTTTTTTAATTACTGATTCTATGTTTGATCCTGTTTGCAAACTTTTCAATAATAAATCATTTCCTGCTCTGCAGAATATGGAGAGATGTTAAAAAGACATTAAATTATTCGAAAACTTTCAGTAAAAATTAGCACAGCTTCCTTAAGAAAAATGCATTGGTCAAATAGAGTCGAAACAAATTTGGGAGTCATATTAAAAGAACAATTTTATAAAAGGCAAAGGATGTGTGTGTGTGTGTGTGTGTGTGTGTTTTCCCCAGAACGCTTTTCTTAAACAATGGAGAAGAAAAGGGATTAATTATGAATTAGATCCCAGAACAGACCTGTTTTCACAGACCTATGTGAACATAATTTTAAATACTTAAGTCAAGAAATGTTACTTGGTCTTTAATATTTCTTAAAATTTTTCACACAAAAATGATTCCTTGGTTTCTCTTACTGCCCTATTTGTAAGCTTGCTCATAATCCCGCTGTCTGTTCCATTCTGCCACTTGCATTAAACTGTCACCAGGTCTCCTAGTATGTGATCTCAGTAATAGCTTTAATAAAATTGAAGGTAGGTGTTAGAAAAATTACAGATAATAGTCAGAACCTTGAGTAACATCAGATTTAAGAGAATTGTAAAGAAAAGCAAAAAGAGTAAACAAAAATTTTTTTTTGATAAATGATTAAATGAGTTAGACCCATGGCACATAAAATAAAACACAGTCTCTGGGCCATAGCATATCAGATCTTTTGTGATTTGGCCCCTGTCTCATCTATAAATTTATCTGTCCCAGTCTTTTTCTTTGTCCTGCTATAGAACACCCGTATTTTCCTTCTTTTAGTTACTTGGCTGTGAGGTTAAGTCCTTGTTTCACACCCACTTTCATCCTCAGCTAGACTGGGAGCCCCACGAGGACAGGAACCAGCCCTGCCTGTTCACAGGTGTCACCACCGTGTTCACAGGGTGGTCAGTTAGTAAGCGCTCAGATATTGGCTGAATAAGAAAATGGAAGACATGAAAATGTGGGCACTAAAGATGAGAAAACTTGACAATAGAGAAAACCTGTTGGATTAAGAATAACACCTATAATAAAGCACAATCAAGTCTTAGTCTTAAAAGCATAAAATCCCCAAAGAACAGAAAGTAACTCATTATCTCCTCAGCCTCAAGTTGCTAATTGAATACCCATTATATTTGGGTTCAGACTGAAAATTGCCGAGGATACAGCTCAATAATCGTCTAAGTAGAGGGGCTAAAAATAGGAGGAAACGACAGTAAGTAGTACAGATGGTTCAGTAGTTCCCTAATACTTAGGGATGTTGCCTCCTCATATTGGTTATTTACAAGGGGCCCGAAAGATCAGGGTCTGCTGGAGCAAGCACGCTATTGTGTGAATCTCAGTGCAGCTCTGTGATTTTCTGCACAGCAACTCTTCTCATCAGGAAAAAAGCAAGTTTAATAGATGTTGAAAAAGGAGCTGATTTGTGGTTTGGGTATATAGTTCAAGGGAAAACTTAAGAGCTTGTACAAATCTTTCGGTTTGTGAATGTGGTGATTCACCAAAATTTCAGGCCATATCCTTTAAAACCAGCAAGGGTCTATTATAAATCATTAATAAAAGGGAACAAAAAGTTACAGAAATCCAGAAACATAGTGAGTTCCTGACAGACATGTTTCAGCTTTATTCATTCAGCAGTGGCAGGCTGACTTGGACTTTGAGGAGAGCGGAATAATGAAGGTGCAAATGTCTACGAGGCAGATTGCAGCGGGGAGACCAAGGAGAAGAGTGGGTGGTCACAGGCACCTCAGGATGGAAGACGAGGGAAATGGAAGGAACAGAATCCTGACAGGTTTTGAGGGACTTGGTCACTGACTTAACGCAGGGCAGCCAGGAAAGGTGAACAGCAGTGTCTCTGGCGTGCTGATGACATCATTTGTTCGCTCACCAAATAGTTATTGAATACTTCCTATGTGCCTGCTCTGCTGTAGGCATGGTGAGCAAAATATATACAGATCCGTGCCTCGTGGTGGGTGGAGGGCACCAACAGCAAACAAAGTAAGGAGGTAAAGTGTATGGTATGTTAGATTGACATTAAGTGTTAAGGAGGAAAACCATGCAGATTAAGATACTAGAAAGTGGGGGGGGGGGCATGGGTGAACGTTCAGACAGGGCAGCCGGGTGGCAGGGACGCCCTCACTAAGTTGACATTTAATGAAGATCTTTAGGAAGTAAGGGAGCTGGCCATTTGGATATCTGCGGAAAGGACATTCCAGATGGAGGGAAGGAAAGAGGCAGGAGTGTGCATGTTTTTGAAGAATAGTGAGGGGGTCTTGAGTGAGGCGGGAAGTTGCTGGGAATGAGGGCAGGGGTAGTGGGTCTCAAGCCCACAGGACTGGTCAATCTGTTAAGGATTTCAGGTTTTCCTTGGGGTAAAATGAAGATTAGAAAATTTTGAGCCGAAGAGACATGAATTGACTTTACTAGGATCACTTTGACTGAAAGGGATTGGAACCAAGATAATCCAGGTGAGAGGATGCTGGCTCAGACCAGCTGCTGGCAGTGGAAGGTATGGGGGTCTTGATATATTTTCAAGGTGGACCTGAGATGATCAGATGTATTAGTTTATTATCACTCTTGTAACAAACTACCACAAATTTAGTGATAATTTATTACCTTACAGTGCTGTGGGTTAGAATTCCATCATGGGGTCTCACTGGGTTAAAATCAAGGGGTTGGCAGGGCTGTGCTTCTTTCTAGACACTCTGGGAGAGAATCCATTTCCTTCTAGAGCTTCTGGAGGCCACCCACCTCATTCTTTGGCTCATGGCCCCCTCCCTCCATCTTCAAAGCCAACAACGTTGCACCTTCTTCCATTGTCATATCTCCTTTTGACTATGGCTGGGAAAGTTTCTTTGATTTTCAGACTCTTATGATTAGCTTTAACCCACCAAACTAATCTCACTTCCCAAGTGCCTTAATTTAATCACACCCACAGTCCTTTTTTCTCAGTCTAAGTACATATTCACAAATCCCTGGGATTAGGACATGCACATCTTTGGAGGCTGTTATTCTGCCTAGACACCATTGAAGGATCAGATGTGGGATTTGAGATAAAGAAAAATCAATAACTTCAAAAATGTTGGTCTAAGCAGAGGGAAGGAAGGGAGTAACTGAGATAAGAGGACCAGGTTAGTGGCTTTGGGGCAAATATCAGGAGCTCAGTCTCAGGCACGTAGAACTTGAAATGCCTGTTAAATATCCAAGTTGGAGGTGACGAGTAGGTAGTTGAATACATGAGACTGACGTTCAGGGGAGCAGATTGACAGGGCTTATAAAGAGGGGTCCTCCACATAGGGATGGCATTAAAGCCATGAGATGGGACGAGACCACTCAGGCCCTATGGAGAGAAGAGGGAAGACCTCCAGAGACTAAGTTTTGGGAAATCTCCCGATCTCTGCAAACTGCTAAAATTGTGCATTTGAGAGTTTGGCAGTTGTGAAGAACACATTTATATTAAATTGAACATGGAGGAAAATGCGGAAGAGGAGTATTGAAGAGCAAAACCAACGAAGTTACTCAGGACAGATTTCACCATCTTGTATCATTTAGTCCCTTGCAGTCTTCCTCCGTCCTTGTCTGGGAACTGCATTTGCATGTCTAGAAGTAGTGGACCACAGCCAAATGTGTGAGTGGCTAAGACACAGCTCATCTTATATCAAATTCTGATTCTTTCTTGGTGAGGTTGTTTCATGTTATATTAGATACATATTATTTTCATAAATACTCATTCAAGAGTTGTAATAAAGTCCCTTCACGGGGTGGTCTTGGGCAGATTATGTAATGTACAGTCTCATGTAGGACAGAGTAAATGCCCATCTTTCAGATTTAAAATTCTGCAGTGCAATGTAGTTTACACTGATGGCAGGACAGTTTCTATTAAATTTTATTTTGAGTGACATGTAACCTACTGTATTACTTGTCTTCCCTTATTTAGGTTGGTACTGCTAAATTTGCCAAAGGCCAGGACGTGGGTCTCTTGTATGTATTTAATTGCACTTGGGAGGAAGCGATTGCTGTGGTTCATGCCAGCTGCAGGATAAGTGAGGAGAGGTGTGTGTATCGTGGGAGGCGGTGGGCTCAGAACTCGGCCGCTCCCCACTCCCAAGTCTGGAGCTCAGGCTGTACAGCAGTGAAAAGGTCCAGAGAGAAGTGAAAATGGGCGTCACCAGCTTCATAGCTTCGGACACATTGGATTCAGGGTAGAGCTCTTTGTGGACTCAACCATTTCAAGTATTTCTGTCAAACAAGCCTAACCGGTTTCTAATGTGACAGGTAGGAGAGCAGGTTAGAGGAGCAGAGGATGGCCTCACCAGGTAAGCATGCTGACCATAGTGTGACGAGTGATGTGGGTACTAAATCCCTGGAGAAAAGAGGGCTTTGGGGTCTCAGGCTGGCCTTTGACCCCTGACCCTTGAGGGGAATCTGAAGACATCATTCTGTTGCAGGAACTGATGGTGACCCTGAATCATGGAGGAAAAATTACATTTTGAGTATCCTGGTGTAGCAGTTAGAAGCTTGGTTACCTGTTGCTGGAACTTGGCAGCTCACAGCTGTGACCATACAGTCTCTCCCGTGACTCTTTGGTTTGACTGAGCCCCTGTGGCTGCTCCTTCTGCTGGGGGTCCTGTTGGCTGGGTCTGTGATCATCTGGAAGCTTCAGCGGGCTGGAGCGTCTTCCACGGCTCACCCGCGTGGTTGGCTGTCTGCTCTTTCTGCCAGTGGACGCCAAGCTTTGGTCTCTAACCAGTGACCCCTTCCCGTGGCTTGGGCACCTCACAGAATGACAGCTGGTTCCCAGGGGAAGAGTTTCAAGCACGTGAATGCCTTGGAAATAGTTCAGCATCACTTCACGGCATTCTTGTGGTCGTAGAGAGTCACAGGGACAGCTCAGACTCAAGGGGAGAGGAAATAGACCCAACCTCTGCAGGGGAGCAGTGGCAAAGAATCTGTAATCATCGTTAGATCACCACGACGGAGAAGTGGTTGATGTGTCTTACACGTGAAGCGGCTAGTTGAGCTTTAAATCTCCAGGAAAATGACTATTCAGAATACATGACTATTCCCCAATGGTTTAAAATGGTCAATACTTTATAAGTAAGACTTGATTATGAAATAATTTAATTACTCTAATTATAAGATTATTACACTTGTAGGGAGCATTGTAGAATTAAGAGAAGCATTTCAAGGACACATATTTGGTAAAAATAATAGCTGTGCTTTTTTTTAAAAGACATAAAACAATTCAGAAATAGTACCAAAGGCAATCATTGGTCATAATAATAGCAATTTAATTCACATGCACGATGAGATCCCTTGGAAGGGATTCTAGGCAGAACAAAAGAAAAATCGAACATAAAACTAAATGTTAACTTCTCTTAAGCAGTAGGATTTTCTGATTCTTGGAGGCCTCCTCAGAGTCACCTTGCCCTGCAATCTCAAGCTGTTGTGTTTCTTGGAGTTAGTCTGTGGATCTGGTCTCACCCAGAGAGGCGGTGAAGAACGGGGATATTAATCCATGTTACACTTATGTTATCACAACATTATAATTCTATTATAATTTGAACCAATGAATTTTGCAGAGCTCTACCTGCACAGAGCTAAAACGTCCTTCCCCACCCCCTCCCCCCCCCGCCCCCGCCCCGGTTGTTAGTTTCCCCCTCTTTGGCCTATTTGTGTGTGTTTTTAGAAGTTCTATCCCACTCCTTGACTTACCCCCACAGTATCCTGATGTGTGTATACAGTGCCTAGTTTATGAATTTAAGCCCCGAAAAGGCCTCAGCGAGTGTTTCTTAGGGATTGACTGTTTCCATGGAGCCTGGCTTGGCCAATGGAGAAGCTTTTTTATTACTCGTGACTAGGAGCTGGCCCTTCCAGCCCCCTCACTGTAAAGCAGTGGTCCCAGTAAATGGGGTGCTGTAGAAACAGTGATCTGAGCAACAAAATGTCATGAACTATATTTTATTATTTGTTCTTTTTCACTTGAGTTTTTGTCTTCTTAGTTTTCACTTGGTTACTGTGAAAAGGGGCCTCTTTCCAGCAATACTGATAGGATTTTTAAAAAACCATCAGTGATTGGAAGACACCTAGGGAATATTACTGGTGTAAATTTTACCCTTTGTTAGGCACTTACTCTTCCTCATTTAAATTAAATGTTGTATTTTATTGCCTCTTGAAGCTGACATGTTAGGCTCAAGACCCAGGAATCTCAAGAAATATGCTTACAATTTCTGGTTTAATTAAACAAACGAAAGACCTCATTAACAAAAGCTAGCCATAGCCTCAGTTGGAAAAAATAATAATAATAAATTCACTCATTCGATTTTGCAAATTGGCACAAGCAAATATAAAATAAAGGGTTTTTTTTAATATTCTCCTTTAAACTGGAAAATTCCTTAATTAAAAAAAAAAAAGTAAATAATAGACTTTCTTATAGCCAGTGTCGGGGAACACTCACCAGACCCTCACAGTTTTCCCTTTTATAGGGTCTGGCGTCTCTTTTGTAGTGGGATTAGTGACCACGTGATTGAGCCTCACAATCACAACATCCCCTGTTGCTTTCTGTTCACTGTCAGTCACGATGCAGGGACGTGTGACAGAGGTCAGGCAGAGAGCTCCAGGTCCAGTGGAATCGTTTTCCAAACGATTAAAGCAGCCAGCTAGGCTTTAAGAGCTAGCCTATACTCAGCCATAATGAAATAATGCCTTTTGCAGCAACTTGGATGGACCTGGAGAATGTCATTCTAAGTGAAGTGAGTCAGAAAGAGAAAGAAAAATACCATATGATACCGCTTATATGTAGAATCTAAAAAAAAAACAGAAAACAGACAAACTTATTTACAAAGCAGAAACAGATTCACAGACATTGAAAACAACCATGGGGAAAGGGGGTGGGAAGGGATAAATTGGGAGTTCAGGATTTTCAGATTCTAACTACTGTATATAAAATAGATAAACAACAAATTCATACTGTATAGCACAGGGAACTATATTCAATATCTTATAGTAACTTATAGTGAAAAAGAATATGAAAACGAATAAATGTATGTTCATGTATGGCTGAAGCATTGTGCTGTGCACCAGAAATTGACACAACATTGAAAACTGACTATACTTCAGTAAATATATATATATATATATGCAAAAAAACCCAAAAACAGAGCCAGCCTAAATTATTCTTGGCCTTTAAACAGACAGCAGAAATGACAGACAGTAACCAGTTAACAGAAAAAATGATGTTTTTGTTTTTGAACGCATATGCTTTTTCTTTTGAACATCCTGTATGTATGTACCTGATTGTCCTTCTTCGTTTGTGTGTTGTTTTTCGTGTGGTCTGTCGACAGTTATTTAACATGCTGAAGAGCGCTGAAGTGAGCCAACACAGCAGCTAACGCAGCAAAGAAGAACAGATCCAGATTTGAGAAACTGAACTAGCTAAACAACCTTGACCTGAAGTCCTAGAGGCTGGGCCGTCCGAGTTTGTGCACATAGCCTCTCCCCTCGGCTTGCGGTGGGCAGTGGTAGGAGAACCCTGACTGTGGAATGCCAGCTGCTTGAGCTCATTGGACACGATGGAAGAGGAACTGGGATGTCCAAACTCCTCCCCCGAAAAACGCTACTTTCCCGAATCCCTTGATTCCAGCGATGGGGATGAGGAGAGGATTTTGGCCTGTGAGGACCTGGAACTTAACCCTTTTGATGGATTGCCGTATTCATCACGTTATTATAAACTTCTGAAAGAAAGAGAAGACCTTCCAATATGGAAGGAAAAATACTCCTTTATGGAGTATCTGCTTCAAAATCAAATCGTGATTATTTCAGGAGATGCTAAATGTGGCAAGAGCTCTCAGGTGAGTAGCCTCTAAAAAAAAAAAATGCCTTATGTATTGTACTTTTTTAACTTAAATAATTACCGTGTCACAGCACAGTGGTCTGTTTTAGTAGTGATATTATCTAAACCAGAAAACAACAAAAAAGAGCCTTAGAAATTCAGGCACAACGGTTAAATTACTTGCCTGATTTTATTTATTAAAGCCAGCTGAATAAAAGTGAATAACATTTATGTGGCTATTAATTGTGTTTATTGTACTACTGAATTTTCCTTAGAAAAGCAGGAAAAAAACTATTCAGATTATTTTCTTGTGCAGATTATATTTTAAAAGATGTGATAGATGTTATCTGCCCACCATAAATTTTGGGATTAACGGCCATGTTTACACGCCCAGCAGTCTGATAGTCAAGATGAGTGGACGTGTTTATTGGTGAAGCTGGTTAAGTTACAGAAATTCAAAAGCACAAGGAAATTGTTTTCCAGACTGTAAGAAATAACTGAGTGGCCAAATATGATACAGGCCCAGAGCCACCCCCTCCAGGATCGAAAAAGGAAGAAAGAATTAATGTAAATAGTTAATATTTACTGTCCACTTGATTGTTGTTATATTTGTACTTCAAGTTTGATTTTAGTGAGATCTCTATTTTACTCTTAAATTTTAAATGTTTCTCATATTAAATTAATTTATAGATTCTTATGATACGGAAATTAGAGCAGACCACAGAGATAACCTGATAGAGCCCTTTCATTTTTCAGATGATGAAACTCTGGCCCAGAGGGATTTGATAATTTGTTTACTAATGTCTCATAACCATCTGAGCTGAAATTCTAAGAGCTCTTTCCAGTATACATTGCTGCTTCAAGTTTTTATTATCTCTGATGCTTGCTTGTTCTAAATATAACTTGAAAAGAGATGGGATGGAAAATAGGTGTTTTTTCCTATAATTTATAGCTGCCAATATCAAGGGTTTATTATGATTTTCTGTTTGTTATGATGCGTTGTTGCTACAGTGAATGGTTTCAGTTTGTCTTAAGAAGCTAATGATGAAAATTGAAGGAGTGTAGTTTTCCTGGTTTCTTGGGACAAATGGCAAGTTAAAAATTATTTCAAGTTTTTATTTTGCAATAATTTCAGACAACAAGAAGTTGCAAAAATAGTACAAAGATTTTCTGTATATAGTTCACCCAGATTCCCCAAATGTTAACATTTTACCAATTTGCTTTCTGATTCTCTCTCTTGGTACACACACACACACACACACACACACACACACACACACACGGAGTGTTTTTATATTCTGAACCTTTTATGGGTAAGTTGATGATATGATACCCTTTGCCTCCAAATACTTCAGCAATATCTGCTCCAGGGCTAGCCACAACAGAATCAGGAGTAGAATATTGACACCTCATTGTTATCTAATTTATAGACATTCAGTTTTCATCAGTTTTCCTGGTAAGGACCTTAGTAATAAAAAAATATCTGGTTCAGAATCCAGTCCAAAATCACACTGCGTTTCATTGTCAATTCTCTTTAATCACCTTTAATCTGAAGCAGCTTCCTAGTCTTTCCTTGTCCTTCATGACCATGAGAGTTTCCAACAAGTTAATTATTTTGTACAACATCCCTCAGTTCAAATGTGTGATGCTTCCTTTGGATTAGATTCCAAGTGTGTATTTCTGGCAGGAAGAGCACAGAAGTGCTGTGTGTCCACCTCAGGGCATCATGTCAGGAGACACAAGATTTTTCCCATGGCTGGTGATGTTAAATTTGATAATTGGGTAAGGTGGCGACTCTCTTGATCTTTATTGTAAAGTTGCTCTTCCCCCCCTTGGGGGAGATACCATATTGAAATATATGGGGAAACTGTGTAAAGTATGCTTCTCATCATGCATTCACCTGCTAATGTGAGCATCCTTTGATGATTCTTACCTTTGACATTACTGCATGGTGGTAACCAAATGGTAATTTTTCGGACATCCCTTCTACATGTAATATTTGGAATTCTTCTGTAGAACTGAGCTTTTTCTTCTTCATTATTTATTTATTCATTTACTTACGTCAGTGTGGACTCATAAATTCTCATTTTGTCCTGTGGATTATAATTCATTACTAAGCCCATTTGTTTTGTTGCTCAGAGTATCCCTAATGTGTCCTATAGGAACCCCTTCACTATGAATTCTGTATTCTTCCGACATCCTTCTTTGAGCATTTCTTTGCCTTCTGGCACAGCAAGGTATCACAGGCTCGTCTAGTATGTTCCCTGTTTCAGTCTTGGAAGCAGCCATTTTTCTCAAGGAGCCCTGGTTCCTTTTAGTGGAGATTGTATTTAAAAACCAGGAGCTGGGTACTGAGTGCCCACTGCCATTGACTACTGCTCTGCGGCGAGGAGATACACGCGTGTGGTGTGCACACCTCTCCCTCTCTAGCTCTGTAGCTGTTTCTCCTCCTGTGTCTCTAGTTCTTTCAGTCTCTCTCTTTCTCTGTTTTTCTGTCTCTATTTCTTTGCTTACGTTTCTCTCTCCTTGCGTATTTCTGTTTATCTCAATTTCTCTGTATTCTTAAAAACCCCGGACTGATACTGATGCCTCTGCTTCCACTCAGCTGCACAGCGTTCATACTAGCACTCCCCGCTTCCGTATTTGTAACTCCCTTCTCTACCTACGAGAAACTTAGCCCTCATTATTCATAATATCTTTACTTGTTCAATACTTAAAGCTTAACTTCAGAATTGCTAACCCACACTGCTGTCAAAAAGTTTTAATACATACTCCTTGAGTTTTCGTTTAGAATTTGTGATCTTTATGGGAAAGAATTATTGTCATATATCATGTGATATGTTATATTAATACCTAGCAGTGGTTTTCTCTTGCCATCTTTAGCTTCTTAATCTTTTAAATAATCATGCTTGTTTCTGTTAAGTATGAAGGCAGTATGTATCTTCAGGGTGGGAGGAATCAACACAGTACTCAGATGATGACCAAATGGTCCTGTTCTAAATTAATCCAAATAATGGGAACATCAGTTGTTTTCTTAATTCTTGAAATAGCTTGGTTATTTTTTAAAGAGCTTTTAAGACTTTTTTCTTTTCCCTCAGAGTTTTAAACCTTTCAAAGAAAAATGTGTCTTTAGACCCAAGCCTTCCAAAGAGGACCACAAGTTTTCTGCCAGATCCTAAAAATTCTCTCTCTTTGGTGCAGATGGCATGAAGGCCGTTTTGTGACTGCCCTCTGGAAAAGGGGACAACTTTTCATACATTTTCAGAGCATTTGCTTACTACCTTTTTTGGGGGCAGGGTTCTGAAAGAGCCTAAAAGAGCGTGAAATATTTTTAGAACCATCTATTTTACTTACTTGTCCTTCTCTAGCTTTTGTCCTGAAAGTTCCCGTGAAATGGATGGGTTAGTGAGGTGACTAAGCATGACCCACCTGAGAGCCTAAATTGAGAAGCTGTATAGAGCATCTCCGCCTTATCAGCTGAGCGCCGCACCCACCATCTTCTGCTGGTGGAGCCTGCCTGTGCTCACCCAGGCTGTGCACAAACACGGCATCTGGCATGTGTGGCGCTGAGCCCTCAGGAGTGTGTTCTGACGTCCTGGCTCCTGTCGGGCAGCCTTAGGGGCAGGCTCCGGCTTGGGTGCTTTACAGGAACATTGTTGTAGGGGTTCATGAATTGGTGGTCCTCAAGGTTCCTTTCAGCTTTTGGAGTCCATGATTCTGGAACTTAAGTAAAAGTGAGTGATTGAGACCTTGGCACAGCTGCACCCTCGGGTCCAGGAGAAGAATCAGGCCACCACGGACAGGCCAGTGATGGAAATGAGGGTTTGGGGGCCTTGGGGTCTAGAACGTGTTTAACTGGAGTTGCATTGTGTCTAGCAGATGGCTTTTCTTCTCACTTCCTGTATTCATACATGCATTAGAGGAGGGGGCAATCCAGCAGTGCATGGAGGGGCAGGAAGCTCTACCCCGGCGTGACTCACATGGATGTCCTCTTGCTGCAGCGGCAGTGGTGAGACTGTAGCTGCTGTCTTGGTCCTGACCTGAATCAGGCCCCCGAGGACCCGGGGCCCCAGCCTCCCAGAAACCAGCAGCCCTACCTCCGTGCCTGTTGCTTGGGGTTGGAGGTGGAGCGTCTTGGCTTCACTTTTCAGATCTATACAGCTTGTCGAACTCCAGTTACTAACTTCAGTTGCTGGAGCCTTGATACAGATTAGATTTTGGTTCCTCACGGGGCTCATCTTCCCTCCTCCCATAGCGGCAGGTTGGCCAGGGCTTGGTGATCGGCTTTCCGGGAGGAGAGGAGAGCCAAGAGCTGAGGATGCCCTTTGTCCTTGGGCCCCCTGACACCGCCCACGCCCTGAGCCAGGCCAGCTGGGCTTTGGAACCAAACGTAAGGTGGGCTTCACTGCTCAGGCTTTACCACATGTGGCACAACGTCCAGTCCAAAAAATTGCCTTTGAGAAAATGGATTGAGAGAATGTGAAAAAAATTGTTAGGTGACTTCAGAATGGAAATATTTGAAGTCATGGTTTCTAGTAGGAAAAGTTTCTAGACCAAATATATAAATTTGGGTGTTGTCTGTTGCCGAAACTCCCAAGCAGATCTGTTAAGTAGGTTTGTTTTTTTCATTTAAAAGAGCAGTTTTCTATTTTGTTCACCAAATTGCACAACTTTTCTAAATGCAGGAGCGGGAGGGAGAAATCATTCAAAGAGAAGCTAGAGAGAGAGAGAGACGAAATCTCTAACAGGCACGTGACTCATCGGTGAGAAGGGTAAGGTCCTGTTGGGACAAGGAAAAGCCACTCCCAGAGGAGAGTCAGAATCCAGGCATGGAATGGTACAGGACTTGTTCGAAGTGCGAAGGATGCAGGAGTGCCCTGCGAAGCTGTAATCTTAGTGTCCCTTGAAATTTGAAATATTCTCTTTTCAGCATTTGCTGAACCATAACTGTTCCACCCAATACTCTGAGTTTGCTAAGGCACCAGACAGCACAGTGTGTCTGAGCTTGCTTAGAGTGATTTGGAAGGTATGTTTTCATGTCTGTCTTTTTTGTTCAGAGACCACCTTTCAGTTTGCATTTGCACCACGGACTGTTGTTATCCGTGCGCACCTGCTCCCAAAAGGGCAGTGCGTGGTGCACAGTCAGAGCTGCGTCTGGGTCACAGCCCTCTGCAGTGAGCTGTGACTTGTGCTCCACTTTTAACTTGGCTGTGTCAGCAGACCTCCCTGCGTTAAGCACAATATGCATGTGTTCAGTCTTTCACTGTTTTTTTTAACTGATACTGAGAAGAGCTGTCCCATTTCTGAATTATTTTCTTTGCCTCATAGGTAAAATAATTTGCTCGGTGGTAGATGAGGGCAAAAAAGGACAGTGAGGACTGATGGATTGTTAAACTTTTTGCACTGCCAGGCCTATCTGATGTTTATATCATTATAAACAGACTGTAATAATCTAATCTTGCAGAACTTGTTTGTATGAAGAGATAGAAATAAATGAAATACACTCAAAAAACAAAATCAGAAGCTTGGGAATGTGGCCCATAATCATCTGATTCATGTAGAATTCTAGAGTTTGAAAGCAGCTATTCTGGGTCTTAGAATAGTAACCAGGCTGAGCATATTCATGTGTTTTAGTAAAACTGGCTGGTGTAATTTCAGCAGGATCTCTGGCTACGTACACAGCGCCCACTCATCGTGGTACTGTCCCCTGACACTGCTGCTAGGCTAGAAAGAGTAGTGAAAAATGTTGTCTGCTGAGAACCACCTTCCACTACCATCTTTCTATGAAGATGCTTGGAAGTAACTGGCAGAGCGGAAATTACGCTGATGAGAAGTTGGAAGGTTTGGATTGGTTCTGGCTTTGCTGTTTACTGGCAGTGTGACTTGCGCGAGTCGCCCTTCTAAGACTTCCCTTGTGTGTAAAATGACGCTGTGGCTTACGTGCCTTCTGGAGATTCCTTTCAGCTCTGAAATTCTTTGTCCATCTCTAGCTTTGGCCCCTCGCTTAGGCTCCCGGCCTGTTTTTCAGGGGATCTCAGGAGAGCTGCACCTGGGTGTCCTCCCCTCCTCAACACTGTGTTAACCTTAACACTGACTGCTTTCCTGACTCCCGAAGGGCGTCTCCCTCCCCCCCCCGAATGCTTCACTCCCCACAAAGGCATTTTGTGCTACTGCACATAGCTTCTTCATTCATTCATGTTATTTTACTTTTAAATTTCTGGTGGTTGCTAATGAGACCATTGCCCTGGAATTTCAAGTTAGAAATGTTAGAATATTTGCTGCTTCTTATGCATAATTAGACTGGTAGTGAGCACTGCTCACTCTTCCTTAGCAAGAAGTGTCCCTCAGTTTTAGTACTTCTCTCCCACGTTAAGTACTGAGTCCAAGCATTTCTCTGTCTTTTTTTCAGTTATTCTGATGTCTTTATCCATCCATTCATCCACATACTTTTTATCCCTCTTATGTGTCAGGTCCTCTGTTAAGTATTGAGGAAAATGTGACCCACAAATGGCTGGCTTAAGGAGCTCAAAGTCTGGTGGGGAGACAAAGATTCAAACAACCGGTTTTATAATTTTTCACAAAATGATGTTTGAGGTCTCAGTTAGGGACCTAGATAGTGGACCCTGACATGAAGGGAATTAAGTGAAAAACATAAGGGGAATTAGGTTAAAAACTAAGGATTTGACAAGAATAGAAAATTACTTGCTAGGGAATGAGGGAGACAGAAACTGTTACATGCATTCCCAGTTTTGTGTGATGCTGAGGCAATTCAAGGTAGAACACAGAGAATCATAGAACTTGAAAATCTTTCTGGAAAGTATAAGAAATTAGTTTGTTCATTTAACAGATACTTACTGAGTAAACTGACTTGAGTTATTTGGTGACCACGTAAGTCTCTGTCCTCCCAGAGCCCATGGTCTGGGGGGTGGGTGAGCAGACCGCTGCTGACTGGAACAGACCGGCAGCTGCGGGACGTGTGAGCCCTGCCATGGTCGTGGGGAAGTACACTGTGGGGTCTGCTGCCTGGTGGGGGGCAGAGGGGGTGTCACAGCCAGCCTGGAGGAGAAAATGGCACAGCTCAGACTTGACAGGTAGGTCTCGCCCATTCAGCCCATTTCACAGGGAAGGAAACTGAAGCTTAGAGAAGTTGTGATTCACAAGTAACAGACTAGTGGCACGCAGGTCCGGGGCTCCTGACTCTGGTTCCCTGGGCACCTTGTCGTTTCTTGTGTTGTGCAGTGGTTCCAGATTTCCTGAGTGTCATGTGTGAGTGTTCATCTTTCAAAGAACAAAGTGGGTTTTGAGTGAATAATTACTGATTAGTTTCAACCTGTTGACAAGGCTGACACCTGTCTTAAATAGAGGAACTACATTTACAGTTTCAATCATCAGGAATTTGCAGGTGTTCATTTTGGAGTTACTTGATTTCTGGTAAGTTATATTTATTTTTCAAATTATAGTGAGTATTAAAACCTAAGAATTCCATGATAAGTCTAGTAAATAGCAAATCTCAAGATAATTCAAAATGTTAAAACTTTTAAATACGTTGAATGTATTAACACTCAGAACGATTTATTTTAAAAATAGTTGTAACAAAGCATAATTTACTAACAGTGCCTTAAGACTGCAGCATACAAATGAATTCAGTACTTTCTACCATAACAATTCCTACACAAATGAGCCTGATAAAATCAATTGATCCGTAATACATTTTCAGTGAAAGGGTTTTAAAAATAAATGACTCAAGAGCAGCCTTGGAATTGACTCTTTCCACATCTGGATGGATTGGTTGATTATCTCACTGAGCTTGTATTTTTTACTGTGTTTAGATGGTGAATGCCACACGCTGTATTTTAGCTTTTATCACCAGGGAAATGTTAAGTAGGCTTATGTGGTTGTTTTGTTATGATCCTTTAGATCTAAATGTAAATGTTTTAATTTTGAATCACTATTTTTCATCTAAATGCTATTTAATATTTACACTGCCTAAGACATAGTAGTTGATGCCAGAAGCCATATCTTTGATGGTACTTCCTTGTAACCAGCAGGAAAATCATAATCTTAAGTACATAGGTCTTTTCAGAACAGCTGAGGTTAAAAAACTTTTTTTTTTACTCTGCTTTTTATTTTTACTTGCCTTTTTTCTATCTGGGAGTCAAGCTTTCACAGTCCCTGCTAACTCCTGTTTATTCTTAGCTTTATTTTCTAATAATAACGCTGCATAAACACAGATTGTTCAGAGTGTCACTAACATGTGATGCAGCTAGATGTAACCAGACGTGATGCAGCTCACTGGTGATTCATTGGCGGAAGACAACAGTCGCTTACAAGGTGAACCCTTGGGTTTTTGTGTTGCATTTGTTGTGTTCCTAGCGGGGCTGATCCTGTCTCATTTGTCCCCGTTAAAGGTTCCTCAGTGGTGTGCTGAATATTGCCTTTCCATCCACTACCAGCACGGGGGCGTGGTATGCACACAGGTCCACAAGCAGACCGCCGTCCAGCTCGCCCTCCGGGTGGCAGACGAGATGGATGTTAACATTGGTCATGAAGTTGGCTACGTGATCCCTTTTGAGAACTGCTGTACCACTGAAACGATCCTGAGGTTGGTTTGGGGGGTTCATCTGCTGTGCTCTTGGCTTGTGTTCTGCGGTGGAAGAGCGCGTTCTTGCCTTCTGTGCTTTAAGCAACTGTAACGTGTAAGGATAACTGGGCTCTGTCACCAGCTGTTTCCCCACAGGGGCACCATCAGGGATTCCATGTCTTAACTTTTTCCATGGCTCTCCCTAATCATCAGGAAAAAGTCACAACTTGTTAGGTCGGCCCCAGAGGCCTCCCCGCTGTGCTTCTGGAGCTCCGCCGCACGGTGGTTGACACGCGTGGTCCTCTGTGTGCCACGTGCCTGGACACACGCTGCTCCCTCCGCTGAGAATGTCTGTGCCTCTTCCAGGCCTGGCTGATTGCTCTGCAAGACCCTGTGTGGAGGTCACCTGCCCCGGGAGAGGGTCCCTGACCTTTCTGTGGTGTAAATTAGAGAACGCTCCGCTGGGCTATTATAAAAACTTGCTATCTGCCTTCATCGTGGCAATTTAGGTCAGTGATTTTCAAACTCTACTTTTCAGATTCTCAGTAGCCTTCACAGTAGCTACCAAAAGTTATGAGAAAAAAATCCTTTTATCTGTTTTTAGCTTCATTGTGGAATTTCCTTTACACAGTGGGTTCCAAGAGCTTAACAGAAGGAAAAAGAAAAGAAGTAGGAAAAAAAACCACTGCTCTGGGCCAGTTTTTCAAGCAGTTTTCTAGCATCGCCCTCATGGAAAGCTGGAGTATCTTATGGCATCTCAAGGAACTGGTCAGAGCTGCTTGCAGCCAACGATGACTACCCCAGGGGCTTCAGCTGCCCCAGGCGCAGCCTGAGCGTTCCCAGGTCTGAGGAGACACGTGCTTCTGCCGCGGTGCCTGCAGGCCTCAGACCCCCTGGTGGGGCACAGCGGGCCACAGACACCACCGCAGACATAGATTAGAGCTGGTGTGACGGGGTGCCGTGGCGTCGTGTGGGGTTGGGTAGCATGTAGTGTAGGGTGGTTTTTGCTCTCATATTCCCAGTGTCTGACATGCTTGTCCCTTGAGGACGTTCAGCAAATTTGATAATGAAGGAAAGACTGGTGCCCGGTCCCACGTAGCTGCCGCAGACACCGGTGCACTTCTTTCCACTCAGAAAGCCCGTCTGGCTCATTCGGCGTGTACCGAGCTGCTTTCCCTCAAATGTTGTTCTACAGAAATAGAAGACTGTGGTCTTCAGGCTGGTGTTAAGCCATAGGGAATATTTCTATCAACCGCACTGTGACTTGAACTTCTTGAAGATGTGTAACCATCTGCTGTTTCAGCCAGGATGTCCCCAAGTCACTGGATTAGTGTATATTTTTAAATTAATTATTATGCACGTGGTCCGTGAGTGACACAAATAAACGTAAAAACCTCCCTGCTTCTTGGGAGCTCACAGACCAGTCGGAAGAGTCGGACAGGACCAGACGTGCAGCCCTGGAAGGATCTCTCCACTTGGCAGATTCGTTCTTTATCCTTTGAATGTTGAAGTCGCCTCTAACGTGGTCATGGTTTCAATTAAAATGCGGGTCTGACTAGGTTCCAAAGATAATATATGTTTTTTATATCTTTAATGCATCTAGATTTGGGAAGCCTTATGAAAAGAACACTTGGGTATAGTCACTTTTAAAATGAAATCTTATGACATTTTTATCTTATTAAAATTGATCAAGCGTGCATATACATGTACTTTTTTTTAGAAAGTCACAGAGATAAATAATTGTGGAGAAATCCAGTAATGTTGTCAAAGTAGGTCAAAGGCACGTCTCACCTTTTAAACACCTATTGCGTGTTGGGACTTGGCTTTTCATGTGATTGCTCTATGGTGAAGACTCCCTAAGCCCCCAGTCCTAACAGCTGAAGGAAGAACTACAGTCCTGCTGAATTTATTTAGCTCTGCTCTGCACGGAGCTTTCCTTCCTTCATGTAGAAAGCGGCCTTCAGGTGCGGAGACGGTGGGCGGGGCGAGGGCCTGCGTTGGCCGCTGCAGGTCTGTCTCCTCCTGCCTCCGCGGGCTGCCCGGTCCTCTGGCTGGCTTCAGTCTGCACTTTACAGTCACGTTGTTGCAGGGACGCTGCGCTCCCCACCCTGCCGTCCCCCAGCCAGTGCACAGTCAGCAGATACTCGGATTTGTTGCTCACTGGGTTTGAGTAGCAGCACAGGGGTCAAAACTAGTGAAGAGCCCTGCGTGACAAAAGAAAGTCGTCCTGTGTTTTCTTCCTGGTGTTCTGTGCTCCGAAGAGGAGATGGCATGTCTGTGAAATGAGTGTCTCTGCCACTTACCCGCTTGGAGCCTTGCACCGGTCACCTGGCCTCTCCGAGCTTCCCTCCTCGTCTGCGGGGCAGGGCGGTTGACAGACCTGCTCGCAGGGTTGCTGCGGGGACTCCGTGAGCTGCTGTGTGTGACTGGTGCACATAAGCACCACGTCTGTGTTAGCAAGTTCGGTAACTGGAAAGGTACTCTTGAGCCAGATTCCTTTTCTTGGAGACACATGCCAGCCGTAATTTTTGACAAGCTTGGATTGAATAGCTGTTATTAAAGAAGAGGATGTGAGGGTAACTCTTGATTATAGAAGACTGTTCTGTATTTGATGTAATCCTTTTCATTTTCTTTATAACTCCTTGGTATCTAGTCTATTGGGTGCATAGTAGGGACTTAGTAAATATAGTCTCTATGCCACTATCATTTTTCTGGGCGCTGTGTAGACCAACTTAGTTCTTCTTTAAGCTTTTTTCTGGCCTTTTAAAAAACAGTGGATACTTGAATATTATATACCTAAAGTAATTTTTCTGAGCTAGATATCACAATATCTTGTAGAAGTGACACATAAATTTCAAATATGGATCCTGTAGAACACAAATTTTTTAATTACTCCAATTTTTATTTAAGGTCAAATTCAATCCATATAATTTTAGAAAATATTAATAAACTTTCCTATATTTTATTACATTCTTAGCATTCAGAAATTTGGTCTTAAGAATTTAAAATATAAATTACATTTCCTGAAACCTTGGCAACGTGTCTTTTTTTTTTTAACATAGTCATCAGGAATAGCATTTCTTAAGCGCTGAACACATGGTCTTATTAATACAGAGGTAAGAAATAGAGGTCTGTGTTATGTAGAAAGGTAATGGCTTGTATAGCAAGTTTTAGGATTGATCCTTAGTCATCCCTTAGCATCACGTAACCGCCAGGAAGACCAGGCCTTGCTTGCTGAGTCCCGTAGAATTTAGGTGAGTCACATCTTCCCACTTTTTAATTAAGCCAAGATCTACTTACATAACACACATACTTCCTCCACCTGGCAGGGAGGGAGCATGTCTTCCTCTCAGATCAGTGCTTAGATGAGTTTTGCTGAGAAGGGAATAGAAATTTAATTTCTAACATTAGGGAAGTAGCATAGATTAAAATAACTTGTTTTCAGATAAGAGTCAGTAGTAACTTACATCATTACATCATACTGATTAACCTCAGTAACAGGTGACCTGAAAGCTAGATTTTGGATGCATCTCTGTTTCTTGCATGGAGTGTAATACTGTAGTATTTGGTATTTTTTCTCTTAAGTTTGAGGAAAGGAATAATTAGCAGTTTATCACTGCTCATTTGGCCGACAGAGAACGAGAACAAGTATGAGGAGAAAGGCAGGGAGCAAATGTTTTGATCTTCTAAAGGTGCAGAGGGAGAACATGGACTTTATCACCGATCTGTGGCGGTGAAGGAAGCAGTCTTTATAGTTTGTCAATGACATGAGATGTAATAGATATTCAGGCTTAAATCTTGACTCTCTCCCTGGCTTTATGACCTTAAGCAGAGTACTTAACCTTTCTAAACCTCAGTTTCCTCATTTATAAATAATGGGATAGTAATGTCTACCTTGAAGATTATTCTAAAGGTTAAATGAGAACTGTTTTACCAGCACAGTGCCTGGCACACACTAGGAGCTTAATAAATGTTTTCTCCTTTCCTTTTCTTTCTTCCTTGAAAGGGGTTAATTGAAGACTGTATCAGGGTCCCCAAGACCACCCCAGGCTTGATGATTTGCTAGGAATGCTCACAGGATTCAGTACATAGTTCATCCACAGATCAAATTTGCTGCAGTGAAAGGTTACAAAGCAAAATCAGCAAAGGGAAGTGGTGCCCAAGGTGAGGTCCGGAGGAAATCAGGCACTAGCTTCCGAGGCCCCTCCCAGTGGACTCACACAGGACATGCTTAGTTCTTCCAGTGATGAGTTGTGACGAGTGTGAAATGTTGTCCTACCAGGAGAATCACTGGAGACAATGCCCAGGGTATTTACTGGGAGCTGGTCACATAGGCCCCCTCTGCCTACTACCGTGTTCTAGAATTCCAGCCTCCCACACAGAAAGTAGGTTAGTCCATATTGTTAGACCATATTGCAGACAGTAAGCATTGGTTCTGGGACTGGTGAGAACCCTCCCAAATCTAAGCTCCCAGATACCAGCCAAAGACCAAGGCCTTTCTATGAATAGCAGTTTCAGACCTGCCATAGACAGGGACAAATAAAATGAATACATTAAATGGGTAAAAAACTAGTAGGAGTGGTTTCCTCAAGGCATAATGTAAGTAAATATGTAAATAGTGTCAGAAGGAAGATGTTTGTATGGTGCTGGGTAACCAATAAGTATTTATTTTTACTATTGTCTGTAAAAACATCCCGAGAACTACTAGAAAATTTCATTGACATCACTAATGACCCCTTCCTCCTCCAGGGATGCTGGCCAGTTTGCATGCTGCACTCAGATAGGTGGTTGTTTGGGGGATGCTTTTGCGTGGTTATTACTTGGGTGACATTTCAAGCTTGTTGATGCTAACTCCTTGCTGATATTGTCCCCCACGATGAGCCACTCACAGCCCTCCCAGTGGACATGTGGGCCGTGAGCGTGAGCCTGAGCCAGGGCAGCCATTCCTTTCCTTGAAGAGCGTGTGCTCTGATTCAGAATTCTTCCATTGATAAAAGAGGGGGAAACACTTACCTGACAAAGGTATTTTGCCAAATTACTTTTTTGTTTAAGAAGCTCCAGGCAAGTGTTAAATGGAGCCCTTGTTAGTATCTGTAAGAAACATGTAAGGCTGTAACCTCGGGTTCAGCGATGGTCCTTAGAGGGTCTGTGAACATATGAAAACCGTGCTTAAAATTTGTTGATGTGTATTTTTCTGTTTTGAAGGTCCGTAGAGTTTACCACTTTAAAGGAATCTTGGCCCCGATAAAGATTTAAACTCCTGATTTAGACAAAAGGACATAGGAAAGGCACCTTTGTTACTTACGTTAGGAGTGTGTTACACGGTTTTTCATGAGAGTGCTCTAACTTGGACGTTTCTTGTTTGCAGGTATTGTACTGATGATATGTTGCAGAGAGAAATGATGTCCAATCCTTTCTTGGGTAGCTATGGGGTCATCATCCTAGACGACATTCACGAAAGGAGCATTGCAACTGACGTGTTACTTGGACTTCTAAAAGATGTTTTACTGGCAAGACCAGAACTGAAGCTCATAATTAACTCCTCACCTCACCTGATCAGCAAGCTCAGCTCTTATTATGGAAATGTGCCTCTCATAGAAGTGAAGCATAAGCACCCTGTGGAGGTTGTGTACCTTAGCGGGGCTCAGAAGGAGTCTTTTGAGTCTATTTTACGCCTTATCTTCGAAATTCACAACTCGGGTGAGAAGGGGGACGTTGTAGTCTTTCTGGCCTGTGAACAAGTAAGTAAGTAATATTCTAACCTAAGAGAGTAATGAAATTACTTATTGGGAACCTTCTAACCTTGTTGGGACGCTTTTAATAACTAACACACAAGTTTCAGTTTGCTAATTAGCTGTTTAAATATTTGGTCCCATCACACCTCATTTTTCTCTACCTTAGAAGAAGCTTTGTTACAGAGTAAATAAAACCTGCGCTGAAGGGAGAATGAGGAAGTTTTTCTAAAAGCACGTGCTGTTCTGAAACAGAGGCCGGGGGAGACATCTGAGGAGTTTCTGGAAATGAGCCAGAGCTGACTTCCTTCCAGCGGACTCCGGCGGACTCCCGGGCTGCCCCAGGTCCCGCTGTGAACTGTCTCAGCAGAGGAGCTGCACCCTGACTCGTCTCGCACTCAGGCTGCCTCCCTTATGGCTGGAGCGTGTTGCTGGAGATGAGGAACATAACCTCAGCACGTGGCGGGGAGTCAGGACACGAAAAGTGCCCACGATGTTCCTGCAATAGTCAGTGGAATATTAGGCAAGGAGATGTAATTTGTAGCACGCCCAGAAGGCCGTCTCCCTACCCTGGGCCTCCTTTTCTTTAAAAGATGACACAGATCTTAACTTGAATACTTGAAAGTGTCTTTTCCAAAGAACAACTGGAGATGGACAGCTGAGCATCTGTTACTGCTTTTACACAGCCAAGGTGCCATTTGCAGTTGCTTTTTTTTTTTTTTTTCAATACAGTTACCCTGGTCCTGCTGCTCTCTCCACTGTGCTGTTGGCCAAATCTAAAAGCCTCCAGAATCTCGAGAGTTAGACCTTTTAGAGACTAATTGCCTGGCCTCTTTTCCCTCTCCATTATCTCACTCAGTAAAAGCACTAGTTTTTAGACCATGACCCAAATATGTAGGGATTCCAGCGATTAAACAGAAACCAAAAAGAAATTGTTTGATATTGGCTGAGCTACCAGCTGAACAAAGACAAGCATCTCAGCTCTCTATCAGGCCTTTTCTTAAGTATTCACACATCTTCAAAGAATACTTTCAGAAGCATTTATTCTGCTTTATATTCGAAGCATAAAGGGTGACTTGTCCTTTAGCCTTGGGAACTTTAGACCATTTTCTCACAGCTTGTATTTTATCTGTTTCCATTAAGAAAGTAATTTAGGATCTCAAATGCATGATAACTACAGCATATTTATCAATTTTTCATGTACAGATTATACACAGTTTCTTGAATAGTAAATCTTCTACCTACTACACTAATTTATTCTATTACTGTTTCCTAATCCTGAACGATTCAAGATATTCAAGAAAGTCCTGAGGGAAGTAATAAAGCGATTAAAGAGACAGGAGAAGGATTTATGAAAACAATTAGAGGTTCTCAGTGTAACTGGGTGACGCCTGAGGAAGGGACGGATGGCAGAATTAGAAGTGAAACATTTGAAAGTTAGAATTGCCAAGTGAGAGAGAAGGCAGACATTTCTGGGAGGGGAAAAAGTATAATTAAGACTGATAGGATGGGTAGTTATTTTTCAAGTCAGAGTGAACAAACATTCCAAAGTAGTTTTTTGAAAAAATAAAGCTCATAACAGAATTGGAGGTAGCAGATGACCTTAAAGTATTTGATTTTCACAAGTTTAATACAAGCTATAATTAAAGGCATGGTGACTTTTTTTTTAACATTTTTTATTGATTTTTTTAACGTTTTTTTAATTTATAATCATTTTACAATGTTGTGTCAAATTCCAGTGTAGAGCACAATTTTTCAGTTATACATGAACATATATATATTAATTGTCACATTTTTTTCTCTGTGAGCTACCATAAGATCTTGTATATATTTCCCTGTGCTATACAGTATAATCTTGTTTATCTATTCTACAATTTTGAAATCTCAGTCTGTCTCTTCCCACCTTCCACCCCCTCGGCAAGATGAAGAAGCAGAGGAACCACTCCCAATTAAAAGAACAAGAGAAATCCCCTGAAAGAACGATCAATGAAATAGACATCGATAGCCTACTAGATCAAGATTTCAAAAAAGGAGTGATCAAAGTACTGAAGGAACTAAAAGAGATAGTGTTTAGAGATATAAAATATGTCAAAAATGAAATTGAAGCTGTAAAGAAGAGCCAAGTAGAATTGGTAAACTCATTGGCTGAGATGAGGAATGATCTGAAAGGCTGTGCAGAGCAGACTAGATAATGCAGAGGAATGAGTTAGTGACCTAGAAGACAGGACAATAGAAAGCACCCAATCAGAACAGCTACAAGATAAACAAATAAAAACAAATGAAAATGGCATGGTGACTTGAATTGTCAGACTTTACAAGATGCATTTTTACCTAGGCAGTAGTAGAAACTATAAAATCCACAGGGCTCAGAAAGGTACACAGTCTTCCTTGAAGTCAGACCAGAAAGACATTTCCTATTAAGAAACCATCAGTCTTGCAGAGTCTTAGAGTCTTAACATGATAGTGCAATGAAAGCTACGGGGTGGTTTTGCAATTCTGAGCCTCTGGGAGTGCAGATTCATCATTTTGGCAGGCGCTGCTGATACAGCCCGGGTCCAGCCCTGGAGTCTCTGAGGGAGGGCTCCTCGTTATCCAGGGGCTCCCAGCTCACTGGCCAGCGGGTCGGGCAGCAGCCCTGCTGGCTGGAGCGCACCTTCTCTGGGTGCTGGAGGTTTTCTCACAGTTGAGCCCCACGTCCCGTCAGTGTTACCTGGTTTTCTTTTCCACGTCTACCACCTAACTTGCTGAACGCAGTTCAATATCCTGATAGATTTTTCTTTTTCCTTTTTTACTACCTACAGCAGGATTAATATTAAGATGCTCTCCAAAGGCCTTGGAATTTGTCTTTTGGAAAATTTTGTCTTGCTCTGAAATCCATGTTAACAGATATTGATCATTTTTTTCCCATTGCTATTTGAAGTTTTCTTGATTTCTATATTAAACTTGAAAGTCTACCATAGCAATTAAATCCTATGAAAACAAACCTAAGATGTCTAACGGAAATGTACTGTCATTTTTTTCCCTTAAGAAATACATTTAGGGGGAGGGTATAGCTCAGTGGTAGCTTAGCATGCACGAGGTCCTTCAATCCCCAGTACCTCCATTAAATAAAAAAACAAACAAATCTAATTACCCCCCCCAAAAAAACAAGGCTAAAATACTGGGCTTTAAAAAGAAAAAACAGAGGAAGAAAAGAAAAAAATTTTTTTTTAAATACATTTAAATTGAAGAAATTAACTCATTTTGTTTGGTGAACATGAGGTGCCTCACGTTTTTGCTTTACTTGCTTAGCATCTCACCTGCTGTGAATTCATACCTGTGAGCCACATGCTGCCCTGTGTCTTGCACTTATTTTTGAGACTTGGAGACTTGAATGTTTACAGCGTGTTGTTACTTAACACTTAACCATCTTTTAACCTGAAAAAAAAAAGTGTGATAAATAGAAAACAAATGAAGATTTATGGTACTATCTAGCAAGATCATTGTGCGACTTGAAGCCATCACAAGGCAGGTGCTCTTAGGCTGAAGGTTTTCCTGGGAAATGTTCTGTCTAGTTGTGGGCCTTTAATCTGGGGGCTAGATAGCTGTGCGCTATCTTCCTTCAGTGCGTAGCTCCGCAGGTAATTGTAGGACAGTCTCACGTATGTAAAGCTCTGCACACGCTGTCAAAGAAGGAAATGAGTAGATGGTTGGAAGCACTGATGAATATTTTAAACATTTTTTTAAATTCTGAGGATTATGGCCTCAAAGCCCTCTATCAGCTGAGCTTGAGATGTCCAAACTATATACAATATCTGTTTCTATTGTGTTCTGCTTTTTTCCTTTTCAAGATTTTTAAAATTCTTTTTCCCCCCATTTGAAACAAAATTCAAAATGAACCACCTACAGCTAAAAGGTTTTAGCAACCAGCAACCGGAAGCAAATAAAAAATGAGTGGCCCAACTTCTAAGAGAATAAGAGAAATATGCAGTGCAGTTTGAAGGTTTGTTTTGATTGGAAGTTGGTGAGTGGGCTGCTGGAATCAAGCGGCCTTTTCCAGATGCAGGTTGGCCGCTGCAGGTGCGGAGGCCGCGCCGGGAGGGGGTGTGAGTGTCCCGGAGGCTGCACGCGAGCCGCGCACGGAGACGCAGCCCACATGCCTGTTCACTTCCTTGGAGATTTCTAAGGTGTCCTCACATCAAATGATGAATTGATTAGACTTATAAATATCGAAAGAAATAGTTTTGTTCTGATTATCCCAGTTGGCAAGTGTTCATTCCTTATGGTCAGTAGCCCTCGTCTTTGCTTAGTTAAAAAAAAAAATCTGCCCCAAGTAAACCAACTGTGCAGGGAAGGGCGGCGTGAGCAGGAGAGGGCTCCCGAGTAACTGTACGTGGGCCCGACGAGCGGCCTCTGCCAGCGTCTCGGGCGCCTCTCAGCAGCTCGGGGGTAACCTTCAGGGAGCCCCCCCAACCCGGGTCTTACTACTTCTCTAGGCGGATCTGTTCACCTGCAAGACCCTTGAGTGAGTTCAAGCCCACCCGACAAGGGAGTGGACGGAAGGAGTGGGCCGGAGCCTGGGAGGTGGGCTCTGTCTGAGAACAGTAATAGGATGGGAGATCACCTTTTCCATTCGGAGTTTTAGTGAAATCTGATGTATCTAATGAAACGAAATGGGGCTTCTTCCATCTGGCAGTTTGTTAGACCCGAAGAAGGTAGAAATTTTGGAAACAAGTTAAAAGATGTAAGAATAACATTGACATCTTTTTTATTTGAGGCATTAAAAATCTGGTTGTGATTCGAGATAGAAAATTACTGCCTAAAATGCCTTGCCTTTTGAGCATTTTACACCAATATACTTACTTGTTTGTAGTTTTAGGGCAAATAATTTTACTTTTTTAAAAAATGTATTTGACCATGAAACGCTTTAAAAGGGTAGTTCTGAATTTCTGAAGTTTGCAAAGATAGAAATGGCAGTGACCATTTCCTCCTACTTCATTGCATTTCTACTATTTCAAAGTGCTAGCAGGTAACAGTCATTTTCAGAATGACCCAGATGAGAGAGCCCGATTGTGGAATGTGTGTGTATGTATGCTTTTATTGGAAATCTAGAGGTTGGCTTACAGTTCTTAGTTCTGCCACCATTAAAGCACAGTGATGCGTCATCACCGGTGTGAGAATAACTTTTGTTTACCTGTCATTGTTAACAGATATGAGAAATTGCATCAAGCTAGAAAAAAAGCAGGGTAAATGCATAAAGGCAAAGATAGTGCATTTCACAAGAGGAAAACCACTTGGGACTAAAATCAATGAAGTTGTTTATAAATTGTGCTTAACTTTAACTATAACTCAATTTTAAAAATCTAAACAAAAAATTGTGTTTATCTTCCCCAAAGAAATGTTCTTATGCAGTCACGTCTTTCTGTATTTAACGATACCCATAGGCAACAACACAGGCATTCCTTTCCCTGTTTACATTATGCGGCTTCGCCTATAGTTTTATATAATTTGGACATCTCTCTTTAAAGTAGTGAAGTTGTTTGTAATGTGCTTTATTCTCATGGGATGATGTTATTCTTTTACTTCAGGATATTGAAAAAGCCTATGAAATTGTCTGTCAAGAGGGGTCTAACTTAAACCCAGATCTCGGAGAGCTGGTGGTGGTTCCTTTGTATCCAAACGAGAAATGTGCATTGTTCAAGCCAAGTGATGAAACAGAAAAAAGATGCCAAATTTATCAGAGAAGAGTGGTGTTAACTGCCAGCTCTGGAGAATCTTTGATCTGGAGCAACACGGTCAGATTTGTTATTGATGTGGGTATGGAGAGAAGAAAGGTAATTATCATCAAGTAGTTGAATAGACCGCTGATCATTGTCTTGGGTTCCTACTATTTTGTTGACCCGAAAGTGAGGTTGAACTATATGATCTTGGAATTTCTCTGTATTTGGTCTTGTTTGCAAAGAAGGACTATCACGTCCAGTAAAAGAAGTCTTGATCACACGTCACTGCCTTTCAGGCAGGCTGGTAGTCTGGAAACAAATTAATTTGACTGAGGTACCAAGGGAAAAGTTTTTAAGGAAAGACAACTAGTAAAGCAAATTATTTGACTCTTAAACTAATCTCTTCCTCTGTACATCTCCCAGGTATTTTTGGCAGCCCTTTTATCAATGTAATTAGCATCTTCTCCCAGGTAATTTACTAGAAATTAGTTTCAAGTACGCTGACTTTAATTTTAGCAAATTTTGACTTTATAGTAGACATGATAAAACTCCATCCTAAATTTTTAAAAATATATGGATATTTTTATCACTTTCTTAAAATAAAAAATGAGGAAAAATGGAAGCAGGATATCCTAAACTCTTAAAGACACTGGGACTTGAGATATCACAGCATTTAAATGGAAAAGAACCTAGTTAGGTACTGACCCATCTGCCATCACTAGATGCTGTGTGGCTCTCATCTCTCCAGGAGACCATGCGTCTCCTCAGTTCCCTGATGACTCTGACAGAGCAGTTCCAGCCGTTAAGGGAGGCTCCCTTGGAACCAGTTTGGGTTGATCTTATTGAATTAGCCCACCATTCAGAGAACCCAGGGCTGTTACTTACCTTTAAACTACCCATAAGAAAACTCACTGCAAGTGCCATCTGCAGTGTTTGTATTAGCTGAGATGACTGGACAAGCTCAGCAAATGTTATAAAGGTGAGACCTCTGAGGCCACAGTCAGTCTGGCTAGAACCTTGAGGAAACGCAGCGCTGTCAGGTGGTCATCCTTTTCTCCACAAGGCACATGAGTATCTGTCATCATTCAGCAGTGTAGTGCTTTGAGAAGTGACATTTAATATTTCAGCAGATGATACAGAGGTCTCATATTTATTGAAGCAGCAGTGGGAGCAGACAACCTTTAAATCCATTTATCAGAGCCCTCGCAGTTTCCATCTCAAGGCGAGTGAAACAATAATAAACATTGCACAAAGGAAACGAGCCTGTAGCAGAGCATTTCAGGAAGTAAAGTGCTGCAAACAGCAGTCACTTCAGGGCCAGCGAGGCCACTAAATCTTGAGTGATCTGTTGCTAAAGATGCTGTCTTTCCGTTTAAAGGTGTACAACCCTAGAATCAGAGCAAACTCACTTGTCATGCAGCCCATCAGCCAAAGCCAAGCAGAGATACGCAAGCAGATTCTCGGTTCATCTTCCTCAGGTAGCACCGTGGACAGAAAACTAGCTGGCATACATTCCGGTCTGGAGGCAACACAGAAACATTAAAACCACTTTCCTGGTTTCTTCTAGGAAAACTCTTCTGTCTGTACTCTGAAGAATTTGCCTCCAAAGACATGCGGCCACTTAAGCCGGCAGAAATGCAGGAAGCCAACCTAACCAGCATGGTGCTTTTTATGAAGAGAATAGACATCGCGGGCTTAGGCCGCTGTGACTTCATGAACAGACCAGGTAGCTTTGTGCTCCGCGTCCACAGGCCGCCTGGCTGAGCCCTGCCTGCCCACCTGTCACCCTCCCCGTCCTAGGGGCAGGTGGCACTTGCAGTGCAGGCCAGCGTGGGGACTTGGTTTGCACTGAAGCAGTGTCCCCATTAGAAGTAAACATTCTCTAAGGTAGTTAAAAATTTAAAAAAAAAATTCTAGGACGCTGATGCTGGAAATTGTCTGCCATTGGACACTGGAACATAGAGAGCCTGGACCGGGCCACTAGGAACAGGAGGGATGGTGGAGAACGGAAGTCTAAAGCCAAAGAGGCCAGAGGGTAGAAGTCGAATTCTTGGCAGCGTTAGTTTCACGATGGGAACATTTGTAGGCAGACGACCCTTCCTCGTGAATCATACGATCACCTGAAGAAAACCCACTAGAAGTTCACTGCTTTTAATTAAGGTCAGACTTTTTCGTGAAGTGGGTGCCATTTTTAGGTTTGGGACTGAGGCTTTATGTTTACAGTCTGAACACCTTTCTCGTTGGGGGTCTCCTCACATCAGAGGTCACTGAGGATGGCCCTCATCACTGGAGAGATGCTGGCTTTCTCCCGTCTAACGTCAGACCTTGTCGGGAACTTTGCTGCCCCTACAGCCGGCTGCTCGGGTGGAAACCACCAGAATGCTGCACCAGAGGCTGAGGAAGCTCTAGGGGAGCGGCTCCCGCTGCCCAGATCCAGCCCCGTTTGCTTCGGCACCTGCTGCTTTGTGCCCTGACCCGCAGCTGAACTTCGCTGAAACTGAGGGGGTATTTGGGGTCCCACAGAAAAGTTTCTGACTTGTAGTGCTGACTGCCCTTCAGTTGATACTCGGTTTTCGCTTGTGCTTCAGTAAAAACAACTTCCTTCCTTTTTTCCGTACTTTAAGGCCCATGGTTAAATTTTTCAGTATGTTTATCAAAGGAGGTGATTGGCAATGTATTAACCTTGGTGTTACGATATCCGTGGCCTTTATCGAATTTGCACAAGAGAGCGCAGTCAGCCGAAAGACCCTCTAAGCAGAGTGTACGTAAAATGGAAACGGGACGCCTTCTGCTGTTTCGCAGTGCTATGTCTCAGTTCCTGTATTTTTCAGCCATTTTTTCCAGTGGTACCAATAGGATTTATAAGCCCTTGAGAAATACAGGTTGTATTAGAGTTACTCTTTCTCAAATATTTCTTAAGATAGCCCATGGGATTCAGAGTAGGTTAAGAAGAAGGCCCTACGAATGCTAACCTTTGACATAAAACGGCAGACGAGGAACTAGGCTGTGGAGACGGTTTGTCGTTACACGAAGAGCGCAGCCCGAGCCGCGGCCCCGCCGGCCCCCGGGAGCCGCGCAGGAGGCTCCGGGGCCTCGGCATCGCCTGCCGGTTCCCGGTCTGGAGGTCCCGACAGGTGGCTTGTGCCCTTCAGCAGTGCTGAGTCCCTCCCTAGAACCTCAGGGAGTTTTATGTTGAAACTCTCCCAGTAAACACTTTGGAAAGTCCATTACTTTTGGGAGCCCTTTGGAATCTTACATTTTCAACAGACTTCCCTAAAGGAGCAGTAGAATCTCTAAAAGGAGAAGGACCAGGTGAGCGCTGTCTAAAATGGATCTTCCTCTGTAGCCGTCTGTTCCCGCAGGAAAAGGGTCACGGGCTACTGCCCTGCAGCAGAATCTCAGAGCGTGCAGGGAAAAGAAGCCTCGATCGAACGCACGTGTGAAGACATTGGCGTTTGGGTTCCTGGGAGCACATCACCTGGGTAAAGGCCAAGCAGTCCCCAGCCTAGTGTCTGCCTCTGCGGATGTCAGCCAACGCGGCCTGGCACAGCGTTTCCCCACCTGAGAAGAGGATCCTTAAGCCCCGCCCCTTCCTAACTAGTGGAAGGAGTGAATATTAGTGATAAATGTGTCTCGAGGTGGCTCTGAGGGAAAAGACAGTCATAGCCTGTGATCTGAGGTTGTAAAACATGCTTGGCATACTCAGATTCAATACATTGTTCTTCTGTAGCAGTTGTTGGAGTGACAGGGGTTGAGGCAAGTGGGAAAGGGGCCAAGCTGGGGACCTGGGGGCGTGGGTGGTCTGGCTGGGGCAGGCTGGGAAATGCCGCAGCCGTGTTCCGGTAGCCACGGTCCCTTAACTTGCCAGCAGCGAAGCCACCCTGCTCTGGGCTTTCATTCTGATTCCTGAGGAAAGGGCATCTAGAAGGCGAGCATCTGTCCCTTGCATCCATTCTCAGCGTCTTTCTCCAGTGACCCTGGGGCTTCAGGTGGTTTGGCTTCTGTCGTAGGCCAGTCACGGCCATCACTCCAGAGGCCATCCCCTGAAGGAACATGTTTCATTTTAGAAAATTGCTCACCTCTGAAGCCCAAGAACCACCATGTCGATTCCCTGAGCATCTTCTTGTTCATGATAGTTACTTGGGGGACTGACTAGTCATGGAGAGAGAAGAAAGCAGGCCTTGTGATGTCAAAGACTTTAAAAAGCAAACAGCAGCCCGCAGCAGAGCAGAAGCCACATGTCCCTCAGTGCTTGCCCTCAGCATCTCTGCTCACTCCATGAGCCTCAGCCCTAATAACGGGACAAAAGGGTGAGGGTGACAACTTATCTTTGTCTCCCGACAGTAGGCACACAACTGTTTTCTGCTGTGCTTGGGGAAAACGTAACTGTGGATTAACTCTGACTCATCATTTTGGAAGGAAAAAAGATGATGCTTGCAGCTGCAGCATTGAACTCGGCGTGTAAATGAGATACGCAGATGCAGCAGACCTGCCGCCGCCTCAGGACCCACGAGCCGTGGGAAATGGATTTGGTGTAACGAGACTATTCATCGAATTCCCCTGATATAGATCTCTTTAAAAAAAAAATCCGTTATTGTTTTCTTCCCTGGTGCTGAGGACTAACCTCCATCCTGAGCGACGCAGTCACCGTTGATCTGGTCAGCAAGCTCAGGACCAGCTGACCACTTTGGGGGTCCCACACGCTTCCCCTCTGGGAGGGCAGTGGAGCCTGGACAGAAACTTGGGGACAAACTAGCCGAAATGTACGAGAGCAGATGTCATCTTAGTATCTGAACTCAGCTCATTTTGGTGGCAGCTGATGACTGGCTTTGGAATGATCGGTGAAAAATGAGGTCCAACACAGACTTGCCAGACGTGGCATTCGGGGTAAGACAGAGGCCTCGCAAAGATGGAGAAGGAGGCCAGGACAGAATGAAGTTGGGGCTGCAAAAGGAGGCGGTGAAGATTCTCCAGTGGGTTGATCTGTGGCGACGGGGCAGGCATTTCATAGGGTTCACCAGTCAGTGAGTCGGAACCTTGTGCGGGTCTGTTGACCACACCAGGAACCAGAGGGGACGTGGGCTGCGGACTTGTCCCCACATCGTGGCCTCTCAGAAGCAGCCTGGCTGCTGAGCCTCGTCTCTCTGTCCGCCGCAGGGAGCCTGCTGCTGGTCACCCCGCCAACAGCCCCGAGAGGCCTGGGCTGTTTCTCCGTTAATTAAGGTCACATGGTTATCTGTCAACGGCCACTCAGCTTTTTGTTATATTCAAACGGTGGAGGAGGGGTGTGAAAAAGAGGCACAAATATGCCAAAACCTCTCAAGAGCCAGCATGAGATCTTGGGAGCAATGGAGGAAGACAGTTTTCAAGATGCAAAGAAAACCTGGGACAGATTTTTAAAGGCACAGAAAGGAAGCCCTGTCAGCCCATGACACCCGTCAGGCTCTTCCCAGGTCCGGTGACCACGCGATTTATCCGTCAGGCCTGGGTGCTGGAGAGTGAAAGGGGACACTGTTCTTCAGTCCGCTGGTGAGGGACAGAAACGGGGCCGCCCTCGGCCTCACCGGAGGGGACTCCGCCAGCCAGCTCGGGCTCTGGGCGGACTGCCCACACTGCAGCCCCGGCCCTCACAGTCCGTGAGGCGCGGGATCTTCCCTCTCAGTGCCTCGGTGTCTTCATCTGAACATGAGATGCTCCACGTAATTCCTTCATAGACTTAAGATGAATTAGTAAGCACTCGCGGGCCCCGTAGCAATGTGATTTGCACATAGTAAACACTAGCTGTCGTCCCCTGGTAGCTCCTGCCTGAGCGCTGGCTGAGACAGGAGGCTCGTTGGCCCCGAGCTGCAGGAGATCCTTCAAAGGGCAGTTTTAATGGTGCAGGAAACAGCTACTGATCCCCGGGCCTTGGGAGGCAGCACCGGATGACGTGACAGCCACAGCACGTGACAGCCAGGTGGCCAACCTGCAGCCGGGAGACGCGGGTCCAGCAGCGGCTGTGCCGACCGCACGCCGGTTAGAACAGAGACTGCAGGTGGAAAGGCCTGGGTTCAGGTCCTCATTTTACAGCCGAGGAAACAGGCTGCGCAGCGCTGCGGCCTTGGCAGGTCACTTACCTCTTCCTCGCCTGTAACGTGCGGGCAGAGGGCCTGCCCTCTTGGGTGACGGGGTGACTAAGGTCCAAGTGAGGTTATTTACGCACGGGTGCCCACTGTACTGAGTAGGGTGGGAGCCGGGCATGTGCCAGCGTTCCTGAGCGTGTCCTGGTGAAATTAAGTGAAACGGGAGCCTCTCCCCCTCTCCTCTCCAGAGCCAAGCTTACTCTGTAGCATCCACACCGTCACACCAGCACACTCTGGATCCTTCATTTCTCCCCTCTGTGGGCTCCTTACTTCCGTGTGCACAGTGCCCAAGCCCCAGTGCTAAAACCAGTCAAGACCAGCAGCTTCATTTTCTGCCTCCGCCCTCTCAAGCGCTCACTCCGTTTCTCTGAGTCCGCCTGCACGTGTGCGTGTGTCTGATCCGCGTGTGTGTTCTTCTGGACGTGAGCACCACTATGCGACTCACTGGCACAAGCAGAGGTGCATTTTGATAAAGAATTGGGGTTTCTTACAAAATTCAGGACAAGAGTGTGGCAGTGCCTGAGGGACACCTAAGAACAGAGGCCTGAGCAGCACTGGGGCCATTTCTCGTCTCTGTGCATCTCGGCTCGCTCTCCCCTGCTGAGTGCCCGAGTGGGCATCCCTGTGAGGCAGAGGGGAGCAACCTGATTCCTACTACTTCACGTCTAAGATTTTGGCACCCATTTCAAGGCCTTAGGAATCATGCCATGTGAGGCGATCATTCTGGAAATGACACAGCTCAGCCTTGGACTCATCTGACCAGTGCTCTTGCTTAGACTCAGCACCGGGTCAGTCCCTTCCTCTGGCTGGTGGACGTAGACCCTCGTTACAGATTGACGACCTCTTCATTTGTGAGCAGCCTTTCCGCAGACGCCACGGAAGGAAAACGCAGATTCACTGTTGGCGCCTGACACTTGGGGTTCCATGGAAAAAGGCAGACGGAGCCAGAGAGAAGTACTGCGACAGGAGCCCCTCAAGTTACTTTGAGTGATGGCAGAGGGGGAGGCGTGTGACCTCGCAGCGAGCTACCCGACGGGGTGCGGCTGCCGTTGGCAGTAAAGCCTAAGAAAAATGTTCGTCCATACCGACATTGCCTTCAGGATAAAGCGGTGTGACCCTGCGCTGCTGTAAGGAGCGGCCTCGCGCTGAAGCATTTACATGTCATTTGTTTGCATTATTTGCCATGGATTACACTGAAACAGCGCTGCCGTGAAGAACCGTCATCTAAACCCTTCGGCTTTTACCTAAGACAATTTTATGGGCCACACTGGGGAGATGTCTTAAAATGCAGAATGTGATATTCACAAGTCCTATCCGGTTATTTATTGTTGTTCCTTCGCCTGCATCATCTGCATTCGTCATCTTGTTCTTTCTAATATCGTAAAACCCCAAGAACTTCTTCTCTTTCCCTGGCGTTAGGACCGAGAGCAGAATCATGAAGTTGTTTCTGATAGTAACCCTGTGTGCGGCAGCTCGGCTCCAGGGCATAAAACTGCGGAGCAGGTGCCCTCTGGGGACAAAGGCGGTCTGTGAAGCCAGATGCTTACAGGGACAATTGCCAAGGATCCTATAACTTACAATGCAGCAGCTTCGCTGATTTATTGAAATTGGTTTCTAAGCAGCTTTCAGTAATTAAGTTTGTGCCCCCAGCCCGCTCCCACTCTGTTCAATCCGAGGTGCTTATTTCTCTTGCTGTTTCTTGCGCCTTCTCCAGCGGGTCAGCTGTCACTTCTGATTTCATGGCTCACTGATGGAACTCTCGGACGTTTTTTCTAAATAGCCCATCTGTTTACCTCCCGGGACTGTGACTTCTCAAGGTCTCATCCTCGCCAGGGTCTAAGAATGAACAAGGAGTCCGCCCGTGCTCCTGCGAGTGCCCAGGAGGGACCAAGGGGTCAGACCCCAGGAACGGAATCCCCTGGAGGCCATGCTCTTCTCAGTTTTAAATCTTGATGAGAGAAATAAAAAACAACAGGGAAGTCAAGCCTCCTTCCTCCCAGGTGGGGGTGAAAGCTGCGTCCTCCAGCGGGTGCCTGGTCTCTGCAGCCTGCCTGCACCCCCAGCCCTGACCCTCGCTTTTCCCAGTAACTGGTCTCAGGCTTGCGGGTCGCACGTTGGAGGCGAGATCATGCCTGTGACTTGCTCGGCTCTTCTCCAGCAAGAGGGCTGGAGATGTGGGGAACTGTCGCGCCCCACAGCGGTGGCTCCTCCCAGCATCTCCATGTCTCCTGATTGGAATTGGGGATTTTATCAAATCTGAATTTGTGACTGGCTTTTTAGTTACACAGTTTGCCTGAAATTTTGATAAACAGCTTAGTGGTCAGAGTTTGGCTGGCAAATAAGTAACTGTTTACCGTTTGTTACTTGGAGCTCCCAGATAAACTCAGTTAAACTGCTGCTGAGGTCCCCGCAGTCTTCGTCTCCCACCTGCCGTGCACACATCGGAAGTGAGACGAATGAAAGCAGCTCAGTGGCTCATCAGTCCTTCCGTTTCGCTGGTAGAACGATACAGCAGCTTTACACTATGTGATTTGCTTCTTTGGGGGGCCTGGTGAAAACCCCAAGTATTCATTTTAATACAACTTTAATTTGCTAGGGCAAGGAGAACACCTCACTTCGAATAAATGGATTTGTCTTTTTAGGTGGATATTAAGCATATATAATAAATACTACACCATTACTGATGTTATATAAACTTTAAAGGGATGGAGTTATTTGCACTGGCAAATAACTCTCTTAGCATCCTTGTCCACTGCTCCTGTCATCTGTGCGTTCTGGGTCAGTTCTGATTGATTTTTCTCTTTAGCATGGGCTTATATTTTCCTGCTTTTCATGCCTCGTAAGCTTTATTGAATGCTGGACAGTGTAGATTTGTCTGCATTCGTTACTGGACGTCTTGTATTCCTGCGAGTATTCTTGAGCTTTGTCCTGGGATGCAGCACGACTCTTCCAGCTCTTGTTCTAGGGTTAGTTGGCTGGCCCTGGACAGTGCGTATGTGGGGTGTAGTTCTCGTCTGTTTCCCCTGCAGAGCTCCACGCATGCTGAGGTTTTGCAGGCTGGGTGGTGGAAACAGGCATAGCCTAGATCCTGTGTGAGCACCGGGCACTGACCCTCCGTTCCTCTGGATGGTTCTTTCTCTGGCCTGGGGTGGTGTCTCCCATGGGCTCTGCTGACTGGTGGAGGGGACGCTGGTAGGTCTGAGTCCTCTCTCTGTGCAGCTCTCTCCTCTCAGGCACAGCAGCTTGCAAGCTCCGGCCGCCTTAGTCTCCCTGGACCCTCGGCAGCATCTTCGTAATTGAGGCAGTCTGGCACTCTCCACCTGGGTTCCCCTCCCTGCACCCAGCCTGGAAGCTCTCTCAGGGCAGTAAGCTGGGCAGTCCTAGGGCTCACCTCGTAGGGAATCACTGTCCTCCGTTGCCTGATACCCTGTCTTGCAAACTATTGCTGCATATATTTTGTTCACTATTTTGTGTGGGAAAATCCAGTACCTGTTACTCATCTTGGTTGTGTGAGACTTTCTGATTATTAATTTTTTCTTTCCTAGCACCGGAAAGTTTGATGCAAGCTTTAGAAGACTTAGATTATCTGGCAGCGCTAGACAATGATGGAAATCTTTCTGAATTTGGAATCATCATGTCAGAGTTCCCCCTTGACCCACAACTCTCCAAGTCCATCTTAGCGTCCTGCGAGTTTGACTGCGTAGATGAAATGCTGACAATCGCTGCCATGGTAACAGGTATTCCTTCAGGGCTGCTCTTTTGTACGGTGAATCTGCAGCAGGTACAGATTTAAATGAGATCCATTGAAATGATAATGAAATGTTCTAATAGATGAAAAAGGTAGAAAATTAGAATCCAGTGACTTTCTTAATCAGACAGGTGGGAGCCTGCCACGCCTGCCTCTGCGGCAGTGGTTGGTGCACACCGAGACGCTGTCCCTGGAAGCGCTCTTCCCCGAGTGGTTGCGTTTCCTGCCCCCTCATTCATCTTGGTTTGTGTGTTTTCATCGATTCTTTTACTGGCAGAACAAACCACAGGCTGCGCTGCACGAGGACTTGAGTTCTTATCCTGTCCCTGTGCCGGGGCCCCTGAGCACCTGGGGTCCCCTGTCCCGCTTAATACAAGCCCGGTGTCAGCTGCCCTGAGCAGACCTGAGAAAAGCAGACCAGCACGAGGAGGAGCGCAGAGCGACAGCTCACGCCAAGCCCCTCTGCTTTCTGAGGGAATGAGGGTGACGTGGTATTTACAGAGTGAGACGGGAGGCCTGCGGGCAGTGAGCCGCCCTCTGCCTGCTGCTGCTGCCGTTGTTATTATTGCTGACCTTGTGACCTTCTGTGTCCTGAAGCTCCTGACTGCTTTTCGCATCTGCCTCGTGGAGCCGAGGAGGCCGCCTTGACTTGCTGGAAGACATTTTTACACCCTGAAGGAGATCACTTCACGCTCATCAACATTTACAAGGCCTACCAAGACACAGCTCTGAGTTCCACCAGTGACCGTAAGTTCATGCTTGTCATGCTCAGAAATGCCCTCCTCATCCCACCCTTGCTTCCCCAAGTAAGGCTGAGTGGTTATTGAGCAGGCACCCTTTTCCCCGAGCCCCACGGGTCACTTGAGCCCCGTGCGCCCGCAGGTTTCCCCTGAGTGGCAGAAACTCAGGCCTCCTGTCCCCGGAGCCCTGGCACCCACAGGGGCTGGCCTGCACCCACAGACGCCAGCCCCCGGCCCAGCCAGCCTTCAGGGCGAGCTTGCCTGGGACACGAAATGGTAGACAGACCAACCTGCACGGTCCAGCTCCGGCCCTCCCGGGTCCGGGGGACTCTGAGCGCCCCCCGGGGCCAGAGCTGTGCCGCATGTGGTAGTAACATGGCTTGCTCACTACTAGATGGGGAGAGGATATGGAGTGTTCAGAACAAAACAAATAACCCAAAAAACCCAGCTCCAGGTAATGGTAAAGAATAGGCTGATGAGCTGAGGGCGGCTGGAAAGAATCTGGAACCTGACCGGCGCCTGGCAGAGGAGGGGACGTCCAGAAAAGTAGAAAGGCGTGTGGAACAGCTGAGGTGGGGTCCCGGGTGTGTCTCACTTCGGGGGGTCTACTCCTGTTCCCAAGATAAGGGAACTGAAAACTCTGTCAAACGCCTGTGCTGGACGCTGAAGACAGGAAGAGAGCCTGCCTGCAAGGAGGATTACTCTCACCTTGGTTCTCCACGACCCTTTTTTACCTCCTTTGCTCAAGTAGATGGTGTGAAAAATATTCAAAGTGAAGTGGAAAATATGGCAGCAGTCTGAATGGCAGTATTGTATAGACCAAGGAGTTAGTTTTTCAAGGCTGGAAAGAAAAAGTTCTCAGTTGAGCCAGAAAGTACACGAGGAGTTTGGTGGCATCTTTGGCGCACAGGCAGGACGGCCGACACCGTTTGACCAAGTGCCTGCTCTTGTGGCTCCACGTGGGTCTGAGGGAGTAGACAGGGCAGGGTCGACGAAGGTCCTCAGCTCACGATGCTGAGGTCACGTGCACTCCTGGGTCAAGGCAAAATTCTGGTTCCATCTTAAGTAATTATAGGTGGCAAGAAAGAGTAAACTTCAAACTGATCCAGGGGACTGAATTTCAATATAAAATTTGCAGCTGTGGTCGGTAAGCTTACCTGTAACATGATGAACTCCCAAAGCACCCTAGTAGTGATCCTTTCTTATAATTAAATAGTATGTGAGATAATTTCATGGGTCAGAGGTGTTTGTACTGTAAGCTTCTCCCTCCTGGTTTGAGGAAATGTTGTGGCCATGCACATCCTCACTTAGACACACTGGACAGAATGTTGCTCTGAAGACAGTCTCCTCTGCCTCTTACGAGCCAGATTACGGGTGATATGCTTTTGGTCAGTGCTGGGAACGTGCACTGTCCACAGTTGTGGGACCGTGGAACCCCCCCCCACAGCCCCCTACGGGGTAGGTGCTGCCAGCCAGCATCCTCTGCCTTCCTGGCAGGGCCACGGACAGTTGGTCCCGCCGCCACTGGAGGCCCTTGGCCTCGCTGCCTCCCCACCACTCACTCAGGTGACCCCTTTTTTAGGAGAGGAAAGCACAGGGGACGTAGAGATACAGTGTCCTCCTGACCTGGGTTCTTTCAGCTTATGACAGATCGTCTCTCAATGGCCTCTCGTTCTTTCCTGCCTAGACTGTGTTGAAAAGTGGTGTCACGATCACTTCCTCAACTGTTCTGCACTCAGGACGGCAGATATCATCCGAGCTGAGCTCTTGGAAATTATCAAGCGAATAGAGCTTCCCTATGCAGAACCTGCTTTTGGCTCAAAGGAAAACACTCTGAACATAAGGAAAGCTCTTCTGTCTGGTTATTTTATGCAGGTAAGAATGGATAAGGCCACTTTGGTATGGTTGTGACAAAATTTCACATATTCAGGACATCCTGTCAGAAATACCTCACTTAGGATGATTATTTTATTGTTAACTTTGAAATAAAATCTTAAAAACCCTTACATGTTGTTAAAGATTTAATATTTAAGTATACTTCCCCTCAAGAGAGTGGAGAGCTAAGCCAGAATACGTGAGCTTTGTCCAAAAGGAGAAAAGATCTTTAACTGCGGAGAAACTTAATTAAAACTCTCTTTCTGGCTGAACGTCCGGCACAGTCCCCCTTGTCACCAGGCTGTGAACGAGCTCACGTGAAAGGCCGTGTCCCACTTGTTTCTTCCCCAGAGCGAAGGCTGACTAACATAGCTCCTCTAAACCGAGCACGTTACAGAAACAGGTGTGCTCTTCCCGTCTTGGTAAGAGAAATACTGTGGTATTTCCACATAAATTCTCAAGCAGTCTTACTGGGGAAAAGCAGTGTCTTGGCGTGGATTTCCTCACCTGTAAGGGGAAAGTAAGGCCCTGCGTCACAGGGTTACCGTGAGGGCTAAGTGAGCTAATAAAACATCAGGAGGGAAGCATTTGGCAGTTGAGCGCGCGGCCCACAGTGCGGCAGGGAGCCCGCTGGCCTTCTTGACCAGAACAGTAACCTGTGCTGAGGCTGTGAAACTCACATGCCGCGCCGTTGTGGCACCTGCCCCGGAACTGCTGAAGTTAGTCACCATCGTCATCACTGTCCTGGGGGGCAGGCACGCTCAGTGGTTAGAGCACGTGCTTAGCACGCACCATGTCCTGGGTTCAACCCCAGCACCTCCCTCCATTGAAATAACTGAATAAACCTAGTTACCTTCCCCCCCCAAAACAAAAAAACCAAAAACATCATCACTATCTCCAGGTTCTGGGCAAAACATGTTTACGTCTTACTTTCTTTATCTGAAAACAGGAATCATGAGTGGCAGACTTCGTTGTAACTATCCTGTATGACGTCCTTGGGAACTTTTTAAACAGAATGTTCTTGTGTGTTGATCTCCGTATTAATGCAAAATCTCCCTCCTTAAACCCCGCCTCGTAGATCGCGCGGGACGTCGACGGCTCAGGCAACTACCTGATGCTGACGCACAAGCAGGTCGCGCAGCTGCACCCCCGCTGCTGCTATGCTGTGGCCCGGAAGGTGCCCGAGTGGGTTCTCTTCCACAAGTTCAGCGTGTCTGACAACAACTACATCCGCATCGCCTCCGAGGTCTCTCCAGAGCTGTAAGCTGAATGGAGAAAAAGGGGGTTCCTTATGAATTCATCTTTGAAGAGCAAGGGACACACTTTCAGTTATAAGCAGCATATACCGCTACCCACCTGAATTAATGCTGAGGACCTGCTGAAGGCAGGGCTCTGTAGACGGCTAAGAGATGCTCCTGCCTCCAAGGCTGCGGCCTCCAGGGAGCACAGTGTAGAAACAGGAAACACAGCTCGATGCACCTTAGGGGGATCAAGATGCCTCAGAGGAACGGGGCCAGCAGGCGCAGGCCTTGGGGAGGAATGAGCTTAGCCGTCTCAGAACATTGAGCCTCCGAGACTGCAGGGGGTGGGAAGGGGAGGTTGAAGACAGGCAGGTACCAGGGGTGTAGGGCCCATAAGGGCCACATAAAGAGTCTGGAGTTGGTCCTAAGTGCAGTACAGAGCAACTGGAGCGTTTTAAGCAAGGGTAACCTCTTCTCCATACATTTTAAAGATCACTCTGGCTGCTAAGTGAGAGGGCCGTAGGGGCGGCAGAGAGAACAGACCCTAGCCTCTCAGAGGCTGTTGCAGATGCCGGCCCCATCCTGAAGGTACCACTGCCACTGGGGCAGTGTGATGTCCTAGGCAGGAGCCAAGAGTAACTGTAGGTGTGCCAGCTTCAGCAGCTGGATGTGGTGTCATATTAGTTAGTAAGAGAAAGATGCAAAGATACTCCCTCTCTTGCACACCCAAAGTTCTCCCAAGCATCTGATCTGATCCTTCGCAAACTGCGATGGGCCTTAGGGGAAGTACCAGTTTCCCTGGTGGTCAGAGTGGTGGGTATCACTTCCGCTGTGTGGCTTAACACTAGAGAACCCAGCTTATCCTAGAAATGCAATTGGACTGGCTCCATGAAAACCAGAGTATTTATTCTACAAAGGCAGTTAAGACACTGAGAAGTTCATATTAATCACAAGTTCTACAAGTAGGTTCTCCGGGGCTGGGATGTGCCCAGTCATGTTTGGTACCTCTCACCAAAAAAGAAAATTTCTTGTTTTAAACAGATTTATGCAACTGGCACCACAATACTATTTCAGTAATCTGCCTCCTAGTGAAAGTAAGGACATCCTACAGCAAGTAATGGATCATCTTTCACCCATTTCAACAATGAAAAAGGAACAGACAGTGTGTGAAAAGTGCCCTGAAACTACTGAGCAAAGATGCACTGTGCAGTGACTCTGCAGAAGCTTCTACACAAAACCTGATGTGCAATAAAACCCCCAGAGGGAGCCTGACGGCAGCCCACCGGCGTGACGCGCAGACACCCGGCGGGAAGGAGGGCGCCATACCCCACACGAGGTGGTCTTGAAAAATAACACTTTGTATATTATTTAAAAATTAAAAATAGAAATTTTTATTGAGTTCTTTAAATTACTACTCCATGTCTTTCTTCTTATTGGAAAAGTTTTTAATCAACCATTCTTAATTTGACCAAAATTTTAAAAAGCAAAGATATTTTGCAAATGTGTCATGGACACGGTGACAGAACCCTGCTTTTTGTAGAGGACCTTAATCTGAATAAATCCATGAGTTTTTCAGTAAATCTCCACTGAGTCTTCTGGTCATTTCACCAAAACAAGCCACCACTGACCATGGGAAATGGGTTAGACAGACAGATGTTCTTTCAGTTTATCCATGATTTCATTCATTTTGTCGCCCGGAATTAGCATCACGGTTCTCAAGGGCTTCATCGGTGCATCATCAAAAGACCATCTGCCTCCCAGACACGTGTCGCTCTCCTCCTGGACTGAGTAGCTGAACTTCAGGATTGCCTTCTAAACCAGAAAGCCATGAATTTGAAATGCAGACAATCGAAAAGCAAAACTCATTTAATCAAGAACAAAAAATACCATGTTTGGCATGTGCAGGAAGAGTGACAGCTAAAGGAAGTAAAACATAGAATCAAATAAGCTTTACATGGACAGGCAGGCAGAAGTTACAGAACACTCCCCAACACAACACTAAGGCAACTGTACTTCAACTAGCAATAAATGCAATAAAGTAAATGTGTTGCCTACTTTAAAAAAAATAACCACTCACCAAATAGATTTTTAACCTACAAGAGGGGTATGGAATGAGCTGTCCCATTTCTAAGAGGTTTGCAAGTAGCTAAGTAACAGTAACACCACTGCCCACTTTTACACTGTTTATAATTCTAATGTCACTCATTCATAATCTCATCTGATTCTCAAAATAATCTTGTGATACACAAGTGAAGTTAAGACTCACAGCATCTGACAATAAGAAGAATCACCTTCAAATGCTGATCTTACCCACTGTCCCAGCTGCTTCCTTGGCACAAAGCTATTGACAGGTAAACGTGCATGACCAGGCTGGCTTAAAACACCCACAATACGTCCCTGAAATGATCTACCTCAAGTGCTGAGGCATACTTTTTTTTTTAATTTCCAAATATTTACTTCCTGGAAAATAAGGTCAGAGCTGAATCTAGGATGCTTTAGTCTTTAGCGGAAGCCTTAAAAGTAATGAGTGAGATTATCCAATTCAGGAAAACACATCCTTCCTCAGAGATTTCTGTAACACTTTTGAGAGGAAGGCCGCATAGGAAAGTATATTCTCTGGCATTTGGGTGTCCATTCACAGCACAAGCTTTTATAGAAAGTGCTAGAAATCCCACCAGTGGGATGACATCCAGGACTCGGCACAGAGCAGCATGTGAGTCAGCACTGGGAGGGCAGGGTCCAGCCCATCTTCCACACAGACCAGACGATGGCCCTCATCTCCCTCAGACTCAGTGTCCCCATCTGCAAACCCAGGCTAGTGTCCACCTCCCAGTGTGGCCTGAAAGTTACACGTCCTACGGTGAGCACGTGCTCGGCGATGACCTCCCCACCCTCGGTGTGACTAGCTCTTAGCTGCGGCAGACACAGGTTTAGAAACAGAACGGCCACACCTGAAGGACTTTGACATGAAGTGGGAAAGCAATAAATCCTGATTATCATCAAGAAAATGTTGACATCTACACAAGCAGATGAAAACAGGAGAGTCTTACCTCGTAGAAAAACTCCTCCTCTGCATTTGCAAACATTAACTCAGCTTTCTTTTGGTTGCTCCATTTCTTTTTGGAATTGCTTTTTCCTGCTTCCACAAACGTCTTGCTGATCAGAAGGTAGAAGCAACACCTCCCACATGGCTTGTTGGTTTTGTGCGCCTCTGCTAATTCTTTCCTACAAGGAGACACACGAGGTTTGCCTGCTGGGTCAGGAGAGATCCACCGACAAACCAGAGAACAGAGAAAACCAGTGAGGCCTCTTCACTGGGCTCTGCTGTGACACAGGCTAACAGAGAGATGTTAGATGGAAAGCAGTGAGTTTTCTCTACGCGGCCAGCTGCACTTTGTAGATTACGGCAGTGCTTTTCATGACTAACAGTCTGATGATGCTCTGCAATTATGCTCTGAGTTGTGGATACACAGCCCCCAACAAATGAATCTCAAGTTCATGCAACATCGCTGCTCTGCCTACGCTGAGGTTAAAAGTACATGAGAAGCTGGATTTTCTAAAACATACACTGACCTGAAACACACAAAGGCACGTGGCCAGGACCAGTTCCATGAGAACACGTGACTACTGGATCTCCAGTGAGCAGCGTCTGGGACTCCTTTCTGACCTACTGCACGAACAGCACGGCAAAACAGGCCCTCAACTTGACCACAGTCCGTAAGACAGCAAGGAAGCCTTAACTTTTTTCTTCCTTTAAATTAGACATAACCCTGTGCATCGAGCTAAATAAAAATGTAAAGCAGCTCAGAATAAACCACTTCAGCTTCCTTTAATGGAGCATCAGGAGAGAGCAGATCACCCTCCTATGAAACCAAACGAGCATGAGCTCCAGCCGACCAGAAAGACGGCAAAGCAAAACACAACACACGGCGCCAGATGGACAATCTGAGCAGCAGCAGAGGGGTGGGTGGGGGAGACGGAGAAAGAGAACAAACCTAAAAAGCAATGAATCTATAAAGAAAAGATGGGAAACCTAAAGGTTTTCAGACCAGTTACATTCACACCAACTAGTTCAAGGAAAACCCCAGGCGCTGCGACCTCTGAGAGGCGCGACCCTGTGAAGCCCAGGGGGCCTGCTGGCGACGTCGGCCTCCTCTACCTCTACCTCAGAGCCCAGGCAATACCAATTCTTAGCTCTTCATGCACTCAAGAGTATTTTTGTAGCTTGAAACTCCTGCATTAAAAAACCAAACAACAAACCCTGAGAAGCCAGAGACGCAGTGTCAGGGCCATGGTTGCACCAGTCATAAATGTCCCAACAGAATGTAGGAGTGTTACTGTTTTTGTAATTATTGTTGTAGTTATTCAACATTTTATTCATGTTACAGAAATCTATCTGTGAAGAGGGTGAAAAACTTTGGTCATATGGGAATAAAAAGTCTAAATGAAACATCTATTTTTACACCATTTAAATCTTTAAGATTATTAAGGCTACCATCATAGTGGTCCTAGTAATTAAAACACTTAAAAAGCCAATGACTACTACTGCATGCCTCTCACAGGCTGTTCTTCCATTCTCACTACACTGTTGGTTAAACCAAGAGCAGAACCCTTTCTATACCAACAAACTCCATTTCAATCACGTTTCTGAATCCACCTGGGGAAAAAACTACTGTTCAAGGGCACTTTCCGAAGCCTCTTACTGAAGCTGCTGGTGCATGGGCAGGGCAACCTGTGGAGGGACGTTAATGAACCGCTCGCTTAGCAGGAAGCCCACGGGCTTGGCGGAGTCACTGAGAAGCTTGCCCAGCTGTTCAACCAAGCTCTTTTCACAGTTCTTCTCACAGAGGCGGAGAATCAACTCTTTAATTTGTTCAGCACATGGGGTACCCTAGAAACAAAGAGAAGGCTCGCTTTTTATTACAGGCCATCACTTACATGAGAAAACCCGAAGGTGAGAGCTATCACTGTTTATCTTACCAGGTAAGGGGAGTTTTTGCCATGACCTTTAAAGCCTTCTATGTCTTCAGGGCTGACTGCTTAAGATTTTTGCAAAAGTAACTCCGCCTGGTCTTTACCAGCCCATAATCAGTGGGAAAAGGTTAGTCTAACACTCAGACACACTGGATGGAAATTCTAGTTCATCTCATAAAGACAGAAATAACTGCATTCACGTAAAAATTAAGGTAAAGTGTAGCCTGCATCTTATTCTAAGGAGGGTAAGCAACCGGTTCTTACTTTTTTGAGAACTGATCAATGATTCAGTAAAAAGAAATGAGTGAGCACGCAAATAAATGTGCACCTCAACTTCAGGGAGCAGTAAAGACTCAGAATCGAAGAGAGCTGCAGAGGAGGGCACAACAGCCCCCGTGTCAGCACCACATCAGACACAGCTCCTGGAAGGTCAGCAGTGATTCTCTACACCACAGGCAGTAAATGACTGTGGCTGGGTGCAGATTAGTCAGAAAAAAACAAAAACCCCTTCACACTGAAAAGAGGATCACAGTAAGATTTCACAAGAGCACATGTCCTTGTGGTTAATATCACTGTCTGATTTTTAAGGGCAGTTTCATCATGCATTTCATAAAATTAATTCTTTAGGTTTGAGCCTAAGGAATAACCATTCCAATGCCACCCAGTGAAACCAACCTTTCTTTCAGTTAAATTCAAAAGACTTATGAAGCCAAAAATCTCATCTTCATCCACATCATCATCACTGTCTTCAGAAACATCCGTTTGCTATTTGAAGAAGAAAAAAAATTTGTATTTGGTTGGGAAGAAGTGTAACACCAAGTCTTGGTATCTGGGCCTCATTTATCTTTTCACTTTTCCAACACAAACCTTAGAAAGGCATCACAGACTAACACTGTGTGGTCATGCTCATGTCACTTTACCTCCCTTGATTCTGTCCTTTTTACACTCTGGATGATCTCTTTCTGCTGTAAATTTCTTTTTACTAGATTCTTAAGACATTTTTCTCAAAGTACTATAAATCCAGAACAGGTAAAAATCTCATGAAATAAACCATTTGAGTCTGTGTCCTAAGTGACTTGGCTGGACCCAGCCATGCTTGTTTCTCTGTGGGCCCCCACCACCGTCTCACCTAGAATCCACACCTCCAGAGCCCTGGCCATGCGGGACCCCCAGTGCGGGTGAACGGTGCTGGTGTGCCTCCCATCCTACCACATGGGCAGGAGAGAAGAAAAAGGGGGCAAGAAAGGAAACGAGGAATTACAGTGACTGCTTCTCATCGGTACCTACCTGGCCTCAGGACACTGATGAGCCAGGGCTCACATCTGTTACAGAGCACGTGCCACGTGCCAACACTGTTCAAAGCACTTTACACTTGGCAACTCATCTCATTCACCTATCGCTCTACAAAGTAGGTACCAGGACCACCCTCATCATCAGAGACGCACATGGAGGCACATTAAGGCCATGGTGGCAGACTGTATCTTCCGCAGACAGCCTCATCAATATATCTCCTATCCCACATTCTCTTCTTACAAAGTGACCTGGACACTCTTCCCACTGAGAGGGGTGGCGTCTATGCGCCCTCCCCGTTAACCTGCATAGACCTTCGTGTCTGCTGATCAAGTGAATGGTGGGAATGACACTGTACCACAAGATGTCTTTTGGGTAGAGAGGCCCACGCTAGAGAGGGGCTGAGGCCTGGGCCCACAGTCCCAGCCACTTCCCAATGGAGAGCCGGCACTAACCTGCCCTGCATGGGAGTGAGCCGTTTGGCCAGAAAATCCTCCAGGCCCGCAATGAGCCTCCCTGGCTAACGTGACCTGGAGCAAATAAGAGCTGTCCTCACTGAGCTGTGACCATGCCGGAGAGTCACGAGCTAAACAGATGACCGCTGCTGCTCTAAGACCCTGAGACGCAGGCAGCCGCAAGGAACAGAAAAAGCCAGTGGAGGATAAGTGGCTGAGGCAGGATTCACCCCAGTCCTGCCCCCTCCTCCTCCAAAGGCCACCCCCCTGCTCTGGGTGACGCCACTCAAGGCTTTCTCTTCTCCCTCTCCTGTCACTCCTGAGTACCCCCGGCAGGCTCTGCTAATTGCCTCACTCATCCAAGCAAGGCTGGTCCCCAGCATCTGTCCCCGCCCTCCCTGGGAATCTCAACGCCCCAGTCTCCAGCTGCTGCTCAGTATCTCATCTGCACATGTCACAGGAAAGTCAAATCCAAAATGTTCCCCTCCCAACCTCATCATCCTCCACGGTTGCTGTCTTGGTTCTCCAGCAGACACGTGAGAGTCACCGTGACTCCTTTTCCCCCAGCTCTCAGACCCAATCGCCCATTAAGCCCCACCACGTCTCATCTCCCACACATCCTGGGGACCAGCCCGCTTCTCTCCCCACCTAGCGCAACTACCCGGATGACTGCATTAATAACCCTGACCTGCTGCGACGGCCTCCTAACCAGCGATACTTTCCAATTTGAATTTCTGGCCTGCTTGCTATAAACCAGGAAGAACTTAGGATAAAGAACTAATTTAATCAGAACAGACACAACTGTCCTGCTTACCTTAATCACACTCCCAATGTGGTTCTGCTGAATTAGGAGATCTGTTAGTTCTGCAGTGTTCACGGGAGCTTTTAGGAAAAGCTTGGAGGAGAAAAAAAATTATTTTAAATTAAAACTAAAGCATGATTTCTAATAAAAGTTCTAATTTCCATATTCAAATAATAATGAAATTTCAATGATTTGACCAGAAAGGTGACCCAGAAAAGCAATCCCAAGAGGAAAGAAAAAGCCCAAGAGAGTCAAAGAAGTAAAGGCACTGAAATTTAAGAAAAGGCAGTGGGAGGTCATACAGGAGGCGCTGGGGAGGAGGATGGACAAAAGGCCAAAGAATGTGGTGACCAGGACACCGGAGGCTGGAAAGAAGGGCAGAGAACCAAAGCTCCCCTGTACAGCATAAAGGAACAAGCAGAAGCCGCAGGCACGGATTCTGGGCACCAGACATGCAGTCAGTGACAGGCTGTGATGTGACAGTCCCTCTACCCCACCAGGTCTGGGTATGAGCTAGAGAAAAACAGAAGAGTAGCTCTAGTAATTAAAAGATGAAAGGGAGGGTATGTGAGAACACAGAATACTTAAATATGTGAGTCAGAGGAAGAGCTCTGGGAGCAGAGGCACAAACAGGGGAGTCTCCCAGGAAAAGGAGAGAACCCATTCCTCCTTCCAGGCAAGGTGGAGAGGGTAGAAATGGGAGTTCTAAAATAGAAGAAATGAACTTTGACAGAACTTATGTCGAACAGCCTGGAAATTCTCAGAAGAGCAAATTCATGTGTAATGAGTCAAAGACAATACCTGCTGCAGCAGTTTCTTAATCCCGTCGTAGTCATTATCTGAGATGGAATGAGCTTCAAACTCAATATTCACTTCCTGTAAATGACACACAAAACAGGTCATCAGACGTAACTCACCAAGATAGTCAGGCATTATTTTCCATTTGCAGATTTTTCCTTTCCCTCTACCTCCATTCTTTCTGGCTCTATAGCTACAGAACAGGCCAGAAAAAGGACAAGAAGAAGAAAGTGTTACCTAAAGAACTGTAACTGTCTAGGCTTCAAAATAAGCAAACACAGCCAAGACCGCCATCTGCACAGATAACAAAGCACCTTCACACCGTCTCCTCTTTTGACCCAAAAGCCTGAGAACAAAACACTCAGAGTGACCTAGTTTTAATGCTGAGAAAGTCTGTTCTGGATAAAGCAAAGGAGAAATTGTTATTTACCTGACTGCAGTAAGAGTCAGCAAAGAACAAAATAACTTGCGAAGTCCCTGGCACCGCCGAGAGCTCGATTCAGCCCCTGGATATGAGGCTTCAGTCACTGGGCCAGCACTCCCTCCGTACAAGCACTGTGCCAGGCACTCGAGGTGAAAAGGGAAGCAAAGCAGGCATGAATGATAATGCCCTTAGGTGGGAATACAGACATTAAGGAAATAAATATTCATGGAAATAAAGTTACAACTATACATGGTAGCAAACACAGGTGAATGGTGCTATAACAGCCTAAAAAAATAAGAGGTCGGAAATTCAGGAAATGCTTCCCTTAGAGAAGCAGCACTTGAGCTGGGAACTGAGGACTAGTAAAGAGAGTTCCTGGCACAGGGAGCAGCACATACTAAGGCCCTGAGGCAGGAGGAAATGTGGTGAGTACAAGCAACTGAAAGGAGGTGCGTGCAGCAGGGCGCCCTGATCTATCTCTGTAAAGCAACAATAACAGACCCTAAGACACAAGGCCACTGAAATACCCCGTAAGAAAATGAAAGGGTCACTTCATGCCAAAAACAAACCCCTAAATGCTTTTAAGTGTTAAATAAGCTCAGTCCTTGAGGATCCTAAATCACACCTTGATAAGTGATACCGAACTTGGTGACATACTGTATTTACACAGACCAAGTTCTGCAGGTTCCGGGACCTGCATCTTAGCTGAAGGAGGCCACAGAGGAAAACCAGACCTGCTTGTGCCTTGCCATCCCAGCAGTGAATGTATTTAAGCCCTCCCTTGGCTATTAAACCTGCCAGGGCCTGGATATCAAAGACAGCTTGCAGACTCAAATCCTGACTGTCTTAAGTAGGCTCAGCCAGATTGTGTGAGCGGCAAAACCTGGGGGATAGAGAGTGGGGTGGGGTGTTCCAAACAGGATCAAACAAAACCAAGTAACACTTTGTCACTATTCAGGTCTTGAAGTATTTCTTAAAAATAAAGAAATTCTGTAAATAAAGTTCTTCTAGTCTCTCTTTCTTGTCTAGATGGAAGACTCAGACCTCTGCCCCAGGTCCCACAGCACCGCCATTGCAGTAGACACCGAATGGAGTATCTGCTCAGTACCTCCTTCCCTGGGGATGGGCTCCCCACCCATGTGGTTTCAGGGAGAACAGCCTTCTCTGTGGAACAGCTCTGCCACTCACCCCCAGGTGATTACAAATCAACACCAAGTACACTTAGCCCCTAGCCTGCTGCTCTTTTGAGTGAAGAATCTCAAAAGCTGGTGGCATTTTTTCAATTATCTGCTATGTGGAGGAAAAACAGAAAGAAAACCAGCTCTTTTAAATCTCAGCCCTAATCCTGCATCCACACTTCTCCAACTCCATGTTTACCACTGACTTGATTCCCCCATCACTGTCCCTTGCTTATTCTGATCCTGCCATATTAGCTGTCTTTCTGTCCAATAACCATGAGGACTTTGGATTTTCTTACAAATGAAATGGGAAGCCACTGGAGTGTTCAGCGCAGGGAAGTAAGAAAAGACCTACATTTTTAAATGATCTCTCTGATGCAGATGGAAGAGATCGTAGGGGAACAAGAATGGAAAAAGGCATGCCAGATGAACGTTATCCAGAAGTCCAGCCAAGAGATGGTAGAAGTGTGGACTAATGATTTTTGCAGAATCACTGCTGTCACTGAAAAAAATGCACAACCTAAAAGTTGAGAATTATGTTTTATTCAGCGGACATTCTGAGGACTTCAAGCCTGGGAGGCAGCCTCTCAGATCATTCTGAGGGGATGCTCTGAAGAGGTAAAGGAGGAGCCAGGATACACAGGAGTTTTTGCAACAAAGATCAGGTAGCCAGAACATCAAAAGATTACTGTAAATGAAAGAAACCCAGACACCTCAAGGTAGGCAATTTAGCACTTTTTTAGGTATGGAAAGATGCAAGAGTCTGGGCTCACTGAAATCATTCCTTTGATGTGCACCTTAATCATCTAAGGCCAGTGTCCTGTTCTTTCCCATCCAGAGTCTCCTCAGCATGCACTGCTGGGGGTGGCTGCAGTGGCTGAGGGCTTTGCAGCCAGCAACACATTTGTCTCCATCCAGAGTTCCCTCAGGGCTCACCATCAGGGCGGCTGCATCGTGATGGTTTGGTGGCCACAACATCTTTTGTTTACTAATACGGCAGGCAATATTCTTCATTCACACTGATGAGGAATGTCTGGATACTGAAGGTAAAGCTAACAGGATTTACTGACGTGGGATGAGGAAAGGGAAGGAATTAAATTAAACTTTTGGATTTGAGCAGCTGGTGAATTGGGGGACAATATACAGAAATGACAAAGATTAGGAGCAGGGGAATAAGTGACAAATTCTGCTTTGGACGTGCTAAGTTTAGGATACCTGTGAGACAGTCCTTGGTGTTAGAGAGCATTCAGTCCTAAATATTCATTCAACAAATATTAAGTACCCATAGTGCCAGGCTCTACGGTAGGAACTACTCTGAAGAAAAGAACCCAGTTCTATGAAAAAAAATATCACCAGGACTTGGTTTGAGGGGCAGAAAGGACAGCTCCGTTGAGATCTGAACAAGGAAGGAGAAACACCGCAGGGAAGCAGCGCGGAGAAGCAGGAGGCTTGCCTCGGAGAAAACGGCCAGAGGGCCGCCGTGAGGGAAGCAGGCAGCACGAACCAGGAGTGGCTGCCGAGGCGGGCGGCGGATGAACTCGGCAGGCCCTTACCGGCCTCGAAGGATTTGGGACTTAAGCCTGAGAACTAAAGAAAGCCACTGGGGAAGGTGGTGAGGAAGGGACGGGGCCCACCAGGCCGGGGTAGGACTTTTGAAAATAACTTCTCTGGCTGCAGTGCGGAAAGGACCGAAATAGAACCTCAAGTGAGAACCTTTTCTCATCTCCGGTTTCCACTTCAGGACCCCAGGCACGGGGAAGGCCGCACTCCAAGCAGCTCACACATTCACACGGCTCTGGGTGCCAGAAAGTTTTTTCCCAGCTACAAACCAAACCAGGGTCGCCTGTGCGTCTCACCTCGTCGACGATCTCGTCGTCTTCATCCTCTTCTTCGTCACTGTCTTCATCGTCTTCGTCCTCATCCTCGACTTCATCATCCTCTTCCTCGTCGTGCGGAGCCTGAATTCCCGCACCCACGGCGCGCCGCTTAGGCCTCGACGCCATGTTGCCGGCCTCAGTGCGCCTGCGCAACTTCCACGCGCCGGCGCACTTCCACGGTCCCTTTGGACCCACCCATACAAGCCGAGGGGGTGGGAGGTCACAACGAACCTCGGCCATCAGTCGGAGTCGACACTGCCCCTGGTGGATTCCATCCCCGTGATATCTCAGAGCCAAGTGCAATTTGAAGTTCTACCTTGGCCTTTCATAACTCCTTCCATCTTCCCTCACTCCTTTCCAACGTTCCCTCTCCCCTTCGCTTTGTGGCTCGACCCATCTCTGATTGGTCTCTTGGGCCTCGGTGTCGGTGCGCATGCGCAAACTCCAGCTGTCAGCAGCCGGGGCCGCGGGACCCCCGGCGGAGGTGCTAGTACTTGGAACCCTGCGCGGCCGTCGCCATGGCAGCGCAGGCCACGTGGTGATGGGGCCGCCCACCGGGCTCTCCGCTCCCGCTGCCTCGCTGTCTCCTGGTGGAACCCGCGAGATTCCACCCCCAACTGGGGGTCTGGCGAGTCCCTGGTGCCGGGCTGTTTACGGCCCCACCTCCTAGCCCTTTCGAGCCTCACCAGCCCTGCGAGGTAGGTGTCGCCGTCCACGGTACCGACGAAGACACGGAGTTCCGCGGACGCGCAGGGGCCCGCCTGCGGCACTAGCCACTGCGTGACGAGTCAGGAGCGGAACCCCGAGGCCCCTGCCAGCCTGGGTGCTTGGCCGCGGCCCGGGCAGTGGTTGGCCCCGAAGGGAAAGCCCCTGGGTCGGTGCAGATGCCCCCACGCCAGGCTCAGGCCCGGCCTTGCTGGCATCCCCCAGCCTAGTCGGTGGCACAGCCTTGTCAGTGACGGAATGATCCAAATGTCTGCCTCTAGCCTACCCTCGTTAAGTGCATTTCTTGACCTGAAAGTTTCTTCAAAATCAAGGATCAACTTTAAATGCCTCAGGGCGAGTGGGGATATTTGAAGTACAGACCTGAGCCTGTTTTGCGAGAACAGAGTGGAGGGGACTGTGGCAAACTAGAGAGCGTGTACCGCGCAGCCACTGCCAGTTGTGGCCAAGTGGAAATGCCCCCTAGTGTTGTCCGTTCTGACATTTCAAGAGAACCTGGAGACCTGCATTTTTACAAAAAAACTTGATCTGTAAAACCTGTGCAATAAAATTCATCTACCAGTAAAATTCATCTACCAGTCAGGTTTATCCCATGGACTGCCAGTTTGCAGACTGTTGTAAAGAATGTTTTTAGAAAGCCATTAATTAGAGAAGACATCAGACCTGGATTAAATTTCACCTCTGCCACTTACTGTGCTGTGTGACCCTGGGCACTTTACTCAAACTCAGGGATTTGGTTTCCTCTTCTGTAAAAACAGAGAATAATAATACCTTCCTTCCTGGCTTAAATGAGAATTAAGATCTTGCATGCAAAATATTGTGCCCTATAAATTACAGAGTAAGTGCTGGATAGAAGGGTTTCTGTGGTTGTTGCTGATGCTCAGAGCAGCAGGACACAGTTAACAAGTGTGGGTTTGAGGCGTGGCTGTTTATGACCAGCAAAGAGGCCTTAATACAGTTCCCTGTCTCTTTAAGGAAAAGTGATCATTTCCCCAGCTCCAAAAGTTTCTGGGTAAATCTAAAGTGTTGTTTTTCCACAATGTGAACAAATGTTTACTGAGCATCTTCTACAGTGAAGAAAGTCCCTGAGAAAAGCCAGTGGTTCACAGGACTTAGTCCGTTTCACAGATGCAAGAACTGAGATCAAGAGAAGAACAGGTTAGACCAGAACCCAGGCCTTACCCCCTCCGGCACAAGCTGCTTTTACTCCACAGTGCCGCTTCCAAAGTCCTAAATGGCTTACATACAACCGCCCTGGTCTAAAAGCCTCAGAGTACCTCTGCCTCTCTCCTTCTGTTCCTGGCTTCCTCCTGTTGCTGTAATGCAAGTACCAGATGTCGAGTGAAAAAAAAGCACACAACGTGAGAGCTGTAGTTCTGTTTTACTTGGGTCTTACTGAGGACTATAGCCTGGGAGACAGCCTTTCAGCTGTACAGCTCTGAAGAGGTAGAGGGGGAGGTCAGTATATATAGGAGTTTGTGAAGGGCGTACATGCAATCAAGCACACATCTTGGAAAGAGGTTGCTGCTAGTCAGGAGGAGCAGATGTCTCTGCTAATGATTTTAGTGCTTTTCTAGGTATGAGAAGAGGTAAGAATCTGGGATCATAAAATCTTCTGAAAATCTCTAACTATCCGAAGTCCTATTCTGCCAGATTTTCCCAGAGCACAGAGCGCCTCATTCCTGATCTCTGCCCTGAAATCCTTTCAGAGTGTGTTAAAAGTCAGCGACTGCCGTGGCTTGTGACTCCATCCTTGTAGAGGCGGGTGGCAAACGACATTCTTTAGTTTGGTAGTTTCTTACAGCAGGAAGCTTTCAACTTGGTTGCAAAAGTGGAAGAAGAAAGGAATTCCCATGATCTGTTTCCTTTACAACTTGCATGAGGCCGTGTTAGTTTCCCAGAGCTGCTGTCTCCGAGTGCCACAAACTGGACGGAGGGTACAGCAGAAATGTGTTGTGTCACAGTTCTAGAGACTAAAATTCTAAGATCAAGATGTCAGCAGGGTTGGTTCCTTGTGAGGCGGTGAGGGAGGATCTGTTCCATGCTTCTCCCCTGGCTGCTGGTGGTTCGCTGGCCATCATTGGTCTTCATCTGCTTGTAGAAGCATCACCCCGATCTCTGCCTTCATCTGCACATGGTACTCTCCCTGTGTATCTAAATTTCCCCTTTTTATAAGGACACCAGTGATAATGGGTTAGGACTCACCGGCTCACCCTAATGGCTTCATTTTAACTTGACTGCATCTGCAAAGAACCTGTTTCCAAGTGAGGTCACCTTCTGAGATCCTGGGGGTTAAAAGACCTCAACATTTAAATATCAGATTCAGCCCATCGCAGGGGACCTGCACAAGTTCAGGAACCTGCCGTCTCACTGTGTGCTCGTCAAAGCAAGTGACTGGACAATTGGTATTGGAAGTTCTTGATGGGAGCAAGTGAAGGAGTTCTGTGTGAAGATGTACATTGGCCAGAGCAACACAGTGCTGAGAAGGCTTTGTTCACTTCCTGTGAACCCCTTCGCCTGCCCCCATCCCTAGGATACTCCAGGCTCTGGTGGATGAGAAGCATCCTCGCTGGCTCTACCTGTCTTAAATCTACTCTGCGTGAATTTGACGCTGAACTTGTTAATTTGTTAATTCCACCAGGCCTTCTGTACAGAGTGGCTGGAATGTGCATGCTTCACCCTAAATCGTCCACCACCCCAGCAGAATACGAACTGTGAATCAGAGGAGCCCCGACCTAGAGGCAAACTTTTTAAGCCTTTCTTTGGAATCCTGGGGGTTTGCAGTAGGAAGTGCTCTTCCTGTCTGCACAGCTAGCTGTCCTTACGTCTTTACGCCCACTGTGCTTTGTGACTTACTCTGTTGTGAACTGAGTTATGCCCCTAAATTCCTGTGTTGCAGCCCTGATCCCCAGTGTGACTGTATTTGGATATTGGGCCTTTAAAGAGGCAATTAAGATTAAGTGAGGTCCTAAAGCTTTAACCCCAATCCTATAGGACTGGTGTCCTTATAAGAAGAGGACAAGACACCAGGAATCTGTCTGCACAAGGACAGAGGCAAGGCCGTGTGAGCACACAGCAGGAAGGCAGCCGTCTACAGGCCAGGAGAGGCCTCCCCGGAGAGGAGCTTGGGCTTCCAGCCCCCAGAACTGCGAGAAAATTAACGTCTGTTGTTAAAGCCCCCCGGGCTGTGCTGCCCTGTTAAGGCAGCCCAGGCTAAGACAATTCTAATCTGGTTTCCTCCTCTTTTGCCACAATCCCCTCTGCCCTGCACCCCCGACTTGACCTGACACTTTTCTCTGGGACTCTGTCCTGGACTCGCTTCTTTGCTATCCACAGTCTCACCGGATCCCAGGACTGTAAGTACCATCCATACACTGGTGACGCCGGGGACTTTGTCCTTTGACCTGGCTCCTTTCCCCGGCCCAAACTGCCGACCTGATTTCTCCATCTGGACATCTAATACCAGTACTCTTCAACTTTTTTTTTTCCAACACTGTGGCACGCCTAGTAAATGAATTATTCATCCAGCATATTTCCATAAATAGGTGAGGATTTACAGTTTACAGCCAGAGGCGGTCAGCCCTGGCTTGGGTGGGTGGGGAGGGAAGGGGAATGGGTTCTGGCTGCCCTGGGTCCTACCCAGCTGCCCCAAGAGCTGAGAGGACCAAGACCCCAGGCACGCCTGTGAGCCAGTCACAGCTCGGAGGGCTGGGGCATGTCGGTGGAGGATGGGCATTCTCAACTACGGAGTGTGCAAAACCAACCTCATCCTCACGGCCTGAATGGCCCCACATGGCAGCTCTGAGCCCATCTGCTTGCCCCGGGGGCTCCCTGCACTCCAGCCCCACTGGCTGGCCACCGTACTCTTTCTCAGACTTGCCTTGGTGCACGCCGCTGAGATTTCACGGGCAGGAGTGAGAGTCTGTCCATTTCTAGTCCTGCGTTTTTTTTTTTCCTTTCCATCAAGCTGTAGAAAACATTTGTGAGCACCCACAGCCATTGTAAGGAAGACAACTTTATAATTTACTGTCTAAAATGGGAGACTTGAGAGGGGTTGCAGTGGGCGCTGGCAATAATTACACCAGAACTGCAGGTGTAAATTGGGACTTAAACTGGGATATGTGGTCACCTGTATGATCAGGCCACCCAGGTGGCTGTTCTCCTGCTCTCTGCACATCCCCCGCTCGATCAGTCCCTGCCTCACCTTCACCCTGCTCACCTGACCAACCTTCCCTCTTAATCATACAGCCTAATAGTAACTAGGTATTTGCCCCCTGGCCCCAGCTAGTGATTTTTCTAAGATCAAAACTATCTCCACTGTGATAGTTTATCAAAGGGGCGGCGAGGAGTGGCCCTTCTCATGGTTTCCCCAGCAACCGATGAGCCAACGTGACGTCAGTTCCCCCGTAACTGGTAATCTCCCCTTCCCCTGCTATTGAAGACCACCGCTGTGTCCTGCCTGCTGTCTGCTGCACGCACGGCGGGGTGTCGCTTGGGACCTTGCTTCAGACGTGTGAGATCCCCCATCGATGTCTCTGTCGCTCACTCTGGGCTCTTTGGTCTTGAAACTGGGCGGGTACAGGGCTTGCAGGCCCGCGGGGTGCAGCCTAACATCACCCGAACTATAAAGATAGAAATTCTGCCATCTCCCCTACTCTTTCCCTGCCCCAGAATAGAGGAGGGCTGGGGTCAAATCCCTCCCAGTGTTCAGTCGGAGAGACCCAGAGTGGAGGGAAATAAATAAGAAAAAGTAACTAAGATTAAACCCCAAATGAAAAGCTTCCTAATTGAGTGAAAAATGTCATTCTAACTGAGTACTAGTTCACTTAGGGGCTTATCACCACCAGAAGAGGCCGTGTTGCTTCCTCCAGGCTGTAGATGGAGTGAGGGGCCTGAGCTGGCAGGAGGGGACTGACTCAGACCCTGAAGGCCTGGGTGCAGTTCTGGCTTCGCCTGGACTTCCTGTGTGGGCTGGGCAGGTCCCCCGCCCCACCCTAGCCGCAGCTTTCTCAGCTGAGAAAGAAGGGTTAGCAGTAGAAAGCGCTCAGTACTGGGTAGCTGTGGTGGGATCTCCTGCGAGTCAGTCCGCAGCCTTACTCCCATCTAACAAGGGATGGCATCATGGCTAGTAAAGCTGGGACCAGAGCCCAGGTCCCTTGGTCCTTAGTCCTGTGTTTGTTCTGTGAAACCACACATCCTGACTTTACCCCCAGAGGGAAAGGGGAGGAGAAGAGGGCAAGTGGAAATGAGGGGAGACGAGAAATCAGTCCACCAACTGGAGGCTTCCCACTGCTGCTGGTACGTCCAAACTCCCTGATGCGACCGGCCCGTGTCCCCATGTCCCCTGTCCACTCCAGACCTCTCTCCCTCCCTCAGGCACGTCACCTCAGAGCTTAATCCTGCTCAGGCTCCAGTCTGCATCTGAACATCACGTCCTCGAGGAAGCCTTCTGGCCTCCGTGTCAGTTGGGACGTGGGTCCGCTGCTCTAACAGAGATCTGAGTGAGCAGCGGCCGAAACAGGATAGAACTTTCCTCTGACGTAAAAGCCCCGGCTACCCGTGGCCCTGCCACACAGAGGGGTCCTGCTCCTTCTCCTTTTCCTTCCATCTCCCCCAGGGCGTCGCCCTCCCCTGCAGTAGATGAGCTGGCACCCCCGAACATTCCAGAAGCAGGGAGGGCCGGAAGGGGCACAGCACTTCCTTCTAAGGCAGGACCCAGAAGTGTGCGCAGAACTTTGACTTCCATCCTGTGGGCCAGAACCTGGTCCCCTGGCCACATCCAGCTGCACGTTTTTTTGGGGGGGCAACCACGTGCCCCATTAATAGGGATTCCGTTTCTCTGAGGGAGAAGGAAGAGTGGATATTTGGGGGCCAGTGGCAATCCCTGCCACACCTCCCAGTCCAGTAAGACCTGCCAGCTGGTTTCCACAGCATCTAGACTCTTCCTTCATCCTGCTCGTTACACTACGACCGTCACTGTTTTTACGTATTTGTAAGACACCTGTTTTACCCTCCTATAAATATGAGGGCAGGAACCATAAGTACACCCGGTGCCTAGGACGCAGGAACCGTCTCCCAATGTTTGTCAACTCACTGAGAGGATTCCATGGAACAAATGAAACATTTAGGTGTGATTCAGAGAAGGAAGACACATTTTCATCCTGGTCCCACCCAACCATTTCAAACCAGGCTGTGGACGGATTTCTCACCTGGAATTACATCAGTATGTCCTGTTAGCTCTGTCTCCAATGTGAATCCCCAGTCCAGCTGCTTCCTGACTCCCCACCCAGAAGCCACTGCCTGGCGCCTCTGTAGGAACACTGTTGTGAGAGATTGGCTTGTTGCTGACAGACCCTTTGGAAGCTTGGGGACTTGTGTCCTGGAGCCTGAAACCATGGAGGGACACAGTAGGGCTGAGCAGGGGTCAGGATGCCTGCCTCACAGCATCATGCTCCCACTTTTTAACCCCCACCACAGTTGCTTGCTCTGCGTGCCCTGGAAAGATTTATGCTTTAGCAGAAAATGCCAAGTTTTACCTGCCATTCAGTGACATACCAGATCCCCGGAGCCTCCAAATTGGAAGGCATATCAGTCAAGGTTCGAACAGAGAAACAGAACAGCAGGGGTTTGTATCAGGAGACTTACTGCCTGGAAATGACTTGGGCAGCTGGAGGGGCTGGCAGAGCAGGTCTGAAAGCCTCAGTGGTGCACCCCGACCAACCGACCGGCAGGAGGGGCGGGCTGGGACTCGGCCGAGATGCAGCTGTGGCCCCAGGTGGAACTTCGTCCTCCTCAGGAAAGCCTCCATTCTGCTTTTAAGGGCTTTCCACCGACAGAATCAGGCCCTCTCTGATGACCTAGGTTAAACTCTGTTGCTAAAAGCCAGCTGGTGATGGACTTTGCCACATCTCCAAATTACCTTCCCAGCAACGCCTAGGTTAGCACTTATGAATGAACAGGGAAAAGAGCCTCGCCAAGTTGGCACGTAAGAGTGACCATCACCAAAAGGGAGATTCCTCATTTCTGCGTGACATTCTGAGTAACTTCAGGAAATGATAGAAACGGTGTGACAGCCCATTTCCCCAGACCCTCAGTCTCTCTGGCTAGCCGCTCAAAAGCAGCACTAATTGAACTTGATTTCATAGTTATTATTTGTTCACCCAGGTTTGGTTGCTTAGATACAAAGCAGTTCATTTGCAGCCAAATATTTCTAAGCTGTCCCATAGACATTATAATGTTCCAGAAATATGTTCAGTAATAATTTGTAAGTAATGGCTCCCAAAGTGAACACGTTTCTGCTCCAAACAATATACCCTGTCTGACTATTATCAACCCCTGTGTAATATTTATTAAGTAAGTAACTGCTATTCTAATGCTACTTATGGGGTATAATCTGCGTTTCCAGCAGAGTTTATTCTGCCGGTCTTCAGCAACCTTTCTGAGGCCTTTGGGATGGCTGTAGCATACTTCCCCTCCTTGATACAAAAGGAATTTAATGTCTATTTAAAAAATTGGAGTATAAAATAGAAAGATGTAGAGAAGAAAGTAATCACCCTTCCCTCCCTACCTACCACCGAAGAATATTCTTTCATATTTATGTATATACAAAATCATACTATTTATGCAATTCTGAATCTTGCTTTTTAAACTTAATATCATTTTGTGATTAATCCATGTAATTAAGTTTATGAATACTTCAGTGAGTTCATATAACTGTACCATTTAACCATTCTTTCATTGTTGGACATCTACATTGTTTCCAATTATTTACAATTACAAAGAATCTGCACACAAACTTGCAACCAGTAGATAAATAGGTTCTGGGGATCTCGTGCGCGGCCTAATGATTACAGCCAACGATGCTGTGTTATAAACTTCAAAGCTGCTAAGAGACTAGATCTTAATTGTTCACACCCCAAAAAAGGAATGATAATCATGTGCAGCGATAGAGGTGTTAGCTGTTGCTCCAGTGGTAATCATATTGCAACATGTAAGTGTATCATATCACATTATGCACTTGAAACTTACACAGTGTCACATGTCAGTTATATCTCCTAAAAAAGAATGCCAGGAGGAAGATCTTTATGTTGACCTTTGCACACATTTATGAGTATCACCTAGATGTTTATTCTTTGATGTGAAATTATAGGAAGAACAGGTATGAAGTATATAAGCCTTTTGACATATACCAACAAACTGCTTTCCAGTTTATTAGAAAATTTTTGAAAGATTATCTCACATCATTTGAGAACTAGAAGAGTCAATATCTTTATTTCCTAAAGAGCTTATGAGCAACTTAGTATATTTATCTTGTAATGGAAACAATTATTTGTTTAATTCCTTAAAATATGAGATACTCTATTTGTTACTGATACAACCTAGAACTTGGGTCACTTCTCTTCTGTGAGCCTTAAATGTTCGGCTAGGGCACTGCCTTTCCCTGATGGCTTTCGTCTGCCTTTCCAAGTGGTATCACAAGCCAGCATGCAGTCCCTTGGCCTTATCGGTGACAAGGTCTTCAGAAGGCACAAGCCCCTCAACGCTGAGTCATCGTGTGTGAGGGAGAGGTGCGGCCAGCCGCGGTGGTTACCTTCTCTCCTGCTCCGTCCCATCTGACGCTGCTCAGGAAGAGCCTTTGAGGTCTAATTAAGGTCCATTTCCCTGCTCTGTCACAGCGCCCTGTAAGGACTGCCAGGCGAGAATGAAGGTCCTTTTACTGAAAGACCCTAAGGAGGATGACCGTGGCCAGGATCCCTACATCAGGGTAAGTGCCCAAGGCGATGGTCCCAGAAAGCACAGCCCTGCCTCGTTAATGAAGTCGAGGGGCTGTGAGAGGTCCTGTGACAGGATGTTTTCCCAATTTTCCAAACCCTGGCCAACTCAGAACTATATTCTTTTGTTTGCAGGAATTAGGATTATACGGACTTGAAGCCACTTTGATTCCTGTCTTATCCTTTGAGTTTTTGTCTCTTCCCAGTTTTTTGGAGAAGGTGAGGTTCATCAGTCCGTGTCTGGGCACCCACGTTTATGAGTGGCATGCACTTGGTTTCTGTGGAATCCTCGCTAGCCCTAGCGGGAGGGACTTGTTCACTACCCCGCATTTCACTACCAGACTTTAAAACTGGGATGGCACAAGCTCACCTGGCCCCAGGAGTCTGATGCTGCTGGGTTCTCAGCCTGAGCCCCTGCCAGCCCCTCCAGAGAGCCAGCTGACCCGGAGGTGGGGCCGGGATGGGGACCCGGGAGAGCCGGCTCTGCTGAGGGCACCCAACCTGCACTGCTCTCGGCCTTTCAGAGCCTTTCCTCTTTCTCCTCTCACTTAATCGTGCGCCCTGAGCTCAGCAAAGCTGCCCAGCAGGTGTTTTTTCTCAGCTTGGGCACCTTGGCTGGTCCTCCAGCACATAGAGGGGAGAGTTGGGACCGCTGCCTGGTGGAGTGAGAGATACAGCCGGAGACAGTCCTGGGAAAGCCTTCCAAAGGTTTCAGGTTAGAGATTCAGTGCCCCCAGCAGCCCCCAGCAACGTGGACCCGTCACCAGGCATCTCCCCTGGGGGTCCGTTCTTGACACCCGGGCCAAAGCCAGGGTGGCTTCCTGGGCCTGGTGTGCCCAGCCCTGCCCACCGGGATCCCCGGCCGCTGTTAGCACCAGGGAGCTCTGCGCCTGAAAACCTGCCCATCACTCTTGAGAAAAGCCGCCCTGCATTCTCCCTTTGATTTGAGGGAGACTAAATTATTCATTCAACAATTTACTCAACAAACATTGGTCTGGCTTCTGTCGTGCTCCCATGCCCTGGGTTTGTGTGCTGTGAGGACGCTGTCAGAGGGCCCAAGTGGGCAGGCTTTTCCGAAAACTGCTCTAGCCGGGAACCAGAGCTCAGCATGTGAGGTCGTTGCTAGGACCTCGTGGTCAGAAAACTACTGGAGTGTCCGCAGGAGCCTCTCCACCCCACTGGCCGGCTCTTCCCGTGGGGGCGTCCTGACCCCTCTGTGAAGCTCCAGGCTCGGGGGTCACAGGGGCCCGGGCGCCAGTCCCGGCCCCACCACTCACCTGGGGCTGGCTCCGCATTCTCTCCAAGGCTCTGTGTCTGAACCTGTGCGGTGAAAATAGGTGAGCACATCTCGAAGGGTGCTGTCACAGGCTCAGTGCGGGATTATGGGTAAAACAGCCCAGTGCCCGGCTCAGAATACATGTTCCCTAGATTTTATCACCATTTCTATCCTTGAAGACCAGGGCTTCTGCATGGATATCACTCTTTGCATATTCCAGTTTTATTACAGACACAGGTCAAGTCTACCAGCCTGCCTGCACCCCAGCCAAGCCCAGGCTGAGTCACATTGCCTCCTCGGCTCCATTATACCCGCCACCTGACATTGCTGTGGCCTGTCTCTCCCCAGGACCATGAGCTGCTTGAGGGAGAGGCTGTGAATTCACCTGTCAGTCCTAAAAGGCTGTAGTAAGCTCTCATGTCTTGAGTGGGTGGATGGATGAATGGATGGATGGATGGATGGATGGATAAGTGGGTGGAAGGAATTAGTTTGCCCCCTACTCTTGTGAAACGTGTGGAATTCTGGGAAATGTGGAACTTGGCCATTATATAAAATGCCTTCATTGCTATTCGGTGTGCAGCTGTCTCAGCCTGACAGTTACGGGGGACTCATTTTCACCAGCCCCAGAGCAGTAGAAGCAGTGGAGCTGTGTTTGGAGAAAGACAATAAAGCCGAAGGTAAGGGTGGGTCTGCTGTGAATTCCCCTGGACTTTTCTTTCCTCTGATTTCTCCTGTTGGTAATACTAGATCCCAGAAATAGCTGGACTTCAAGTTTGAAAAAAAATGCAATGAGTTGGCTCAAAAAGTATTTAGGTACCTGGTTACTTCATGTTTTTGTAACCTTTGGAGGGAACAGAAGATGGCCTTTCTTCTTCTAAGCTGTCTCTTAATGTCCTACACAGAAATGACACATAACCTGTTAGCCTTCTGGCGGGAGTGAGCCACGTGTCCCAGGGAGACAGGAGGCAGCACTGCCTCCTGAACGCCCAGGCGGGTGTCGCTGAGGGGGGGGTCTAAGGTTCACCTGCCAGATGGTCAGAGTTTCCCTCACAATGTGTGGTCACCGGTCCTTTCCTCCAGGGGACGATGGGAAGATCCCACAGCACCTGAGAAAACAGTCCATGCAGTGCCAGGCACCTGAGAACACGATCCCCTCCCAGTCCCTCCTCCTGCCTCCTTCCCTCGTCATCAGAGCCCGGTTTAGTCTGTTCCATCAGGCAGCTTTGTAACTGACATTTGTGGAGTGCCTGCCGTGTACCGGGCTCCGTGTTAACTTTGCATGCATGCTCTCGTTTAATCCTAGACCAGGCACACCTACCGTGGTCCTCATTTTACAGATGAGAAAACTGAGCCTTGGGGAGAGTCAGCACTGGTCCGAGGCCATGGAACCAGTCAGTCAGGACAGACCAGCTCCAGTTATACCAACGATTGGAGGCAGCAGGGTGGGTGGTTACCCAGAGTGCGTGGCAGCCAGCTAGGCCTGGGTGCAGGTGGCCGTTCTGACCCTGGTGAGCTCCTTGACCTCCCGAGCCTCAGTTTCCTTGTTTGTGAAGTGGGCACAAATATACCTGCATCCCAGGGGCATCACTTCTCCTACTAGCGAGAGCTTCCCGAGGGCCTAAATGCTTTACCCCCGAGGTGGCGGTGATGAGCGTTTCCACTTGACAAACGAGGAGCCTGAGGAGCAGGGGGTGTGAAACTCTCCAAGCCCACACGGTCTGTAGGCTGCAGATTAATGATTGAGTCCCGCAGAGACGCGTTCAGAGCATCTCCTGGCGCGTGGCGGGCGTTGTTAGTGGCCGTGCTCAGTGGCCATTCTGCTCTCTCTTCACAGTTAATTAGGCTTTCATCGTAGCCAGAACATCCCCCTCTTGGTGTCTCGTACACACATTTACCTCCCGCTGAGGAGACAGTCTAAGGCTCTTCTTGCGGGGAAGGACTCATGCTGTCCGGTCAGCGAGGGGCTCGGAAGCGGAGCCCTGCGATCTCCAAAACGGAGAAGGGCAACTCGAGACGGAGAGGCCGCAGGTTCTCTGCCAGTGGTGCCTTGGGAAGCTGGCTCTTACAGTTGTGCTTTTCCTGTTGTGTGTGTTCTGAGGATGAAGATGACAAAAAAGAAGAAAAGCCCAGAATTGGACACCGTAACTTTTTACAGCACTTTATGGTTTAAAAAGCGTTTTCCCGTACATTTTCTTTTTTTTTTAATGGAAGTGTAGTTGATGTGCAATATTATGTAAGTTACAGTTGTACACAGAGCCCATGCATTTTCTTACTTTGAGTCTCACGACAACTCTCCGATACAGGCAGGAGAGGTGCAGTTAAGTCCAGTTATCTTGACCGGGAAACAGATGAGGTGGGTTAGCTGACTCGCCAGGAACAAACCCAAGTTAAAGGGAAGAGCCGGCTCTGAAGGGCAGGGCCTTCTGTCTTTTTTTCTTAGTGAGTCTAGCTAAGGGTTTATGAATTTCGTTTATCTTCTTTAAAAAGTAGCTCTTATTTTCGTTGATCTTTTCTACTGTGTTTTTAGTCTGCATTTCATTGCGGCCACTGTGAGCTTTATTATTTCCTTCCTCCTCCTGACTTTTGGCTTTCTGATTCCAGCCAGGGCTGGCTCCAGCCGATGTCCACTGCGAGGCTTGGAGAATGGCTTGTTCACATGCTGTGGATAATTTTTTAATAAATATTATTTACATCAGTGGAGTAGGAAAGGAAAGAAGGTGAAACTCAATCTCTGTTGCTATTTAAAAGATGATTTCTCAGAGGAGCATAAAGGGTGGAGTAACACTATAGAATTTAAGGGAGAGTTATGCTCATAATCAGATTTTAGGGAGAAGAACTAGTGCTTCCTTGTCTTCTAAAAGGGTGTCAAACGCCAAGTGGCCTCGTGGTACATTTATACAACCCATTTTCTCTTGGTATTTCTTTAATCCATATTTTAAATGTTTATTTTTTTATCATGAAATGGCAGTGTTTTCTATTAAATTGCATTTGTTTACGAACCTGGAATTTATTATCTCTGCGTTGACCTAATGGATAGTGAGCCCTCTCATCTGAGGTGACAGTTTCTCGGCTGCTTTCAGATTTATGTAAATAAAACCAGTTGTGTTGCTTCATTGACATTTAAGTTGCCTCTATTTCATGACCAGTAATTTTTCTTTAAAAGTCTAGATTTTTTAGTTTTAATATCACCATGCAAATTAATTCTTCAAGTTGTGTTTGTTTTCTGATACTCATTAAAAATGCTTGCGGTGTGAACTGTGGAAGTGATTTAATATTAAGCAAGGCATCCTGAAACATCTGCCTAAGTGATTTTTTAAAATTGGCCTGCAGAATATGAACAGTGTGAAAATGGGTTTTAGTTTGGGATACTGTTCTTTGTATTCAGTTATTAATAGTTTGCCTCGCTCACAAGTTCTTTAGCATAAACCAGTAGCCTTGGGCAGCTGTCCAAATGGCCACTTTGATATTTGAAACTCACATGGAATTTCATATTTTACAGTCTGGAAAAAGTCTCTGAAAGAAAAATGGAATGCCAAGTCGGTGTATGTGGTGGGAAATGCTACTGCTTCTCTAGGTAAGCAATTAAGGTACAAGTAAAACACCAAAGAATGACTGTGATGTTGTGATTATAATGAGAAATATATATCTCTGGTCTTCATCCCTATTCCTGACAACAGAGCTCCTAAAACCTTTGGAATTTCTTAAATGATAAGAAAGATAAAGACGTCTTTTGTTGTTCATAACACACCTCTTTCAACTCCACCTGAGTTGATTTTAATGAGGTGACTTTTGGTCACCAGTGACCGATGATTTGATCAGCCAGGCCTATGTAACGGAGCTGCTGTAAAAACCCAAAAGGACAGTAGCATGGAGGGGTTCTGGTGTTAGTGTTTTCCACATTTTTACAGACAGTCTGGAATTTATGTATTCTTTTTAAAGCACAAAATGTAAACAATGAATGATTAAAAATTAACATTAACATTTTTGAATTACTTAAACAACACTTAGCAATTGCAATTAAATGAACCTATAACTTTGGTTCAAAACAGTTCAGTTTGTCCAAGTGAATATTAAAATTTGGGGGGAGGGTGCAGTGTGAATGAAAAAAGTTTAAGGATTAAAAGCACTTTTTCGGGAGAACAGAATGAGGTTGGGGAAGAGACCAGCATGGAGCGGCCGGGCTGAGTGAGAGATGGCCGGTGGTACGCGGCTCCTGTGGGCGGCGTGACCCCTCCACCGGGTCAGCACATCCGCCGGGAGCGGAATCAGCACCTTGGTTGCCAAGGGAGCCACCCCCACTGTCCTACATCCCCCCCAAAGATAAGCTAAGAATTGGCTTATACTTTCTTTTAATTATTTCTATTTTTCTGGCAGAAGAGGAAAGAAAATAATATAGGTAATTTCTGGCTTATACCAAAAATTCAACTGTCAAATTCAGTGCACTTGTGAATTTTCCTATTTTGACCTTGTACTCCAGATTCACGCTTTCCCATGTTAGCTGATAAATAATTTCGAGCTGTCCCATGACCTTCAGTTTGATTCAGTAGCATATACTTCACATTTTGATCTCACTGTTCTGTCAAATGAGAAGGAAACTAGAAAAAAGAAAATGGTGAGACACCAGTGAGAAATCTGTCTGAGACTTGGAGCAGTGGAGGCTGGGCCCTCACGAGCTACAGCCTGGGTGCCAGAGCTTTTGTCTCAGCTGGGCACTTCATTGGCCTCAAGCAGCTCCCTGTTTATTGGGTCATGAAGGGAAAGGACATGTTCTAAATGTTGGAAACATAATTTCAAAGGAGGGATGAAATCAGAGATTTTGCAGTTGTAAAAAATCTCTTGGGAGAAACCATACCCTGTCTTCACATGAAGGTCAATGACCCAACTTTTGAAAAGTTCTATTTTAGTTTACCTTTCCAGACGTGATGGACAAAAGGAGCTGCCTTTAGTGGTTTCTGTTCACCTGAATCTCAGCAACAGCCTGGAGACCTAGAGGAGGTTGAGCACTGACAGCTAGAGGAGACCAGGCCCCATGTGTTTGTCATCTTGGCTGTGTAACAGATTACCCCAAAACTTAGCATCTAGAAACAACAAGCATTTAATATCTCACAGCTTCTGTGGGTCAGAGATGGCTTAGCTGGGTCCTTCTGGCCCAGGGTCTCTCACCAGGGTGCAGATACCCCAGCTTGGCGAGGGGAGGGTCTACTTCCAAGATCACGCACAGGGACCCACCTCCCAGCTCCCGCATGTGGGCATCTCTGAAGGGCTTCTCACGGCATTGCAGCTGGCTTCTCCTGTTGTGAGACAGTCCAAGAGCCAGCACCCAGGACAGAAGCCACAGTCTTGTACAACCTAATCATGGAAGTGATGTTGCATCTCCTTTTTGTTTGAACCAAGCTAGTAAGTCCAGTCCACACTCATGGGGAGGGCTTGATGCAGGGGTGTGGGTACCAGCGGTCACTGGGGCCAGTTCACGGCACACAGGAGCCCTCTGGTCACACTGAGCGCATGAGCTTCTGGCTCTCCAGCGGCTGTGAACCAAATCAGGAAAGCTGACCATTTTAAGCAAAGAGAGGAAACAGCAGAAATGTTTCTCAAAGTGAAAATGAAAACAGGGTCCAGTGAGCAACACAGGGTCTCGTTGTGGAAGCCCAGCGAGAAGAGGTGCTCATGCATCTTCGTAAACGTCATGCCTTGACCTGCAGTTTTGTGCATGTTACTGATTGCTGATAGTGGAGAAAAGCTCACACTGTATCTTTGCTCTTGGGCTGTGTGGAATCTCACGAGAACATTATTTTGACTAGATAATTTATGCTTATTTCAATAAGACTGAGCCGGCCCCGGGCCCTTCCTTCATCAACATCCCCTGCAGAGTGTTCCCCGTCTGGAAAAGTGCCCAGGAGACTGGGGGCCGGCTCCTTGCTCAGTTCATGAACAGGAGTCTCACAGGAGTGGTGGGTGCAGCCCCTGTGGTCCTGGGGTCCCTGTTGGCAGGTCATTATGAAACCTCACCTCCCTTCCTTTCCATCTCAGCCCAGCCATGTCAGCACAGGACCCCTTTCTGGAGGAGGGCGGCCTCATCTTCCTAACTGAACGAGGCCACTGATGGCTTCTGATCGCCCCAGGCGCTCGCCGCCTCCTGCCTGGCTGCTGAGAACGCCGCCTTCCCGGCTCTCCTCCCTAGTGGCCAGCAGCTTGCTCTCGTATAACCATTAAAACAGTCCCGTCTGGTTGGTGTCTTCCCCTCCTGCACACGAGCTGGGTGGCTCTCAGAGGAATTGGAGGTCACCCCAAGCCTCCCCTTCTGGCTCCCCAACGGCGACAGGATGCTGCCATGTCCCCGCACCGGCTTTCAAGGGGAGGCTTTCACCGTGCCATTTGTAAAGCACGTGCCTCTGTATTTGCACACTAAGAAAACAACACCAGCACAGAAGGACTTTAACAGCCATGGAAAGAAATGTATTTTGTTACTGTTTTCCAGTGAATAAAATTGGCCTGCACACAGAGGGAGAAAACTGTGGAAACGCGGAAAAGCTTGCAGAATACATTTGTTCCAGTAAGTAGAAACAGGGCACCCCAAATGAAGCCCATTTATTTTTGTTCGCTGGTCTCACAATCCCCACCACCTCAGGAAAGGGCTGTTTCCTCAGTGCCTCCACCTGATCACTCTCCTTCCAAAGATGAGCTCCAGCCGTGGAGTGGTTCAGCCCTTTGGAAATCCTCAGGCTGTGCTCTCCTGAGCCCAGGGGACGTGCCTTCATCAGCTTTGGGGTCCCAGTCTCACTGACCCCTCTCCTGCACCGCCCCCCCCCACAACATCTGGCTAAAACAGTTCACTGGGGTCCAGCAAACGTGGCCCAGGAATGTCTGTGTGCCAGGCTGTTTCCAGGGCAGATGATTTGGCTGCACGCACAGCTGGTGCATTAGTTCTGAAAGGTGATGAAAGGGAACCGAGTCATTCCTCATCCTCAGGTCCAGAGCCATCAAGCTGGTGCTCCTTGCTTTGCAAACACGAGGCAAAATGGATCAGTGAGTGTCACTTCTGAGATACCACGCCGGTGTTGTGGTTAAGTGACTGAAGGCTTGGAGGGTGGGTGGGAACACCTTCTGCCCTCATCTCGGAGGGTCCTGGCCTGCGTTCTTTGCAAAACCTTTGTTCCTTGCTCTGAGTTACCACTAGCATGTCTGTGGTTCCTAATAAATCTTCAGTTCGCAATTCGAATATCCAAGTAAGAATCCGTCTTCACTGCTAACGGGGACTTTCACCTTGGCTTCACCCAGGCGTTAATGATTTCCTTCCCCAGGAAACATTGAGGCTTGATTTTAAAAGCTAAGAGTCTACTTCCAGGGCTTGGAGTAAACAGACCAGTTCATAGTTACGGCTTATTTATTTTACTGAAACACGCAACACTCTGTGCCAGGCACTATTGTAAGCCCTTAAAGCTATTAACTAATTTAATCTGATAGCGCATCGTTTTTCCCTCCCAGGATGTCTCCCCTAATGGAAAAGAAAGCAAGTTAAGTGGCAGAAGGTGGAAGACAGTTCTCTCATTCTGAGGGAGGGAGGGAGGCGGAAGGGTGTCGGAGGCAGACAGATCGCACCACAGTTTACGTGGCTTGTCCTCCGGACTTGCAGCTGAGCTAACGAGGGACCTGCAGCCTTGCGCACCTGCCGGGCTCTTCCTCCGTCTCCCCAGCCAGCCTCGTCATCCCAGGCATCTCCAGTGAAGTGCCCACTGCCTGCACCGCCCACATTCCCACAGCAGGCCTGGGCGGGGGCAGTCACTGCGGACTTCTCACGTTGCCAGAGTTTTTCAGATACGCACATCTCCAGTGAAAAAGCTCGTTCTCATTATTGTAGTCACCTATGGTGACTGTTTATGGAGCCCCCACCCACCCCAGCTGCACAACGTTCTCTTAGGATTTTCAACACGGCTCTGTCTCCAGCTCAGAGGCCAGGCTCCCTTTGTGCTAAAGGAGCAGAGTGGGGTCCCCGAGCCCCGCAGTTCACCATTTCGTATGGGTTGGGCTCCTGCCAGGTCCTGGTCTCTCCCTGTTGTCCCAAGGGGACCGCATCTCTCTCCTCTGCAGAGTCAGCCAGCTTTAACATTGGCCTATTTGGCTTTGGTCTGTTTGGGTTAAAAATCTGCAGACAGTACGCTCATACCAAAAAGGAATGGGTTACTCGCTTTTGACTTCTTGGAGGGGGTTAGTGCCCAGGGAAAACAGTTGTGGCTGATCCCTCCTCTCCTATGGCAGAAAGGAGTCCTCAACCAGGACATTTTCAGGTTTTCCTCCCATGTGCCGACAAGGCAGTGCTTCTCCATGAAGCCAGCAGGGCTGGCTGGGCCTGCCCGTCCTGGCTCTCTGCTGGGCACCGGAGGTGCAGTGCGAAAAGACAGGCGCCTGCTCTGCGCCAGGATGCATGTCTGAGCCCCCCCTCCCTAGTAGTGACCAGCAGTCAGAGAATACGAATGAGCAGCTCGGTACTCTGCTAGACCCGCAGAGGAGCTGCTGCAAAGGGCAGATGCCGGAATCCTCCAGAAGGCCCTCGCACACCCCTGGGGCTGGTCCCACAGCTGCCCTAGAGCAGGTGCTGGGAAGTCTGTGGGAGCAGCTTGGGCCCCTAGACTCCTGCACACCCCACCACCCAACACACACACGGACACATACACCAGAGGGACGCCTGGGCTCTGGTCATGGCTTTGCAAACGCGTCTCTGAGGCTGGCATCTGTACTGCATGCAGACATTCCCTCACGCTGGAAGCGAAATCAGTGGGCATCTGTTTATCTACTGTATGTTTAGAAGTTTCCCAGTTCCCTGTGTTCTTTTATGTCAGTACTGATGTTTACAAAGCGGTTTACAGAAGACATTTGCCAGCTGGTAGTTCTTTAATAACTGAAAACAAGGAAGCCTGCGTACTCCTATTGTTTAGCCGGCCTTCGTGGAGATGGGGCCCAAGGGGGGGACCTTGGCTCGTTGTTTCCTTCGATTGCAGTCACCAGAAGGTGTGTTCAGAGAGGTCTCCCCGATGTAGAAAAATACATGTTAGTGCATGGCCAACACCCATCAGACCTTCTTACCTCTGGGGGAGGGTAAAGCTCGGTGGTAGAGCGCATGCTTACCTTGCACACGGTCCTGGGTTCAATCCCCAGTATCTCTATTAAAAATAATAAACAAACAAACCTAATTGCCTTCCCCTGCACCCTGCCCCCCGCAAAAAACGTATTTCTGATTGAGAGATGGAGGGGGAAAGTGGTCAGTTTTACTGAAACGCTTTGTTTTCACATTTGGGGACGATGCTGGCATCTGACAGCCCGTCGGTTTTGTTGGGTGGTATTGCCCACTTGCCATCTTCACGATTCTGCGGAGAGCGAGCTTCCAATGGCAGATGCCCTGAGGTCTCGGCGCAGAGTGGAGATGTGTGCGGGCAAGAGGCAGGGCCCCTCTCAGCAGGCGGGGCCCCCTCACGGCCGTCCGTCAGCCCCTTGGGCAACTGGCCTGGCGGCCACCGTTCCCCCTATTACACAAATGGCCACGCGGCTTGTCTTTGTCAAGGTGGCTGCATGTCCACTCGTGGCCACACCACCACTGGTCTCCTGTCTCATGGGCAGGGCCCAGGCTCCAGCCACCTCTCATCCCATCAGGGCTCCTCCAGAGGTGGGTGGTAGTGGGAAGTGTTGCTCTCTTGCCAACACCAGGCCTAACCTCTGACCTGACACTGGTCACTGCGCTCTAACCAGCACCTGCTGCCTGGCACCACCAGGACAAGAGTTTGGGAGTGGGTGACAGCAGCCCCCGGCTCATGCGGCTGTTTTTCCCACATGCTTCCCCCCCCCCCCGTGACCCTGTGATTGTCCTCCCACCGGGTCCTGTAACAGAAACCTAAGACAGGGTGGGGCCCAGAGCTGCTCCTCCCACGCCCCTGGGCACATGCACCTCCTGGAGTTTCTGCAAAGTTCTACAAAGTCTGCTGCTTTATTTGCAGGGGAGTCGTCAGCACTGCCTCTTCTGTTTCCCTGTGGAACCCTCAAAGGCGAAATCCTGCCAAAAATGCTCAAGGAGAAAGGTGACTAAAATGCACTGACTCGTGGGCACCGCCTTCCCAGGGCTCTTTGGGGACCACGGAGAGCCTTCATGGTAACAGAAGTGTCCACCCTGGGAGACCTTGAGGGAGAGCAGGTGTGGGTTGGACCAGCCAGGCTGGAAGGCGGGGCGCCCCTCCTGTTGGGGGGGGTGCAGCCTGCCTTCCCTGCTTCAGATCTGCTCCCTCCACCCACTCAGCCCAGCTGGGAGCACGCAGAGGGTTGCGGAGCCCCCACCAGGAGGACATGGTGTGGCGGGGACCCCAGGGCGGGCACACGCAGAAGTCAGTCTAAGGAGGGAGCTGACCTCATCCCGCAGGCCATGTCCCCCAGCTCAGCCGCTCAGGCCTCACTTCACCTCTGTCCTGGATCCCGGGCTCTGTCTCAGAACCAGCCCCTGCGCCTGGGGCTCTCCAGCTCCGCTGACTCCAGTGTCTGGGGTGTCACCTGCAGGCCTTCTGTCAGAGAGCTGGTCTGGGAGGAGGGGGTCATTAGTGGTTTGGAGCACGAGCTTCAGAATGAGGCAAAAACAGGTTTGAATTCTCTGCTGTTCATTAGCTGTGTGAGTGCGCGCTGCCCACACCGTCCCTCTGAGCATCCTCTCGGGGAGGTGGGCATCAGGAAGCACAGAGCCCGCCTCCCGGAGCTGCTGTGAGATCTCACAGCATGAGGGCTCCAAAAGCAAACGGTTCATGGACCAGCAACTTTTATGTCACCCTGCTGTTTTGAACCTTTGACAGCCCACGTGAAGAATGTTCCCCAGAATGATCTTGGACCTTGTCACTGTCCCCTCCTGCAGTAAAACAGAGTGAGATTGTATCTTCTACCCGTATTATTGTCTGTCTTCCAAACGCTACCAGGGACAATGGCACAGGACATTGGGCAGTGAGATGGGCAAGGTCATTGTCCTTTCTGGACAAGGAAAGGCTGGGAGAGAACAAAAGAGCCCGATCCCAGGTGTCCTTAAAGAAATCATACATAAATCGGAGGTTTGGTACTTCAGTTTTCTCTCTTCAGGTTTTTGGGGTATGAAATGGTGATAGGTTGCTATTTTATGCTAAAATCATCTTTATATTTTATGAGAGGTTTTCTCTCCACCCCATCCATCATTTTCATTAGCCCAAGGACCCACTCCCTCCCTGACACGTTTCATCATGTCGCTGAGTGGCCGCCCTAGTCCACGTCCACGGCCTTGAAATCTGTGCTCCTCCCTCATCGCCAGCCCTGGCCACATTGGGGGTGTTCAGAGCCACCGAACAGAACAGGAGGGAATGTGGGACAGTCCCCAGCCTAACCGGTGCATCTGCAGAGGGGGCCCTGGGCCTGTGGAAGGGGGTGGCCCATCCAGGAGAGGCAGAGCTAGGACGCAGCTGGGGCCCCTGCCTGACTCACGGCCTCCCCGTCCCCCGAGAGCTGCCCTTGGACCTCGCTTCCTGGCATCAAGTTGCTGGGGACCAAGGTGCCCAGGCCCCAGAAGGCTCCTGGCTGCCTGCTTCAGCCCCCAGCCTTGTAAAGCTCCCTCAGAGCTCTGCCCCCAGCCCTTGCCCCATGCGGGATTCCACACAGGCGGCCTCCACAGCGGAGGGTCGGGGCCAGTCCGGCGGACGGCCCACACAAACTGGAAAAAATGCGTCCACGGCACGAAGGGTGGCTGAGGTTTCAGAACCCTTGTCCTTCCTCTCCCATGTGAGCCGCTCCGCAGTGTTAAGCAGGCTGCAGGGGGCCAGCCGAGTCTACCTGCACTCAGTCCACACCTCTCAGCTCCCGGCAGCTTGTTCCAGGAGGGCGGTGCCCACTGGGGCGGGGTCGGGGGTCCTCCACTAACTGCCCCAGGGTGTTCCCAGTGCAGTAAAGTCCCTGTCCTGGTTTTGATGTCCAGGGATCCCCATGGAAAGCATACCCGTCTATCAGAAGATCCCACACCCGGGAATCCAGGTGAACCTGCACAGCTACTATTCCCAGCAGGTGCGTGGGGTCTCCGGGGGAGCCGGGGCGGGCGCATGGGGTCTCCTAGGGGAGCTGGGGCAGACGCGCGGGGTCTCCCGGGGGAGCCGGGGCAGGTGCGTGGGGTCTCCGGGGGAGCCGGGGCAGGGCAGGCACCCGGGGCAGGGGTGGGTGGGGGGAGAGGCTGGAGAGGGGGCTGGGCCCACACTGGCAAGGCCTGCAGTGCCCACAGAGGAGTCTGGATGGAATTCGGGAGGCCACAGGGACCTTTGGAGGCTTCAGGCAGATGAGTGCATGGCACTTGTTTGAGTTGATCCAAGTTTCCCATGTCTGTATTCAGTAAGACGTCTCCCCTTCCCCTCCCAGGACAGGCTTCTGAGTGCCTGGCCAGTACTGGGAGGCCTTGTCAGCACAACCAGAGCAGAAGGGCCATGTGGGCCAGTCTGTCTGCTGTCTGCTGTATTTCCAGAATGGATGGAGAGGTGACAGGGAGCTGGGCTCCTACATGACCCGTACCACTCTGGCCACATAAGCTGGAGGCATCATCCAGCTGGGCACTAGGTCCACGCTGCCTGTGTCCTCTGACCAGGCAGATGCAGACCTGGGGGCCAGCAGAGGAGCGGCGCCCAGCCTCTCCCATCGCACCCCTCTAAACAGCTCCTGACCTGAGCTCGGCCTGATGGAGCCAAGAGTGCCAGCGTCAGTGAGGACCCTCTTGCTGTGAATGTACGGGGGCCGCAGGGGGCTCCAGGGGCTGATGGTGACTGGCTAGGGGAGCACGGCTCCCCTCGGCCCCAAGGCAAGAGGTGGCCTTGCTTTCTCTCCCTGCAGGGCATTCCAGCCAGCATTACGTTTTTCAGTCCCTCTGGCCTGATGTACAGCCTCAGGTATATTCAAGAGTTATCTGGTGACAACATGGAACAAATTAAGGTGAGGTATTCTGTGCACTTTTGATCTTCTTCAGATTCTTTTTTTAAAATTTTTACTAATTTTCCTAGAGTTTCCCTGTAGAGTCAAAGCACTCCTACTTGCAGATGCCCTGATGGCAGCTGAAGAAAAGGCAGGGCTTTGGGCATCCCAGGCCCCGTGCTTAAAGCTCAGCAGCCCCACTTCCTGGCTGGTGCTCTTGGACAAGTTACTTAACCTCTCTGAGCCTGTTTCCTCATTTGTAATGTGAGGATAACTGTCCCTTTGTGGCCTTTATGACGTGTGTATGGTCTTCCCTTGTAACTTAGTCTCAGGATGAGATGGAAGAGTTCAAGGAAAGCCCTCAGCTCCAGGCCTGGCACAGGTGTTAGCATTCTTCCCCCTTTTTTCCATTTAACTGTATTGAAATTACCTATCCGAAAAGCATTTCCCCTTTTCACATCTTTTAATTCAAAGGATTTCTGTTCCCATTTTTACGGACTGTGTTTATTCCGAGTCTACAAGTAGTCCCAGCGCTGTGGTGCCTGTCGTGGGGATGCTGTGGGCCAGGCTGGAGGGGACTGAGGACAGGGTGCAGGTGTGACCGGGAGCCCTGCAGGCACTCATACGGCCAGGAGCAAAGGCCCTTACCTTTCATCACAAGCGTGGCTCATGGTTGGGACTGTCCCCCAGTTTTATAGTGTTAGTTTCAGAGAAGTTGTGCATCCTGTGCTGGGTCACACAGGAGGAGGAGGAGCCATGATTTGGACCTCGGATGACTGAGTCCGTGTTATTGGCCCTGGTGGCCCGTGGATGGGGTATTTCTAGCCGGTATCCTGCGTCGTTCTCACACCAGTTCGGGGTAGGAATCCCAAGTAACAGGAACTACTGTCCTCACTACAGGTGAGGAGACGGAGGCTGAAAGGCCTGCCCGAGTCCTGGGGGGGCACTAGACGGCCCAGGGCTTGCACCTGGGTCACTGGGGAGGGAAAAGAAAATCTAGCTCTTAGGTTCGGGGGGACTGAAGAGATACGACCCACAACGAGGTCCCACAGTCGTGGGCACGTGGTGAGTGCTTCCTCTCAGGAGGCTGGCATGTGTGGCGGTGCGGGACCACCCCAGTTCTGGCCCCTCTGCACCTGCAGTAGGAGCCCCTCCAGTCCCAGAGGCTGTCGTGACTTGCCTGGGCAGTTACATCCACATAACATATCCATCCCGCCCCTGCTTCTCAGTGTTTGTCCACTTTGAGGAAGAACGAAGTGTATTTAATTACACTGTATCTTCTTCCAAAACTTACTTTTTTTAAAAGTACAGGTGAACACTTGAAATCTAAACTTAAGGCGTGACCCATTATGAATAGGCTACCGCCCGCCCTGCCCACAGACCGCCCAGCAGCGGGGCTGAGGGAGCTTCCCTGGCTTAAGTCTGTCACAGGCTGTTTTCGTCCCCTTCAGACACTCGGGGCTTCTCAGCATTCCGGGCCACCTCTCCCTGCACAGTTAAGGGCACCGCCCCTGGTGTTTTGAGTACCACCAGGCCTTGACTCTGCCGTTGCTGGAGGGTGGGGGGGTGGGCGACTGAGCCACCACTGTGAGCATTTAGTGCGGGCTGTTTGGGGCCACAGGGATGCCGTGCACCAGCGGAGTTAGCCTTCATGTCGGCAACTTCACTGGCTCAGGCAGGAATTTCCAGTTTTGACAAAGGATGCAGGCCTGGCCCATGGATTGGGCATCGTCCCTTTCCCGTCCAGCTCTGCCCCCCGTCTGCTTGGTGGCCGCCTCCCTCCCCAGGATTCTTGGCAGGACCCACTGTACAGCACTGCACAGCATGCAGGTGGGCCACAGAAGGTCAGGGGGGGCTCCCGACAGCTGTCTCTAAAGGCCACAGAGGAGTCGTTACAAAGCAGTAAGGAAGCAAATTCACATGAACCACCAGACTAGCAGAGGCAACTGAGTGCCCTGTCCACCACCTGCCAGGTGTGTTCCCTTCTCACGGTCCACCCCCGCACGGGCCGCTGAAGTGGCCACCTTCACGCTTTGAGGTCACCATCCAGTGGTGGCAGAGCTGGGCTCCAGACCCAGCTGCCGGCCCCCACGGCAGGGCTGGCCCGCTCACGGCACAGGCGGTGCCCAGGGAGGGGCAGGACATTCGCACTGGGCCTCGGGGCCAGGTCGAGGGGGACACCATATGGCTCCGGGGGCGGCGTCTGCAGCCGGGGCCAGCCCTTCAGGCTCTCTGCGGCCAACCAGGCCTGTGGTGCGGGGTCAGCTGGCAGCGCTCTGTGAGCAGGGGGTTCCAGAGGGAACAAAAGACTCGCGTGGAAAAGTCATGTGACCAAACTGCTGCCGCTGAAATCCTGTTTGCTACTTGCTGGTTCCTAGTCTCAGGGAGTTTCTTTCTTTTTCAACTGAAAAACAAAAGCAAAAACAGCTTTATTGAGAAATAACTCACGTACCATCGTCCTGTGGAGCTGGGGTTTGAGGCCAGCCCTCTGGCTGCCGGCCCTGGTCTCGGCCCTGGTCTCGGTGGCTCCGCTCCCCTGGGGGGCCCAGACCCCGCGCCCGCCACACCCAGAGCCCCTCCAGGCTTTGTTCTGTGCTCCACCCGGCCCCACCCGGGCCCCCAGACACAAAGCGGACGCTTCTGAGAATGCGGCCACGGTGGCAGGAGCTGAGTCCAGACCTCGGTCGTGCCCCACACGGAGCCGCAGGGACGGTGAGACCCACTCAGGCTGATGGCGAGGCTGTCAGGAGGCATTTCGTAGGCAACAGAGCTAGGTTCACATCGGGAGGTATTATCACGTTTACAAGCTGTCGTGTGGGAGTGATGTCCTAACAGACAGGATGCCTGGCAGCCCAGTGCCCGTCGCCCTCCAGCTGCAGCGCTCAGGCCCCTCTCTTCTCCCCGCAGTTCGTCGCCATCGGCCCCACCACAGCTCGCGCCCTGGCCGCCCAGGGCCTGCCTGTGAGCTGCACCGCAGAGAGCCCCACGCCGCGGGCCCTGGCCGCCGGCCTCAGGACGGCGCTTCAGCCCCGCGGGTGCTGAGTCCGCTGCCGCTCGCCCTTCCTGGGCTGCCGCTCCCCCGCGGCCCCGGGCAAGGTGCTGCCGCCTCCGGTGGAGCTCCCGGGAAGCCGGCGCCCTCAAGCTCCTGCCCCGGCCCGCGTGGAACCCCCGGACATCAGGCCCCCGTGCCCCTGACCTTCCTCCGTGGAGACCAACTGGGACCCTCGCCCGGCGTGTGCCGGCTCCCGTGGCAGCAGGACGGAAATCAAATAAAGCGCACTGGCCACTTGTGTGACTGGGTATTGTCACCTGCTGTCTGTCTGTTGTCAGTGCAGAGCAGTGTTTGGGGCGGAAGCGGACGTGCCCAAGTTCTGATAACAGACCTGGTATGATAATAAAATTTGCTGTGTCTGAAGTTTTGTTCATCCTATACAAGAACATCGAAGTTCCTGCTTTTGGGAAATTGTAATTCAAATGTGGAGAGACTTCGTTTCCTTCAGAAATACAAATGCAGCAACCGTCAGCCAGCCGGGGCATCTGAGGGGGCGGGGCATCTGAGAAGGAGGGGCACCAGAAAGGGGGGGGGCATCTGAGAGGGAGGGGCATCTGAGGGGAGGGGCATCTGACGGCGGGGCGTCTGAGAGGGCGGGGCATCTGAGGGCGGGGCATCTGAGAGGGAAGGGCATCTGAGAGCGCGGGGAGGTTGATTTACTTGGGGGGCTTTATGCACAGGTATAGGGTCCTGCAGGGCAGCTTCGGGAATCTGTCCCTGAACTTTATTTCCACGTTTTCCGTCTTGGCCTGGGTTTTGAGCTGGGTGAAATGAAACCTAGGTCTGTCAGTAACGTAAGAGGGCAGTAGGAAAGATTCCTGTGTTCCCCGCACAGCGTGGTCTCCGTGGGAGTTCACATTGAAAGGCCTCTTCTGTTGAGCGACTCCAGCCCCACACACAGGGCCTCTCTGGGCTCCATTCCAATTAACCACCCTCGGGAGGGGACGTCACTGTTATTCTCATTTCTCTCAAGCGGTTAAGTGACTTGCTCAGTCCTTAGACCAAGGCTCGTGACGTTCATAAACCACCTCCCGTCAGGTTGATGGTTAGTCCCCAAATCTGGGTGTGCCCTGGACAGAAGCTGCAGCTTCTGTGCTGACCCCATGTTTCTGTCTACAGTCGTTTTTCTGAGTACAAGGCAGAATCCATCCCATAGCCTCTGCTTTGAAAGTCAAATCTGGATTGTTGAGTTCAAAATCCTTCCCACGCTCAAGGAGCCCTTTTCTGCCAGCATTCTCTTGTCTGTTCTTGGGGCAGATCCCAGTCCCTCGGGGTCCAGGTGAGATTCTGGTGGTGCCTTCCAGGGCCCGGCAGCCAAGGAGGCCGAGCCAGGTATGGCCAGAGCCAGGCTGCTGTGCACCTCCCTAAGCCACTCTTCAGAGCCACTCGCAGGAGCCCGTGGCCGTGGAGAGCTGTGCCAGCCACACCACGGTTGCAGGAAGACTGTCTTGACACCAGCCTCAGACTGAATGTCCCCTCCTGAGACTAGAGGCAGCTAGACTAACCCTAACTATCCCCGCTGCAACATGGTTCTGCTCTGGGAGGTGAGCATGCAGCTGGTGCCACAAAAGACCACTCTGCAGGGTCGACAGTACCTGGCCCGGGGAGCTGGTCCCCCCACCACATGCTCGGGAGTCAGAGGAAGGTCAAAGTGCTATAGAAGTTTCTCAACTATTTCTGTATTTTTGGCTCAGGCCAAGTTGCTTTTGGATTATGAGCAGAATTGAAAGTTATGAGATATAAAAATCCCTTTAGTATTGCTGACCCACAGGAGTCTGCCTTAGTACCTTTCTAAGTGCAATGAACATAGTTTTCCTTTCCTTCTTGATTTTCTTCCTTTCTTTCCATTATGCTCAAGGATTGAACAAAAGCCATGGCTCTCAGAGTCATTCTGAGACCAGAGGTGCAGACGGCACGGGGGCAGAACCCTGTACACACCTCACTTTATAACTGATTATGTGCAGGACAGCCAGCTGGGAGGGGGGCGGCACATCTTCTCCAATGGAAAACAAGGGCAGAGTTGAACAAAATTGTTCAGGCTCTGGAAATTGACTTGAGTCGGACAACAAGTTGAGACGCATTTATTCTTGAAAACGTGCTCTTTGGATCAGGCCAGCAGGAGAGAACTCGTGGCCTGGAGGTGCTCTTTGTTCCTGGCTGGGGGAGGCGGGGTGCCACTGCTGGGACCAGCAGCTCTGCCACTAGAGGACTGACTACTTTGGGGTGGGAGGCAAAAATCCAGGGCTTTTTCAGCAGAAGGTGGTGAACCCCATAGGAAGTGAATGGAAAAACCTGCAGCTTTGCTGATCTGAGACTGTGGTCCCAGTTGGGGTGAGCAGCAAACCAGTCAGAAATGTCATGGGGACATCATGGGGACAACTCCGCCACAGCAGGATGGGTTTAGGCGGCTGGCGGAGTGCGCGTGGTCCCGACGGAGACCGGCCAGAAGGAACTTGCACAGTGCTGGGCGTGTTCTAAAACTGGCCCGTGGAGCTGGTGTGTGGGGTTATCACTTGTCCCAGAGGACTGGGTAAAATAATTTGGAAAGCACTGCCTTATACACAGATTTTTCTCTATAATATCAGAGTGAAATAGAGTAGGCCATGAATCAGGAACTGTGGCTGCAAATCAGAACCACCTGATGTGCTTCTGAAAACGGAGTTGCTCGCCTTCTCCCCTCCCCCCGGCCCCACCTCCCCCGCAGGCTACTTAATTGCTTCCTAGGGTAAAGCTTAAGCCACAAGGGTTTTAGAAGCCATCCAGGTGCTTCCCCTGTGCAACCACTGGACTCCATGAACGGGCGCCCTCCTGGCCAAGGTGGGACCCCTAGTGTACTCCAGAAATACAAGACAGTTGTGGGGCAATGAAGGAGGCGAGAAGCCCTGCTGGAGGCGGACGAGGAGACAGGGTGAGAAAGGGTGCCTGGGCTTCAGAAGAGGAGCGGCAGAGAAGGAGGGGCAGCATCACTCCCCAGGGGTCCAGGGACAGGAGGAGGTTCCAGGAGGGCAGAGGTGGCAGGGCGGGGGGCAGGGGACAAGGTTTTACTAAGCGTCTTTCATCCCCCTGGCAGCCTAAAGTCACCTTTTGGCGGGGAAGTATTCAAACCCTCACCGGGGTTTCAGGTGAGGCAGGGCAGGTGCGGCTGAAGAGGGCGACCCCTCTGTGCTTCGGGAGGGTACCTGCTGCCTTGGCAGAGCAGCTCGCCCATCAGAGGGCGGAGCGGGTTTCCTGGCCTTCGCTGTGAGTGGGGAAACCTGCGCCTCGGCAGCTGCGCTGGGGATGCCGGTTAGCAGTTTTGAACGTGGGTGCCGAGTAGGCAAAAATGAGTTTGGAAGTGAATGGAGAAGGACCCCCAGTTCTGAAGATACTGAGGATGGCAGAGGGTAGAATCTCAGTGCCAGTAAGCAGCCCAGCAAAGGTAAACCCAGCAGGTCACCCTTCCCCAGAGGCCGACAGTGTCCCTTAAGGACCAGATTATGCTGCTTCATCGTCTGTGGTCTGGCGGCTGGAGCAGAGTGAGTGAAGTCTCAGGAGAAGGAGCTGGCCGGGCACAGGCCCAGTTCGGGGAGGTGTGGCTTTGACTTGAGGATGCACGGGACACCTCCCAGGCCGAACGTGGTGGCCAGGAGCTGGCACGAGGCCGGAGTCCACACAACCCTGGCAGAGCCCCCACCCCCAAGTTTCCCGCAGGGAGGTCGGTGACCAACCTCCTCGTGGCCTCATGAGGACTGGAAGGGACACAACGTGGGGCGGGAGAGGGCAGAGCAGGGGAGACTTTCAACAGGAGCGTTTGCCGTATTCTGCGTCCCCTGTTCACAGGCACCCTTGTGCACCCCACCCCAACTCCCAGCCAGCTCCCGCGCTCCTGAGAATTGGTGAAGGAAGGGCTTTGTGAAGAGAGGGGATAGAGGGCAGGACTCTACCAGCTAGACGGGTGCTGGGCCTCGGGGATCTGAGGGTGGCCACAGTGAGTCTAGGAAGTTCCCTCCAGACCTTACAGCCTCCCGATTGTGGGACATGTCCTCAGGAACTGTTTTAAGTTTTAGGGGCTTTAACCCGTTAGTTCCATGTAGTAGCTCACTTACTGAGTTAGAATAATAGCTCCATGCCAGTTATTAAGTTGAATGTTGGTGCAGTTCTGCTAAATGTGAATGGAAGGTAGCAAAATAAAACCACTGTGACGGGTGTGGATTTTCAGAAACTAAGATAGCAGGAAATCATTTTACCAAGCATTCTGACGTGTACCATATCCAAGCCAATAAGCAAAGTACTGCTGTTGAGGATTTACTGCTGTGCAAGTCGAGAGGTTTATCTGGTGCAAGTGTTACCAGATTAGCAAAGGTGACCTTCAGGTCATCACCCCTGACACCTAGTGAGTCTGGGCCCGTGCTAGGAACCAGGGGATCAGAGACAGGCCGGCTCCTGCCCTCAGGGGGCTGCAAACACTGAAAGAACAAAGTCAGGAGGCAGCTGCTCTCAGCGGAGCTGGTCTGTACTTCCTGCAATAGGACTGTGGCCGGGAGACGCAGAGGTGTCCACCTGCCTGGGCGATGGTCACCGCAGCGTCACTGTCTGCGGCCTGACAGTGGAGCACGAGGAGATGGCAAGGTCCCCGCATGGCCTTCTTCCACACCGAGTCTCCTGCCTTTTGTGTCAGTGTCATTGATTGTCATGTCTTCCTTCAGAGAGTTTATTTAAAAAAAACAGTAAATTAATTTCTTTCTTTTTTTTAAATCCATTTCTTAAAATTGCCAGAGGTCCTCAGCTGAGCTATCGTATCATGTGACCCCAGCCCTCGATTATAACTCTCTGCCCTTCTCCTTAACCCTTATCCAGTCCTCTCCTCCCCCGATGTTTTATAAATGCGGAGAGGGCTGTGGCACCAGGTCTGACCAGTCTGACCAGTCCGTGCCTGATGTGCATCTGGCTGTAGGTGGGGAAGTGCTAGCCATAGGTGGGCAGCAGCTCTGGGGCTCCCATTCCGCTCACACGTTTAACTGTCCCAAACTGGAAACGTTAATTCTACCTCCTGGAAAATGGCGCCCTGGCTCCAGATAAAGTGGAAAACGTTTTGAAAAGAGATCCAGTTTAATTATGATGACCTGAACCCCATGGCCGGGCATCCCCCAGGGTCCTCACACAGCTCAGCTTCCGCAGGGTCCTATAGGCCCATCTCACCGTCCCCGAGGCCATGGGCCATGAATCAGAGGACACCCCGTGAGCTCCCCAGCTCAGGAAGGGGTCAATTCAGTCCGTCCTCTGAGTGCACAGACCCACAGCGGCAGAGACCCACTCACACAGCCTTGCCCACAGTCTTCAGTTTGCCTACAACAGAGTGGGGCCAGCCAGTGTGGAATCAACCAGCTGAGGGTAAACTCAGTGAGGTCAAGTGACAGCAAAGATCCACCCAGCTGAGAACATTCCACTTGTGAGCTCACAGCCCCAGACAAGAAGGGGAAGAAGCCAGGATTCTACCCTCACTGCCTTGAAGTCTTCTCAAGTCCCTCGCAGTTCCTGACCTCACCTAGGGCGTGGCCACCGGGCGGGAACTGACCCTGCTCTAGCCCAGAGCCCCAGGGTCCCAGCTGATGGGGTGCTAGTCCTCTGACCATCGTCACTCACTTCAGTGCCCTGGTCATTTTGCGGTCACTTTGCAGTAAAGACAGATGACACAGCACATCAGCAGGGAGGCGACGACCAGTAAGCCACCAGCCACGGCGATCATGATCTCAAAGTCCAGCCTGTCAATCATGATCTGGAAGCCGAGCGCATCCCTGGACAGAGAAGTGCCGGCAGGCAGTGAATGTGGCCCCCACCGCCCCCCACAGCCGCTTAGCAACCTCCACGGGCTTCCTTCAGGGGAGGAGGAATGGACCCAAGCGCAGAGCCTCATGCATGTAAAACAGGGACGGACCTTCCTAAGCTGGTCCGGGGTGGGTCGGGGTTTCTCTGTGGTTGAAAAGGGACTGAAAGGCGGAGGCCAGAGAGAAGGAACCAGAGGACACAGAGTGGGAAGAACCTTTTTTCTCCCTTTCCTGGCCAGACGCCTGCGGCTGCAGATAACAAACCGGCCTGCACTGAGTCAGGGGTTTCCCTCCCAAACACTGGGCCTCCTGAAATAGCTTCACTTTCAGAGTCAGGCTGAAAAATCTCCTGTGGGAATAACTAAGGGGCTTTGTTCAAAATGTTACATTGTGCCATGATGAGAATATGCAAACCCATTCTGCAAACGATGCGTGTTTTAGGGGAAAAAATAATTTTCAGTTCTCCCACCGACAACTGGGTCATGCCATCTTAGTACTTAAGGAGATTCTGGAAGCTCCCAGCCAGACCCTTCCCAGGCTCAGAGGTGGGGAGTCTCCTGCACAGACCGGGAGCCAGCCCCTCCAGGAGCCCTTGTCCCTCGCTCTGTTTTTATTGTAGATCACACACCTTCCTTGGCTATTTTCCCTCCGAAATCCAACCGATTTCCTCAAAATCCAATTTACCTGGAATAAGCAATTTGGTTAATCAGACGTGCTGAGCCTTGAGAAATCGGTCTCTTCAAAGCCTTAGTGATAACTGGGCAGAAGAGAAATAACTCCAAGAGAAAAGCAAATGATTCAAATGATAAGTAAGCACACCTCCCGGGTCCAGGCGTCCTGAGCTGCATGAAGCCAAATAAAAATAAAAAACAAAAATAGGATTAGTTGTAGGGAAGCAGACCCTTCAGTGATAAATTCCCACACCTATGATCCCAGGAGAGATCTTAGCCCCGTCAAGAGGGAGAGCTGACATGCAAGTTTTAGGACCTGGCTTAGGAGCGCAGTCTCCAGCCAGAGCTGCAGGGAGGGACAGGCACATTCCAGGGCTTTTAGACCTTTCAGGACATGGGCTGTGTGACATCAGCCCTCAGAACGCCAGACCCCGATCACAGAGTTCTCAGTTCTGTCCCCTGATTAGGTTAATTTTAGCCTCCCAGGAAATGTGGCACTTCTAAATAATATTGTCAATCATTTTATTCTAAGTCTTGAACCTTTGCAGGGTTTTGTTCCCCCTAGAAAACACATTTAGTGTTTGTCTTATAATCAAAACATCGTTTGAGATTTCAATAAAAAGAAGAAAAGTCCTTCTGTTATCGAGTCTGTTATCATGTTACCGAGTTCTGGTCACTACACAATAGGACAGTAAGTCAGGAGGCGAGGAGTTGGGGCAAGGAATGGCAACTTTTATTCAGGAAGCGGGCAGACCGAGAAGATGGCCGTCTAGTGTCCTGGAGAACCATCTTCCCCAAGTCAGCACTCAGGCTCCTTTTATACTAAAAGGGGAGGGGGTGTGGTTGGTTGCTGTGAACTTCTTGGTGTAAGAATTCTTTGTTCTTGGAATCCTTTGTTTTATAGCTGTCCAGGTGGGTCAGATCATGGTGTCCCTGCAAACCTCCAACAAACCAAACTGGTATTTTCTTTTCCGCAACTGTTCTCTTTTATGAATGGGAAAGTGTTCTACCCTTAAAGGTCAGAGCCTTGAGAATGAGCTGTCCTGTATATTTCAGGCTTTAGGCAACATTTCGTTTACAAAAAGGGCAGAACCAGCAAGACTAAGCCTAGGAGACAGAGAACAGGGTTAAAGTCAAAGGAGCAGGGCTAATATGAAGTCAGACTGGTTCTTTTCTATTACACTGCCTTGTGGGGAGGTGAACAGCGTCCTCAGACCTGAGAGCTCTAGGTGTAGCCACTTACCACAACTCAGATCTGTGTTCGCTGACATATAGTGATAGGGTTCAGGAAATTGGTAAATGTAACTGAACATCTATAACTATACACATAGTTTTATAACTAGCTGTATATATACAACATATAACTGACACACAGTTGACCTATGTCATGGTTTTATGTATGGTTGTGTATGTTATACAGATAGCAGGTAACAGGCAGTGTAACTGAGAACTGTGGACAGATATTGATAATGTACCACATGGAGAGAAGACAGATTATGAGAATTGTCTGATCTCAAGGTACAGAGAGCCTGTCGAGCCAGTTCCCTGAGACGAGGGGGTTCATTTAGCTACATGAGGCTTCTCCCAGAAGCCCAGGGACAGGACCGGAGCAGGGCAGGCCTCTAGGGCACAGGCTCGGGGGGGTGAGGGTGGGGCTGTCTGGCCCTGTGTAAATGTTGTAGTCATGTGGGAAGTACAGGGTGCCGGCCTGACACTTTAAGTAATTTCATTCTGCCTTTCATCGTCTTAGTTTCTGTTTTACAGAAAGTTTTTAGCTTCTAATCAAAAGCTAATTTCAAATTTAATAAAGAACGAAGCTGCAGTTGAAAATGCAAACGCCGTCTGGGTAAATTTGATAACGTTAAAGGGTTATTGCTAAGGTTTAGGATACAATAATGGTAGGCAGTATGCTTTTCTTTTTTCTGCAAAGTCTTTCTTGTATAGATCCATGCTGAAATATGTATGCATAAAATTTTGATGCCTGGGGTTTGTTCTGAATGTGAGAAGGACAATATGGGGCGAGGGTGGTGATAAGAAATTCCAAGCCCTGAATCACGCTTGTCACTGCCCCCCGCAAGAGGAGTGACCATGAGGCTCTCTCACTTGGTGGTGGTGGTTCAGGAGCGGGAAGACCATGTCCATGGGAGAGAGGGAGGATGCAGTGAGAAAGACCCGGGGTCGGGGCAGGAGTGGGGAATCCATGGACACAGCCGAGCATGAGAGGCCCTTAGTAATCAGAAAGGTCCCCACTGCATACACATGTCCCCGTTCACTCTCACCCCAGGATGCCAGTCCTCACCCAGCACACGGCCGGCTCCAGAAGTCTCCAGGCTGACAGGAACTTGGTGGAGCATGGGTGACTGAGTCACTAGTCGATTACAGCCCTGGGAAGGCCAGCAGTGATGTGGCCAAAGGGCAAAGACTCAAAGGAACAGGGCACTTAGCTGAGTGGGTAGGGAGGTCTGGGGGTTTGGCGGAGAAGAGAGCCCACCGCGAAGCTGTGCCTCTGTGAGGGGCTAGTCTCCCAGGAGGAAGAACGTTCAGGGTTTCCCGGGCACAGACTGAGGGTTTAGGGGCTGGTATTAGTCAGGGTTGTCGACCTGCAGGTACAGCCAACCCCCCGTCTCCATCTCAACCCAGTAGAGGCTGTCTCCTGCTCACTATGGACCAGCACATGTCTGAGGGGGATGCAGGGACCCAGACCCCTTCCCATGGATGCTCTGCCTCCCGCCAGGAGCCCAGGGAAGAGAGAGCAGAGGCAGGGTGGGTTCAGAGCTCAGGCTTGGCAGTGGCGTGCATCCCTCCGCCCACCTCTCTGTGGTCATCCCCGCAGACAAGCAGGAAGGAGACAGAACGTGGATGGGGAGCCTCTTGCAGGCTCTACCCCATCGTTACATGGGGAACGAGGATTCAAGAGGGAAGAGTCAGATTTGGGAAGGGGAACAGGAGGCTGGGTGAGGACGGGCTGGGAGGGGACAGGGTAGAGACCTCAGATGGTGGCATGTGAGGTGCGGGAGACCGGGGCCCTCTGGTGCAGGGGTCAGCTTAGTCCAGCGGCCTGCACTCTGGGGAGGAGGAGTCCCAGCCTCCCGGACCATCGGCTCTGATCTGCTCCAGTGAAAGCTCACTGGGGAGGCACTGTCTGCAGGGTCCCAGAGAGACTCAAGGCTCCTTCTTGAGGGGAAACCGAGAGGGGCAGTGTGGCCCCGGGCACATTCTAGAACCTCAGGTCATTCTGGCTTATCCGCATATAAAAATCCCTGACCCACACAGTGTGCACCGGGTGGCTGCAACCAGGATGATAAATACCCATGTTCATGAACACCGAAAGGTCCTGTGCCATGGCGTTGAGCTGTAAGTAATCAAATAGAATAGAGAATACATGATTTACATAAACTGAAGCACAAACACTTCTGTATGCATGTACAAGATACATGTGTCTGCAAGCATGCCTGCCACAAGGGTACCATCTGAATCATAGGATTTCTTCCTTTATTCACAGCACTTTTGAGACTTACATATTCAGGAGTACTGAATGATAAGGAAACAAAACAAAAATGATAAGGAAAAAAAAGAGAAACAAACTAAAAAATCTCCAAGCCCCAGCCCAGCAGGAAAAAAAAATGGACCCAAACTGAGCAAAGGGTCTGGGCTGGTGAACTGCAGGTGCAGGTCTGAGATGCAGGTTGCCTGGGCGGGGTTTGCACCTCTGCTAACAGACAGATGAGCACCCGTGATCCTTCCGCAGCTCAGAAGGGGCACACATGTCACTACAGAAGCGGAATCCACAGGCGTTGGTAGGTTCAGGATGTGATGACCGCAGACGTGGGCTACGAGGGGAGGTGTTCTCACCCCAGCTAGAGGGGGAGAGGGGTGGTCCTGGGGTTTTCAAAGGGCAGTATGTCCAGGGCCTCCTGGTGGGCACACTTCAGGCCTGAGTGGGAAAGGCTTGTAAACTTGGCGGCTCCTTTTAAAAGCATCTGGGCTTGCTCACCCAGGAGGGGAGGCGGGATGGAGCAGAGGCGGGAGGGCAGGGCTCGCCCAGGCCATGATCGCTGCCTTTACCTTTCCTCTGACTGACCTGGAGCTGTTCCCCCTGCGCCCCATCGCAGACCTCCTCACCGCGCAGGTAGAAGCCCAGAGAAGAGCATCACGCAGACACCCGACACGCACACACACGCACACACACGCACACACTCGGGTGGGGGTCCTCATGCAACCAATGAACAAGGACGACACATGCTTCACAACCTAAGTGAACACGCAATGTAAATACAGATAAACAAATGTACACTATTCAATATAGTGTATAAACAGACAGTATAGATGAACACACACCTAGAAGCAGTCAGTCTGTGGCCCAGGCCCCATCGACCTGTGCATTTCCCCCAGCCCCGCCCACTGATTCCGTCCAGGTACCGGTGGGCAGGGGCACCCCCTAGAGGCTTCAGTGTCCTGGGGTCGCAGACCCGAGGGGCTGCTGGGGGTCCCCGTAGGCACTGCCCTGGAGGAGGCTGTGAGCTGCTTCCAGACGGTCAGTGTGCTGCTGGCGAGATGGGAGCTGGACGTGGCAGGAACAGGCCCCACTGCAGCGTCCCGGATGGGGAGCACCCCGCAGCCCGCCAAGGCCGAGGGCACCGCACCCCAACCCACTTGGCCCGTGCCTGGCGCTTCCTGCAGACACTGCTCCCACCCGCAGCCCCAGGAGGAAGCCCTGCCTTGCACGGCACCCAGCTTTCCTCCGGAAGACCCAGGAGGCTGATGGGGGGGCCTTCAGCTGCGAGCCCGGCCTTCAGGGTGTGGAGTGAGGTGGCGCCGCTCCGCCTTCAGAAGGACCCCCCCGCCCCCGGAGCCGCGATCCACTTCGGTGGAGGTAAGAAGGGCAGAAACTTTGAGCCCACCCAGTCCTCTCTCTTCAGCATAATGGGGTCTTAGGGTCAGACCTGTCACTGGGCAGAACCCCACGGGCCCTAACTGGGGCAGACCCCCTCCCCCATCTCCTCTGCTGCAGCTCCTCTGAAGGACCCAGAGAATAGTATCTCGTGCATATCTGAGTTTTCAGATGCTAAGAACCACCACCAAATGGAATAAATTAACTACTTGATGATCGTGGGCACGTGGCCCCCAGACCTCCTGGTGCCTAAGGACTGAGCACCGTCAAGCAATCAGAGAACTGTGCACAGCTGACCACAGACCCTGGGCCGCCCCTCCCTCACCTGGCTTTAAAAAGTCTCAGCTGAAACCCTTGAGGAGTTCAGTTTTTTGGGCACGAGCCACGCATCTTTCTTGCTCGGCCCAGCAGCAGACCTTTCTCTGCTCCAAACTCAGATGTTTCTGTATTTTTTGGCCTCACTACGTATCGGGCACACGGACTTGTATTCGGTAACAGCCCGAGTGGAGTCACCCTGGCCTGGCCTCCTGCTCGCTGGCCCCTGTGCTGGGATGGACCTGCCAGGCTGTAAGCCCTCTGTAGGTGTTGCTTTGTTCAACTCACTGGGAAGGGGACGGTGTGTCATCCTGCAAAGACACCTGCACCTGGGGACACCAGTTCAGGTCCCTCTGGTTGTCCCAGAGCAGGCTAGCCCAGTGAGCACTGTCACGGAGAGCACCGTGTGCTCGCCGTCCCGCCTCCCACATCCTCCTGGAGGAAAAGCGGGCCTAGGCCGGTGGTTTTCACCCAGGCCCCACCGCCTCCAAGCTCAGGGGTTTGGACAAAGTCACTTCTCTGCAGCTCTACCCAGGAACTGAGGCTGGATGAACTTCTAATGGGAGAAGTACAGGGCGTGCTTTATAGACAGACCCTGTACAGGGAAGGGACGGGACCACTGGGCAGCACCTCCTTTACTTCCTGAGCACTTAGCTCAGCTCCTGTCTCCCCCAGGAGCTTTTTGAAGCACGCCAAGCCCCTCACATGCACCCACCGCACCCGAAGACTGGAGCAGTCTCCCCTCATCCCCACAGTGCCTGGCACGCAGCTCTGTCAGGACTTCAAACACATCCTTCTGAGAAAGTCCCCCAGTTCTCACCATCCTTCCCCCTTCTCCCTAACAAGCACTGCTCCTCGGTGATGCGGTCTGCCCTGGCGGCACTCAGGCGCCCGGGGCTGGTGCCGTATCGATGGTTTTTGTTCCCTTCTAGGTGGCCATCCATGAAACTGGCCACGTCCTCGGTTTGCCTCCCATCCACAGGACAGGACCTGGAATACAGCCGAATTCTATTCCCTTGGTGCCTGCATGCGAGTGGGACTGGTCCGATAGAAAAGCAGTTTGAAAGCTGTAGGTAAGACTCTCCTGGGGGAGGTCATCCCCGGGCACACAGAGGACACTCAGTGTTTCAGAGCACCACTCACCCCCCGCAGGCAGGCCAGCCCCCAAGGAGCACGAAGCAGGACAAGTCCAACAGCACCGAGAAGAGCTGCCCACTAGCTCTGTGATGCTGATTCTCTTGGTTAAAGGTGGCTGCGCCCAGACTGTAGCCGCGGTGGAGAGCCAGGCATCCTCCCCTGGATACTCCCTCCCTCCTGTGCCCTCTTCCCGTGACACATCGTATTCTCTGGAGGGGAGGACACGACACAAATGGGCCACCCCAGCCTCTGAAGGAAGTTGACTGCAATCCCGAGGCCAAGAGCAGGAGAAGTTTCATCTCTATTTAGTTGTTCAGGGCAAAGTGCTAGAGGCTAATTAGTTAACTGCAATGATGAATGATTTAGCACAGAGGCTGAAGGGAAGGAAGGTGACCTTCCTTTCTTCCACTTAAAACAGGGACCATCCGCACTTCCGTTCTACTCAGACCATCCTGTTCGTTGGCAGTCACCACCCTTGGAGAGTAAGCGATGCCAGGACACACTTATTGCAGTGAAAATCTTACTTTGCTGTGTGCCCAGAACCCAGCTTCTTCCCTCTAATGCGGTCAGATCAGCCATCAAAAGCACCAGCAGCTAGGCTGAGGGTGATCAGATAACTCGCACCCAGGTGGAGATGTGGAGGGTGCCCGGGGTCGGCACTGGCGACGGTGAAGCCAGGCCTGTGGCCAGGCCCCTGAGCTCAGCCAGGGAGGCCCACTTCCAGTCTCACGTGGTGTCTTGGCTTCAGGATGTTTGAACAGAAAACCCAGCCTTGTAGTTGTCTCTGTTCAAGTCACACAGGGAAGTCAGCACAGTTGGTTTGTGCACCAGCTGTCAAGTGGCTGGACGGTTCTATTTTTTTCTTTTTTCTAAGGTTCATGCAAAGAATCATTTGATGCTACATTTGACTGGATTTGCAGACAGACCACCAAGGAGAAGTGATGGTGAGATTCAGCACGTGTTTTTTACATACCAGCTGGTGTTAGCTTTAAGAAAATCAAAACCACCAGACTCTACAGGGACCCTGTCCAGATCCTCACAGGCTGGCACGGAGTCCCCACCCGAAACATCGACGAACTTTGCCTGCATCAGACGCAGAGAAGAGGTGAGCATTATCTTTCAAAGGTACAGTTCTTATGGGTGGCTCTGGTTCTGTTACCGAACAAATGCATTCAGACCCAGTGTTTTGCGCCCCTCCCGGCGACTCTGTTGCAAGGCTCTTGCAATCACTGACTTGTTATCTGTCCGTCCTGTCGGACTCTAGGCTCTGGGAGCACTGGGATTGTGTTGCATCCCCTAATCTTTTTAAGAAGGCACCGAATGCACTGAATGAGTGAGTGAATGAATGAGCGAGGGAGGGAAGGTTGCCAGGTGCTGAGGTGGTTGCCAAAGACTTGTAAGACAGAGCCTCCCTACGAAAGTCTGTGACTCTGACTCCAGACAGAAAAAAGCCGTGGAAGCTGACCGATAGGATAAGTGTGTTTGGAAGGGTTGAATAAGCAGACGAGGTGATCACCGCCGCTGGAATCAGAGGCTGAGCCACCCAGGACCTACGGCTTGATCAAACTCGAAGGATGGGTAGCACTGGAGTGCCCAGAACAGCACATCCGGATGGTGTGTGCGTGGCGGGTCGGGGTGGTGCTCAGACTCAGGAAGAAGAGGGAAAACCTTCAAGCAGAAACAAGGATGTCCTGGGACAGCCGAGCCCAGGGAGGTGTGGCAGGGCCCTCACCCCGGAGGCGGGGGGGCCAGGTTGGAGAAACGGGGACCATCAGCCCTGAACACCAGGGCTGGGGGACTTCATGGGCAGGTGGTGGGGAATCGCTAGCGGTTTGTGAGCTGGGAGGAGCCGTGCTTGGCTGTGAGGCAGACGCGGAGATCAGGGCAGAAGGCAGCCTTCTGGTTGCTTCTTCCCGCCCCACCTCTGTGCCCGGGTCAGAGGCCGGCTGCCTGCCCCTGAGTCTAATCTCAAACATGATTTCGTGGTTACTGCCTTTTCTTCCCCTTGCCACCCAGAAACAAGTGGTGGGCACTCCCTCTGCCTGAATCCCAGTGATATAACCACCCTGCTTTAAACGGCTCAAAAAGAGTTAAGAGGCAGGAGCCAAAGGAACTTTGCATGCAAATTTTGCCTTAAGAGACTTTTGCATAAATTTGGTCTTAATTTTAAATGTCACACAAAAGAAGAATTATTTTAGTGCGTTATGTAAAGAAATGGCCTCGGGGTGGACTTGAATAGTTCAGATCTTTCAGTGTTGGAAGCACATCTTTCAGTGCTTTTAAGACGTCCTGAACTTGAATTTCTATTGGCAACACTCAAAGAATATTAATTACAGAATTAGGTCATCACGAGGGGATTACTGTAATACAGCTGTATTTTATTCCTGGAGCTTTAAAAACATCTTAAATTTAATGTGCTGTGAATACTTTAAATTCAGAAACCATTCCAGGGAGAGTGACCTGCACCTTTAGCTGGACGTGTCGCACTCTTCTCAAAGGCGAACCTTCCCAAATATATCGAGTGTTTGGTTGCTGAGAAGAGTAACTGCTTGTGATGTTCTGTGAGTTGTGAGCACAAGTCTCGAACTCAGTAGATTTATTCTGTTGTATGCTCATGAAATATCACGTATTTAGGATTAGGAACTAATAAGGACAGCTTAGAATAATCCTGTGCTGTGTCAGAGCATGACATTAGCATTTGGGTCTTGAAATGAAAACAGAGCAAAATTACAAAATACGATTTCACAGGCCGGTGGGTACAGCCACTCGGGTGGAATTCGGGAGCTGCGGGCTGTATCCCTGGTTCGACCTAGGCTGTCGGAACTTGGGACAATTGCCTCGACTCTCTTTAATCCCGTCTCCTCGTTTGTCAAATGGGGCTGGTGGTAGAACTTGATGATTCTAAACCCCCGGAAAAACAGCAGAATCCAGAAATAAGCATCACGATCTTTTTCTGTCAAGAAAGCTTATATGGGCTAGGATAGGGAAATGACTGAGGACAACCCCGGGCCCCTAGCATGTCATCTTTAGACTATAAAGGAAGGAGAAGAGAAAGAAGGTGCTCATGCGACGAGTGCTGCGTAACTTTTGCTCTGTCTTTCGATGAGCGCCACTGGGCGGGGAGCCACTGCCAAAGGGAAGCACACTAACTGCAGTGATGATGTGGAGAGAAGCAGGTTCCTGGGCTTAAATCTAGAGGCGACTCAGACCCGGGGAATCACCTGAGCAGAGGCTTCACTCGGATGCTGAAGTCCTGCCTTGTCCCGGAATCGTGGCAGAACATCACAGCTGGCTGGGGCCCGTACTGACAGCTGTCTCTCATTTCCTGTGACTTATCAGTAATAAACCACATGAAAACCTGCTTGGCTCTCAGGAAATCGGCAGTGGGGACATGACAGTGACAAGCACCAGGCTCACACAGAAGACGAAGGGGCAGCTACCACAGCTTGATTTCAGAAGGATTTCCTGGCTCCCAAGCCTCATAAAATGGCCACGGCCTTTTATGACAGAAGAAGGCAGTTAACTGACTTCTTCAAAGGGTCCTTCGTAAGTAGAAGACTTTCCAGCCTGGTGCTGCTTCTCGTTTGAAACCGAAATTTGTCAGACAACCAAGTTCTTAGTTAAAAGCTGTTCTCAATTACCACGGACCTGCATACGTGGCCGTGGTAGATCATCCCATCAGACAGGAAATTATTAAGAACTTCAAGCCCAGAGAATTTGGTGCAAAGCCACAGACTGCTTACCTCATTGCTATAAATTAACCTAAAAATCAAAGACTTCCAGAAAAGCAGTCTTGGTTTCTTGGTTTCTTTGCCGGGCAGGTAAGTTTGCATTTGATGTGAACAGAAATCGAGTCCTTGATCCTTGTCCGATGACAATTACTAAGGCTTTTCCAGGAGCAGAGCCACAAAACCGCCGTCAGAAACCTAGACTCAGCCTACTCACCACTCCATCTTCTTCCTCAGAGGCGACGCGTCTGGGGAACAAGTGCACGACGCGGACCAACAGCAGCATCCTTGGTTTCCTTCAGATGGCTTATTTCCAAAGCAGTCTGTCTCACAGAAGTGGCTCTCTTCCTCCACCCTGAACCTTCTTTCAGTGGTCCATCTCTCCACACCCCCTGCCTCAATTTCATGGGGTCCAGTCACAGGAGATGCCATACCTAAAGGCCTGGAAATGACTTCACTGCACTGCAAACTCGGGCCTTCAATGGAAGAGAGTGCAGAATTTGAATTCTCTACACTCCTAAGTCCCCGTCTTCACAGTTTCTCTCTTGCTAATACTTGACAGCATACAGAGGGTTTTCACGTGCATCTCTCTCTCGATCGTCAGACTCCGTCAGCGGGGCGGGGCAGATACCGCTGTGCACGCCTCTCGTCAGAGAAACTCAAGTTCCCTTGTGTCTGGTCAACCCCACTGCGGTCGCTCGTGCCCCTCCTCTCCTCGCGTGGTCCCCAGCCCCCTCCCCATCCCTGCACCACTCCTGCTGGGACATGCACGCGGCACCCCAGACGGCCCTGGATAGAACCGCTTTCTGGCTCGCTGTAATTCCTGCAACGTGCTCCTCCCCTCTTCAGGTGGGAAACACTTCACATGGCCGCTTATGTATGTTCTGGGGGTCAGACTACCAAAGTAAGGCTCTCGAAGCTAACTGGGTAATTTTATTTTCTTCCTGTATCAGCTATCTCTAGGATAGGGATCATGTCCCTTTAACTTTTACATAGTATATAACACGGCCATTATCTCTTCTTAACGCAAACAAAAACCCCAATCAGGGCACAATTTGGGCACTGAAGTTAAACTCAACAAGCTTCAGTCCCCTCCATGATCAGGCCACAAATACCCCACGCTTCTAAAGACAATATAAAACAGGGGCACTTTAAAAAGCTTGATTTTAAATTAAAATCAGCAAATGACAAAAACCTTTTAAAAAGGCCTTTTCTTCCCCTGTAAGAACTATCACATTATTGCTCTGACAAGGGAAGAGAGCTGGAATTTATATCTTCTTGCTTAAAAGCACGTTTTCCTCTTAACTGTAAAGCTGCTCGCTAAGGGAAGAGGCTAGGAGACAGGCAACTCAACTATCCTGAACTCCAGCTTATTTCTGCCTAAGCAGAGTACCACTAACCCAAAGTTAGATATAACACGTCCAGGATTAACTAGCAGAGTTTCACTGTGTGTGCCTGCCACAGGGAGGCAGAATGACAGCTGTGCTGATGTGAGACTGTTGATTTTGCACAACTGCTTTACAATTGAGGCAAAACGTTCAAAGTTCCAAAGATTAATTTTTAAAAACTGATTCGAATCTGCCCTGAGGACAATGCAAACTAAACAATTACAAAGAAGTGGACAAATGGCAGACACTCATTCTGCCAAGTTAAGTCAGAAGTCACTCATCCGTGAAAACACCTGAAAACCTCAGTGCATGAAAAAGCAGTCTGTAAAAATTCAGCTTCACACAAGTGTCTCCCAGGCAATTTTCCAGTCCAGTTCAGATGCCTGAGGCATGTGGCGGGTGAGTGGAGGGGCTGTCACTCAACTTGTAGGATCTGCACAGTGAAGGTCACCTGCGGGTGGCCCTGGAGGAGGGCAGCGGCAGCGGGCCTGGGGCCAGGCCAGTGGACTTGGCGGCAGGGAAGCCCTCGTCTAGAGGCATCGTGCACGTGAACCAAGCCGCCAGCACAGCAGGAGGGAGCACCCCTGACTTACACATTACGTTATCTTTCTCAAAACGGAGACGAGTTAACTACGACAGGTACCGCCTTGTGTGACATAGGCACTGGAAAAGCAGGGTGTGCTTTCAGCAACGGGACAAGAGCCGCACAGCAGCCAGTGCTCAGTGGCATTTTCCAGCAAGAATTTAGGTGATGGCAGAATTTTATTTTTAATGTTTTACTCTTCAATTTGTAAAATTTATTAATTGAACTAGTTCAAATTATACCTCAAGTGAAGAATGTGAAATGGAAAACCACGAAGATGTTTAAAATAAATAATTTATTTATTCAAAATAGTTTTTCTTACCTTATTCAGTTTCAAGTTTAAAATGGAAAAAAAAGGAGGGGGTAGTACCTATTCTTGATCAACTGTCATACAAAGTCAAAGCAGATCCCTTCAGAACATGCACTAAATACAGAGAATTGCACAATGGCTGGTCTTTGAAAAATCCTGTACTGAAGCTTAAAAAGGGCAGGCTTTTCTGTGCGATTTAGAAGGAAACACTGTAGACGTACAGGAGGTTTCTTTAACCAACTTGAACCACTAGAATCATCTGGATAAAAGTTCCCTTGACCAAAGTAACGTTTATCCAAGATAATTACACCTTAAACCCACGTAGCTTAACAGACTTCAAAAATACTTAAAAGTGTAACTGCATCACAGCAAGTCTATTAATATTGAGGTACCACATACTTTCGAACAAATAAATGCGAGAGCTCTAAGTCTGATTCGGACATTGGCACCTCCAGTGAAGAAGCCAAAGAGCTCGACCACGACTGCCTGTCATGGGAAATGAGAACTCCGTTTCCACTGTCTGTTTTAAGTGGATATTCGCCTCATGTTTAATGAAATGGAGCACCGAATGGACAAACCTGCCCCGAGCGCGGAAGGCACCGACAGCATCTCTGCGGACGCGGCCCCAGGCGTGAGTCACTGAACAGCGCCGCCGCCGCGAGCCAGCTGGTCCAGCAGGTGGACGAGGGCGTCGATTCTTTCCGAGAGACTTGCGGTTTTGCTGGCTGTAGCTCTCAGGAGCTGAGAGTAAATCTGTTTGTTGGTTTTGAGGACAACATCTTCTTCAAGGTTACTACTGGGTTAGAAAAAAAAAGGAGGAATGAAGCAAGCTGTGATGCCACCAACAGCTGTAAAAGAGATGCCAAGACTAGCAGCCCAGCCGCCACTTCACAGGGAAGCGGGGGCTCTCCTGATGTCGACTCCGTACCTCCCTTCTTGCACTGCTTGCTTATGGGCCTGCTTTTAAACATTTATTTCAAAACATCAATTAAAGCCAATGATTATTCTTTTTATAAGTATCTGAGTGCCTACCATGTACCAGGAACTGCTCCTGGTTGTGAACAAAACAGACCTGGAGTCCCTTCCTTTGTTGAATCCACATTCTACGTACAGAGGGAGAAGCTGGGGGAAGACGTACTGAGCAATGAAGAGAACAGACTGTCAGGTGACATGTGCTGTGAACAAGAGCGAGCGGAGACGCGGGGGCACGAGGAAGCCACCCAGCACGTCCCCTGCTCCTCGCCGGCCTCAGGGTTGCGGGCACACCCCAGTGCCAGTGCCTCCCGGAGGGACGTGCGGCACCCCAGTCTGTCTAAAAGGTCTGTGCTGCGTCTGCGTGAAGAACCCCCTCCGCTGGAGAGTTCTAGACAGAACTTCTGTTTCAAACTGTTTTAACAAAAACTTTTTAAGTTTGCACTTTATTTTTAAAACATTTCCCTGTAGGTCGATCAATGGATGTTTCATTTCTACCATCTTTTTTTTTTTTTTGAGAGGAATGTAATAAATTCAGAGCCCCGGCCACACGCGACCAGGGAAGAGCAGGTGCGCACGTGAGGTGCCGGACGACGCTGCCTGTCGCCTCAGGGTCGCCTCAGGAGGGTAAGGCCTAGTGTGCTTATTTTAGAGATGTAACAACTACAGCCCAGAAAGATAAAACAATTTGGTTCAAGGTCCAAACGTTTTCTGAATTCAAATGTGTGCTCTTTCTACTCTCCGATATGCCAACCTTCCACCTCGGCCTGAGCGCCTGTGGGTCAGGCGCCAGAGAGCGAACCAGCAGTCAGGACGCCCTCCGCCCCGCGTCAAGGCTCAGGCTGGAAGGACCCCTCTTCTCTCAGGGCTCCACTCGCTCCTCCTCCACAGGACCCACCCTTCCCACTGGGCGGCCGGCGGGGCCCAGGCTCGGGCCGGCCACCACGGGAGCCCCGCACACACCCTCTTTACAGACTGTTTCTCCTCTCCTCTTGTTCTTGCTCCTACCGGGCTGTCTCCTCTCTTCACCACCCCCGACCCCCGCCCAAGACCACCCACAGCACAGTGAGGTGACTGTTCCACTGACTGCCTGCAGTTTGGGCCTAAGGTGGGTATGTTTTACATTTTTGTTTTGGGGAGAGGGGTTAACGTTCGCAAAACCTCTGATAACCTTATAAGACATTTAAACTCCTGCCAGTAATCAAGGCAACAGCACTGAGCAATCAGAAACACTGTTTGAAACATGACTTCTTTATGGACAGTGACATCACTGTCATTACAGCCAGATGCCTGAAGGTAACTGCGGCTTCTGAGATCATAAATGCAAAATAAAACCCTTTGATTTGTTCAATGATCATACTTCTGAGTCTTAAATCTTTATCTTCCAATTTCTACAAATTGTCCCCTTCCTTAAGCAACTCTCCACAGTTAATGAAACCACGAACTTGGTGCCAAGGGCTCTTGTCATTTCATAGGGTTATCGTTTTTCCAAAGGAAGGTACATTCTTTTCCTTTTACTAATCTCAACCAAGTATTAAATGGACATACCTGGCCAGGAAAGCCCATGTATCTAAAGGATTTGTTCTCTGACTATGGCAGAGGGCATCCAAACCCTCAGAGATTACTTCTTTTTTAAAAATATTTTTTCATTATATTAAACCCCAAGGCCATCAAAAGGTCAAGAGACTCCGATCTGCTAAAGCAATGAATATTAAAATGCAGTACAAACGCAAACACACTCTTGATCCAAAAAAGAAAAACACAATCCCACAGACAAAACCAGTGTTTCTAGCAGGACAAATAAGTGCCTGCACAATCTCAAAAGGAAAACAAAAATGATTTTCCTTTTCTTAGATTTCATTCCAATTCTTTAGGATTCATAAAAATTTAAGATTTTAAATTACCAAGCTCAGTTTATTCTTTTTTTTTTTTTTGGACTGGAGGGAGGGCGAAGAAACAGTCAAAACAAAACATAAGTGTATGACTATGTCCTTCCTTTTAAAGGCTAATTTTGATTTCCCTTTACTCCAAAAAGGAGTGTTCGTGAATTCCTGGTGAAACGACGGGGTTAGCAGCACATGCTGTTTTCCTCTTCCCAATAAAGGTACAGGTGTTTTCATCTGCGTATCAGTGAAACAGGAGAGAAACAGTCACTGACTTACTAACCCAATGTGTAGTGAAACCTGTCAACACATCAACTGTATTAACACATGCAGTCTCTTATTCAATAAACCTTAAAAAACTAACACAAATTGGCTAAATAGGACTTTATGCATCATGTGTGAGTTTAGATTAAAATTTTTTAAACAGAAGAGACAGAATAAACAGAAGGTTAGAAGACCCTCCACTAAAATAAAAATCACTTAGGTCATACATGTGACCGTTATGAGTATAAAAGATTCTGTTAAGACTGAGCTGTCACCTGTTAGCCAGTTACTCAAACCACTGATTCATGGAAATCAGTGAATCACCGTTTCTCACATCTCATGTATTTCCACTGCCACCTTGTGGAAACCAGTAACATTTTTTTCAAAATGTACCCACTGCTGTTAAAAGGGAAAAACCATGAGTCTTTCCAACTGCGCGTCACTACTAGCACCATCCCCTTTGCCTTTTGGTTCTCTGGGGGACAGATGTGTCTGCTAACATGTCCAAGTGCACCCACACACCCTGCCGCGCACAGGCAGGAGACACGGGGCAGACGCCAAGGATTAGCAACAGGGCTGACGGCCGTGTACCTAACACCCAGCGCACCGCTCAAAACGAATGCTCTTCTTAGGTGTTGAAAGAATTACTCAAAAGCAGTTACTGGAGTTTCTGCTTAGGATGTGGAGAGCTGAAAAACGTTATCGCTCCCACCCTTATGACAAAAACAACAATAAAAGTGTGACAAACTTCAAGGTCATGGCTACGCCTAACCCATCACAGAGTTGGTTGCACGGCAACTGACTAGCCTGAAAATTAAGGCCAGACAGGCAGATCCTGGGAGAGACAGGAAAGCACTTCCTCACCTGGGGAGGATGCTGCTGGGCGTGGAAAGAGGAATTCAGTTAGAACAGTTAATGAGTTGGTAGAGGCCGAGAGAAGGCTGGTGAGGGAGTGTGGGGTCCCTGGGGGGTGCAGGTATAGGATGAGTTCATCTTGTAAGAACCCCAGCAGGAGCGCACAGAAAAACCTGGTCCTGAGTGTCCTGAGTAAGCGCCCTCATGGTGCAGGCCTGGCCAAGGGGGCAGCTGCTGCCTCGGGGTCGGGTAGGGGGTGGGGAGAGGCACCCAGACCCACCTGGACCTTCCTCCCCAGGCGACAAGAGCCTGAATCTACAGGGTGTAGTGGGAGGGGGCAGGGGAGGGGGTGGTGAAATCAGCACAGATGGAGAAGGGAACAGAAAAACACTAGCCCTGGGGGAGGGGTGGGAGCAGGGGGAAGGCCACACCCCTGGGACTCCGGGACACAGGGTCCGCCCAAGACTGAGGCTCACCCTGAACAACTGAGAAGCCTGCCCCCCACTTCCACAGCTAAAAGGCACTGAAGGGCCAGTGAGAGTGGAACACAGCTGGGAGCTGTAAGAGCGAAAGACGAGCCCTCTGGAAGGAAGCCCAGCACTGAAGGTGGAGAAGACTCTGGGAGACACCTCTACAGGGCGGCTGGCTCCCCCCTCACACAGGCTCTGCTGCGGAAACAGAGAAGCAAGAAAATCTCAACCACAGCTCAACTCCAGCCCTGAAAAATGAAACAGCCTCCAACCCCCAAGGCCTAGCATGAGGCAGGTGGACAAACCTTCCGGGCAAAAGAGTCATTTCCCTCAGTCTTCACTGGCCTACAGGAGATGTCCAGTTTCCCACAATTACAAGATGCAGAAAGGCAAGGAAGCCACTCACTGCCAGGAGTCACAGGATCAGCAGAACCAGACTCATGACACAGATGTTCGAACCATCTGAAAGGAGATTTAAAGTGACAATGGAAAATGTGGACAACATCCAAGATCATTTTGGTAACTTCAGCAAAGAGAGGGAAACTAAGAAAGAAATAATGGAAGTACTAGAAATGAGGAACATAGTGACAGAATGTCTTCAATAGTTCAACTCTATATGAAACAAGACCAGGTCAACAATCAGTAAACTTGAGGACAGGCCAAGAGAGGTCACCCAAACGGAAACACAAAAAGAAAAAGGTATAAAAAAAACAACAGAACATCTAAAAGCTGTGGAACAACATCAAACAGTCTAATACAGGTATGAATGAAGCCACAGAGAAAGAAGAGAAAATGGAGAAGAAATAAAAACATCAAGGAGGGAAAAACATGTCATGTGACCTAGGCATATCACGTCCAAACTGCTGGGGGAAAAGGAGGGAAAAATCTTGAGGGCAGCTAAAGCAAAAACGGCACAGGGTGTACGGAAAACAGACACAGACAACAGCAGACTTCCTGTCAGAAAACGTGCAAGCCAGAGGCCACACAGTGACACCTCTGCAGTGCGGAAAGAAAAAGTTTATTAACCTAGAATTCTATACCTAGCTGAAAGATCTTCCAGAAGCTGAAGGAGGAATAAAGACTTTCTTAAAGAAGGACGAATTCACTGCCAGCAGACCTATGCTACAAAAAATGTTAAAAGACGCTTTTTGTGTAGAAAGAATACAATACCAGGCAGAAAACTGCATCTGCATAAAGAAGTGAAGAGCACCAGAAATGGCATAAAAGTAAAATACAGTCCTTTTTCTCTTAAAGCTACAGATAAAGGACACTATGTAAGCAAAAGGAGCAGTGTACTATTTGTTTATAACGTGTAAAATGAGTGACAACAACAGTACAGCCGATGGGAGGGGAGAGCTGGGAGTGTATGAAGTCTTCACACACATGAAGCAGCAGCGTAATATTACGCAGGTGGCCTCTCTATAAATGAAACTGAACTCACTGTTAAAACTTTTTAAGTCAACTCTATGCTAAGATGGCTTCACTGGTAAATTCTAATCTCTTTCAAAAAATAGGAGAGGGAATACTTGCTAATTGACTTTATGAGGCCAGCACTGCTCTAATACCAAAACCAGATAAAACCATTACAACAGAACTACAGACCAGTATTCCTCCTGAACAGACACAAAATCCTCAACACAATATTAGCAAATGGAATCCAACAATGCATAAAAAGAACAACACAAAATAATACAGTGGAGTTTACCCTGGGAATTCAAAGCTGGTTTAACATTAAAAAAAAAAAAACTAATATTCATTCATGATAAAAACTCTCGTCAAACTAGGAATAGAAGGGAACATCCTCAACTTGACGAAGGGCAGCTACAAAAACCCACAGCTGTCACAGTTCATGGTAAGAGACAGGAAGCTGTCTCCCTGAGATACTAAGGAACGGAGGGCGGGAGGGGAGTCAATCACAGAGGCAGGAAGAGGGAAGGTGTGGAGCAGCGGGACCTTCTGTATCATGATCGTAGCAGCAGACATACACCTCTACGTATCTGTCAAAACTTGAAGAACTATGTATTACAAAGAATGATTTTTACTGTATATAAATTAAAACAAAAAATAGAGACAAAAATCTGTACCCTAAGGTTATAAATTGATAAAATATGCATAGGCTAACTGACAACAATGAATATATTAGGAGAAATGATTTTTTCCCTTTTTCTATTTTTCAGATTTTTATAATATGGCCAGACTGTACTCATATATATTTTAAAAAAGGCATATTGTTAGTATTATTTTCCTGATCTAGTATTTACTATTGGAATTTTAAATTAATAATATCAACATGATACCTCTGGCAAAGCAACACAACTGTGTAAGATGACACAAGTGTACTGGTGGAGATGCACACTCTTCTCCTCACTCATTTCTCTAGCTTTAGAGAGACTCCAGTGTTCTGTCACCTGCTTTTTATGGTGCACTTTGCCCTGAGTATCCAAACTGCAGTTCTGACTTCCCATTAGAGACAGTGCTCAGAAGGGTTACAAGAAACAGTCAAGGTCATCATTCCAGGGTCATTCATCTTTCTCAGGCAAAATATTACAACCAACAGGGGTATTTATCTGTAGGCAGCAAGGCTGTTTTGCTTCTGTAATCTCAACGTGAAGGTGGCCACACGGAGATGACTCTCGGCTGATTTAACAAATCATGAAACAGCAGCATTTAAAGTCTGAACTATCCACGTAAAACATAAGGAAAAATATGGCCTATCCCTTCACAGTGTCAGTATTAAAAGCATACAGGAAGGTGCTTAGAAAGAAATTTCCACAAATAATTTAATTAATTTACCTTGTTTTCTTTTTAGTTGAAGAGAGCAGTTTGATGGACTGAAGGAGAAGGAGTGACAACCGAGATTCAAATATACTGAGGAGTTTTATCACTTCCTCCCGATTAAGACTAGGAGAGGAATCAGCAGCTGGAGTGGTCTCTTGACTCTTAGGCTAAAAACAACAAAGTTATTTCACCTAAGCGACCAGACAACTACAGTCTCATATGAAAGCAATGGAACTGCAGTTCCAATAATCCAGTCAACTTGTTAGCCAAAAACAACAAAAAGCAAACCTGAGATGATTTCCCTAGGGACAGCCCCGCTGGTGGTGGCTGAGGCTGCGATGAGGCCTCCTCCTCCTCCCTCCCCTGAGAACATTCTGACAGACTAAACCACATAATAAAATGTCTCACACCTAAAAGGCACTTATGTGGAAGGCGTTAATCCTGAACAAAACCTGACTTTCTAACATCAGACGCTCAAGGAGCACGATGGAATTGGGTACTACATGGTTTGAGAACCAGAGCTTAGAAAGTAATAGGATGGAGTGCCCGGGGGCTCGGGAAGCCTTTAGTAACAGCAGAAGGCAGCCTGAAGGCAGGACAGCCTGGCACCCTGGGAACGCCTTCCCAAGCAGCCTGCTGAAGCCTACTCACCGTTCAACAGCAGGCCGTTCTGTGGAAATTATAAAAGAAAGCACAGACCTTTTCTTTCTCTTAAAAAAACACACACAAAAAGCAAAACTTCATAGAGACTTTATACTCCCAGGGGCCTTACTAACCAAGGTCTATGTGGTTATTTAAAGAAACAATTTTAAAATATAAAAGATAAGCCTGCAACTTAAAGTTAATAATTCCACCAAGAAATGTAATACAGCACTGTTAACTGTTCACATGCAGAGCACATACATTTATGTATACATCTGTATACACACAACACACATACACACATACCTGCACACATCCCGTATGTCTACCATATACACTTGTCATTTAGCACTTGGTTTAAGATAATAAAAAACAGTGATAAATCTATTCTCCACTTACCTGGTCAAATTCCTCGACAAGCTCCTTTCGGATGAGCTGGAATGCATGCTTCGTTCTTACCATTATATCAAGAGCCCCAGATAATGTTTTTAATTTTCCAACATTGCTATTCTGACCTAGAATGTCAAACACAAAATGATCATTCCCTTAAATACAAACCTAGAAACCCATTCAATGTCAATGTATTAATGAAAATTCCAATGTTCAAAAACACTGTAAAGGTAGCTCATGAGAATCCCAAGAAATCTTCTAAATCCAACTTTTGTCTATAAGTGTCCCTAGAGAAAAATATTAGGGTTAGACAAAGCAAGAAATAGTCATTGTTTCCCTGCCTCACAATTTGGTTTCATACTTACATAGTATTAAACAGTTTTTAAAATAGGAATTAACCATACTTACTGTCTTTGCAAATTTGTTTTCAGTATCTTTTTTTTTTAAATAAAAACGATGCCTGCTCATTCTAAGGAATTCAAACATGTCAGAAAATTCAAAGATGATCGATCACCCCAGACCACCCTGAGAAAGAGCTACTGTTAATCCTCGGTGACCACTCCATACATCCAGCCATGCAAAAAGTTTAAAAAGATGCTTCCAGTAAAAAGTCTACAAACTATTTTGAATAGATGATACATTCACAAAAATGTGTAAGGTCCATGTGGGCACAGAGTGAAAGGCCCCCTCACGCCCTCCCCAGGCGACAGCGCCATCAGTTTCCTGGCCATCCTTCCAGAGATGCTGTGTAACACAGTTGCATGCATGTTAAGTATTAAATTTATTTTAACTTTATAGAAGGAAACAACTGAAATGAAACCAATGAATTGTTGTAATTCAATTAAATGTTTCTTGTTTCTTTACCACACAAGAGACATTTCTCAAAAGATCCCTCTGCAGAGGGAGAGCAGGTGAAGCAGAGCGAGAAGTGAATTTAGGAAAACACACTCAGCAGTGGAGGGCTAACATTTCCCCTGCCAGTGGGAAATGATGAAACAAAATGTCTCGCTTTCACCCCTCTTCCCTCCCAATTCCTCTTCGGCTTATTCAGGCTCTGCAGTTAAAGCCTGTCCCAGAACCACAATCCAAAGCTGCCAGCCTTAGTTCCTCGTTCAAAGGGATTCAGGGGGGCCACCACTCCTTCACCGCTGCTTCTCCGCTCCGAACTTGTTCATGACGACTTGAATCTTCAATTGTCTGAACTAACTTGTCACTATTTTTTTTCAAATAAACTATGGGCTAAAGTTCATTATTTCTAGTCACTGAACATAATTAATGCATTTCTTTAAATTTTAAAAAGCACTTCAAAAAATGTAGTGACTTCTCCTGGTCCCTACCTGAAGTCATTAACTACGGACAAATTAAAAAGAAAATAGTATTACTTACATTCAAGAGAGATCCACAGGTCTGCCTCACTCTAAGATAATCCAACAATAAGCCAATGCATACAAATCCAAGAAATAAAAAAGTAAGACTTACTGGTCATCTGGAATTCTGCAAACGCCACTCTTTCTAACTGCACTCTAAGTAGTTCACACGGCGCGTCTTTGAGAAGCTGGAAGAGCTTTACGGCTTTGCTGTAATGAAGGTCTGCCAGCACCCGGTGCTGCTTCCGAAGATGCTCATCGCCAACCTAGAACCAAAAGTAAAATAAACAGATCCTAAGGCTCGAATTTCACAGCAACTACGTAAGTCTCTGGATCACTGAATGTTCTCAGTGTTGCTGGTGCCCTGTAAGTCTTAGAGATTTAGCTCTCACATTTAGGTCTTTAATCCATTTTCAGTTAGTTACTGTATATTATGTGAGGGAGGAGCCCATCTTTTTGCATGTGGATATCCAGTTGTCCGAGCACAATTTGCTGAAAAGACAATTTCCCCTCCCAGTGAACTGCCCTAGAATTCTCTTAAGCTTGCTTTTGCCACGGGGACATTAGGCCACATGGACAAATGTGAGTTTAGGCTGGGGCCTCCTGCAGCAAGGGGAGCAGGGTCTAGGGCCAGCTCAAAGTGGAAAGAAACCCTCCCCAGACCTGGCTGGACCTCAAAGGACAATATTTTCAGGATGAAAACTTCCAAGTAAACCCACACCCAAGGACTGCAAGGTAAGTTGTCTTGGTGCTGAGCTAAGAAAGGGAAAAGAACAGAACAATAAAAAACACACCTGGGAGACTACAAGCACAAGACTCCTGGCAGAAAGGAGGCAGCCTCTCTGAAGGAAGGTACCTTCGACTCAGGCCTCAAATTATTCTTAGAGATACATGCATCTGAGCACCAGGATTCATGTTCAAGGCTGTTGACAGTATTATTTCTAATAGTCTCAAATGAAAACCCCAAAGTTTGGTGATCATAGAATGGATAGGTAAATGATATGTTCATTTAATAGGCAGTACTGAGCTGAGAAGTAAAGAGCTACATGCATCAACCTGGCAGAATCTCCCAAATATGATGTTAAGTGAAAACCAGTAAGCACAGAAAAATATACACGGTATGATTCGTTCCATCAAGTTCACAACCAGGTAAAATGTAAACACACTGTTTAAGTGGTAAAACACAGAAAAGGTACGGACACACAAGAAAATCCAGGACAGAGGTTCATCTGGGTGGGTTCTGAGAGACACTCAACAGGGAGGGGCGCACAGGCATGGAAACACTGGCCTAGAACTATATTGAAGAAAATCTAAATAATACACCCAGGCAAATACCTAGTTTTGCCAGCTAAGACCCAATCAATCATAGTAGAAAAAACACACAGCACAGGCAAGGGACAAATACCTACGCTCCAAGTTTTTCTCAAGCAACTAAAGGAATAGATGACTTAAAATCTATACAGAAATGTAAGAAAAGCACCAGAACACTTTTAAATGGACTTGGCACCAAACTTGAACTGAAATGGCAGTACCTGATTCCTCAGACAACTGTGGTACATGGACGCCAGCCTGTGATGGATGGTTGCAGCTCGATACTGACAGAGAGGCTGTCGAGCAGACACCGAGTCCACGTCGCAGTATTTCAGGGACTTCATCATAGCCTCGCTGACTTCTTTTTCAATCTGTTTATTTTTTTCAAGGGGGAGGGGGAAAAATGACAAGCCCATAATCTTACGTAAGAAATTTTAAAACATTTAAACACTGCTTGTCAAGGAAAAGACTGGTACAGATGCCCAGTATCTGTTAAACGAAGGAATAAATAAGGGTAAGATTTCTTTCATAGTCCAACAAATACTATTACCTGCTCTTGAGCTTTTCTGGATAAGGGAGCATAGTCTTGCTGTAGCGTTGCCATAGTAAAGTAAGTCGTGGACAATTCCCAATTCACTGAATCCCAAACAGCTGGGTGTATGTCTCGTGTTCCCAATGACCTCAGTGCTTTCAAGTAGTAGTCAACAGCCTGCGAGAGAGGAAAGAGCACAGCTGTGACTCAGTTTACATACACGTCAACACCACAGTCAAGCACAAAACACTTCACAATCACTCAGACGTGAATTTAATTTTTGAGAGAATGTATAAAACAACAATATTTGGAAGAAAGGAAGAAAGCAAATCAATGAAACTATTTCAGTGAAGAAAGTTATTTCACGTGGACTGCAGGCCACCCCACATTTCCATCTCGAGTCTATCAAAAGCCAATCTGACTGATGACTTGTGTGGAAGCACGAGGACGCATTTTCTTCCTTTGTTTTTTCCTTTCTAAATGAATATTAGTTTATATACCTAGCAAACTAGAAAAAAGAATTTGACAAGTCTGTGGATAGAAGATCTGCTGGGTTTGAGTGTAGAAAGCAGCAACCCTCCCCACCTCCGCCGCTGCTGTGCTGAAGCACGTGGTCGCTGCACTTAAGCAAACAAAACCACACGTAATTCCATCTCCCAGCAGCGACCCCTGCGTTTCTGGTGTGTGCTTACCCACTTTTCTGTGTACAAACTTAAAGAAAAACAGAAACAATGTCACTTTCTTTTTTAAAGTTCCCTAGGCAATGAACATTGTTCACAAACATAATTTAAACAGCTTCAAAGTTCTCCATTAAATGAGTGCTCTTGTGTGTTTTCACCCTCTCCAATACTGGATGTTACCATTTGCCAAAAAATATTTACAGTTTGATAAAAGAAACTCAACTTTAAAATTTTATAAAAATTTAAAATTTTGCTTACATATTAATCATTTACTTTTTTTTTTTTTTTACATGTATGACTCTTTTGTTCAAGGGTATTTTTTTTTTCTACTGGGGAAGTTTATTTTCAGTGATTCCTGACTATTCTCCATATGTGAAGGTTTCATTAACCTCTGATCTATCATGTGTGCTATAAAGTATTCTCCCTAGATTGTCAATTCTGCTTTCTGATGTCATTTTAACTTTTTTATGCATTTAAATTTATCCATCCTTTTCTTTTTGATTTTTGGTCACTGTGTTATTCTGGGAAAGTCCTTTCCTACCCCATCAGATAAACTCCTACCTGTATTTTCCTCTGGGACTTTTCATTTCTCTATGTCAATCTTTAATTCATGTGACACTTACTCTGGCTACACCAATGCAATTTACTGAACAGTCATCTTTTCCCTACCAATGCAACCTGTCAGCGTCAACACTGAATTCTTAGTATTCCTAGGCCAGTTTCTGAGTGTTTTGATGATCTGTCTAGCCCTGTGCCATCACTACATTTTTAATTATCTTGGTTTTATAGTATTTTAGTGGAGCAACAGCAAAGTGTAACTGATAATCAGGTGTGAATGGATGGTCCCATAGTAAACCAGTGCATTACCTTATTATAATACAAGCCTTCTTCTGGTGAAAATTCACGTTTAAATTCATCGCCTGCGCCACAGTGTGCCTGTGCACAGATTCGCATGAGTCGTCCCGTGTTACATAATAAAAGGGCGGCATTCGTAGCATCATCGATTGACTCAAAGTTGTGAATTCCCTTTTCAAAACAAGAAAAGCTTTTTTTCCACAACTGTTGCTCTGCAGTAGACACACTTTTGCTCACTTCGTAAAAAAAAGAAAGAAAACAATTGTGTAAGCAGTTATCAGTGTAGACTGCGCCAGTGTCGCTGGTCGAGACGAAAGGAGACAGGCAGTGACGGGACGTCCAAAGGAGCGCCGGTCACTGGACTGCCTGCAGCACACTTTCCTGCCACCCCTGCTACGGGCCCAGGTCTGCACCCCTGCACCCCCACGATTCGTGCTGCGGCCCTAACCAAAATGTGACTCATTTGAGGTTAAATGAGGTCAGAAAGTGGGGCCCTGATCCAATATGACTGGTGTTCTTATAAGAGAGAGAGACACGTAAGGAGCGTTCACGGGGAGAAGGACAGCGAGGACATAGCGAGAAGGTGGCCATCTGTGCGCCAAGGAGGGAAGTTGCAGAGAAGCCCAACCTTGGACTTCCAGCTTCCAGACTGAGAGGGAATTTCTGCTGTTTAAGCCACCAAGTCTGTGGCCTTTTGCTATGGCAGCTGGAGCTGACTAGGACAACATTCAGAGTCCTCTTCTCTACTGCCTGGCTGATACTACAGCAGGCCAATAAAAATATCTGAGAAAAGCGCTATTTTATAAAGATTCAAACACATGGTCCCATGAACTTTAAGACGTACAGTCCATGTCTTATCTAATTCTTGAGGTCTCTGACCACTGCTTTTCACATGCCTTCACTGACTTCCTCTTCCAGAGGCACCTTAAAAGCACAGGTCCTTACGTCTCATTTAAAAGAAAAAATATCACGTATAAACAACAGAAAGGCACAGGTTCACCCACCAGCAATGAACTCTGCGCCCCTTGTGCTGAGCACAGCACACAGAGTGACAGGCACAGTCACCTGCTCAACCTACCTGCCACCTCTAGTTCTGTCTCAGCCTTTCTGGTTTCTAGCGCTGTGTGTACAGCCATTACATTTTCATCCATCCTCATGGCTTCAACTATCAGCCCTGTGTGATAGTTCCCAACCTATGTCTTGCTAACCCAAAGAGCTCTAAGCATGCATCTCTAACTAAATTAGGACTACTAAATTAGGCCATTCACTCACATGTCCTCTGGCATCGCAAACTCAGCGTGGGCGCAGATGACCCCACCACCCTCTGCCTGAAGACCACCTGCTGCTATGAACACCCACTGGACCCTGTATCTCTGGCTCGTTCCTAATGCTGCCTCCTCCAGTCAGGACAGCCCCCCTCCCCTCCATGTGCCTGCCCACGGCCTACGTAAGATGCAGCAATCTGCCCAAACCACACCTTCTTCCCACAGGCCTTCCAAGAATGCCCCAACTTCAAGAATCGTCTCCTTTCCCCACTCCTCTACCGCAGTGTTTGTACCTATAGCATTTTTCAGAGACTTGCATTCATATCTGGCTTCCTGACTCAAACAACTGTCTTAGCCACTCACATACTCAACACAGAGCCTTGCACAAGGCTGGCTGTCCAACTCAGACGGAGGATGGAGGACACTGAAATGATGAATCCCAAGAGGAGGTAATGAAATTTCCTAATTTTATTTCTTGAGAATTTAACAATAAAAGGCCCCTTAACAGATCACCCCTTGATGACATGAACCACGTAAAATCAGCATGATTTTCTAACAGAAGCAGCAAAAGAAAGAGGACACCAAAGAGATACTCACCTACTCTCTCACTCTGTAATGCAGCAGCCTGATTCATGTAAAAGACACCAATTTCATTCCTAATGTTACCCATTCTCTTCAGCACTTGTACATAGTGTTCTGGATTTTGGCTTTTTAAGTCACTAAACTGCAATATTTCATTAGCAGCCTCATAACATTTGCAACTAACTGAAAGTTGACTTTCTAAGTCGGTAGACAAATCAGTTGCCCATGCAAATCCTTAAAAGAAAAAAACAAAGGAAACACCGTAAGTCATATGAACCCTTCTTCCTCAGCAGTAATCTAAGTAATCATATTTTGAAGGTAAAACAACAAATAAATGCAATATAAACATACTAAGATTCAATTAATACAACTAAAATTTTTAAGTTTCAAATTAAAGATCTCTTAATTTATTTATAAAATTATATTTTCCTGGGACATTAATGTTTGATTAAAAGAAGTATTCTTCTGTCTAAAAATACGAACAATTCCCACGACCCAGATTGTACCAGGTCCATCGCTTACTGGTACAGACCTCGAGTTGTCCACGGATACAAGGTAGGCCATTTTTTCTTTTTAATTACTGTAAACAGTTCTTGAAATAAAGCGCTGAGTGCTACCAGAGGCTAGCTGTGTACATTACCGTTTGCCCATGTGAGGTTAAGTCAGAAAAGAAGCTGACAGATGAGCTCTCAAAGACTCAAACATGCCATCTAGTGGGGACGAGTAAACTTAGGTGCAGGGCCCAAAGATTCAAGGAGAAAAAAGGCAGTACTCCTGCTGATTACACTCAAAGATCACGTCACTCTCACAAAGAAGTGTTTTCAATGAAATTAACATGATGGGGGTAGTAAAAACAAACTAAGGATTTTCTCACCATGTCTATTAAAATAAAATGATCATTTGAGAAACTCAGAAGGGGAAAAGGGGCAGAAAGAGGGCAAAGAAATATTTCCTCCCCCAGTGTACTTCTCTAGATGTTAACAGCCCAAAACTTTCTGGGGCGTGGGTATCAAGCGATATAAACAATCTACGAGCATGAGAAAACAGTTCCAGGATACATTACAAACAGCACCTGCAGAGGACTCACCTGTATCTCATTTACTACCCTAACTGCATGACGCTTACATAACTGCACTGAGCTACGAGGGAGGGGTAATGCTGCTGTGGACTAAATTCCTTTTCCCAGTTTAAAATCTGACAATGCCCAAAAAACCCAGCCAGCTATGAACTAAGTTTAAAAACTAATGATCTCTGTATCTTAGGCCCCAGGAACCATTTAGAAGGTTAATTCATCCACTTTTACCAACTGCTATTCCCTTTCAAAAGAAAATCATGGCTTGGTTAGTTGACTAGAAGGGTCACCTAGGAAAACTTCCCACAAAGGTCAACACGATTGTCTTCAGAGATTATTTTTCAGTTACTTCTAGTTGTGTAACTAGTCATTATAAAATATATCGAAACCATTTTATACACAAATCCACAGGTTCACGCTCAATTTTAACATTAAGAAATGATGAAACAGAACAGCAGTTCCAAACACTAACATCCTGACACTGACGAATCAGAGGAGGAGTCCCGCTGGCGCACCTTGACAACTGGACTCCCTGTGGAGGCTGTGTAGTATCTCCTGGTCTTCTTTGGTTTGGTAATTGAACTCTTCAAGGTGTGCTGCCCTGTTGTTTGCATTCTGGGCCAGCATTAGCTGGATATCACCACAGAGTGTCAAATACTGAGAAAGAAACAGCAGCACCTCAGAAAGCATATTGGTGCAGAGGCAGCAGTAGGTGTCTGTGCGGAAAGGGCAGGAAGGAGAGAAAACACAGCATGCGGAAAGTGAATGGATATTAACAACATCTGCTAGCAGCTGAAGGCCCTGTACCACTGCTGCCCACTCTGAGTTTACGTCAGATTTCACCCAACTTCATATATTACAAAGTGCACAGATGTACAACCACTCAAAGTGGAAAACACCAGGAAGCATAAGCGAGATTAGAAAAAGTTTTTTTAATTAAATTTTACAATAGAAGTAGGAATAAGACTTCGCTGTGATTCAGACGCCTTCTCTGCTCCCTCCTCCCAAAGCCTGTTAGACCCACTCATTTGCAGCGACTTACCATGGCTCTGCAAAGCTAATTTAATGTATCGCAACGCTCTTCCGTATTTCTGAAGACTCATGGCAGCATCAGACAAAACATAATAGGCCTTAGATGACTTGAGAATCAGCTGGAGTTTCATTTTATGTTGCCAAGAACCAGGGATCATTCCAGATTGACTGGAATAATTACCCTTCTGAAGGGAGCCCACTACGACATGAGGGAAAGAAAGGCAGCACGTTTTATTTGAACATAGGTCTCACTGTAAAAAAGAAGAGTAACTTCTGTTTCTTAATAAAAACACTCCAGACTTAGGTACTATTAATAGTTAACAACAAAACTGGTAAACATGATATTTTACTACTTAAATGCAATAAAGCAGAATCTCAGCAGTGGCCAGAACTCTGGGATTTCCCAAGGCCTGCTCCCCTGCAGCTGCCAACCCTATCATTCTCTTCTGGGGTCACTGACATGATTAAACTCACGACTGATTATCTGCCTCCTCGCTCTAGTCTAGGCATCAACCTGTCAAAAAGTTTACCTTCCCGAAGCACAGGTTTACTCACAGTGGAACCGCTGTTTGAAAACATTAAAATGGCGTCTCACCACTTATTAAATTCCACTTCTTGAGCTCTATCTTTTCAGTCTTACCCCCTCCCAGTTCTCCACCAGCCAAAGTCAAGTTGCTGCTTGCTGTCTACATTAGGTGCCTGTTTTTCCTATATTCCATCTTAATTTGCGGTTTCCTCCAACAGGAATACCCTCTAAAGGCCAGCCCACTACTACTTCTTTAGCCAACAAATGGCCACTTTTGTGCCAAGCACTGTGCTAGGCACCAGAAACAGTGACATGAAGTTCCATGGCCTCTGTCCCTGCAGACCTCACAGACCAGAGATGCAGACGGGCTGATAACATGAAGCACAACAAAGAACATCAGTGCAATCACAGAGGGAAGAACAAAGTGCTGCGGGAACCCAACCCCACCAGCTACAACACACGAGCCTTTCAGAGCAATGGCAAGTACTTGGTTTCCCCAGTGGGTTTATTCGTGCATGTATTTCCTTTTCCTCTGCCACCACTGTTTGCGTTTTCTGTGTGTGAGGCATTGTGAGAAACCAAAGATGAATAAGATGAAGTCCTTGCTCACGAGTGTGTTCGTGTGCGTGTCTAAAACCATTAAACACAGCTGACTATGGCTAAAGCAGGCTTCAGTAAGTGACCACAGGACAAAGTGGTGAGGGAATCAGGTGATTCTGGCTGGGGACAGAGGTGAGCACCGAGATCTTGATCATGAGCAGGATTTTCAACAGCTGAGATGGGGAGGCAGGAGGGGACAGAAAAGGCATTTCAGAAAAGAGAACACTATGAAAAATGTGGAGAGATGTCTGAAGTCCTCACTGCCTACAGGCTCAGGCCAGCGCACAGGAAGCTCTACATAAAAGCTGGGATATGAATCCTCGCTCATGAAGCAAAGAAAAGACCAGAAAGCACTCGCTACTATTTCAAATATACAAGCTTTCAAAACACTTTTAAAAATAACTGAAACTGATTTAAAAAAAAAAAAGGAAAGGGAGAGACAACGTTGGAAAAAAAAGAAATACAACTTACATTAAAATAATCAAGAAACTCAGGACTTTTACTTCAAAGTCCACACGTTCTTCGTGAAGTGATGTTCTTGAGGAACAAATCAGATATTCTATAAGTGGCGCTTCCAGCTTTCTTCAAGCACCAAGAGGCAATAGCTACCGCTTCTATGGTGCTTACCATGTGCACTGTCCTGAGCACTATTAACTCACTTAACCCCATGACAAGCCTTTAAAGTGGGCACTATTATTGTCTCTATTTTGAGAGAGAAAATAAGGCTTAAAAAAGTCAAACAACCTGCCCTAGCGAGGCCGAGATCTGAAGCTGGGCGGTTTGGTTCCTAAGTCTGTGCTTCAACACTCGACTATGTTTACAGAAGCGGTAATTTCTCAGGAGAACCCCACCAGGCTGCAGGCCTTAGCTCCTCACAGCAGGTACTGGGAAGAAGCAGGCTCCTTATGTTCTTGCTAGAAACATCTACAAAGGATTGAAATTACCCTGTTTTACTTTATATTTTGAATGAAAGGGTATCTTCTCCTACTTTCCATTCACATGATATCCTTTTTCTGAATTCCTTTCAATGAATGCCTTAATTGACATAAGCCTGCTGTTGAAGAAGGCCTAGTATATCACTCCACTGAAAAGGCCTTATTTGCACTTCAATTCAACTTACTTTTGTCCAAAAACAAGGCCATCTGCTTCTCCAGACCCTCAGGACCCCCCCCTGTGGATTCATCTTCATATTTTAAGGGGATTGGGGTGTTAGGGTCTGCTGCAGGGAGATCACTTTCTTTTTTAATGCTGCTGTCCACAGATTTCAAACCCTTTGAAAAAAAAGGGAGAAACATTTACGATACATATAACTGAACGTCAACTGAAAACCAAACATAAGGCAATGTCTGGACTACTAAACACATTTAAGAGAATTTATATTTTGAAAGCAGACTATTAAAAACTACATTTGACCTGAAAGTGTTGGGAAAAACTAATTTTCAGTTTATGCTTAAAGAGAAAAAAAAAAAACTACAGCAGAACATCACTCAGAATAGCATTCAGATGCCAATAAACAAGCGCTACCTGCATATCAAGTACAGACTTCACTGAAACAGTGAAGCCTAAACTAAGACTCACCTCCAGAACATAGCTGAGTACGAGCCTACAGCGTTCTTCTGTGTCATGGCAAACCGGAAACGCACAACTGGGCTTCAGAAACAAACATTTAAAATTATTAATATGCTGCCAACGTGACAAATTCCATAGCTCTCATCTCCCAGGAATTACCAAAACTCTAAAAATCAATCATTTTTAAATTGTCTGTGTATTCAGTTTAGTGAGGTATCTGACATTTTCAGCTTGAAGTATTGTTTTAATTGCAGAGTAAACTGATAAAAGCATCAACAAAAATGCTGCTTAAAAGATCTCTCGGCATATATGTTGCCTTAAGTACTTAAAATTTAAAGAATAATTCCATTACAAAAAAAAAGCAAGAATACGAGTAATAATGTTTTAAATCAGTGCAGACCTAATCCGACAGGTCAGCTCAACTCCTAACCAGCACCAGTACTTGGTAACACACAATTAACAGTATCACCAAGTCAGCAATAAGTTAACAAGTACTGCCCGTGTTCTCACTGTGTAACTTGCATACTTAACTAAGAGTAAAGCCAGCTAGTCAATTCCATCTGCTAAGTGCTGTGATGTGTAAGGGCTTCTGCAAGGCATTCCATTTTGGTGACTCTTGTGAGCCTGGAAATCACCATTCTCATCTTACGCAAGAGACGTAAACACAGATGTTAACGTGTGCAAGCACACAGCGCGTGACTGCCGTGCGACACAGCTGAGGCTGGGCTCTGGAGCCACGCCGTCTACACTTCAAAGAGTATGGTGATAAGGCAATGCTAACTACTAAAGACGTGTTTATATGAACACTGTGACTACATTTCTGTGTGCTCTCGATACTGACAGAAAGTGCTGTCTCTGGAAAAAAAAATCTGTAAACATACCACTCTCCATCTTTAATTACTATCTAATTGTCCCATAAATCCAGAGTCTAGTGTACAGAATGCAGAATGTTACTGCATTATGGTACAATGAAGTTTCCCAAATACAGGTAACTTTCACAATCAATAATTTTATAATCAGAGACACTTTTTACTGTACTGCAGGGTTCAAGCTGGAAGTGCACTAAAATTCAGACATACAGTTAACGACTTTTTTCCTGCATTAGTGGTCAAATATTTACTGGGCATCCATCATGTGTTCTCACCACGGGAGCTACAGGAGAGTCCAGACCTCCGGGAAGCTTACATTCTAGTGACAGGAGACAAACACAAGAACTTCAGGAACAGATTATCCTCTCCTTGAAGTAGATAAAAATACAGCATGTCTTGGCTACAGTGGTCAGAGAAGGTCTCCTGGAGGAGGTGACATTTCAGTCGAGACTGAGAAAAAGGCAGCTACAGAAAGATCTAGGGAAAGGTAAGGTCCGAGCACAAGCAATAGCAGACGCAAAGACCCTGAGCCGGGCATGATCTTGACTATAAGACAGAAAAAAGGCCATGTGGCTAGAGGGTAAATGAAGAAAGAGAAGGTTGGGAAGACAGCCAATGTCTTAGGGGACAGAGTGGAGTCCTCTAAAAATCTATTTGGATATAAAGTTTCTGGATGAAAATTAAACTCAGACCTTAAATTAAGAGATTATCTGTAAATATGACTGGAAAATAATTAACTTAGAAAAATGAAACATAATTACATTGTCTAGAAAAAGGCTGATGACAGTCAACATAACTGACACCAACAGAAGCCCGATGGGCAGGAAGCTGTTAGGGTCTATCAGGCCTTAACCAGTGCAGATGTGTCCAACTGAGCTGACGTGGCCACGGTCTCTGAAAAGTGCTGTCCTGTGGCACAGGGATATGTGCCAGATCTCTCCACACGTGGATCAAAGAGCCATCCATCTGCTTGGATTGTATGTTCACCAAGCAACCTCTATATTCAGCCTCCCAGCAACCAGGAAGAGGAAACACAGCTACACACCGGTCACTGGAAAGGAAAACCTCCCACATAAAACTTAAAACATTGATGTGCGGTTTATGCAACTGCCTACCACGGGTCTGCACGTGAGTCAGTAACCCTGGGACAAGTATAAAACCGAGTTTTAGAATTCACAGAGCTGATGATTATTAGATCCTAGGCCATTACGGATTTACTGAAGCAATGTCATCTTTTGAGAGGCTAACTGTATTCAATTAACCACAGTTTGTTTTTCCACTGATAAACTTTTAGTACACATTTCAACATGCTTACTCTGATTTGGTGAATAGATTTGTATTTTTCTGGAACTGACAGTTCTCCAACAGACTTAATTACAGCCACTGCTTTGTTGTCATCTGATGGATCAGAACCGGTGCTGTAGGATCCGTTTTCATCACTGTCTGGCATCTCCTCCTCCTCTTCACTGTAACTTTCATCAGAATTCTCATTTAAAGGAGATTCTGAACTTTCTTCTTTTTTAGGTTCATCCAGTTGAAAAAGTTCTGAAAGCATGTAATTGGCTGAAGCAATAATCTTATAAAATGAAAAAAAAATAAGTGACTGTCATCAAAACTGAGTGCTCTAAAGTGGAATTTTACTGCTATACTAACAAATTTTAGGAGGTCTGCAGACAGGCTGTTTCCACTATAGGCTGTTAACACACAGAGAAATGGTCCTGATTTAAAGTACCAATACTCTGAACGTACTCTGTAAAATCTTCATGGGTTGATATATTTCCTGAAATTATTACACTCCCAGCCCTTCCTCTTAAAAAAAAAAAGTGGCAACTATATTTCACTGGAGACAAGTTTTCACGTGTAAAGTGTCATAACTAAAATACTAGTAAGATATAACTCTGTATCATCCAAGAAATCAGAATTTCTCTTTACAAGCTGTGAATTAATGAGTTTATCTTTAACAGGCTACTAATCTTCACTATACAATCTATAGTTCCAAGGGAAAAACCCCCACTAGCTTAATGAAGGAAAAGTCCAGAAATTCTTAAAACTAGCATTTATATATATGCATTCATTCTACTCCATTATTCAAGTAATTCTTAAGCACAGACATGCAATAGTCTTAACAATATTTTCTAACTTTCACATAAACCATTCAATTTTCACTAACCCCCATCTCCTTAATCAGTCAGCAGTAAGTAAGCCAGAAACAGTTTTGTCATTTTTGTTCCAAAAACAATTTCTCTTGGTTTCGTCTCTAGGATAATCTTCATCTCCAAATTGAATGAGGCTAAAATTAAAATTAACTTGGACCTTTAAAAAACCATAGATACTACACATCTTTTCTGATTTAAACAGGATACAACTAGCCTTACACTACAACATACAGCTGTCAGTTTCAGACTGTTTTCAGGGTGATAAGGGTGGTGTAAAATCATGGGGCACAGGACTGAGAGACTGTTTTAAGAGATGCTTTCATACACTGAGGTATAGAATGTGAGCCTTATTTATACTAACAAAGTGGTAACAAAGGCCAGTCATGTAAATGGATCTTTTAAAAGAGACTATAAAGCAATTTCCCACCCTCTCATAGTGATGAAACAAAGGAAAAAACAGCACTACTTTGTTAAAATTATGTGAGTTCTCAATTTATAGGACAGTGCTATCCAAGAAAAATGTAATTAATGTGAGCCACACACAAGGTTTAAAATTTTCTAGTGACTATGTTAAAAAAGTAAAATCTGGTGAAATCAACTTTAATGTTATATTTGATTCAATAAACACAAAATACCATTTCAAACGTAATGTGTACACACACACACACACACACACACACACACACACATCTTCAATATCCAGTGTGTATTTTACATTTAAAGCACGTCTCAATTCAGAGTAAGCACATTCTACGTGCCCAACACCACATGTGGTAACTGGCCGCCAGGCCGGGCCAGGCAGTTACACACTATGAATTAGGCAGCTTTAACGTCTAGGCAACAACGCTATCAGAACGCCAGAATGTTTTGAGAGAACTTACGAATGTTAATCTCACCTGAGGATGTCTGCTTTTGTCCAGCAGTCTAACACAGTTCAGAAGCAAGGTTCTAATGGTCCCATAGTGCTTCTTATTTTGATTCTTCTTCATCATCATGTTGCAAGCAACCCTACACAAATGTTCATTATCAACTTTATTCCGCACTCACCATCCTCTGCAAGACTCAAGTCTAAACACGCTCTTCTTTCCTTCCAGTGGAATAAGGGTTGTAAGAAACAACTAAATGTTGTACTTTACACCCCACACCAGGTTATTTTGGAACATACGTATACATACATTTTTATTTTAAACTATGGAAAGCTAAAAGGCATTTAAAAGCAAAGCAAAGTGTGGACAGTGTGGTCGTACCCTTAAAATTTTAAAGAAAACTACTTCTTCGTTGTAACTTTCTACAGCACTCACTTGTATAAAAGAATAGCAACTGGCATTGTGAAGGGGTTTTGATACTTGTCTTCAGTTTCCTCGCAAAGAGTAGTGAGATCATAGAGCTTCACTATATCACTGCCACTTGCTGGGGAGAAAACCAAAAAACCAAATAAACTTCATTTTACAGTTGCCATACAAATACATTATTATTCATTCAAGAATTAGCTCACCTTTAAACAGCCAATAGGTATGTCCCTCTTTGGTACAATTAGATTTCAGAAATGATAAAATATTCTGTGCAATGTCTTTTATGACTTTAGTAGAAAAATTAGAGTTTTCCAAGTTGGGAATCTCTTCTGTCTTTATCATTTCATACTTCTGTAAAACACAGACAGAAGATAGTTTAAGAGAAAACCTATGCAGCAACACTTCTCTTACTAAAAAGCAACTGAATATATAAACCCTGCAGCTAGACACCTACACAGCATGAGAGTTAAGTCAATGGTTTTTGGTCTTTTTTTCTGCTCCAAAACTCCAAAGGAATCTGACCCACTCCACCCAGCAATGTGGCCGGTTTACCACAGGAGTTAATTCTCCAAAGAGAATCATTACCAGATTTTGAACCACAGATTTAGGCGGGATCTCATTTTTGTCCTAACCACAGAACAAATCGCAATGTACACTTTCTTTAATTCTACACCAACGATTTTCAACTGGGAAGGTGGTAAATGAAGGTAGACTTCATCCAGCAAGCTTTCTCAAAATATATATTTCTGTCTTTTTCTCTCCCCAGACAGTAGTCTCTCTAGTATACACAATTTTTCCCCTGAGCCATGGACTCCATTCTTTTGCAGACATGGGGCACAGAGGGCAGAGGCAGTAGTAGTAAGAGTAAGGCTGCAAGGCTATTATCACCACTATTTTTAAAACGCCTCCATATTTTTTCCTCTTGTCTTCTGTTCACTCTCCTCTAAGTGCCTCTTTCCGTATTTACTGAAGACTAGGAACTGCAAATCAACTGGAAAATAAGACCAGATCAAAACAGAAGTGATCGCACCCTTCTTGATCACCCAAACTTCCGTGTGTACTGTGCTTCTAATAGTTAATCCACTGTCTCCTATTTTTCTCTTTGTACATTCTTATTTCCCATTAGACTGTATCTGAGTAGTGACCAAACCTTATTTTTCTCCCAACAAAGTCCCTCACAAACAGAACATGCTCGATAACAACTTGCTATACAAGTTCTCTTATTTATGCAGTTGTTGCTGGAAACTTTTCTTAAAACTTTGCATAAACTGAGTAGGTATTTATATGCTGAGTAAACACCTCCACTATATAGATACTTTCAGGTAATTGCTATGGGTTCCTGCCACTAGAATTACAGCTCTACGGCTACAAATGTAGATTTTAGTATATTTATGACCAGCCCACAAATTACAGGTAAAGTTAGACTCCTATAACATCTAGGTTCTGATATCACCAACTCAAATGTGAAAATGCTCACATTTCAGCGTATCCATAGCTATCTTCCTGCCAAAATACACCTTACTAGTTCAGGGCCTTGACGACTTTGGTGAGATACTTTCTGCTCCAATCTGTGGTTGAAAGATTATATAAAAAGTCACACTGCATCTGCCTTACCTGTACAATTCCATTTACATGAAAACACATGACAAGCTCTGGTACGTTGCATATCAAATTGTCCAACCAATAGTCAATTCCAGTTAGCACATTAATTGGCTTGTTGTTATCCCTAAAAATAGACATTTCCGGTGTTACTTGATTTAATTATGATGTTCCAGAATTAATCCATCTGAGACGTATTTCTCTGATTAAAATATTTTAATCTATTCTCCCCAGATGGAGAAGGCCATTTATGCTTTCTTTTCTTTTGTTAACTGAAGTACAGTCGATGACAATGTGTCAATTTCTGGTATACAGCACTATGTCCCAGTCATTATGCTTTCTTTTCTGATGAGATATGCACACACAGCTCATGTGGTGTGTTGTACGTAACATCTTTCCATAAACTCTGCTTTGACTTCCTAACTGGTGACCCTAAGAGTTTTCAGTAAGAGGAGAAGGAACCATGACAGCGAATGACTGGGAGCCTACTATGCGCTCCTCACACAACCTGAAAGGAAAAGCCTGACCACCTGCATGATAAAGCCCAAGTCAGGATTCACACTGGCTAGTATGAACAAATACACCTGGAACATTAAGAAAAATGTTCACAATCAGTTAACAGGAAGCCGGTAAACCACCTCCTTAACTACTTAAATAACTGTTCCCTATTCTCTCAAGTTGTAGACTCAGACTTAAGGCTAGGTCCGGACAACAGATCTCTGAATCCATTCATTAAAGATTAGAATGAAAAGGCAGCCATAGGGCTTTCAGCCTTTGCTGAAACACTCCCTCCTTACTGTGGCCATTTCAACAGACAGAGGGTGGAAAGAGGGAGGTGAAGAACACTAGGAAAAGGAAAGATAGACAGGCGAAAGCAGGTGGAATACTGATTCTTAAGGAATACAATTTTGGTTTACCTGAGACGTAAGCTGACTGCTGGATATCTGCCTCCTCCAAATATAGGCATGTTGGAGCCAACTAACATATGTATATCTTCAAATGTCCATAAAATATTCCGAACAAAATCATTCTTAAGACCCTTTGATTTAAAATAGGAAAGATTATTATGTAATTAACAGGAAATCCGTAATCTCCTCCCATGATCCAGAGAAAGACTAGAAAAAGGAAAAGACAAAGGAGACAAAGTAAACTAAAGCCAGAGCTACAAGATCACAGAGATGTTTAGCAAGAGACTTTCAGGATCAAGAGAATTTTTTCCCCTATGAATTCCAATTTAGACTAGTTTTCAAACGACGAAGCAGACTGGGGATTCGGTGTCTCAACCTGGACACCGGGAGAAGCGTACCTGACTGTTCTCCCCGTCATTGAATAAAGTAGTCAGGGTTTGTTCTTTAGGTGCTGAGGCCACATGCCCCACTATGTATGAGGGTTCAAGAGGCTCACTTCCCTGTGAAAAGTGCAAGGAGAAGCAGTGACTCCGCTGCTGTAATTTCTTAAAAACGGCCTACTGTACCACCTAAACATTCAAAGCACACACCTTGGATCCACTCTGGTGAATTAGGACTAATACAAATCACTAACTCTCATCACTCGGTGGCATCCTTCAGCTCTTAATTATCACAGCTACTGTCATAAGCTAATCACGTTCAGATCTTACTCAAATAAAAAGGACTAAAGATTTTAAACTTCCGAAGTTTTTTTTATTTTACTATCTTCTAGATGACTGTGAAGAGCACTGCCCTTTCAGCCCACCCCATCTCTACTGAGTTAAAAGGTGTCTAAGAAACTTCAGTCATACTTTTGAGACACTGGTCATCAGGAGGGCCTCCAAGGTCACATTTCTAGTGTATGTTTCACAGAAGTCTAGCTCCTGGAATACTCAGTGAAAAATTTCCTGAGCCAAGTCTGAAAAACACCATTTGCTAAGGGATTTGCTTTTGGATAGTAACAATACTTACTACCATATAAGGCTTCTAAGAAGATCTGCAGTGGAAAAACCCACTTTACCTCTGTATAATGCAATGTTCTCAAATTTATTCGATCTCGTAACACTTTTTACTCTTATTACATTCTGTGGAATACATTCTGGAAAACACATAGGAAGGGGAACCTTTGACATAGGGTAAACTCAATCCACCACTCAATTTTCCAACCATTAGGGCAGCCGCCATTAAAAAAGACTATTTGAAACCAAGATGAGCAAGCAAACGTGTGCACACATGAACATGTATACGTGTTGCTTATTCTTACTTGTGAGCTAACAAGGCTTAGCACCTGCTTGCCAAGTAAGAATGTATGACTGCAAGCATGGAGGGTGGGGGGGATCTTCAGTGCTTTTGCTGTGTCTTGTCTTCTCCAAAGAACCTCATCTGATTATATTATTTGTTTAAACAGACAAGTTATCAACCAATGGACCAATCCCCCAGATTCTATTTGCCAGGTAGTTGCTTTAGCGGAGTTTGGGCTCTGGGCTGTAATGTTCTCAATGAAGCTTTGGCTCCAAGGCCATACCACAGACACCTATCTAAACTCTATTACTGCTTAACACAGGCCTCAAACTGTCTTACATTTTAGTTTTGGAAGCAAGAATTTGCAAGGTGATAGCTTACTAACAAAAATAAATCTCTGTATGTTGAAATTTAGGCGACATATGTTATAAAAAATAAGCTGTAAAAGATTACTTTTAGGCAGGCTAGCTCTGTTTAGGAATATGCCATTGCTAAGAAAACCTGACTGCTTACAGGGCCTTCTAAATGTGTGGAATCCGGGGACACGGTGGAGTGCCACTGTGAGAACAAACCTCTGAGGTCAGGAAGATCAGGGTTTAAACCCCAGCTTGAACTTAACCAGCTGTGCGACCACAGATAAAACATCTACTTTATATGAACTTTATTTACTTATTTGTAAAATGATACCAAGAACATAATACATATACAGCTCCAAGGATGAAAAAAACTTACACACCCCTTACGGCATAAAGCACACGGCATAAGAGGCATTAAATAGATACCAGTTCACTTCCTCCACGTGCAAGTCTACAGATTCTCAAAAGTCTACAAGGTTTCTCACAGTAACCCTTTAAGAAGAGAATGATGAGGCTGATAAAGGGGGAGATGGATGGTAGAAGACCAGTATTTCTATTATGTGGTCTTTTGGAATGTATGTGTTTTGAAGTCTAGGAATACTAAATAATTTTTTTACAACTCCTTTAGTGAAATACAATCACATATAGGAAAGTCCATAAAACAAACAATACAGAATATAGCATAATGACTAACTACAAAGCAAATGACCCATGTAACCACAACCCAGGTCACAACATGGGGCCCTGCTAGCACCCAGCACCCACGCCCTTCTCATCCATAAAATACCCCCACCTCCTGAAGTTCTCACTCTGTGGATTTACATGGTAATTACTCCCTTCCATTTCCTTACAGTTTTCCCAACTCTGCAAAAAATTTAAGTTCACTCTATAGTTTAATGAGGCATCTCTACCTGAAAACCTACTAAAACTAAAATGAAGTTAAATGCATTTGCCTCCTATAACCCTATACTCTGAGGACAGAAACAATCTGGACAAACAGCACTCAATGTGTGAGAACACACAGCAAGAGGAAAAACAAAATTTAAAGTTTTTAAAGTTAAAGAATTTATTTTTACCTTCCTTGAATTTGTCAATATATTTTCCTGAAAATAGACAAGCACAATTCACATCTATGGAGATACTTTATTCTCTGATAGACACAATAAGGGCAAAAACAAACAATAAGAAGAAACCAAGAGTATAAGACACAAAACAGATAACATATCTTACTCTCTCTTCCCTTCTAAAAGCTTAATAACATTAATGTAGGTTAAGTTTCAGAACTTCATCTAGAAAACCTTCAGGGTTATTTTAGGCCTCAGAATCTAACTAAAAGTTAAGGTAGGTCAGTATTTAAATGACAGACAGGACTGTGAGTCTCAATATCTGATGGGCATTTAATATTTCTGTAGTTTAAATCTACTACGCCACTGTATTTTTATATATACATATATAACTTTCAAGAAATAATCTCAGTATTGATAAGCATATTGATAAGCTATTTCAAATGTTTTGAATTATTCAACTGAAAAAAACTGACCTAGCTATTCATAATATCTCTTGTGAATTCCATACTGAAAAACTAAGAAAAGTACTTTTTTCTAATTGTGAAGACATAAATTGACAGAATATTTTTTATTCCCATTGGTCTATTTTTATTAACAAGATAATTGGTGTTGTCTTCTTAAATGAGTTAGCACGTACGTACTCACTAACCTGACTGGAAGCACTGGGATCTTCAGAGACTGAAGAAGGCATTTCAAAGGGGGCAGGCCACGAAGCCCCATCAGAATCGTTTGTCTGATCGGAACTGGACGGTTCCTGCTGTTCTGCCGCGGACGGGACAGGCTGAGCGGCTCCATCACCATTGATACTGGCCAAATCAGGAATAAAAAATACCACATTGTCACTAACAGTAACTTTATGCAACAGTCCAGAGGTTTTTAAAAACTAGATTCTATAATTGAGCATAAATCTCATTAAAAAAGGAATATAGGATAAATGTCAACAATAACAATAAGTGGCTATTACAAGCTACTGAATATAGCTCCCTGTGCTACACAGTAGGACCTTCTTTATCTATTCTATATACAGCACTTTGTATCTGCTAATCCGAAACTCCTAATTTATCCCTCCCCTCCTTTCCCCTTTGATAACCATAAGTTTGTTTTCTATGTCCGTGGGTCTGTTTCTGTTTTATAAGATCATTTGCGCCCTAAGCTAATGCAAACTGTAAATCAACTATACGTCAATAAAATAAACAAATAAAACAATAACATGGGCAAAACATAAATTACTTTCACTGGCTTCACATTAAGTTTTAGATCAGAATGTCATTTCTCTTCTTAAGATAAAAAATAAACAAGTAGCCAAGTACCTGTAATACAAAAACTTGGAAAGAATAGCCTTCTGATACCAGTGTTCTTTGCTTTTTTTCTTCCTCTGCCACTTCTGATCAATAAGTCTTTGATAAAACTCTTTTAACCATGTCCAATCACCAGTCTGATTAAACATAAAAAATTGATAAATAGAACAAACTTGCAGTCAAAACTATGTGTTACCTATTGCTCTCTCACAGGAAATTTTTTTTTTGAATACTGTTTCAGAAACACATACTTATGAAACACTTATCTTTCTAGACTCAATTCTTATCACCTCTTTCAGGAAATCTCCCTGTCTTCCTCCTCTTCTTAAGCCAGACTAGAAGAGGTGACCCTTCTCCACAACCTGTTCTTCAGTGTTTGGAGTAAATCCCACTCTGCATACTGTTTGGAGGTTGTACATTTATAGCAAGGACTGTGAGTCTCAAGACCTTGCCCAGCGGCTAGTACATACACGATGAAGCGAACTGTGGTCTTTTCAAAGGGAAAAACATTTCTTTTAAATGTCAACTTAAATCACTGTAACTCATTTTTCTTTATCAAAGCATCACAGGAACCCTGATAAGTGCAGCCTATGGGACTGGCAGGAATATGAACTATGCTCAATGGCAAGGTAAACACAGAAATGCAGAGTGAGCACCGAGTAACTGCAACATTATTATACTTTACAAAAATATCCATCCTAGCACAGTCTGACAAAACTGGGAAGATAGTCATTTACCAACATACAGTTTGAGAAGCTCTGCTTTAAGAGAACCAATTAATTCTAATAACTATATTCATAGGAATAATTTTTTATAACATTTTTCACATTCCTGGGCAGCCATGTTTCATGAGAATCTCTTTAATGGTGACATCAAAGGATTTTTCAAAAATTTAAACTAGCCCCTTAAATCAGATTTTTCGCAACTTTCCTCACTGGCTTCACCCTTTTCCTTGTAAGAATCCTGGCGGCCAGTATCACTACAGTGAGTTTCTTCCCCATTCTCTTTTCTGTTTTTTTTTCCTTTATTAAAGCTGCTTTAACTTCAGGGAAGCTTCTCGTTTCTTAGTTGAAGTACTTTAAACACACTTCCACTTTGGCTTTCTTTGAAACAAAATCACATTTCTAGTACACCTAAATTGTTAAAATAGTATTCCTCTGGTTGTTTTTCACAAAAAGCATTACCTGAGATGATCTCATAAAGAGTTCCTGAATATCTAACTCGTCCAGTAAGAGAGTCCTCCCTACGCGGTGCACGGCCATGCTCACGTGAGACTTGCTGTAGGGAATCTTCAGGAGCTTTTTTATGTTCTTAAAAAAGTTAAGAGGACAAACAGTTTAGAAGGACCTTTTTAGTATGATCTGGAATCTTTCAAACTTTAACTTCAATTTTAAAGCATAATAAACCTTATTTCCTTAAGGTCATATAAACTGTACTTTACACAAAGAGCTACCTACAAACACGTGGAAGACAGAGCTTTAAAGCCAGGATCACCTACATTTTACAAGTCACCCTGTGTTAATGTAAATGACAGTCAAAGATTTATTTTCACATAATGGAATTTCATAAAATATGTACAGGTCACACTGACCCAGGCTTTTAGCATATCAGATAAAACTGACCAACTAAGGATCCATAGATTTTACTGGAGGTATCATTTCTAATTCTCAACTGGTAACATTACACAACCTAACATTATAGTTGCTATTATTAAAATGCTACCATCAATGTTAATATTACCACTGCCAGTGTTTTGGGGGTTGCTCCCTCCTCTTTAAGGAAAGATGTGGTAAATAGTATTACTTTAAATAAAAAAGGTGTTCAATAATCAGACAGTTGAATCTTATTTCATCACTCACTTTTCAAGACTGCAGAACAGAGCATGCTATAAATCCCCAACACAAATATCTCAATTATATTTGCAATAAGGACACTTACTTCAGAGTCAGAGACAACATCTACATCATTTCCCACTGAATCAATAAAGTCGTATGCCATTCCAAAGCTAACGGAGGAAACAAAGGCCACAAAGGTCATGTTCATGGAGGTGCAGGTATTGCTTATAACAGAATACTATATTTTATTACTTCTGGGATGCACATTTTCCACATTCGAACATCCTGAAATCAGTACGCCAATCACCAATAAAATTGGCAAATTTTTCCTTCTTAGTGCTATATAAAATAATGGGGTGACAAAATCAATGACACCTTGGATTTAATAACGTAGAGAATATATAATAATACATATAATTATATATAATCATTAGAAACAATAGGAAATACTTAGAATAAAAACAGCAATTATTTTTATTTTTGTAGTCACGAAATCTAAAAAATATACAATAGAAAACAGTTCGAGATAATTATTCTTTTCAGGTGGGGAGATAAGCAAAATAGCAACAGGAACATTTATCAGGATTTTAGTCTCTGATATTTTGTTCCCACTGATATAGACTAACACCCTCTAAAAAAAAAAAAAGAGAAAAAATGCACGTGACACCAATTCAACCAGAAGGAGGGAAAAAAGCTAAATGAGCACCCAGCTTGTGCCAGGTACCATGTGAGGCACATCTATAATTTGCAAGCCTGAAAAGCAGCTGACATCTCCATTCTTCAGTTAGTAAGTGGCAAAGAGTCCGGATACTGACCTTGTATCCTGAGTCAGGACACTGCCTCACTTCAAAGCATGCTGATGATTTACCATGTGGTCCAGGCAAGTTACTTAACCTTTCTAAGCTTCAGTTTTCCACATAAAAATCGGTTAACAGTACCAAACTCAAGAGTGTTGTTGTGAAAATTAAATGTGATAAACACATAAAGTACTTAGCCCAGTGGCTGTACACAGTCAATACGATAACCATTTAAATCACCTCACATTTAACTGTGTTGTCATATAATTTATTAAGCCATTCTTCTAAAAGAAGATATGCGGGCTATTTCCAATTTTTTTCTAGTCTAAATAATGCTACAAACAAACAACATTTTGCAAATACAACATTTACCTTCTGAGGCATTAGGATAATTTCCAAACTACTGGCACATAAAGTATTAATGTATTTATGGCTCCTGCTATATGTTACGTGGAAATATTTTAGGTTCAATCACTGAGAGGAAAAAAGAGAACCCCACACATTAAATGGCTTACAAGAATACAGACATTAGTGCATTTTTCTCTGTTAAGACCCCAAGCCACTCTCTCAACTTTAAATACCACCGGCAAAATTTCCAGCAAGGGTCAAAGTCAAGGGTGTACATCACCCAGCATGCTGGGTTTCTACATCACTGCTTTTTCAGACCAGACCATCCACCACCATTTAGTGAAAACTTCCACAGGACAGATTAAGCAGTGTTAACGGTTTTCCTGTCATATGCCACCTTGATTCTCTGTATTTACATATTCAGAAGGTATGTAAATTGGCTAAAATTAAAATAGCTGATTGAATTTTAGTGGTTAAAACTCATCTTTGTTAATAACGTGATGCAGATCTGGAAGATGCATATGCAATTCATAGCTTCGTATTATAATACAATCCTATTATTAGGAGAAAAAAGAACTCTGAAAGTCAAATATAATCTTTCTCTAAAGTGAAATCTCGGCAAGTTGAGCATTACAAATTAAACTGAAAAGCAAGTATTAGATATAAGGGGAGGGCTGAGGGACAGCTAAAAATGCCATCAATTAATATTTACCTTGAAAATGGCTTGCTTTTCTTACTATTGCCAAGAATGGTAGTTCCTGCTGGTCCTAGTCTGGCACTCTCTCGTAACCAGTTGGCAGGTGGGAGTTTCAAGTCTGTTTTCTCTTCGAGGCGAGCAAATGCCGTCCGAGGAGGGGCAGAAGAGTATTTCACCACAGCTCGGCTCTTTACTTCACTGCCTCCGAGAAATAAAGCTGATCCCTGATTGACACATTAAGTCATACTTTAACGAACACTACTAGGAATGAGAAACCTCACCTTTATAAAAAGAAAACAAAATACCACCCACGTTAGGCTTACAAGATCGTATGCTGCATGTTACGAACAGCACTTCATAAAGGTGAGCATACATTTTAACACTTACTTAATAACATACACTCACATAATTTCAAAGAAAAAAGATGACTCAAGGAGTGTGATGGTTATGGTTATTAGCTAGGAAACAGGCCAACCAATCTATCTTTTAAAACATTCATAGAACACGCAGAAGCAGAAATCAAGGAATCAACAGTATCACCTTAACTAAATGCAAAACTTAAAACCTCTGTTCAGTATTAAAGGTGTATTTTAATTTCAGTAATATACATCATTTAGAAAGCAGTTTGTAGTCAGATATCTGGACCTTTTTAAAGTAAGCGTTTAGTAATTGATCAGTTTATTACAGAAATACTCTGAACCTCTAACGTCACAGAAAGTCACTGGGGGAGCCTCACAATTTTCTCTGGCACACCCACCCCCAAGCAAGCTCAGGGTCTGAGTTAACTATTCTAACCTTCTTCCAGGCAGTGCATTTTCGGCCTGGCAAACACTGTGTATCCTTCAAATATTAGCTCAGTCCCATCTCGGTGAGCTCCCTCTTTTCTCCCTCCAGCTTTGACAACTATGCCAATTTTGGAACTACATATTTACACCTACACTCCTTGACAGAAGAGACCTTGTCCAACGCACCTGTCGCCGAGTGGGAAGCCAGGACTGTTTTCGATACGAATGACTTGCAAGTAAATACCTGAATACTTGGCGACAGGCACACAGACTTCCACTCCCTTTTGGGCGCTGCGGAAGGCGTGGAGAAGGCGCTAGAAGCCGCCGGGAACCGTGACATTCCTCCCGGACGGAGCAGGCCCGCAGCCCCCGGAGCCTTGCAGGCTCGGCCCCGCGGCGGACTCACCTGTGCAGAAGGTTCCTCGGAGTCTCCTTGGGACAGGAGGCTGAGCCTTCCTCGAGCAGCGGCCCCGGCCGGCGGAGCCTCAGCCCCGGCCTCCTTGGAGTCCCCCATCACCTCGGTCCAGGGGAGGGGAGGCGAGGCGAGGCGAGGCTCTACCTGAGAAGCCGGGACAGGTACCCGGGCCCCGCAGCGCGGGAGAACAGCGCCAGAAACACCCCGCACTCCGCACTTCCGGCCTCTGACAGGAAGAAGAGACGCTGTCTCGTTCAAATCTCGCGAGCTTTGTGCTACAGGCCCGGCCGCCTCTCCCCCGGTAGACACCACCTTCGCAAATTGGGCGGGAACTGTAGTGCGCCTGCGTCTGTCAGAGTCTCTTCAGGAAGCTAACTCTCGCGTTATCTGACGACCAGGCTCCACCCCTTGCGCGCCGGTCTTTGTTGGCAAACAGGCCTCGGGGACTCGAGCTTTGGTTTTAGTCAGTGAGCCGCGGTCCTTTTCGTGGGCGGGGAGAAGTTGCTGTAGGTGTAACCGGAGAGTCTCTTCATATAAAAGTAGTGAAGGGTTAGCAGCCTTCCCTCCCCAGCTGTCAGGGCCCCCTCAATTTACAGACGGGCTCACAGAGCCAGGAAGGAAGGGAGACTCCCAGGTGAGGGGCAGTCCAGACTCGAGCCCTCCCGGACTCGGCGTCCTGTCCGCGCATCACAATGCGTGCGCGGGTCTCGCGGTCCCGAGTGTCGGAGCGGCGGGGCTCCGCGGGGAGAGCGGTGCAGACGAGGCCCTCCGCCTTTGCTGAAGGGATGGATTTCGGGGGGAGTGGCTCCCCGAAGGAGCAGAGTTTGCTTACTGACTGTCTGGCTCCAGGAGCTAGCAAAGGGCGTCCAGTGGTCCAGGGACTTCTCCAGTGGTAAAATGCTCAGGAAACACCTGGGAGTCTAGTTAACATGCAGATTCTGATTCATTTGATCGGGGAGAGGCCTGAGCTTCTGCATCTCTACCAGACACCCCCCACCCCCACCCGGAGATGATGCCAGTGCTTTGAGTAGTAAAGAGGTAGAGAAATAGCTAAGGCCGATTTAAAGCTTTGAAGGTGCTAGGTTCTCTTATTCCCTGAGCCAACACCCATATCAAGTCAAACGTAATTAAATGCAAACACATCCTTCAAAAAAGTCTGTTTCAGTTTGCAGTAAAATACTGAACTTTTAAAAAAAATTAATTTTGCCTTTGCAGTTATTGGCTATCTCAATTTGTAATTTACATTCAACTCTGATAACGCACTAATTATCTGCATGTTTAGAAGTCCTTGTGACTGTCAGCAGACTCAGCTTACAAATTGCTTTCAAGTGTAACAAAACATTTTTATGCTTAACAATGAATTTACTAGAATAGTACAGTTTGTAGACACAAATCAACATGTATTGATTTTGATATTTGTAATTTTGTTTGTATTTTATACCTAATTCTTTTTTGTTTTTTGCAAGTAATACATTATTATACATAATGGTAAAAAGCTGAACATAAATAACATTAGGAGGGTAGTTAAGTCTGTTTTTGGTACATAATACCATTAACTCGTGCAACTACTTTTCAAGAATATTCAAGAACATTTAAATTGCACATGATATGTTTAATGTACCTGTACTATAAAATTATGCAACACATTAAGTGATAAAAATTTAAAGCAAATATGTGAGAAGGTCTTAATTTTACGAATGTCTATTTCTTTGTCAATGTCCATAAAACCATCTGAGTGGTAAAATGAAGTGATTTAAAAATTATCCTTTAAATCTTTTTCTCTTTCAAATTATTCATTATTTTATAGTAAAATGTCACTTTATTAAGCTTTTCTACATATATAATTTAGCTTCTAATAGGCTTTAAATTCTGTTGTTTTGTTGTATAATTCTGTCCTTGTAAGAAGGGATTTCCTGAGATGGCAGTAATTCTTTTTTCAGGACTCAGATATGTTGCAGGCCTCTTGAGAAGTAAGTGCCTGAACCCGTCTTGATGATGCTTAGAGAGAAAATGTGCTGGAAAAGCCTGTGAAAAGGCGGAGAAGAATGAGACAGAGAGAGCCAGAAACTCAGCAAGAAGAAGAGGTGAGCATCAGAGACATCAGTCTAGGGGAACCAGGGGCTCCCAGGATCCACTTGTGGAGGGAAACCTGAGGAGGGACCAGGTTTCCTGGGGCCTCTTACAGGGCTGGGACTAGAGAGATTTTGGTGGGTGGTCCCTGATGGCAGGAGAAACTGAGCACATCTGAATTATACAAAGTTTATATATTCTTTTTAATTTCTTTTCCCTATTCAGAAATCTTTATGTGCTGTGGGTTTTTTTTAAGTTATTAATCATGTTTTTAATGTACATGATTTAAATACAAGGTATGAAAACATGGCTCATTACTTCCAGAGTTTCACATTTTAGGATACTTCTTTTTTGTTCATTTTTATCTTTTCCCAGCTCTACCTTCCCCTCCTTCCCTGCCCCCAGCTCCCAGCTCCCAGCCCCGCTCGTCATCTGTGGCCTACTCTGCCCTGGAGGTGCAGTTGTCCTGAATCTTGTAACCAGTCAGCACACTCACGTGTTTACCTGCCTCCCCAGTGCCTGATGCTGTTAAGAAATATTTGTTGAATGAATGAACTGCTTCTCGTTTGCTGCTTCAGCAAGTGGTCCCATAAGTCTATGTCTGCTGGTGCTTGTCCTCTGCCTAGAATACCTTTCCCTTCCTCACCTGGTTTATTCCTAAAGACTCATCCATCTCAGGAATCATCCCTAATAAGTCTCTCCTGACACCTCCGGCTCCTTACCCATGGAGTCCCTCTCTTTGTTGCCAGAACTTGTTTGTAGCTTTATCCTGCGCTTGCGCCTTTATAGAACAATTACCTGTTGGTATCTGCTTCCCTTGCTGATGGTGAGCTTCTCAGGGTTAATGCCCCAACCGATCATCTCAGTTTTACCAGCAGCAGCGCAGCACCAGCCCATAAGACTATTTCAGCCCTTAGGCAATGCAGGTAAAATGAATGGTGCCGAGAGGCTTTTTAAACGCTTATCAAATGTTTGAGACGTAAAAACACCATTGTTGGCTCCAAGACATATATATATTTTTTTAATCTTGCAGAACCAAAGCTAAAACTGTTTAATGAAGTATCTCCAAAATATTGCAGTGTCAATGTTATTAATTATTAAAGTTAGTGTTCCCACGGTGTGTTTCATTCTAAAACACTTTGTACGTTAGACTTTCTCCGCTTACAAAAATCCTCCCAGCGCCCATGATGATTTCAGAGAAATGCCAGTCAATTCTAAATTCATTTAGTTACTCAGTGCACGCAGTGTTTTCCAAAGCAACGTGAGAAATCTTTTCAAAAACTTCTACAGTTACAGGTAAGGTAGATGTGCGCAGGGCCCTCCCGTTCCTGAACAGCCCGGCCTGCAGAGAGGGAACACTCAGGGAGAACGTAGACTGGGGCTTAGACCCTCTGTTTGCCCCCAGTCTGCTCCGTAACTAGTGTCTTAACCTACCCAGCCTCACTTGTGTACTATGCCTGCTTGATTTCGAAAGGCCCTGATTTTCTGACTCCCAGTCTTGGACTTTGGCTGGAAGACAGCTTGGAGATGATTGGAGCCGGTGCATCCCTCTTTAGATGAGAGCAGTGCCGTCCAGAAAGGAGAGTAGAACTGACCTGTTGAATGTCAAACAAAGCTAGTTCAATAGCACAGGCAGCTCTCTGAGTACTATTTAGTACTGTTAGCCTTTTAAAATTTAAATTGCAAACGCCTTTTAGGGGAATTTTAATGTTTCAGAATCACCCGAGGAACTTGTTAAGTAAGCAGAGTCTCCAGCCACCTCCAGATTCTAAGTCAGTTTCTCTAGGGCAGTGCGGAGGAATCCATATTTTTAGTGATTTACTAGTGACTGGCAACCTTGGCCTGCAGACCACACCTTAGGACAGTGATCTCCAAAGACAATCCCTTGCAGTATAGAAGAACTGTAATTTCTGTTCTGTTTTTGTTTTAATTTGAAAAGTAAAGGCAAAATTAACCCTTACTAATACTTAATATACAAGTTGGCACAGGTGTCCTTCCTTGGGCCGTGGTCAGCTGGTTTATCAGTCAAGTAAGATTGGATTACGCAGCCGAACCAAATGTCAGTGACGTACAACGAGGGGTGCCAGGTAAAATAAATTACAGATGAACAGTGAAAAAAAAATTTAGAGTGAGAATTCCCAAATATTTAGCAAAGGTGTGTCCCATGTGACATTTGGGACATGCTTTCACTAGTCCAGGTAATTTTTACTCCCAGACCCAGGCTGAAGCAACCTGGATCTGGTGCCCTGCCAGTTGGAGTGGTGGTGTGACAGAGAGATTGCAGAACCGTAAACCAGCTCCTAAAGTTTCTGGTCAGAAGTGACAGACATCACTGCTGCTCACTTTTTTTGGCCAAAATGATACACATGGCCAAACTTAGCATCTGGGTGGCACTGAAGACTTGCTCCCCTAAGGAGGGACATTGGGTGTCCGTGAACCATTGCGCAGTCTACCACGGCATAGGGTAGCTTGGCTACCATAAAGGCCATCTATGTGGTAAAATTTGGTGGCAAAACAAGGCCTTTTGGTGATTCTTTTCAGAGTTTTGTAATCATCTAACAAAAGGGTGACCTTGGAAATCTCACACACCATGGAAAGAGCACAGATCATCTTGTGACAAAACACTTAAAAGTATCGTCAAGCTTAAAAAAACAAGTTACTGTATTTTCTTTTTCTGAAAGTATTCCACATTTCCTCATCTTTTCCATGATGACAGATGACTGTCATTGGGATGCTGTAAAAGAGAGTTTCGCAAAAACAAACAGACTTAATCTTTTCCTTCAAGATAATGGCCATGTTTTAATAATGAGTGAGAAAGTCTTTGGTTTTCAAAAGAACTGTATCCTATGGAGAGAGCATTTTTGAAAAAAAAAAGATGTTTGCAAATCTTTCCAATGTTATGGGATTTTGTTGCTAAAAATGCCATGTCGTTTATTTAAAAAAAAACAAAAACTAACATCTGCACAAAACTTAGAAACTGAAATTTCTCACCTCCTTTAAAAATATTCCAGATGGAGAGTTTTTGGACCACCTCTTAGAATTGTTTTGGGGTTTTTTTGGGTTTTTTTGTTTTTGTTTTTGTTTTCGTGTTTTTGATAACTCCTACTTGGCCTACTCGGAATGCTCAGACTGATCTCTTTGTCTCCAGATGATTTGTTTACCCCCAAAATGTGCCTGCACATTTCACTCTTCTCAGCTGCCAGCAGGGTTTTTCCTCTGTCTTCTATTTTATACATTCTGTTTTTAATTTTGTCCCATGACAACAGTCAACTGACCTTTCTTCCTTGTGTAAGTACAAGTAAACAAATTACACATCAAACAACTATCTCTGAATTATTCCTTGACACCATTTAATTGGTTTGTCGAAGTAGGGTGGATGGACTTAAAAGAAGGTGGAAATTTAGCCCAATTTCAGTTAAACCTTTGTATAGTTTATGGATACAACTGGAATGAGTAGTTTGAGTTGGTAAGCCATGTGATTCTTCCTAGTTAGTTTACTTATCTTTTGAGATATTTTAAGCAATGACAGCCGTCAAAACCAAGTTTTAAAATGTACTGAACTTAGACAGACACTTCACATTGTTTTATCACAAAGTTTTCAACCAAGAGTCACAAAAAGAGACCGTTTTAATCTTTTAAAAATGTTAGCGAGAGCAGAATTAGCTTGCAGTCAATAAATAAAATACAAATCTGTAAAATATTGATTGTTTTAGACTTTAAACATTTTCTACTTTTGTGTTATGCTAATGTATTACTGCTAGTGTATTACCTACAAATAAATACATATGCATATATTGGGGATACACGCTCAGAGTTTTTTTTCAGCTAATAATGGTATGGGATAAGAAAGTTTATAGAGCACTGCTTTTAGAACCAAAAACCACATGCTAGCTACTCTTTAAGAATAGTTATCAAGTTAATGATCTATATTTTCCTTTGCACTTTAATTTCATAAGAATAGAAAAATTTTAGTATATAAGACAATGCCAACCTTGATGTACAGTTTACTAGCTTAATAGCAAGGCATTCGTGCTTACAGACATCTTATGTAGTTATTCTTGATAAGTATTTAATTGCTGTTCTGTAGACTGATAATAACATTTAAGCAAAATACTTGAAACCATTTGGAAAGCATTTCGCCTGCGTTTGAAGGAGTTCCTTTTCTAGTTACTGGATGAAGTATTTTCTTCCTCTGAGTTTCTTTTCAAATTCTTTTGCAAGCTACTAAATTTGACTTTCGGAATCCATTGCAAGAGATCGTAGGGGCAGGTTGTCTCTGCTAGGTGTTACTCCCTCAGCAGAAGCGTTCTTAGGTCTTTGGAGTTTCATCCTCCGAAGCTGATTATTACCCTAAATGAATCCTAGGAACAGTTCCCAAGTCACCGACTGCCCTGCAGGCACCTCACTGGCAGCTGGATGGAGCCTTAGTGGTTCTTCCTGCTGGGCACGCACCTCAGGCTGAGGGCGAGAAGGAAAGAATTCTCACGTGAACCTTCAGATCAGTCCTTCAGGCAGGCCTCTGCCTTTCCAGTTAAGAGCTTGGCCTTTGCACACCCTAAGGAAGCATTTAACTATGAAGCATTTCCAAGGAAGCTTCCAGTGGCGAGAACAAAGGAAGGCGTCACTGAGTGCACAGTTGTCCCATGTCAAAACCACCGACTGGACCTTTTTACTAAACATTTCTGTATCTGCCTTCCTGGTCCGCACTGATGAGCTCTATTTTACCTTCTCATCATAATGCAGGCACAAGGCACCCAGTAATGGAATCCATCTAAGGACAGTGTTGGGCAGAACGGTAACTATTGGATGAACCATGGGTGTTATCCACCTAAAACAATGTTTTACATATTTATTTACATTTTGTTCTGTTTAGAAAATGAAGCCAGAATCCACACGTGTCATTATCCATCTGTACACTTTTGTTTACTACCCAGAAGGCGAGACTATTGCATTTTAAAAGTGTCTGGACTTTTGTTCCTTCTTATCACAAATTACTTGAGAGGCTCTGACCATTCACGGTTACCCTGAGTGGAATGCCAGTCAAAGCCTGGCTTCCCGGAGAGCTTTGAGATTTGGGTACAAAAGGCATTTTATAAACACAGAGTGGAAAAGGATCATTTATATTCATTTGCTGCTGTGGCATTTCTCTCTGGAACCATCCTCTTGTCTGTCAACGTTGTGCAAAAGGACTGGCCTCATCTACATCACAAACATCTCTCTCTTAAAGGCCTGAAAGTAGGGAAGGTGCAGCGCAGGAAGGAGCTCTCCCTTTGGAGGGGTCTCGGGTTTTTTTATCCCTAAAACTGTTGGACATGATCATTGTGGATGTCACGAATTGTTTTGGAAAGACCAGAGTGTGCAATCAATACAGTGCTTTGTGCATCTTGGCTGCAATGAACGTGTATTCTCTGAGTGCAGTTGCTCACGGGAGAACCACAGCCGTAGGGAAGAACTTCTGAGGAGTCGTTTAAAATGGAGTGGTTCTGGGCAGAAGGTGGGCTGCACTGGCCTCCACTGTCACTGAAAGGCTTCCAGATCATTTGCCACCAGGACATCTCCTGGGACCCATAGCAGATTCTTTCTTGTAGGGGCCCTGCTTGGTATGATTTAAGAAACATCAAGGACTTTCTGTCCCAGAAGATCTCAGTTGTGACATCACACACACGGATGAGGGTTTCCAGCTGGATTAGTTGAAGTAGAGGCTGGCTCCGAGGGCTCCCATGCTCCCTGGCATTACCCAAGAGACAGCCTGGGATGGTGTTACTTGGGTCAAAGGTCTGAGTGTGGAGGGACCATATAAATGAATGGGGGGGCGTGTCTAGATGCTGGAGGAGAGCTGCTACCAGGAAGGAAGGTTCCCAGAGGGAGAGAGACCCACATCCCAACTCCTCTCTCAGGCCTCTGCCCAGGGTCCCCTCTGAGTCTGCTGCTCCTCCTTTGCCTTCTTCTTCAAATCTTTCATCACAAAAATTTCAAATACATACCTAAGCCGAGAGAACAGCAAAACAACCCCATAGGTAGCCGTCACCATCACCCACCTTGACTTGTCAATGCCATCCAGTCTGCTTCCATGAACCCTCCCCTTCCTCAGATTAGTATTAAAATTAGTTCATCCTGAATCATTTTTTAAAAATTGGGGGGGGCAATTATTAGGAATATTTATTTTTAGAGGAGGTGCTGGGTTTTAAACTGAGGACCTCACACGTGCTAAGCATGCTCTCTACCACTTGGGCCCTCCCCTCCCCCACCCCAAATCATTTTTAACTTAATCCTCCCTTTTGCATTCTTCCGGTTATTTTCTTCTGTCTTTGACTGTCTTAAGTCTGCTGGATTGACTATGAAAAGACACCTTTCTCAAGAGAGCCCTAAGCCGTTCTTAGAGAGATGATGGGACTGACCAGATGGTGTATGCTTAACTCAGTTCCACCCAACAGACACTTATCCAGTCCTAGGGACAGCACTGGGTTAAGGATGTCAGCAGAACAGGGCTCCTGACTTCAAGGGCCTATCGTCTAGTCTATGGGGAGGACAAGGGCTGTAGCAAGTACCCAGTAATGGCAGGCGGACATGGCCACCGAGAGAGGAAGAATGCAGGCGTGGGGGACACTCCAGGTTGAGACACACACTCTGGGCTGGGAGGGGTGAGGGTGCAGGGGTCTCAAGAAGGGCTGGAGTCCCAGGCGTTTGGGAAGGGATTTGGAGGGCCGGGCGTGGGGTGGGACAATGAAAGAAAAACACTTGCCAAAATGTGGAGGTGGGAGTAGCTGAGGCAGGTGTGGGGACAGGAGTCACCCAGTTGGCTGGAACACAGGGTTCATGGGGCTTGAGGGGAGGAATAGGGGAACGAGGGGTGGGCAGTTAATAACTAGACAATACTTATTTCTAAGGAAGGAAAACCAAAACTAGATTTTTAGAGCATGGCTATGAAAAACAAACTCCAGACCACACTTAGGAAACTGAAAGACATCAACGTGGGCTTAATGGAAGTTAGGCAGTGGGGGTCATGTAAGAAAACTCGGGTAGCTGCCTGAGATAAAGTGGACCCTACTTCCACTAGTCAGGCAATGCATTTTTTAAAACCTATAAATGAAGCTTATTGCTATCCCACACTACATAAATTGTAAGTATAACCATAGTCTTTTTCCACTGAGTTCTGAGAAAATACGGGATTTTTTTTTTGTCTCTACCAGTGAAATTCATGGACAGAAAATTCCAAGCATTGCCTCCATGTGACAGAGAGCAAAGAACACTTGGCAAAATGTTCACGTTTTTTAAATGAAACAGAATAGTAACTTGATTTTTCAAAAGAATAAGGTTTTCATTACAAATGCAGGCACACTTACGTTGGAAAATTCAAACAGTAGCAGAATGCAAAAGGCAAAAAAATGCATTGTCCCACCATCCAAAGAACGTAATTTTTAATATATTGCTGTCATATAATGATTTTGGGACGTGTTTTCAATCCTGACTGATTTCAGTAGTTCACGCCACCCCTGCCCCATTCTTTGTGCCCACCAAGTCTCGGCTTTAATATTTCTACCTCTCCGTTGACTTTAAGAGTCAATTTTCCATGAACTGAGATTTCAGATCTTGATATTAAATGAGAGAGAAAGTTTATTCTTAGATATGCACGAAGCCAACCCTGTGCCCATTTGGGGAGTTTTGTTTGTTTTTGCAGGGTGTGGGGAAGACTATAAATGGAGGTTTGCATAGCCTATGGCTAAACATCTAAAGTTATATATTAAGCCAACAAATTATTAAATAAAATGCATCCCATCCTCCTTCCTTGGCTAATACATCTTCGTCACAGCCACCCCTTTGGAAACTATTGAAATGTTCTGTCTTCCGATCCTTCTAACAGATGCCCCTGGGCCACCCCTTGGGCATAGCGGGGGCGAACACCAGGTCCTTTGGGGGCCGGGCCTGGGAAGCAGGCTTGGAGCCATTAGGGCAGGCTCGCTGGAGCTCCGGGTAGGCCTGTCTCTCTGTGGGTAGGTGGTAGCCAGGGGAAAGCCAGGGCAGGTGCCCCTCTGGCCCTGATCTGAGTGAGTTATTCCACAGTTTTGTGTGCAGGTGGTGTGGAAACAGTTTAGTGGGGGCATGCAGAAACTTTCAAATAAGTTCTCCTTAAAATGTGAACTTGCACCTCTACATTGACGCAGTCAGGAAGGTCAGGGAGGAGGTAACTAGGCAAGATGGTGGAGAAAGGAGAATTCCAGGCAGAGGAAAAAGTATGGGCAAAGTTCTGGTATCGGAGAAAGCAGGTATGGCCAGCGTGAGGCATGAAAAAGCGGTGGTTCAGGGAGAGCTCGTGATGAGAGGTGGGTGGGCACTGACCAGGAAAGGTCTCTCTGGGCTTGTTAAGGAATTTCTCTGTATCCTCAGTGAAAGGCTTTGAGCAAGGAGTCACATGATCAGGGTAAAGGAGGCTACGCCTTCTTGAACTGGTCCAGGCTAGACATGATGGTTCTCTGGACCAGTGGGATAATGATAGAGATGCAGAAAGGCAGACAGGCTCCAGGGAGATTTAGAAAGTAAAACGGCCAGGGCTTTGGGGAGACTGGATTAGGGGCAAGCGGGAAATAGGTATCAGGGTTACCTGGTTGGGTAAATGGGATGGGTGAGCTGGGAACACTGAGACAAGATGAGGCTGGAGGGGTAGGTTATGAGTTGGCTTTGGGACATATGGGATGGCGTACCTTTGGGACACCTGGGAGGGCACTCAGCAGACAGGAGGATTTACCGCTCAGGCTGTAAAAAGAGGTCAGGGCTGCAGACTAGGGTGTGAGAGTCAGAGTCATCTCCATAGAGATGGTGAGTGGACCTTAACCCATGGGTTAGAGTTAGGGTTAGGGTCCATGGATGTGATGCCTGGGAAGAGACTGCCTGCTTACCTGGTAGAAATTAAACAACCCAGGATTTCTAATGCAGATGAGAACCTTAAGAATGAAATCACACCAGCAGTGAACTAAAATAAGAAAGAAAAAACCTTCCAGCAACCTTGCACATGGCATTTGTCACTGTAAACAGGCTTGTCACGCACAAATCACCTGCAACAACAAAGATTGTGAATGAACTGGTCGCCATCGCATGGGATCTTTCTGTACTTGTGAGTTTAAATCAGATTCTTGTTACTCGCACACCATTTTGCCGTGTGTATTTGTAAATGTATCTTGCCAGCATATTTTATGCTTCAGTTAATTTAGTTGACATATAATTTAGTTGACATATAAAAATAAAATCAATTTTCAGACAAAATACCCATAAAATAAGTGAAATGCTGTAATAGGTTTCAAGAAATTAAAATGTAATATATTTAGGCTTCTATTCTAAAGCAATTTCATCTAGAATAGTAGGTTCTGTAGACATAATTTTTTTCTTGAATCTCTGTCAATTACACAATAATAAATGTTGCTACTATGTATTCAGAAATGTATTGCTTGGAGTAGTTTGTCATGAAAAATGGAAATTTTTGTTTGTGTTTCCTTTAAAACGTCAAGGAACCTAAGTGTGAATACTTTGTGTGTTGACGTTCGGCTATAATTAAGCCATGACAATGATTATTACTTTGGATATAAACAGAATCAAATTTTCACTGGGCGAGTTCTTTTTTTAATTAATGTGGAGTTATGTTCTGTTTATTATCCTGTTTGCTTCTGTTTCCTGCCATTTTCCATTTGTCGGCTTGAATCCTCTTTTTTAATAGTGAGTTAGCGACTGATCATGTGTATTGATTTCAGTTTTGCTTCTAATTTACATTTTTATCCCTTTGGCTGGTGTATTTGGCTTAGTCACTTTATTTTTATAAGCGGTTGTACAATTTGTTACTTTAGCTAGATGATTAAATTTGGCTTCTAAAGAAAGTTTGTTTTAGAAAATGGTCCCTGAAGTAATAAATTAGCATTTGGCGTTTCCAGCGTGTCAAAGGGGCTGGTCTCCTGAAGATAACTAGGAACGCAGCTCTAAAATTTTAAAAGTGGTTTTATAATTTTGAAACCTCTGACTCTATAAGAGCTGTATGTTCCAGTAGGTGGTGCAAATCGACTCCATTTCAAATGGAAATGTAATTTAAAATTGTGATATAACTATTTTCACTGTTAAAATAATATTTCAACATGTTTTCTCAACTGCAAAATTACTTTCCTCTGTTTCTAAAGGAAGCTTGATTTACTCTCAGTGCTCATTTTTCTCATGTTTTGTTCCACAGGTACCATTATGGTGATGATCACTGTGGCAAGGGACAGGAGAGGGAAAATTCGGGGGGACTGCAAAACCAGGGAGACCTGTTAAAAATTATAATGCAAAGACGAGTCATTTGCTTCTGTGCTTCAGTTGCAGAGTAAAATAAGCAGAATATCAGTGTCAGTTTTGTTCTAATAGCTTTTATGCCCACGTGAGGAACTGAATGCTGTGCTTTGTCTTTTATAAAAATTGAGGGTTTTTCACTCCCAGGGATCTGATATTCTCACACTAGCACATAAAATATGTCTACAAGCATATTTTCAAATTAATTTTTTCCTTTTATCACAGTAATATGTGTGCATGAAAAGGCAGCAACGCCGGACAGTTAAGAGCGGGGACTCTGAATCCAGCCTGCCTGGGCTGGAGCCCTCCCCCCCATCTCAGTTTTATTTTCTGCAAAACGTGGAACAGACACCTACCTCATAGCTAAACGAGGATTAAACGAGCATGTACATGAAATATTTAAAGCAGGCCTGGCGCACGGTCAGCCCTATATGAGTGGGGACACTATACTTTTCAAAGTAAAGTAGTGCATCAATTACTCTCATAAAAAGGAGCGCTCTCTCGCTGTGTCCCTCCTGTCTCCACCTCCCCACAGCCCTTCCTGGTGGCAAGGGCTGACAACTCCTGGCTGTTTCTCCTGTTGGTTACCAAAACTTCAAATACGATTCTTATACAGACATTTCTTTTTATCCGTTTTATCCGTTTTCGAGTGTGCAACGCAGTGGCATTAAACACATCCGCGGTGTTGTGCGACCAGCACCACCACCCATCTCGAGAACTTTCTCACCTTCCCACACTGCAACTCGGTGCTCATTCAACAATAGCTCTCCACTCTCCCACCCCCGCCCCTCGTAACCTCCGTTCTGTTTTCTGTCTCTGTGAATCTGCCGCTTCTGGGTATCTCATATAAGTGGAATCACGGTATCCGTCCCTTTGTGACTGGCTTATCTCACAGAGCATCATGCCTTTGAGACTCAGCCGTGTTGCAGCAGGTGTCAGAACGTCCTTTTTAAGGTTGAATAATATTCCATTGTACGTATGTGCCACATTTTGTTTACCCATTCATCTGCTTGTGGACATTTGGGTGGTTTGCACCTTTTGGCTGTTGTAACGCTGCTATGGACATGAGTGCACACAGACCTGTCTGAGCCTCTCTTTTCAATTGTTTGGGGCAGCTATTTCTTGATATATCACTTTTTTTTTACATTATCTTTTAATTTTCGGACATGTGAAATCAGACAGGCTAGGACTTCATTGTCACCAGCTCCCTACCTTTCTACGTACACACTCCCCGCCCCCCCTAGTTTTGGTGAAACTGTTTTCTTTATTGTAACTTTACAACTGTCGTCAACTGCCGAGCCAGACGCCCTCTAGTCCCTTGTCTGTTTTCTGGAATACTTTTTCTTTTTTCTGGAGTTAACAGTGGCATCAATTTTATATTTGCTCAGGTTTCCAGGTACTATCATCATTATGTTTTCCTTAATGTTCTGCTACATGTTTACCAATAACAAGCTCCACTGTTCCCCACATCCCATCTCTGCTGTTCGAAGCACACCTTTCAGCAGCTTCCGGAGAAAAAGTACATGGACTATAAAACTGTTGTGTTCTTGCCCATGTTAAAAATACATCTGTTTTACCCTCACTATTTGGGTAGGTAGTTTGGCTGGGAATAGAAATCTGGATAGAAAAATCATTATCACTCACTGTCCTATAAGGCACCCTTGTTACTGGTTTTGGCTTTCAGTGCTGCTGCTGGGAAATCTTTATGCTACTCAGATTCTTTTTTTTTCTGTTTTATTCTGAAAAATTTCAAACCTACTATAAAAAAAAAACCCCTAAAGAACAGAACAATGAACACCTGAATACTCCATTCCTTGCCTCATTATTTTTAACATTTTGTCACATCAACTTCCTCTGAGTTCATCTTTCTCTCTCGGTCAGATGGCTGTCTATCCATCCAACCATCCAACCATCCATCCATCCATCCATCTATCTATATTTCTTTCTATCTCTCTATGCATATATTTACATATATATCAGTATGAGCATAATTTCCTTGCTGAATATTTGGAAGGTAATATACCATTATGTGTCCATCCTAAATACGTGAGCATAGCTCTTCTCAGAATAAGGACACTCAGTGGTTTTGCATAATACTAGCATCACAGGCAGGTATTCAACTCTGATGAGATAAAAGCCAGTATAGGATCTGTATCTGAATTCCCCAACAGTCTCAAATCATCCTTTATAGCTCCCTTTCTTCTTTTTCTTTCTTTTTTTTTTCTTTTCTTCTTTTTCTGATCCAGGATCAAAGGGGCTCAGGAGAAGGAAAATTCAAGGATGTTGGGTAAGTTCCTCCTTTTAAAATGTGGTATCTACATTTCCAAGGGAGGTTGGTCAGCTCAGATGACCACAGGGAGGAGATGGATGGGACTCCAACGCTGGATTATCCAGGTGAGTTGTCCCTGATGCCATGTTTCTGGAATGAGGAGGTGGGGCAGTCTGGGCAGAGCCACGCGGCTTCTACACAGAAAGGGGTGGTGGGCTGCAGTCAGATCCAGTGAGGGGCTGTGCTCTGAGCGGGCTTGAGCTGCCTCTCTGCTTAAGCCCTCCCGGCCCCGGCTCCAGCCCCAGCCTCGGCCCTGTCCTCTGCCGCCCTCTGCAAGTCAGGCTTCAGCGGGAAACAGACCTCACCCCAGAAGCTTCGTGAAAGCCTCCAGTGAAGGTACCACCCATGGAGGTGTGGGCAGCTGGAGGGCCCACAGGGGACAACAAGACAAGGCTTTGTCACCACCCCAAGGGACTACAGGGATAAACGAGGGAGGGAGTGAGAACTGGTACCGAGGAGGAAGGGGAGGGAAGCAGAGGTTTCTAGAGAGATGGCGCCAGAGCAGGGAGGAAGCAGGAGATACCCCGGGTTTTCTCTACTTTCTCTGCGCCCACGTCCTGGCACTCAAACCAGCCAGGAAGCCAGAGGGCAAAGGAGCCCAGAGGATGCCTCCTGGGCAGGTGAGGGAAGGGTGGAGAATGGACCAGGGAAGGAGGGCAGGTAGAGAACCCCTGCACACATCCCTTCCTGAACCGCCTGTGTCATTGCCCATGCTCTGTAGTGACCGCAGCCTGAAAAGCAGCTGCTGGGAGACGCTGTCCCCTGAATGCAGCCTCATCTTGGGATGTGCCCAGACCCCGCCATGCACCCCAGATCTGGCAGAGAGACTTGCGTACAGCCACGCTCAGAATGAGCTTGGAAACTTCTCCCAAGGCCAAATGGAAATGGCTTTTGGATTACCCACCATTTGGCTGGATTATCTGCACCATTGCCTCCGTCCATTACGAAGGACAGCCAGGAGGGGTCTGGACTGTCCTTGGTGTTCCAGGATGACCTTGTGGAGAGCTGATTACAGTCTGTGTGCGGAACAAGAAGACACCTACTGTCGTTTTTTTGCCTCACTCCGGTTCAGCGAAGCCTGATCTTTCGCCTGTGGCTGGAGCCGGTATTGAAGAGCCTGTCACTGCTGGTGCTGCTTCTTGGAAGACCCGAGTTCAGACTGAAGCAAGGCTTCCCGTTAGCAGAGCGGTACGGACTTCAGATCAGCCGTTGAGCTCCCCGGGCTCCCCGGGCGGTGGAAGGGGGCCCCCTCCTGCACCACGCTGCTCCCCACCCTCATCCCACCTGCACGCCACCTAGCTGCACCCCCCGCCTCCACGTCCTAAGGAGAACAGATGCCAGCACAGCTGAGGGGATCTCATGTCCAAGCAGAGAAAGAGAATGAAAGGCAGAATGTGAGGTCAGGGCCTGGGAGAAGCCCGGAGAAGCCGCCTTTGGGAATTAGGATGGCTTCTTGCTGGGCTTTTCAGGTTGGCACAGAGAACACCTGCCTCTGCCACAGCCTCCTTTCCATCCCAAAGCCCCGACTCTGGGGACAGACTCCCAGAGCCACAGAGCCGGTCCCCAGCTCTGGTCGGTCCTGCCCGCCTCTGATTTCCAAGGCCTCCTCCTCCTTCTGCCCTCACCACCACTGAGCTCCCACGGGCATCCTGACAAAATGCATGCACTTTGGGGAACCAGTAATATGTAGTAAAAACAGCTCACGTTTCTTTACAGCTCACTAGGGGTCACACAATTTTTTGCGCATTTTACCTGTATCAGTGTCTTCAGTCCTTACAATAACCTAAAGCAGTAGGTACCCGTTTTAATATCTCCATTTTACAGATGAGAAAACTGATACACAGAGCGCGTAAGTAACTTGCTCAAGATCACACACCGAGGAAGTGGCCATGCTGGGGTGACACTGGCTGGTCACCTCCCGGCTGCATTGGCACTCACTGGGCAACACTGTCTTCAGAGGCCGTCCTGGGCAGGTTTTCCCGGGGTTTCTGCCACTGCTCGTATATTTCTAAGTGTTGGAATTCTGTCCTGCTGGCCAGAGAAATATTGAGAATCGTGAGAACTACAAGAAATATGGAGGATTAGCATCTAGGTGTTTTTCCTTTGAAGCATGACTTAGAGTACAGACAACCGATAACTCCAGATGTACTTTTAAAACTTTCATTTTACTCCACTGGGTTGGGTTAGAAGAGATTGGCAATTTTTTCAGAACAAACGGTCCAACTGCACTCAAATCCGGAAAATCTGGTCAACAAAGATGCAGGATGAAGATACCTATTTCCTAACAGAAAAATACATAATTTTATATTAATGATACTGATGTGGCAATTATTAAGGGAATAAATTACAGAAGGAACTTATCAAGTCTGTGCAATGAAACTGAGTGGGTGGGCCTTCTGCCACTTGCTCTTCCTAATCTTTCGAGATAACTCCCTCATCCTGCCTGTGTAACCCCAAACGGAGAGACCGCGCCCCATGGGTGACAGATGAGCAGGTCTTGTTAACGAGAAGGAAGCCACACTTAGAACGAGAAGTGGTCACTTGGTCTTTGGGGTGTGCATCTGGGGCTGCCTGTGCCACCTGGAGGGAAAGCTGAAATTATGGGCGGAGTGGTGGGACCGTCAGGGAGGTCTTGGGATTTGTCAAAGAAGTCCTTTCCAGGGAGAGGCAGATGGCGTTTGGGAGAGTGGGTGAGTGGGCTGGGATTGGGATCAGGTCCATGCAGGGACCGTGGGGATCAGGGAGTTGGAATTTCCCCCTTCCCTCCCCTTCCCCCATTGAGGGTCCTCCTACTATTATCATTCCTGGGGAGAGTCCATATCCAGAGGCCCTGACCTGCAGAAGATAAGGCTGGCAGAGGATGGGACATGCTCAGCCGTGGTGGACACCGGGGATTGACTGGGAACAAGGACGAGGAGGAGGCAAGGGGAGGGCCCAGTCTGGCAGCAGCCTCCCAGGCTTTGAAGACATTGGCCAGGCCTCATGCAGGGCTCCCTGACGCTGAAGGCGTGGATTCTGCTCTTTCTTTCCCATCACCTTCCAGGGGCCCCGTTTTCTTTCTTTCCCCTCACCATCAGCCCCTCTCTCAATCCTCATTCCCTTTCCACAGCAAGAAGGAGACTTCATTGGCTTACGCACTGACAATTTCAGGGGTATTGCCAATGTCAGGTACAGGTTTAACCTGTGTGACCAGGACCCACATTCCCTCAGCCCCTGGGCATGTCTTCTCTAGGAGTTGGTCTTATTCTTGAGGGACTGAGGTGGAAAGTTGTCTCCAGAAATGCCAGCCGACATGCTTTCGGGTTCAAATCTGTCAGATAAGACTGAGATTCTTTCTTTGCTCTAGAGCTGAAGTTACTTTGCTCTGATTGGCCTGGTTTTGTCACATGTCCATTCCAGCAACAAACATTATTGCCAGGAGAGTATGATGCTCTGATTGGCTAGTGCCAGAGCGAAGGGCAGAATCAGCACCACCTAAACCATGTGGAGTCATGGTGGGGATGGGGCAGAAATAGGGGTGGTTGCTGGAAAAGTGGAGGATGCTGGATGCTGGAGAGGCAAGCCCCAATGTCTGCTGTCCCCCCAGTTCCTCCTACCCCCCAATCCCTCATAACTACCCCATTAAATTGAAATCTGGTCCTTAAGACTGAACCCTGGCCTTAATCACTTGGCCGGTGCCCTTGGGGCCTGCCTTAACCCCTGTCAAGTGGAAGAACCTGTCAGGGGGTCTATTAACTGCAAAAATCAACACTGGATATTGAAGAAGTCATGGCAAAAGCTTTTCAATAACGGAGAGGAGATGTATCCCAAATTGACATGATCTACCTTTTTTTTTGGATCTGATTCCTAAGGATGGAAACTTTGAAAGTTTCAGATCGTATTTAAAGGAGCCCATGAAGACATTTTAGCATTTCTTCTGCTTAAAGACCTCAGCAGGGCTACTGCTGGAACTTAGAACTTCGTTATTCCTTATTGTTTGACTTCAAGGTCTACCTCTTAAAAGTCTGGGTTAAGACCAAGCATCATGTCTCTGCAGACTTCAAGCTTTGTATGATTTTACTTTCCATGACACAAAGCTCATTAAAGTGGATTCCACCAGAGCTGTTGGGAGAACTTCGCCTGCCACAAGGGTGGCGTGAAATGTTTCTCTGAAAATATGGACACATTCCTCTTTCAAACCATGGGCCCTCTAGAGTACAAACCACTGATAATTCAAACCACTGTAGTACCTTCACCTAATGCAGTGTGGAGGGTTGCCAGCAAAATACTTTTCTGGAACATAAGCAAATCCATGATTTGACCATAGCCAGTCTAGCGCTCTCTGCTCTTAGCAGACCGTCGCTGATTCTGTATGTTTTATAGCTTAATTTACATGTCTTTCGCCTTGTCTGGGACTTGAACTCTTGCAAAAAACATTGATCACACATTACTTGCTTGCTATGCCTCCTTTTAAAAATTCTTTTGATTTTGTTTCTGACCACAATAGCAATACATGCTCATTATGGAAATTTGGAAAAGCCCAATGAAGAAAAAAAAAACTCAAGTAATTCTAAACTTTTGGTGTAAGCTTTCATTTTCCATGAGTACATACATACATATATATTACACACTGACAGCTTCAGGGGTATTGCTAGTTTCAGGTACAGGTTTAACCTGTGTGACCAGGACCCACATTCCCTCAGCAAATATATATATATTTGCAAAAGAGGATCATTCTTTAGAGGTATTTACCTTTTTCACTGTACAATGCAATGTAAACATTTTTCTGTGTCATTCTTGTATTTTTCATGACTGCGTTGGGTTCAACTTTACATTATTTTAATCTTTTTTCTCTAGCAAGTAGTGTAATTAGGATACTTATGGGTACATCTTGGGGCAAATATATGGGTATTTTCTTGGAGTAAATTCTCAGAAGTAGAAATGCTGGATTGTAAATATGGATATTTTTAAGGCTTTGGGGGCACTATTGCAACCAAATTACTCTTTATTGCCAAAAGTAATTTCTTAACTCTTGGTCCTGATGCCAGTCCTGGCAGCACCGTTGGACAGTATTTAAAGTGCTCCTGGCTGCCCAGTGGGGCATATGTTGCCAAGAGCTGACCTTTGTAGATGCCTCTTTCTGCTACGGTGGTCCTTTGTTCCTTACAGAAGAAGTGGTCTTTAAGGGTTCGATGCTTCCCATGGCTTCTCGTTCAAATATCTCTTTTAGAATTGATGGAGAATGCCATCTCCAGCTTGAGATCAGGGTTGTTCCAGGGGCAGCGCTGTGCTGTCTGTGGCTCAGTCACTCAGCTTTCATTCTTGTGAATTTCCCGCGGAACCGATCCCCTCAATTCCTCTCAAGGAGGATCTGTAGGTAAGGGCCCTTACCTGAGAGTAAGACCTTCTCTCTAGAGCCCAACTTCCTGAGGCTTTGCCACTGGGAACTATTTCACCCACAGGGATTATTTTGCCTTAGACAACACCCTGCTCTCCAGGGATGGCCGTGGTGATCTTCCTGGGACTTGAACTGAGGTGTTTCAGAAAGGCAGTTTTTTAAACCTGGGACTGTTCTTTGTGGCCTTTTAAGATGCTAGCAACCATTGGCCAGAGTAGGAGATGCTCGGTGGAACGAGTCCAGGCTCTCCCTGCACAAGTCACAGCTGCTCTGGCCAATGGGAAATGAGAGCTAATTTGCTCTAAGGGCCCTAATTGGCTGATGGTGTGATTCTGTGCCTACTATTTTAAGGCTGTGTTTCTGGCCCCAGCTTGGCAGGCTTGCTTGAGACATCTGGCAACAATGATCAGAATGCCTCTTTTTTTCAAGGAGGCTCACAATCGATTCATCTATGGACTCAGAGGAAAGGCTCGTTTAGTGGAGCCAACATGTTTCAAAGAGAAGTCTATTTTCATTAACTAGCCTCAAAGCAGTAATTATATGTTCAGAGAACACAGTAAAAATTTATTTCTAAATATTTGGCAGTGAAAGGTTGAAGGCAGTGTGTGTACGTGTGACTGTGTATGCATGTGCGTGTGTGTACACGTGTCCAACATGTTGCATATGTTTTAAATGAACCCAGCATCTTCCCCTCTAAAGAAAAGCAGGAAGTACAATTGTAGGCTTTGAAATTTAATTTTTAGCAGCAGGATGTGTTTCTAAATACTGCTAATAGATCAAAAGGAAAATGTGTGGCTAAAGGCTTTAAAATTGTCATCAAAGCAATTGTGAAGCAAATGAGGTGCCTTTAATTTTTTTTTTTAAAGGATGGTGGTGTCTGAACACAGAAAACCAAATTTCAACCAAGGATCAAAAGCAACGGTGATGTCTTTGCATGCAACGCAGCTGAACTTGGATGCTCCCCCGATCTGATTCACAGTTTATAATCACAGTTATCACAGAACCATTAAAAGCCTATTAACTTGAATTCCCACAATTCCTTGAGGGCAAGGGCGAAGAGAGAGCAAAATAACTTTGAATGTAAATGTAACACCACGTTGGAAAGGAGAGAATCTCTTTTAATTATGCCAGCGGAGGAAGATGTCTTGTGGATGCAACCGCCCTAGCAGATGGCTGCTGTAAGAATACAACACAGAGTCTTAGGAGGCTCGGGACGTTGTGAAAATGGGTTCTCTGTGGAGCGACCGGCGAAGTGTCCGCCTGTCCCAGACCTCTTTCTGGGAGGAGGGAGAGGAGATGGCTGGTTAAAATGTGTTAACTGTTGGGTGGATTGGCTGGACAAACACTATGCAGTGTCCGATCGAATCAGCCTGAAAAGAATCCTCAGTCCCATTTGGCAGAAGCAAAAGCCCAACAAATACCCAAGCCATTGTCTTGTGAGAAATTTGATTTCATGTTTTTCCACCCTTCAGCGCCTTCGCTGACATTTCCCCTAACCATGCTGTTATGTGCTGTACAGCGAGACAGTGAAGTCAATAAGCTGTCCTGAGACCTCAGACAAAAACGGAGCGCTCTTGTCACGCTGCAGAATGGCGCGAGGTCTCGCGCAGCCGGGAGCTGTGTGCGCACCAGTGACGGTCTCTCCCCAGGTCTCGGAGTCCACGCCGGCAAGAGACACGCCTCCGCCCTGGGATGCTGGCTCTACATGGTCCTCGCTCAGGTGTGTGCCCGTGGCCAGCCAGACCTGGTCCTCACCCCACCTTCATAAAGGAACGTTGGAATCACCCGAGGAAGGAAAGCGCTTTCTCTCTGCCATCTCCAGCCCTGGTTCTGCGATAACTAATTCCAGTCAATCCACGCTCACCTAAAATGAGCTCTTCCTGCATGAATTACCCACATTCACTGCCCGGCTTGATCTCGTTCCCACAATGGATGAAGCAAATGGCTCGGTCCAGAGGGAGCGGGTTATTGACTAAGTGCTTAATTAGGCGCACAG